>NC_035447.2:104393838-105039959 GCF_002127325.2 Helianthus annuus
TTGCAGCTGGTCGAACAGATCATCGATCCTCGGCAAAGGATATCTGTTCTTTATGGTAACTTTATTTAGCTCTCGATAGTCTATGCACAACCGCATCGATCCGTCCTTTTCTTTACAAATAGGACTGGTGCTCCCCAGGGAGATGAAACTAGGTCTGATAAAACCTTTCGCCAGCAGTTCATCCAACTGGGTCCTCAGTTCTTTCATTTCCGTTGGAGCTAGCCTGTAAGGTGCTCTTGCTATCGGAGCTGCTCCAGGACTGATGTCTATCCTTAACTCCAACTTGTCTATCTGGTGGCAAACCAGGTAGTTCTTCAGGAAAAACCTCGGGGTATTCAGAAATGACAGGAAAGATCCTCGATCTTTCGCTTTTGGTTCTTCAATTATCACCTGAGCCATGTAAATTACACAGCCTCTGTTCAAACACCTTGAAGCTTGAGCATAGATACGTCCTCGGTAACCCGTACTGCGTATCTCCTCGAATGGTAAGCGATTCACCACTCGGAGTCTTTAAAACTATCTGCCTCTTGCCGCAAATGATTTGGGCCTGGTTATGGGATAACCAGTCCATGCCTAGCACAATGTCAAAACCCGCTAATTTGAAGGGAAGTAGAGATAAAGGAAAAGAATGGTTCCTAATGGACATTTCACATCCTTCTAGAACAGTTGAGACGGTTTCTATCGTGTCGTCCGCTAACTCTACTTCGTATTTCGCATCAAGGGTTTTGATAGGCATATTAGTAGTTGGCAAAACTTCTGGTCTACAAAGGATTTTCGGCGCCAGAATCGAATAGTACTCTTGCAAATATATTATTTACGAGGAAAGTACCTGTAAGCACATTGTCGTTCTGGACCGCTTCCTTTGCATCCATGCGAAAAACTCTCGCATTTGACTTCTTTGTCTCTTCCGCCTTCTTGGCATACTTTGGGCAGTTACTCTTGATATGCCCCTTTCATTACAACCATAGCAGGTTGCATCCTTGATCTTCTTGCACTCCACAGTCTTATGATCCTTGGACTTGCATTATCCACAGGAAGGAGTCTTTGATTGCGACTGTGAGTTTGATGCAAATCTGCATTTCCCAGAGTGGGGTTTCTTGCAGATCTTGCAGTTGGGCCTTTCACCAGTTTGCCCATCCTTCTTTGCCTCCGACCCTCTTTTGCCTTCACCGCTTCCACGGTGCTTCTTCCCTGATCTTCGTGAGGTATCATCCTCACGTTTTCTCTTCTCAGCCTCCTTGTTCCTTAGTGTCCTCAGACGGATAGCGTCTAAGGTGAGAGACAAGGAGAGGTCAGTAACTGACCTGAAGGTCGTCGGCCGAGAGGCCTTTACACTCGCCTTTATTGCGGGCTCCAAGCCCCCAATAAAACGGGCGATTCTTCGAGGTTCTGGGGTCACAAGGTATGGGACCAGACGAGACATTGTATTGAAACTCGTCAAATATGCCTGGCAGTCCAGGTTCGTCATTACCAGTGACACAAAGTCAGCCTCGATCTTCTCAACCTCATGCTGAGGGCAGTAGTTTTCCTTAATGAGAGCAATAAATTCCTCCCATGTCATTTTGTACAAAGCAGACTTACCAGATGCCTGCACCAACGCCCTCCACCATGCCAGGGCCTCGCCCTTGAATGATTGGGACACATACTTCACCACATCCCTCGCTGCACACCCGCTGATGTCCACTATAGTGTCCATCTCATCTAGCCAGGTGATACAATCAACAGCACCTTTCTCCCCTGTAAATTCCCGGGGCTTACACGATACAAAGTATTTGTAGGTGCAACCCTTAGCATTTGATGCATCAGTATATTCTCTATCGCGATGGACGCTGTTCTCAGTGGACGAGTGTTTGTCGTCATCTTTCTTGGGTTGAGAGAGTGGTTTGGAGTGTGTCTTTGGTTTAGAGGGTGGTTTTGACACGGTTCTGCCTTGGGACTCAGTATATTGACGATCAAGAGCTGCCTGAACAGCATTGTCAATCAGAGCCTTCAGTTGTGCGCCTGTCAATTGTACTGGCGTATTGTCGTAGTCATCATCATTAGTATGGCTATTCTCTCCGTTGGGATCCGCCATTGTAACTTGAATCTGTTACAGCAGATAACAAAATTTTATTCAGGAGATTATTATATAATTGTCTTTTATGACAATTTGTCAACCATGGTACAGAGACCATATTTGGTTAACTTATTATTTCATCACATATTAGGATTTGAATATATCCTATTTCAGCTATATAAATAGTATTGGCGGCATAAAGCCTAATCACGAAGATGTTTTATAATTTTAGCCGAGATTTCAGAGAATCAAAGGCATAGAGATTTGAACCGTAGTTCTTTTATCTCTTTCTGACAGGGAGTCATAGACCACCACTGCCTTTTTGTCGTTATAAGACATTTATTACGGCCCATAGGCACTACACCTCTAATGGATGTTTTAATAAGGTTGGCCCGTAGGCATTACATCACTAATGGATGTTTTAATATGGTTGGCCCGTAGGCACTACATCACTAATGGATGTTTTTATAATACTGGCCCGTAGGCACTACATCACTAATGGATGTTTTAATAATATTGGCCCGTAGGCACTACATCACTAATGGATGTTTTTATAATACTGGCCCGTAGGCACTACATCACTAATGGATGTTTTAATAATATTGGCCCGTAGGCACTACATCACTAATGGATGTTTTAATAATATTGGCCCGTAGGCACTACATCACTAATGGATGCTTTAATAAGATTGATCACCTTCATTGGTGATTTAACCCACGATTTATAAATCATTTAGTTGGGTTTTGGAATCCTTAAAGGATTATCGTACAAGAATGACGTGCGTGATTTTAACGAATCACATCTGCCATGAATGTTAACATGCGTACAGAGGTTAACAGGGAATCAGAATCTTTTTAACTAGGTCGTACCATCTTGACTGGATCTTAAAAGACACCAAGCTAGGTTTCACCTTTTAAGATTCTTTATTTAGGCAGATCAATTAAAAGGATTGGTTTTGATTTATTTTATACATATTAAAACAAAACTTATAACATACATTCCATAATCTCAAATACAATTACATATCGCCCCAAACGGGTCTTTCAAATAGTACATACCTCCATAGAGGTTTAAAATAAGTGACAAGTCCACGCAGGGACTAATACAAGATAGGTGTCCATGCAAGGACTAAAGATAAGTCCACGTAGGGACTGAAATACGATAAGTGTCCACGCAGGAACTTATTTCAAAGTAGAAATTACATTAGTACAACTATTAAGGGCTAATGGTCACGTTTCTTCTTTTTTCCCTTTAGTAGGTTCGCCAAGCCCTTGAGAAATCCTCGGTGGCTCTTTTTCTCTTCCTCGAACTCTCTCTCCACACGATCTAGTCGATGGAGTATTTCTTCCTGTTCAGGAGGAGAGAAACGTCGTTGTGGCGCTTGATGCGGAACTGGAGGTCTGGGAGGTATTGGATACCCATGAGCTGAGTAGTCCGGTGGTCCCATGTTTCCATGTGCTCCGTCTGGGTAGCGCGCATTATATCTAGCCGATACCACATATGGGTCGCGCTCATAGCCGTAGTTGTATTGTGCTTGTGATGGTTCGAACGGGTTGTAAGCCGTTGGACCCGTGTAAGCAGGTATGGGTTGGTCATACCCAAATGGTGGCGAATTTTGTGCAGCTGGTGCGGAGTTCGCCTCCTGTATAGGACTTGAAGGTCCTTCTTCTTGTAGTGCCGGATAGTGGCTACTACTAGAATGTCGAGGAGTGCTGAAGTGGATACCCCCTCCTCCTCGTGTAGACATACGAGCATTTGTCCTCCTACGCCTTGGCGGATCAGGTATTACTGGTTGCGCCGGTGGCGGAGGTGGTGGCGTAACTGCCTCAAAGCGTGAATCCTTAGAGGGATCCTGTGGATGTCGCGGTTGTTGAGATGTCTGTTGAGGTGGCGTGTAGTACCACTCATGTCGGTCAAACATCGCTTGGAAACTGTCAGGTCCTTGATAGGGCGTGCCATGGAAGGAAGACCCATCAGAGACTTCTATCGGATGCGTGGGCGTACCCCGAGCAGGTTCAGTTGGATCCTCATCTTCCTCCATGGGATCTTCAGAAAAGTGGTCTTGTGGCCCTAGTGGAACAAAACCTGAAGGTTCCTGTATGTAGTCAGCCGGATTAAACTGACCTATGTAGTATGGAGTAGGGTCGTCGTAATTTCGGTGCGATAACGAACGTTGTAGCGGTATGAAGGAAGGTTGTGGGTTGTTGGGATCATTTTCTGAGTTTGGTCCAAAGGAGTGCCGGTAGGATGGCGTCGAGCTGTGCGAGGTGGAATGCCTCGCGGGTTCGTAAAGATCTCTTCATCGTTGTAGTTCTTCGCTCCGTGTCATCGAAGGATGTCTTGTACCAGATGGTCCAGCTTCGTTATCGTGATGTGTCACGACTTCTCCTCTGCCTCTTCTCCCCCTTCCTCTTCCTCGGAATATAACAGGTGGCATTTTCCTGCTTAATAAAACTTTAAATACAAATAATAAAAGAAAAGACAAAATTGGAATAACAATTCGAATTTGTCCTAAGTTCTTGTCTAGACTCAAGTATGTGCAATTGTGTCATTGAGATTAAACACATTAGGATAGTGTTTAATTCACTCAATGTTGGCTCTGATACCAACCTGTCACACCCCGATTTTTCCACGTGTTTCACCGGTGGGCCCGGTGGGGGATTACCGTGACGATGTTGGCAACAATATAGTCAAACCACACAATTATATAATGCACATCGGAAGCATAAGATAAATATATAAACTTCAACCTCTGGTTGTAATATCAAATGTATTACAGAAGTTGAATATATCCACAGCGGATCAAAAATTATAAATATTGTTCATTCAGATGCAGCATCGAGTTTGCGAGACTATGTACGATGCTTAGGACGCCTATACCAGCCCATTACGTATAGTACCTGCATTTAATCTTTTTGGGGAAAATACGTCAGTTTACACTGGTAAATACATTCAACTGACACATTTGAAAATGTTTATTTAAAATTGATTTGAATGCACAAGGCACAAACTCTTTTATAACTTGGGAAAATTATTAAAATCTTGTGAACGTTTTACATGTTCTTTTATGCGTTCAGTAGCCCGGGTCGTGCCGGGTTAAAGATTTATAGACACACCACATTGCGTAAAACCGTAGTATAAAAACCAACGGCTACGTCTTTTAAATTTAATGTCGACAATGTATACCGGGTGTACGCCTACACCGGGATGTCGATGGTCGTGGCCATTTCGTAAAATGATGCCAAGGATATCCGGGACAACGGTCATTAAACCCCCCAAAGGCTTTTAAGAAACAAAACTGTTTAAATGAGCCGATCATATTATTTAATTAACCACCTAAGCGATGGAAGAATATAATGCTCAATCAAGCGGTATTAATATACCGTAACCCAAGCCCATATAGGGGAAATAAGTTAAAGTATTTACCTTTGCAAGTATATTTCCTTAATTTGGATTAAATCACCGATAGCTTTTACTGGGGCTCCTAATCTGGAACGAAGGTTTTAATTAACCTCTTAGAATCCTAACGAGTCGTTATAATGGCCGTAGCCTAGACCGGTTGGTTCCGATATGTATAGATATGGTTTAATCGCGCGAAAAGGCGAAAACAGAGAATGGAGTGTGATTCTGACCCTAACAAGTTCAGAGACTTGTTTTAAATGGGTTTATGGTTCACACTCTGGATTTTGGGGTTCAAATAATATTATTTGACCCGTATCGGCTAAATTATGAAAACTAGTTTCATAAGCCGAACCGTGCGCGCAATAGGCGAAACGGTTAACCATGAGAGTCGTACGCTTATTTCCTAAGTCAATATGCCTTAAAAAGGTTGTGGTATCAGTAGGATACCTTCCGTCATGCCCGTAACGAGTTTAAGTTAATATTATGCCCCGTAGGGGCTTTTCGGTCATTTTAAAGACTTTTAAAGAGCTTTTCGAGTTCTACAGGAAATCTGAGTTTCCCGAACAGTTTATAAAGTCTAAAATACTTTATTTATTATTTAAAATCAGTAGCAACTGGAATCGGGTCAAAAGACCTTGTAGAACTCAAGTTTTGGCCGAAAAGGGCATATTCGGTATTAACCGAACCGTAGCCATAACCGCAGGTTATGAGCAAGGTAAAAATTATTAAAAATCTTTAAAATTCCCAAAATATTAATTTATAACAGTGGGTAAAAGATTCGGTGATGAAATCTTGGTTTAGATTGGCGTTATGCTAATTGCGCCGTTTATTACAAAAGTTTATTTTAATTTGCGCTAATTAGCATATCTCCCATTCTAGACCTCGGATTGACGTGAAACTTTACGGACATGCTTATAATTTAATATGCAAGGTTCTGGTCCGTTCACGTGTCCGGAATACTCGTTTTATTTTCAAAAGGCCGTTACGGTCAACTTTTAGGCGAATGACGGAAATACGTAAAAGACTCGGATAACTCATGAACCGATCACCGAGGTTTATACCAACATGTGACCTGGTCCTAATAGAGTCCTAAGGTATATCTATACCTCACTAAAACGGGTCAGAACTGAAGTCAAAGCAAAAGTCAAACTTTTGCGACATTCAGCTCCGAACCGGGTCAATATAGCAAATGATCGATTCAAACGAGCGCAAACAAGTTTATATACTTAATATCATGTTTTATAAGTGTCAAAATAGGTTTCATAACATATACTTTACAGATTATGCATAAATCGCTAAAATAGCTTTCTGTTGACTTTTTTAACCGCACGTTTGACTCGATATTTGACATAGTTAGAGTGGTGATCAGGGGAAACCCTTTTAGAGGTTTATTACCCACATAATTACCTACTTAAAACTACTTTTGATCCGTCATAAGACTGATCCATTACTGAGTTATTTTAAAGTCAAACCGTATTTACGACGGTTTGGTTTTTAGCCATTTACTAAGGAAATGTGAAACCACAAAGGGTTAGATCACTTACAGAAGTTGAGTCTTGCTTATAGAGCAGAGATGGATGCTTGGGAGCTTCTTAGAATGATCAGTAATTGTGTTTTGAGTTGTGTGAATGTTGTAACCACAACATGCCCTTTTATAGTGAAAAATGAACCCCAAGATCATTCCACATTGGCCTATACTGATCATGGATCATGGGCAGGTGTCCCTAAGGGATATGGGTCGAGTAGGGGGCGCCCATGCTCCATTAATTATGTGTATGATCGTTCACAAGCTCCAAAAGGCAAGAAACTACAACTTTCTGCATCTGGGCACTTTACGCGACCCGCATGGGAGTTCCCATGCACCTTTACGCGGGTCGCCTAATATTAAAATATCAGGCATGTAATTTAGGAGGCTCGCGGCCCGCCTACACTTAAGCTTAACCTTCACGCGGGTCGCGAGAGGCCTGTTTTTCAGATTTTTAAAATCTTTTGTAATGATTATCAGAATCCGGTAATTAATAACGAAATCTTTCGTAATGATTCACCTGACCTTTCGGGTTTGAAGGGGTAACTTTGCGGTTTGGCCCTCGGTTATTTACCGATAGGGGCCTCGTGTTATTTACCCGCATTCTTAAGTCCCCGGTTAGTTTATTAATTATTTGGAAAGCCTTAACTTTCACTGTCGACGCTTTTAACCCTTCTCCTACGAATTTGATCGTAACTTTCTTGTTTCATAACGAAACTTCGCGAAATTTATATATTATATTTTAGTGAGTGTATAACACTGTTACAAAGCTTTGGGAACGTTAAAGGGTCACTCAGAGGTATAATTAAACATGTTGACACAGTTAACCCCTGTAGCTTGTAATCTCTCACTTTCTTTCGTGTTTCGCTTCCGTACGATCTATGATATATTCGTTTGAAGGTACGAGCATCGTTTAGGGTTACTATACAGTATATTTACCCTTGTTGACATTTATAACCCTCGAATTTATATATTTTCAAGGTTTGTCAAAATTAGTCCTTTATTTATTATCAATGCCACGTGTAAACAAATGACACGTGTTAACACATTATTGGACACAAAAATTCGAGGTGTTACAGTGAGAGTCTTCAATCATTCACAGCTCTTCAATCTTGTTCGGTCTTCTTCAGGAACTCAGCCTGGAATCAAATCTTCTTCAGGAATTCCTTCCTAGAATCATATGCCTGGATCTTTCTCTGGTTTTAACTTTCGTCAGACTCCCCCTATCATCATGCTGGGATCTCTGTCTGGAAATCATTATCACCATTGAAATCAACTCCTGGCTTTCTCTGTTTAAGCTCTTCTCTGGTTCTGATATGTCTCCTGGCTATCTGTAGCAACAGGATCAGAAACCTGCAAAACTCAAACACTCTATCACAAACCAGAATAATTGTGATTCAACTTAATGAATCAACTAATCATTTGATACTTTTTACAATTAAACATTGATTCACAAATTTGAAACATCTCAATTTCTGATTCAACCTAATGAATCATTTTAAACATTTCAAACCACTTAACCAACCTGTCTGTTCATCAAGTTTAGCCTTTGAGATTTTGAAAATCAGCTCTTCAACATCAGTTGTCGAAAATCTTTTTGAATTTTTCAAAATATAAAACGTAAAATGCAAAAACAGAAATTTAAATGCAAAACAAACATATTTTTGTGAGTTTGTGCAAGAAGATCATATCAGTTTTTGAGACACATCACAATCACCGTTAAGCTTCTAATCGTTTTAAGTTCTAAACGATTCACGTAGATTGATGATATATTTGTCCTCTTAAATTTTCATACAACTTTCAATCTATTCAGGATACTATTTAGGTATTTTATGAACTTAGTTCAATTCATGTGTCCCACCTCTTGAATATACTCCCGTATCCAGAATCCCAATATTCAGTCTTACAGGTATGAATACAACAATGATGTATGTACATAAATTAGGGGAAAGATGCGAGAACTGAGGGATCTCAGGTCAGAACTTCCGTTCAGCAGAGAGATATCAGCTTCGACTTAGCAGTGTGTCCCCTTTAGAGGATCTTTTCAGCTACAACAGATGATTATCAATTTTATTGTCTAATCAGCTGAGGGCTTTATGCTATGTTTCAAGCATTTTGCGGAAAGTATTAGCCAAGGATTAGGTCAGAACTACCGTTCAGCAGAAGTCCCGGAATAATACCCCAGACATTATAGAGTATAAACACCTAGTATATCAGAATACGAGACCTTTCAAACGAGATTTCAGGGGTTACCTATATTTCCAAGTAGTGTTCCCCACGAATTTCACAAGTTTGAAATTATAGGTTTATATCCCGAATAAATCTACTAAATGTACAAAAACCTATCGTCACATCATCAGTGAGACCGTTTATCACATTTGGCATTACATTTCTTTAGCGTGCTGTGATAGTCCACTGATTTACTATCATTTCCTCTTTTTTCGCAACAAAACTCTTTTTTTTTAAATTTTTAATGTTTTTGACATTTTCAAATTTTCTAATTTTTTTAAAATTTTCTCCCCCTAAAATCAAAATATGTTTCAATTTTGATTTTCTGGGAAAATTTGAAACAAACTGTACAAACTTGACAACTTGATGAGAATCACTTCAATTCTCCATCCACTTGGCATAAACAATCAGAACTCCCCCTCACAACAAACTATTTTCCCATAATGATTTCAAAACACTTAAGTTTGTTTTAATCAAAATGGTTTTTCCGGAAAACTTAGTTTGTTTACCAAACAATTTAGGTACGGGGTTACTTCATCAACTTGTTTACCAAATTCTTGAGTGATAACTAAATCAAGTCCAATTCAATGACCTTGATTTAATCACTTGTAAGATCTACACCAATCACTACCATACAACCACTTGTAGGTTTAGCAATTAAGCTTATCAAACCTGTTTTTCAACCAATTACCATCTTTTGGTTGAATTCTCAAGGTGCCGATCCCTACTCCTCGCTTACAAACCTGGGAGTTCCGGCAAGTCCTGAAACTTCACAAACAGATTTAGAAAGATGCCGATTCATGATCCACAATACCATCTTGGGATCTCCGGCAAGTCAGGTTTTTCATTTAAAAAGATCCACCCTAGCCCGACCAGTCTTGGGTGTTTTCGACAATTTTACCTCAACCAATGGCTCCTCTGGCTTTGACGAACCAGAATCATTGCCTGCAGGTGGCTTGTCTGACTTTGATCTGTCAGATTCATCGCCGACATTTGGCTCCTTTGTTTCCGAAGAAACAGATTCATCGCCAGAAGGTGGCTTGTCTGACTTCGGCACGTCAGATTCATCGCCGATCTTTTCCTTCTTCTTCTCCTCTTTTATCCTCAGATTTGTATCTAATGAATTCTTTTTGCTTGTCTTTGCAACTGAAGGAGTAGATTCATCAGAACTGTTATTCTGATTGTCCCGTGAACCCGAGGACAAAATCTTCTCGAGATATTCTCTTGCCTTCTTTCTCTTTTTCCTCAGTCTGTCTTTCTGCCCCTGTGAAAGTTTAACTTTCTTTTCCTGAATTGACTGTTCTTGAACTTTAGGTTTCAGAACCTTCTGTTCCTGGGGCTTGACTTTGACTGGAATCTTTGCCAATTTCTGAGACTTAGCCCTCAATCTTTCATTCGATCTCCTTGGACAATCTCTGGCAATGTGACCTTTGATGTTGCAGTTAAAGCACCTCCTGGTCTCATAACTCCAATACTGGCAGTTAACAACAATGTGTCCGTGATATCCGCAGCTGTAACACACTCTGTTATCGTACCCATCACCATTTTGAGTCCAAACGCTTAGATCAAAGCATTGTTTGGCTTGGTGATATTCCTTCCTCAAGTTTGCTGGATTTGGCGCTTTAGCACTGTGGTCCAACCTGCACCACTTATTACCAACAATTTTTTAGTTTTCATTTTTTACTTTTTGTACTTTTTTCTTTTGATTGGATGAACGATCTGATGAACTTTTAATATCCTTTTGAACGATTTTCTCATTTTTAATTTTTTGTTTCTGTTCTGCTTTCTTCTTCAAAGGTTTTTGCTTCGAGCATTCACCCTTTTCAGTTGATTGTAGAACATTTTTCTGAAATTTTTCTTGTTTATCATCAGATTTTTCATCACAATCTTTAACTTTGACTTTGTCAAAGTTTGTGACATTGTCACTCATTGGAACAGAGTTGATTGGTTTTGGACAAGGAATATTCAACTTGTCAGATGAAGTCACAAAACCGATCAACTTCTTTTCAAGTTCATCAATTCTGTTCCTCGAATTCTCAGCTTCACTTTCAAGCTGAGATATTCTCTCAAAATGACACTTGATAGTTTTTTCATTATCAATCTTCAAATTTTCAAGAACAGATTTTTCATTCATCAAAACTTTTATCTGTTCCTGAAATTTTGATTCACTCGCTTTCAGGTTTTTGTTTTCCAGCTTAATCCAGAAATCCTCATCTTCTGAAGATTTCTTTTTGCTTTCAAACTCTTTTTCCAGCTCTTTGATTTTCTTTCGAGCACTTTCACCTTCCTTTTCAAGTTAATAATTTTCTGAAGATGTGAATTGATCAATTTTTGTTTCTCAATGTTGTTTTGGCTAAAAACATTTCTCCCATCTTCAAGAATTTTCAGTTGATTTTGAAATTCTTTTTCACTCTTCGATTTTTCAATTTCAAAATCTTTAATTTTTTCTTCAAAAACCTTTTCTTTTTCTTTCAACTTCTTGTTTTCAAATGTCAAACTGTTCAAATTACTTAACAGTTTGTCATTTTCAGCTTTCAACTTCTCACAATTTTCCTTCAAAATAAGAATCTGATTATCATCAGCTTGCTTCACATCTTTTAACTTCTTGACTTCCGATGTCAAACTTTCCGCATCCTTCAAGAGTTTGTCATTTTCAGTCTTGAAGCAGTCACATTTTGAGCATGCTGATGCAGAACTTGAAGATTCAAACTCTACAGATGTCACAGCCCCCGATCCCTATCTCCCGGGAACGGGCGGCCGTGAGCCAGTTTCGGTGGTATCACATTTATTTATCCAATTTGGCAGCGGAAATTTTCATCAGGACCGTAGTTAGTAAATATTTAATCAGAGTAAACCACCATGTTTTATTACATTAAACATATGGGTAAAAACCCAAGTTTTCAATACACACGTTTCATAGGAATAAATCCTATTTATTTAATAAAAACATCCATTTTATTCTTAGGTAACTTTATTGCCACTTTTCCAAGCCTTCAGTGCTGTCCAGCTGGCTTCTATTTGGCTTTCACATTTTGTTACCTGAAACGCGTTTTAAAAACATTTTGTCAGTGGGAAATACTGGTGAGTGATTCCCAGTTTAATAAAGTTTAAGTAAAAACCAATTTGCATTATTGAGGGCACATCCGCAATTACATTTGTATCCAAGACATCACAATTAACATCAGTGGTACGGTCATACTCAACTTATGGGATGTTACCACGCCAGTAACCAATTTTTGTATACAAAACCCCAACATACCCACTATAATTGTATTCCTTACAAATACTCAATAACTGCTTTGTATATATTTAATTAAGTGAGGTTTTGTAAAAACAGTAAACAGAAAGGTTTACAAAAATGAATCAACTCACAAAAATGAGTTCATAAAAAGAAGGATCAACTCACATTGCTGTCTTAGGTGATTCTTTAGTGTTTCCTGGTGAATATCTATAATTTACACAAATGCACGTGTGTTAGTATAATAACCCATTTTAACATTAGTAATACCCTCCCCGAGACGGCATTCCAACGACTACGTCGGGCAGAACCACGACAGCCGTTACGGAACCCTAGATCAATCGGGCAGCGTATCTAATACGTCTCCAGGGGTTATAATACTTACATCGTAGCAGAACCTCGCTAATTTAGGGGGGTATAATGCCCGGGTATAATAACACTACTACAGAAATTGTGATTGAGAATCGAAAATTGAACGAGCAGACTGAAGGCCCGTTGCCTTCTATTTATAGTTGTGAAGTCTGGTTCCCACGCGGCCCGCGTGACATTTGGGCAGGGCCTACGCGGCCCGCGTCAATCTCGGTCAACGGACTAGCTTGTCCGGCTCACACACTAGGTTCGACACGCGCTGGACACGTGGCGGCTCCGGGTCATGCCACCATTTAGGACGCGCGCGGCCCGCATCAACTAAACCGAACATGTACGCGGCCCGCTTGGGCTTATGGTTTTGGCGATATACTGGTACACACTCGCGCGGCCCGCTTTAACTTGAGGTGAGGCCCTACGCGGCCCGCCTCAACTTAATAATTATTGTTTTTATTTATTTTCTATTTTGGGGCTCGGTTTTCACATACGGGGTGCATATAAAGACACATTGAGATATTTAAAATATATTAGGGTGTCGGAAATATCATGAGGATGTCTGTTTTACCGAGGTTTGTTATATCCTCCCCACCTTGTTTTAGAGCTCGTCCTCGAGATCTACTGGAACAAGTGTGGGTATTTCTTTTGCATTTCGGATTCAAGCTCCCACGTGTACTCGGGTCCTCTTTTAGAGTCCCACTTTACTTTGACCAGAACCAATCTCTTATGCTTGAGATTTTTAATTTTTCTATCTTCAATCTGTAGAGGCCTTTCTACAAATTTGAGTTGTTCATTAACCTCTATATCCTTGAGAGGTACTATGAGTGATTCATCAGCTAAACACTTTTTGAGATTAGATACATGAAATACATCATGTATTCCTGCCATTTCCTCTGGCAGTTGTAGCTGATAGGCTACAGGTCCTATTCTTTTAAGAATTTTGAAAGGTCCAATATACCTAGGACTTAGCTTTCCTCTTTTGATGAATCTTACCACTCCTTTCCAGGGAGAGACTTTCAATAACACTTTATCTCCCACTTGAAATTCTAATGGTTTGCGTCTGTTATCAGCATAGCTCTTTTGGCGATCACGTGCTGTTTTCAGTCGTTCCTTGACTTGAATGATTTTATCAGTTGTTTCTTGTACTATCTCAGGTCCAGATAATTGTTTTTCCCCAATTTCTGCCCAACAGACTGGGGTTCTGCACTTTCGTCCATAAAGTGCTTCGAATGGTGCAGCATTGATACTTGTGTGATAACTGTTATTATAAGAAAATTCTATCAAAGGTAAGTGTTCGTCCCAATTACCTCCAAAATCAATTACACAAGCTCTAAGCATGTCCTCCATTGTCTGAATTGTCCTTTCGCTTTGTCCGTCCGTTTGAGGATGATAAGCTGTGCTTAGATTTAACCTGGTTCCCATTGCTTTTTGGAAACTTGACCAAAAATGAGAAGTAAAACGGCTATCTCTATCGGAAACAATTGATAAAGGAATGCCATGTAAAGAAACGATTTTATTTACATATAATTTGGCTAATTGTTCCATACTAAAGGTTTCCTTCATTGGTAAGAAATGAGCTGACTTGGTTAACCTATCTACAATCACCCAGATTGTATCATTACCTTTCTTTGTTTTAGGCAATTTGGTAACAAAATCCATTGTTATCAATTCCCATTTCCAAACTGGTATTTCTAATTGTTGTAACAATCCTGAGGGTTTCTGATGTTCAGCTTTAACTTGTGAGCAAGTTAAACATTTAGAAACATAAGCTGCTACATCCTTTTTCATCCCTATCCACCAGAAATTTTTCCTTAAATCCTGGTACATTTTATCACTTCCTGGATGCATCGTATATTTAGACTTATGAGCTTCTTCTAATATACGGTGACGTAAATTTCCTAATTTAGGTATCCACATTTTCTTTTTATGGAATCTCCAAATTCCATCTGTTCCTTGTTCTAATTCCTTAATCATTCCTTTTAATTTTTCAGTATCCTCCTTGATTACTGATTCTTGTGCTTTCCTAATCTGATTGTTTAAATCTACTTGTAGATTTAATTTAAGAGAACGTACCCTTTTTGGCTTTTCGTGATATTTTCGACTTAAAGCATCAGCCACCACATTGGCTTTTCCTGCATGATACTGGATATCACAATCATAGTCACTAAGTAATTCCATCCAGCGTCTCTGTCTCATATTCAATTCTTTTTGCCCGAAGACATATCTTAAACTCTTATGATCTGTGAATATGGTAAACTTACTACCATAAAGATAATGTCTCCAAATCTTAAGGGCAAAAATTATGGCTCCTAATTCCAAATCATGGGTCGAATAATTTCCTTCATGACTCTTAAGTTGTCTAGATGCATAAGCTATAACCTTTTGACGTTGCATCAATACGCATCCATAACCTAATTTAGAAGCGTCACAAAAGACTACAAAGTCTTCAGTTCCTTCTGGTAATGCTAGTATGGGTGTATGGGTTAATCTTTGCTTAAGGATTCTAAAGGCTTCTTCTTGTTTTGGTCCCCATTCAAACTTAACAGATTTACAGGTTAACTTAGTTAAAGGAATGGCTATTCTAGAAAAATCTCGAATAAATCTTCTATAATAACCGGCCAATCCTAAGAAACTTCTAACTTCAGTTGGTGATTCTGGGGTTTTCCATTTGGTAATTGCCTCGATTTTCGTTGGATCTACATGAATTCCTTCATGATTCACCAAATGTCCGAGAAATTGCACTTGTTCTAACCAAAACTCACACTTTGAAAACTTAGCATAAAGCTTCTCTTTTCTCAATAAACTTAAAAGTAAGTGCAAGTGCTTTGCATGCTCATCTTTACTTTTAGAGTAAATTAGAATATCATCTATGAAGACAATTATGAATTTATCCAAATATGGCTTACATATTCGGTTCATCATGTCCATAAATGCGGCTGGGGCATTGGTTAAACCAAATGGCATGACAGTAAATTCATAATGACCATACCTTGTTCTGAATGCGGTTTTAGGAATATCCTCTTCCTGTACCTTTAATTGATGATATCCTGATCTTAAATCGATTTTAGAGAAAAATCGAGCTCCTTGAAGTTGATCAAACAAATCATCGATCCTCGGTAATGGGTATCGATTCTTAATCGTGACTTTGTTTAATTCACGGTAGTCAATGCACATACGCATCGATCCGTCCTTCTTTTTGACAAATAATATTGGTGCTCCCCATGGCGATGAACTTGGCTGTATGAATCCCTTCTCTAACAACTCGTCTAGTTGTTTCTTCAGTTCTTGCATTTCCGCGGGTGCCAAACGGTAAGGTGCTTTGGCAATCGGTGCTGTTCCTGGTAACAGATGAATTCTGAATTCAACTTCCCTGTCTGGCGGTAGTCCTGGCAATTCTTCTGGAAAGACATCTGAAAATTGGGCTACTACTGGGATATCTTTTAATTCTTTTCCTTTAGTGTTAGTGATTATTGAAATCAAATACACTATAGATCCTTTTCTTATACAACTTGCAGTTTTCATCACAGAGATGAATTTAGTGGATCTAAAAGGTTTATCTCCTTTAATTGAGATCTTTTCACCTCTTGGGGATTTTAATTGAATTATCTTTTGATCACATAAAATACTGGCTTTATTGGCTATTAACCAATCCATTCCTAATACTACATCAAATCCAACCAGATTCATTGGGTAAAGGTTTGCCATAAATTTTTGATTAAAATTTCTATTCTTGCTCCCTGCAAGATTTCAGAAATCTTAACAGTTTCTCCATTTGCGGTTTCCACTAGACATTCTTGTGGTAGTTTAGTTAATGATTGATTTAGGAGTTTGCAAAACAAAGTATTAATAAAACTTTGGTTTGCACCAGAGTCAAATAATACTTTAGCAAAAATATCATTAACTAAAAACGTACCAGCAATGACGTCCGGAATTAGTCTAGCTTCGTCTGCAGTTAGCACGAATGCTCTGGCATTTTTAGGATTTTTGTTGGTTGCATTTGGAGCCAATTTCGGACAGTTTGTCCTAATGTGACCTTTTTCCCCACAATTGAAACACATTCCATTACTGGATTTCTTCTTGCAATTCTCTTCCTTGTGTCCTGGGGCCTTGCAAAAATTACAGTAAGTAGAGCATCTTCCAGAATGCTTCTTTCTGCAGGTTTTGCAGTAGGGTGCAGAGGTAGAACCTACATTCCTACGATTGGAATTCCCAGAACGGAATTCTTGAGTAAGCCTTTGGGTTAGGTTTCTCCTCTGGTCTTCTTCTCTAGTACGGATTAACTCATCTGTCAAGGTATTGGCTAGTTCTACAGCTTCCTCTATGGTTTGGGGTCTAGCTGCCTTGACTACATGTCTAATTTCTCCAATTAATCCCCAAATGTAACGGGAGATTAACACTGGTTCAGGTGATGCAAGGGTAGGTACTATCCTAGCATATTCAAAGAATGTGGTAGTGTAACCCTTACTGTCTACCCCGGTCATTCTTAGATTCAGAAACTTATTTGCTATCTATTCTTTTTCATTGGGAGGGCAGAATTTCCTTTCTACCATGTTCTTGAATTCTTCCCATTCCATATTATAAATCCTATCACTTCCTCTGGATTGGAGGATAGTGTTCCACCATTCTAAGGCTGCATTTTTAAACGGATTTGAAGCAAACATTATCTTATCTTCTTTAGCACATTTGCTTATTTTTAGAACAGCCTCAGTTTTCTCTATCCAGCGTAGGGCTGCAATGGGTCCTTCATTGCCCGAGAATTCTATTGGTTTACAGGACCAGAATTCTTTGTAAGAACAACCATATGGCATGGTTCTTCTTCTTTTGGGAATGGGCGCTTGAAGTACGGGTCCATTGTTCACGCTGTTTTCCAGTTCACTGGGTCGTTTACTGCTATGCTTACTTTTATTATTCGCTTCTTGAACTGTTTGAATAATAAATGGCATCGCATCTATAATTCCCTGTGCCACAATATGCTGAACGGCACTATTATCCATTTGGTTTCCGTTGTTATTATTGTCCGAATTCTCATTAACCACGTTAATGTTACTCTGGTTATCGTTATTCAGATTTCCTTGATTTCCCGCGTCGGCCATCTGAATTTTAGACATTTACCAAATATTAATATCACAAATAATATTTATATATAGCCAATCACATGACACGCACGTTTAACCAAAAACGTCGAGCATTGCGACTTTTACTCTATTTATATAGTATGCATCAATACACACCAGTACAGAAATTAAAATTACAGTACCGACTGAAATGTAAAGCTACAATACTAATAGTATGCATCCGTAGTAGTTTTTTTTTTTAACACATACACACATATATTATTATATTATTATTACTACTACCGTACTGCCATCACGTTTACTGATATGGATTCATCCAAAAATCCATATTGCGCTCGTCGTACTTCCAGACGAGACGCTCTCCCACCTGTCGCATTCGATCACTGCTTTCTAAAATTTCCTCCCCAAAAGTCCTAAGTTCTTGGACATTTTCTGCACTCATTGGGGGTGCAGGTTCTAGGACTGGGTTTGGAAACTGAGGTACGGGTTCCTGATACGGAGGCATAGGGGCTTGGTACGGGTATGGATTTTCTAAAATTTCCCTAACATATGCATCACTAATGTTGTAGGGATCTTGAGGATCTAACCCTGGGTAAGCTCCTAAGTTGGGTATTGGCACATTTTCCTGAATTGGGTTTTGTTGCACGTAGTCCCTAACATCGTCCCACCAGGGGTCGTAGTTGTTTGGGTCTAGAGGATCAGGTGCAGGTACCCTAGGTATCTCCTCCGGGTTGAAATCAGGCATTTCTATCTGGTCTTCTATTTCCATGGGTTGATCAGGATTTTGTGGTTGGGGTGCTAGCATTTGTTCCAGGTTTGGGTCGGCAGCAGTGGTTGCTAAAATATGGATATTAGCGATACCCCTATTGAGCATATCCTGATTATAAGCATCAGTTTCTCTTTTTGCTGCGGCTAACACTCGCTGTTCCTGCAACTTTTTCATTCTTTTCCTACGCTCGTGCGCTCCCCTACTGAACCATCCCCTCTTTTTCTGAGGAAATGGCTCTTCAGACTGAGCCTTAAACACAAAGATCCCTTCTTCTGTGTCAGCAGAATACCCTGAGAGGGCAGGCTGAGAAGAGGAGGTGCCTTCGCTCCTAGGCGAACCAGACAGTTGACGATAGGCGTCAAAAGGTCCTTGGTCACTCATACTGTAAACTAACAAATAGTCAGATAACACATAGCAAGAAATACAATTATACACGTATTTCCATAATTTATTTCCTAACACTTTGAATTTTGAGGTCAGCAGAACACTTCTGTGGCTGAATTAGTGGCATAGCTCTGATACCACCTTCTATCACAGCCCCCGATCCCTATCTCCCGGGAACGAGCGGCCGTGAGCCAGTTTCGGTGGTATCACATTTATTTATCCAATTTGGCAGCGGAAATTTTCATCAGGACCGTAGTTAGGAAATATTTAATCAGAGTAAACCACCATGTTTTATTACATTAAACATATGGGTAAAAACCCAAGTTTTCAATACACACGTTTCATAGGAATAAATCCTATTTATTTAATAAAAACATCCATTTTATTCTTAGGTAACTTTATTGCCACTTTTCCAAGCCTTCAGTGCTGTCCAGCTGGCTTCTATTTGGCTTTCACATTTTGTTACCTGAAACGCGTTTTAAAAACATTTTGTCAGTGGGAAATACTGGTGAGTGATTCCCAGTTTAATAAAGTTTAAGTAAAAACCAATTTGCAGTATTGAGGGCACATCCGCAATTACATTTGTATCCAAGACATCACAATTAACATCAGTGGTACGGTCATACTCAACTTATGGGATGTTACCACGCCAGTAACCAATTTTTGTATACAAAACCCCAACATACCCACTATAATTGTATTCCTTACAAATACTCAATAACTGCTTTGTATATATTTAATTAAGTGAGGTTTTGTAAAAACAGTAAACAGAAAGGTTTACAAAAATGAATCAACTCACAAAAATGAGTTCATAAAAAGAAGGATCAACTCACATTGCTGTCTTAGGTGATTCTTTAGTGTTTCCTGGTGAATATCTATAATTTACACAAATGCACGTGTGTTAGTATAATAACCCATTTTAACATTAGTAAAACCCTCCCCGAGACGGCATTCCAACGACTACGTCGGGCAGAACCACGACAGCCGTTACGGAACCCTAGTCAATCTGGCAGCGTATCTAATACGTCTCCAGGGGTTATAATACTTACATCGTAGCAGAACCTCGCTAATTTAGGGGGGTATAATGCCCGGGTATAATAACACTACTACAGAAATTGTGATTGAGAATCGAAAATTGAACGAGCAGACTGAAGGCCCGTTGCCTTCTATTTATAGTTGTGAAGTCTGGTTCCCACGCGGCCCGCGTGACATTTGGGCAGGGCCTACGCGGCCCGCATCAATATCGGTCAACGGACTAGCTTGTCCGGCTCACACACTAGGTTCGACACGCGCTGGACACGTGGCGGCTCCGGGTCATGCCACCATTTAGGACGCGCGCGGCCCGCATCAACTAAACCGAACATGTACGCGGCCCGCTTGGGCTTATGGTTTTGGCGATATACTGGTACACACTCGCGCGGCCCGCTTTAACTTGAGGTGAGGCCCTACGCGGCCCGCCTCAACTTAATAATTATTGTTTTTATTTATTTTCTATTTTGGGGCTCGGTTTTCACATACGGGGTGCATATAAAGACACATTGAGATATTTAAAATATATTAGGGTGTCGGAAATATCATGAGGATGTCTATTTTACCGAGGTTTGTTATAACAGATTCTTCATCTTTTGGAGCATCCTTCGTTTCCATCTTGTCGATTCCTGCACGAAAGAGTTTAACAAAATCAAAAGGATTCATATTATCATCAATATAACATTTCCTTTTGATATCATATTTCAGAGTACTCTTTGTTGCAAGAAAACCACAAACTCTTCTATCAACTTCAATGAGTACATCCAGCTCCAATCTATCTAAATTCTTTTCCATCTCAGACAAGAATTCCCTCCTTTTCTTTTCTTCCTTATACCACTCTGCTCTAACTTCATTAAAGAACTGATATGGAAAAAGCCCTGGAAAGAAATCTCTATGTTTTAGCTCAACCATAAACTCATCCCATTTAGCAGGTAATGCAGTTGTCAATTTTGATAGATATGCATCATTCGACATCTTAATACCCCTATACCACATATTGTCCGTTAAAATTTTAAAGCGGTTTTCTATTTCTTTCAACGTTTCCTCCTTTTGACATATGAATAGTTCAAAACTTTCAGTCCAAATATCCAAGCTCACATTTCTATAATCAGTATCCATATTTCTCATATACCAATTATTAAAATCCTCAAGCTTATTGTTTTCTTGTTCATCGAATAACATCGTCATTTTTCACAAAAACTCAGCACGTGTTTGTTGACTAAAAAGCGAATCAGAACAACAATCGGACACAAAAGCGAACTAATTGGGCCAAATAAGTGAACTATAATGAACCAAATAAGCGGTCCAGACTAACTGTCCGAATAAGCGATCCAGAAATGGTCCAAATAAGCGATCCAAGATTGTTCTAATAAGCGGTCCAGAATGTGTTCCAAGAGCGATCCAGAAAGTTACTTTGGAGCGATCCAGAAACTGTATTGTGGAGCGGTCCAAAAAATGTTCACACGAGCGATTTAGAAACTGACTAATGAGCGGTCCAAACAACAATTTTGAGCGAGTCAGAACCAAATTTGTACGAAAAAGCGGTCCAAAACTTGATCTAAAAGCGGTTCATGATGATGTCACTACGAACGGTCCACATTTTGAACATGATTTGACTGCTAAAACCTTCGAATTTTTGCTTCAAACTTTCCAGGATTTGTCTTGGTACAATTGTGCACAAGCTGTGAAAATTTGAGCGAATTTCGACCGTGAAAACTTCCTGAATCAGTAAAAGAAGGTGTAGAAGTGAGAATTTTGAGCGAAAATCGAGCTAAACGGCAAGAACTCTTCCTCCTGAGCTCTGATACCACTTGTAGGATCGTTTATCGATCTGACGAGTCGTTCAGAAGAGTGCTTAGACTAATTCAGAGGCGGAATTCATTGAATTAGTCTTCGTACAGCTTGATTTCACTACTTAACGTCTCCTGTATTGATTAACTGTCAAATTACAAGCTTTTGGAGACAAACGGGCAGAGCTTCGCCGTTACACACACACATACGCTATTCTACACTGCTACTGGAACCGCTCATATGACACCTATTTATAGGCATCATGGGTCGCTTATATGGACAAGTCCATATGAGCGATCCAAACACTTACCATACGAGCGATCCAACATCATGTCACTCGAGCGGTTCAGCATCTATGCCATTCGAGCGATCCTATCATCTAATTGGGCCATAAGAGCGATCTAAAGCCCAATAAGCGATCCTATCTAATACAAGATTTCTCGTTTACTGTTCACAATACAATCAGCTCTACCCTAAGACTCGAACGAAGATGTAGTCGACAGACAACTGCACCAACAGCCCGTTTCATTTTCCAACATTGTCTGCTGAGTAACTGTAATCGGAGTATCGAATGCGTTGTAGAAATCTTCTTCCATGATTCGGTTTTCAAAAATCACCAAAACTGTTCTGTTCAAACGAAATTACCCTTCAAACGATATCACCCTTCAGACGATATCACCCTGGTGCGAAAATACTAATCCCGTACGAAATCAATTCCCTTTCAAACGAAAATACTAATATCGTGTGAACCAACTCAAACGGAAATACGATTTGATGCGAAATTAGGTAATTCCGTGTAAACACTCAAACAGAATTACCTTTCTGAAACGGATTCACTAATATCGTGTGAAATTTCAAACGAAATTACCAATCTGGTGCGGAATTACACCCTAATCTCGTGCGGATTATGCTGATTTCATCATTCTCGATGCGAAATTTTTCCAATTGAACTAGTTCTAGGCCGATTTTGGTTCTAAAACTTTCTAGGGTTTGTTAAAACATAAAAGCGCACATGATATGTGAAAATCAAGGCATTTTGACCGTGAAAACAGTTTCATTTTGAAAAAGAAGATGTAGAAGTCAGAAATTGCAGCTGAATTGGTATGAACTCTTCTTCCTGAGCTCTGATACCACTTGTAGGATCGTTTTCGGACCCGAACGAGTCGATCAGGAGAGTTTATGCTCAGTTTGAAAGGCGGAAACGGACAAACTGAGGTCAATTCAGCAATATACACACTTTAAACTGTCGTTCAATTGATATTGATGACAAATACAGCGAGTCGACACTTCGGCAGCACTTCGTTGCACAGACCGGAAAAGATACATCTGATATCGCATGAAACTTATTTATACGGGAGCTAATACCGTGTGAAAGGGTTCCATGCGGAATTAAGATTCCAAACGGAACTTAATTCCATGCGAAATTACCTTGACACTTTCATGCGGAATTACTACCTTTCATGCGAAATTACATACATTCTTGAAATACGCGCACTGTTCTATCTATCTATATACAAGACTCGATACAAGACGAAGTTGACAGATGCATGCACCAACAACATCAACTAATCATTTGTTAAAACTTTTAATAATCACTAAGTCCTTTTGCTAAATTTCTTTTCTAAGGATCCTCGTTTTCACAAGAACCTCCTAAATTCATAATTTCTTGTTTGATGAAACAAACTTACTTTTTATCGAAAACCTCTTTCCTACACCAATTTACAAAACACGTGGGCAAGAAGACTTCATGGGGATCGACCATCTTCGGATTACGTAAATTTCTTTTTAAACAAAAGTAGCATTTCCATTTATTTATACTTAACCAATGAGTACTTTATATCCTCTTACATATACAAACTATATTCTACCCTTCAACTGAAGCTCAATCTAATTTTGATTCGATAAACTCGACGTTTCGTTTAAACAACAATACATGCATATCATCATACACATTTTAGTCGATATGTCGCGATAACATCATTCATATCGTTCGTATTTACATACTCAACCTTTTGAATACTTTTATACGCTTAAACTCGCTATGTCCCAACGTACACTATATACGTAAATTTTATTATTCGTACCTACACTTATACGCATACGTTTTAGGCTCATACTTATACTCATACATTTTATGTTTATACTCATACTTACGTGCATATTCATACTTAAACTTATACTTATGCTCATACTTTCATTCATACTCATGATTCATACATTCGTACCCATACGCGAGCGTAATCCGAGGGATTCGCTTACATGGGTCCCATACATACTTAAGCATGGACTTGCTTACATACTATATTCTTATACGTACTGTTATGGGTGAAATTCTGAGCCCATATCCTGACTTTGTATCTTGATTTTCTATTAGTTGTATATGATCAGGATACCGGATCAGGATATTGGTAACACCCTGAGGCAGTATCCTGACTATTACTAACAATTTGCTTGTAAACGTTGGCTACATGGGACTAACGTTCATGAGGACCAAGTCATCCTGAAGACCCGCTCAAATTGGTTTGGATAAAGACGTTGGTGGCGAAAGAATAACTCTTGTAACGGTCAGCATTGAAGAATGGCATGTTTTATGGGAGTTACGGATGCTGGTCAAAGATATTAATGTTGTAACGGTTATGGAAGCTTAAATCCCGGATTTACATTTAATATGCACATGGAGAACGAGTTGAAACAGCCCCCCAACGTTCAGAAGGGAATAATCTCAGTATCCCAGATTTTTAGCATAATTAGTTAATTCTTGTAACTATATAAAAGGGATGTCAGATCCATAGGTCACACATTCTCGAATTCACCTACTCATTCACTCTCTTTTCTAGCAGCAATCACACACTAACACTCATCACTTACAATCATTGTACCACTTAGTAGCGATCTGAGCATTATCCTGCACTGTATCCTAATTATTCAAGCAATAAGAAGAACAAGGCAGCCGACGATTGTCAGCTCCTGAGGTTTTATGCCGGAGATCTAGATTGATCAAGGACTTTCCTCATACATCACGTGTCAACCTTTACATTTTTGCTCATTGTTTGATTATAGATACAACTCAATATCCTGAGCCGTATCTTGATAACTGTTTTTGCAAACTAATAAACCAACATATTTTTCACAAAGTATTACTAGCACACTGCCTCACAAAAGTAATTTAATCACTTAATTGCTTAGGTAATTTTTGACCAAAACAATTTGGCGCCCACCGTGGGACAAGTGGTGCTATTTCTACTAAAAGCTTTTGCAAAATCATTACTTGGTTTCTATTTCAAAACTTTTTGCCACATTATTTTCAATGGCCTCGAGATCAAACATGAGCTCTTCTACCGTGTCTGCTACAACCTCTGCAACAATTGGTTCGGTGCTTCCTCCACCTCCTCCAAGGATGCAAGCCTCCTCACAGCCTCAGGATATTATACCTACTCGGAGTATTTAGAGAACTGCTCATGTTTTGGCCTCTAATGAAGAAATTCTAACCTTGTTTGGTAGTGTACAGGAACAAATGAGGCAACAGCAGGAGACGAACCAAATGCTGATGAGAGAGATACAACTCTTGAAATCTAGTTCAAGCAGGCCCACTGAGGATACTGTCACTCCTTGCAGCCTAGAACTTTGAACTTCAATGCGGCAGTATATACTGAGGATAACAGGGGGAATATTGTGCCTAGCCATTCCCAGAGTCTTATTCCTGAGATACCCTCTTCGGTCAGGGTGTCAACTGTGAGAAATCCAGGATATGCTCCAGGATATGGCCAGAATCACCAAGCTGGTAACTTGTCTGATAACACCAGTATCCCTGTTACTAATATTCTTGGATCATTGCAGGATGCAGGTGGTGTGACATCAGCTATAACCAGAGAGCTTCAAAAGTTGAAGGATATGATATCAAGTGTGCCTGGGATAGTGCAGCCTATACCGGAAGTATCACGGGATAGTCACAACATATCCCGCTTTGCTCACCCCATTTGTGATGCAGAAATCCCAAAGAGATTCCAGACTCCTAACATGAAGCTGTATAATGGGACGACGGATCCTGAGGAGCATATTGCCCAGTATAGGGATAGGATGGAGATTACCCTATCCCACCAGATCTTTAAGGAAGCATGCTTGTGAAGGGCTTCGGCTCTACTTTAACAGGATCAGCCTTGAAATGGCTTCTAAATGTTCCACCTCATTCAATTACATCATTTGCTCATTTAGTTAATGTGTTTAATAGTTAGTTTCTTGTAGTAGAAGCTTTGAAAAACTAACACGTGACCGCTACAGGATAACACAGGGACCTCAAGAATCCCTAAGGATTATGTGAACAAATTCAGCAAGGAATCCTTGGATATCCCACACCTTGATGTTGCACAGCAGTCCAAGCATTCAAGATGGGACTACAAAAAGGATCCCCAGTTTTATCAGGATCTTTGTGATGAAATCCTTGCAGGAACTTGGACGAAGCTTCGAAACAGGGCCTTGAATATATCAGGCTGGAAAGAATGATAAGAAAATGCAAGAGAGGATGAATGCATCCTCAACATATGAATCAACTAACAGGAAGTCAAAATCCTCATACAAACTATATCGTTCGAACCATATGGCAAGAAATGATAGCAAGAAAGTGAACGCTGTTGAAAATAGGATCTGAGGAGTATCCTGAATTGTTAGAATATTGTTTTTCTGTTAATATACCTGAACTAATGTATGCTATGCCATGGTTTGGGAGATAAAGTGAGGTGGCCCAGAAAGAACCAGCAAAGGCTGATTGGAAGGATAAATCCAAGTGGTGTGCCTTCCATGAGGATTTGGACATGTTACAGAAGATTGCATAGCCCTAAGAAAGGAAATAAGCTGCCTACTGTTTTTGGTCCAAAATTACCGAAGCAATTAAGTGATCAAATTAGTTTAAGTGAGGTAGTGTGCTAGAAATGTGTGTTGAAAATATGCTAGTTAGGTTATTTGTAAAAACAGTTTCAGGATACGGCTCAGGATATAGAGTTGTATTTATGATCAAACAATGAGAAAAAAATGTAAAGGGTGACACAGGATGTACGAGGAAAGCCCTTGATCAATCTAAGATTGCCGGCACAAAACCTCGGGAGCTGACAATCGCAGCTGCCTTGTTCTTCTATTACTTCAAATGTCAGGATACAGTGCAGGATATGATGCGGATCAACTAAGTGTTACAACGTAATCTGAGTACAAGTGTTTGTGTGTAGTGATTGCTAGTAGCTAGAGAGCAAAGTGTGCGAAAGAGAGTGTGTTAATCTGATGCCGATCAATCTATTTATAGTTAAACGAAAACAACTAACTATCCTATTAAACCGGGATGCTTCGAGTATTCCTCAAGTGAACGTTGTAGTCCACTTCTGCACGTCTTAAGGAGAAGAGGTCCACTTGACCGTTAGAGACTTGCACCTCCTAATCTGCACGCGGTTAAATCAGTCATTACCAGGATATCGCATCAGGATGTTACCAATATCCTGATCTGGTATCCTGATCATAAATAAGCAATTAAAATCAGAATATTAGTCAGGATATACATTCAGAAAATGGCCCAAAACAATTGTCCCCAAAATATATCTGTTGGTATACCAATCCAACTGATATATTTTAAAACTTTATCTCATTATCCGAGGCAACTAAAATGAAACGACGATTGAAGTGACATTGGTGCAACTTCCAACCCGGTATTTAGCCTATAATTAGGTGAAACATCTCGCATTATGATCATTTCTATCTTCAAGCGAATGTCAGGTATTTTCTCTCTCTCTCTTCCTTGTTTGAATCACTTGTTCTCTAGTTGTGATCCTCCATGGCTACCCGCACTAGATCCCAAATGGCGGATTCCGCTCCCCCCTTTCACAAACAAAACCTGCTTAAGGAACCCTCAAGAGAGGTGTGTTCATTCGATAATGCCGATATCGCGACTTTACGAGCTTCCGGTGCCTTTCCCGCCGGGACAATTTTCCGCCCATTCGACCAAGAGGTCCGATCGGATTTTTGTTCCGACGAGTGGGTATGCTTTTTTGCTTATCCTTTCTCCATTGGTCTTTAATATCCGTTTTCACCCTTCATATCTCGATACTTCGAGCTGACTGGCCTTAACTTCGCCCAAACCATGCCCATGGTTTGGCGCGTATTAGTCACCTTGGAGCAGATTAAGGCTCGTCACCTGCCCGACTTGTGCATCGAAGATCTTCTGATGGCCTATCGTTTAAGATCCCATGGTTCCAGCCGGTTCCTTCTATTTTCTATCTCCAATGATCCTCTCATTCTTAAGGCTACCAAGAACGAGGATAAATGGACAAGAAAATTCTTTTTTTGTAAAAAAGGACTCCATCGACAGGGGTTTTGACCTTCCTAAGAGATGGTTAACTTCTGGTAGGATTTAGGGTTTTAGGAATATCCCCAATCATATTCCAAGACTACATCCTGAACGGATATCCCGATATGTGTATTTTTTGCAGCAAACTTCAAGGACTTAGCTCCCCCAAGCGCCGAATCGAAAGTAAGAATAAAAGAAATCTACAAGCTTCCAGAAAGTGAAAGGACCTTTACCCTGCCACTCACAAGCTCAATTCAAAGATCAAGTTCCGACATGCCTGGTAAGCATATTTTCAGAAATTATTTTTATTTATTAAACCGATTATATTTTAAAGGTATAACAAGTCTAAACGTATCTTCCCTTATGCAGTGCTGGTTATCAACCTCGAAGGCTTCCAACTCGACGAGTTGGATAGTTACTCTAGCCTCGCACCTGTCAAGCAAGAATCCAACCCGACGTCGTCTGTCACACCCAAGCCAACCAGCTCGAAGACTACTAGCGCTCCAAAAGCTCCTCCAGCATCCAGGACTCGGGCATCCGGCTGGCGGAAGAGAAAGGAAGAAGAGCATCCCGCTACACCCCACGTATTCCCATTTGAGAACCATGGGTTTACGGAATCCAGCAAATTCATGACATGCTTCCTTAACCAGGTTCGTATTTGTGACCTGTATCCTGCACCATATGCTGATTATAAATGTTCATTTAGGTTGATACTTATTTCCTTACCTTGCAGGGTCTTGAACGCCTGGTGTTCCTTTATGAGGATGCATGTGGCTCGAATGTCATGCTTGAAAGCCAGCTGAAAAAGGCCGAAGCCACTATTGGAGACCAAGCAGCGATTGCCACCGCTAAATCAGAACACTTCGAAGCCAATTACAAGGCAATGGCCCAAGAACAGCAGTCTGCCATCCAAAAGGTCACCCATGAAGCTCAGGCCAGGTTCAACGTCGCCCAAGTTCAACACGAGCAGGCTATGGCTTCATACCAGGAGAGCCTCAAGAATTCTGTTGTCATATCCCTTCTTCATGCCAGACTGAAAATGGCCTATGAGGCAATGGCCTTGGGCTTTCAATGCCCTTCTTGGAACACTAAGGCCTGTGAGGCGAAACTAAGAGATCTTTGGGGGAATCCTGTGGAGCCTCCTGCCAAATCTGCTGCGGAAGAACCTGCCAAGGTGCTTAATGCTAGTGCTTCAAAGGATGCTGGTGGTGATGCTGGGACAAACGCTGGAGAGGATGTCGTCGATGATGCTGGGACAAATGCCGGAGAGGATGCCGCTGGAGAGGATGCCGCCGGAGACGTCATGATTGAAGGAAGGAGCTGCCCCTTAAGTGCAGCGAAGTGGGCGATGATGGATATACGTGCCAAGGCCGGAGCCCACTTTTTTAATTATGATAGTTGTGGTCTGTTTGAACAATTTTCTTTTCTTGTCTTTGAACAATTTACATTTCCTGCACTAGAACAATATGATGACCAAAGGTGGATGGATCCTGGGTTTCAGGATGAAGCCCTTGGTTATCAGTTAGTATAAGTTGTTTTGAATGATGCAATGGTTGGAGGCGGATGGGTCTCGTTTTGAGATGAAACCTTCAACCGTTGCGTAAATATGGTAAAAACTAATTGTGCTTTTGGCGGATGGTCCTCCGTTTGAGGTGAAACCAAAAGCACAACTTTTGACATGTTAATAACATAACCACCTTTTGTCTTACTCGTTGTTGCCTTTTAATTTTTTGTCATGCATTACTTAGTTTAAATTTTAGCTTCGCAAAATCAGTGCAGTCATCTTTTGAAAATGTCCCGATCAATATACTCAGCGGTATCCTAGGAAGACTTCCATCAAATAGGACTTTACAAAATTCAAATAATTTAGACAAAGCCTTCAAAGAATAAAGAATAGTTTATTTTTCAAAATCTGTTTTGATAACACTTGTTTGACTAGAGTATTAGTTTTTAACCCAAGTATTATACCCCTAATATTCCAATCAAACATCCTGAAACATATCCCGAAAACAGATTTTGAGAATATATCCTAAGGATATATCCTAATCAGGATATCTGAGCCTTAAACATAGTTTCAAAGGTTCAAATAACTTATGTAAGGTTTACAAAGGAAAGATCATACCAGGAATAGAGTGTAGCCCTAGCATCGAACTTCAATCCTTTTGCAACTTCTTTCACTAAGATGTCCCCAGTCCGAGATACTTAGCATACTAGGTTCAAATTTGATTCTTCAAGCCTTACACAATCGCCTTAGGAGGAATGTCCCCTGTGCACGAAGTCTTCGAACACTTAGAAAATTTTTGAATTCAAGTTTTAACTGTATGGACAGTTCTTGTGTTACCGGGGGTAAACCCTAAAGTATACTGGAGATAAATCCTAAGTGTTCTAGGGATAAACCCATAGGTATCCTGGGGAAAATCCCAAATTTTCATGCGCTACAGGCGGGAGTGTATAAACTCCAAGACTTAGAAAGGTGAAAACCTTTAAACCTTAGAGAGTATGAAAATACCCTTTCGCGAGAGAGGGTGATCAATCCTCATATATCTTAATGATCCAGGATATAGCCAACAGTGACGAAATTGTCAGCCACTTTTACATGAACTGGTCCCGCCACCTTGAACTATCCCTGGATAACTTGCGCTCCAGGCAGGGTGTTTAAACCCAATTCGTGAGAAAGGTGAATACCTTTAAACCTCTGAAGGGATCAGGATCCCTTAAATGTGAGAGAGGGGGCCAATCCTCTAATCTTTCGAAGTATCTTGAATGCGTATCCTGGAGCTATATCCCGAAGCATATACTGCAAAACAATTGTAAGCTAAGGTGGGTGTTAGCCTGGCTAACACCCCTCCGATGCTTAAGTCAGTAATGGGTTCAAAAAAATAATATTAAAACATATTTAAAAAAGATAGAATCCATACCATCCTAAGTTAGAATTCAAATTCCAAACTCACTTGAAATAAAGTTTTAAATGTATAGCATTCCAGGATCTTGGTAACATATCCCCCTCCATATTCTTGAGTCGGTATGCTCCTTTTCCTGATTCCGATTCGATCTCGTAGGGTCCTTCCCATTTCGGAGCCAACTTTCCATCTGCAGGATTAGTGGTATTCTGAAAAGTCTTTCTCAATACCCAATCTCCAATCTGGAACCTTCTAGTCCTTATATTCTTGTTATATGCTTTAGATATCCTCTGTTGATATGCTGCCATCCTTAGCCTTGCTACGTTTCTTGTCTCATCGATAGTATCCAATTCCTGGCACAGGACTTCAGGATTCTGCTCAGGATCCCGGAGGCTGGATCTTGCTGTAGGTATTACCATTTCTGTCGGGATTACCGCCTCTGCTCCAAATACCAAGGAAAACGGGGTTTGGCCAGTTGCACTTTTCACCGTCGTCCTATCGGCCCATAAAACAAAGGATAGTTCTTCTGCCCATCTTCCCTTCTTAGCTCCGAGCCTTTTCTTCAAACTGTTGACAATTATCTTGTTTGAGGATTCTGCTTGTCCATTTGCTTGAGGATGTACTGGTGTGGATGTGATCATTTTGATTCCCCAACTCTTGCAAAAGTTAGTAGTCCTTTTACTTATAAATTGAGATCCATTGTCACAAATTATCTCAGCTGGTACACCAAACCTAGTCAGGATATTCCTTTTTATGAAGGATACCATTTATTGATCTCTAACTTGCACAAATGCTTCAGCTTCAACCCACTTAGAGAAATAATCAGTCATTGCCAACATGAGGACCTTTCCTCCTGGAGCCTTTGGCAATTTTCCTACTATACCCATTCCCCATTTCATGAACGGCCAAGGGGAAGCAATAGGATACAGTGGTTCAGCAGGCTGATGTAATATATTACTATGTCTTTGACATGCGTTACACCTTCGAGCATATTCTGCAGCATCTTTCCTCATGGTTGGCCAATAATATCATGTTCTTAATACTTCTGAGAATAGTGACCTGCCCCCAGTATGGTTACCACAATCCCCTTCGTGTATATACTAAAGCACTTCTTTGGTTTTGGGATCCTCCAAGCACCTCAGATATGGTCCTGCAAGAGATTTCTTATACAAAACATTATTTATAATAGTGAATCGTGATACCTTCATCCTAAAGGCCTTAGGATTCTCATCCTTTGGGATGTGTCCTTCCTTGAGATATCTTATGATTGGAACCGACCAGGATTTAGGATCCTCTTCAGGATATTCAACACCAGGATCCTGAACATTCATTACTTCCTTATCCCGAGGATCCATCGCAGGATACAGGATATGTAATATTAGTTTTTGGGTCCCTTCTGGTATCCTGACTGATGATCCCAGATTTGCCAAGGCATCAACTTCAGCATTATCTTCTCTTGGTACCTATTCAAGTGTAAAAATATCGAAATATCCTGCTAATTTTTTAAGAATTTCGAGATACTCGATTAACTTCTCACCTTTAACTGCATAGGATCCATTAAAATGATTAGTAATTAACAAAGAATCAACATACACTCGCACACTTTTGATATTCATGCTTTTAGCCAATTCTAATCTTACAATTAAAGCTTCATATTCTGCTTCATTATTGGTGGCAGGAAACTCACATCTAATAGCCTGGGGTAATATGTCCCCCTGTGACGATTTTAGTAGTATACCCAAACCTACACCTCTTACATTAGATGCACCATCGGTATATAATATCCAAGATTCTAAGTTTTCTCCTAGCTGTTGTACTTCTAGGTCTACTTCATTTTGAATATCACTACTGAAATCAGCCACAAAGTCAGGTAAAGCCTGAGACTTTATGGCATTTCTAGGTTCATATACTAGGTCAAATGCACTTAATTTCACCGACCATTTAGCCATCCTACCTGACATTTCGGGTTTCCTAAGCACATCTTTTACAGGATAGTTGGTTTTTACATGAATCCTATGTGTCTCAAAATAATGTCTAAGTTTTGTCGATGCCATAACTAGTGCTAATATCAGTTTTTCTAAGTGAGAATACCTAATTTCAGCATCTAATAAACTTTTACGAACATAATGGACAGGATACTACTGACCTTCATGATCCTTTACAAGGACAACACTACTGCATTCCCTGATACTGCGAGATATAGGGATAGTGGTTCGCCATCCTCAGGTTTCATTAACAGAGGTGCAGTTGAAAGATACTGCTTCAAATGCTGCATGGCAGTTTCATGCTTCTCTCCCCATTTGAATTTCTTATTTTTCTTCAGGATATCATAAAATTCCTTGCATTTTCCGAGGATCTTGAGATAAATCTGTTTAATTCTGCTACTCGCCCTGTTAATCATTGAACATCCTTCATATTTGAAGGTGACTTGATATCCAAGATGGCTTTAATCTGCTCTGGGCTTGCCTCTATCCCCCTTTTTGTCACCATGTATCCTAGAAACTTTCCTGCCCCACTCCAAAATGGTATTTAGCAGGATTCAATTTCATGTTGTACTGGTCCAGGATATCAAATGCTCCCTTAATATCCTGGAGATGATCCTTAGCCTTCTTGGATTTGACTACCATATCATCGATGTATACTTCCATGTTGTCCCCCATTTTGTCTTTGAACATCATGTTCACCAACCTTTGGTATGTCGCACCTGCATTTTTTAAACCAAAAGGCATAGCAGTATAACAATAAATACCTATTGGTGTCATAAAAGCAGTATCCTCCTAATCGGAGGGTTCCATTTGGATCTGCTGAAATCCTGAAGAGGCATCCATGAAGGTTAAACATCTCGTGTCCAGCGGTAGCATCCACCATTGAATCAATATGAGGTGGAGGAAACGAGTCTTTGGGACAAGCTTTGTTCAAGTCCGTGTAATCCACACATACTCTCCATTTCCCATTTTTCTTTTGCACCACAACTACATTTGCCAGCCACTTAGGAAACTTCACTTCCCTAATCATCTTGCTTTTTAGTAGTCTTTCAACTTCCTCTTGGATGATCACATTTTGTTCCGAAGCAAACTTCCTTCTCTTTTGCTGGACATGCTTAAATGATTTGTCAATTCCGAGCTTGTGAGTTATAATATCCTTGGAAATGCCTGTCATATCCTCGTGTTTCCACACGAATGTTGACATCCTGCATTTCAAAAAGTTAGTCAATTGATTTTCAATATCCTGAGGGATATTGGTTCCTACGAGCATCGAGATATCTGGATTATCCTGATCCAGGATAATTTTCATTACATCCTGCTCAGAAGCCTCCACAATATCCTGGGCCTGCATCTTTAATTGCTATGCTGCACTAGGCTTCGTCGAGGACTTCATTGAAGACGAATAGCACTCCTTTGCTTCCTGTTGATCATTTTCCACTTTTACTACTCCCCAAGGGGTAGGCATCTTGATGCATTGATGATAGGTCGATGGCACAGCTTTCATGTCATGGATCCAAGGTCTACCGAATATAATATTATAGCAGGATAGGGAGTCCATGACACAAAAGCGATGCATTGAGTTGACCCCTTCAACGTATACAGTCAGTTTTATCTCCCCTACGGTATTCCTGGCTTCTCTGCTAAAACCAACGAGCACAGTGGATTTCGAAGTGATGTCCATCGGGGATACATTCATCATTTTCAAAGTTTCTAGCTGAATTATGTTGACGGAGCTGCCATTATCCACCAGTATCCTACGCACAAAATGGTTAGCAACATACAACGTTATTATCAGAGCATCATGGTGAGGATACTGGACCGTATCCCTATCATCACTATCGAAAGTAGTCACTTTATCAGTTGTGAGGGTCGTCATTCTTGTTGGCTTTTCTCCTTTTTCAGCCTTAGCCTCCTTTGCATGTCTCTTGGCCGCAGAATATGAGGTCCCACAAATGTTAGATCATCCTGAGATAAAATTAATTATCTTGGCATCCGCCGGAGGTGATGCTGCTCGTTCGGGATCCTTCTCAGGATCCTGCCCTTTATTCTTCTTTCTTCTTAGGCGATCCTTCAGATATCCCTTACTCAAGAGATAGCTTATTTCTTTTCTTAGAGCAATGCAATCTTCAGTGACATGTCTGAAATCCTCGTGGAAGGCACACCATTTGGATTTATCCTTCCAATCAGCTTTTTGTTGGTTTTTCCGGGGCCATCTTGTTTTGTCTCCTAAACCCTGCATAGCATACATCAATTCAGGTATATTAAGAGAAAAACAATATTCAGACAACTCGGGATACTCCTCAGGATCCTTGTCTTCAACAGCATTCACTTTCTTGTTGTCATTTCTGCCATATGGCTTAGAGCAATATGGTTTATACAAGGATTCTGATTTCCCGTTGGTCGATTCATAGGTTGTAGATGAATTTATCCTCTCTTGCATCTTTTTATCATCCTCCAACCGAATATATCTCAGAGCCCTGTTGCGAGCTTCGTCCAGATTCCTGCAAGGATTCATTACAAGGTCCTGGTAAAATTGAGAATCTTTTTGCAACCCCATCTTGAAAGCCTGCACAGCTGTTGCAACATCAAGATGTGGGATATCTAAGGATTCCCGACTAAACTTATTCACATAATCCCTCAAGGATTCCTGGGGTCCTTGAGTTATCCTGTAAAGATCACTGGTTAGTTTCTCAAAACTTTGGCTGCAAGAAAATTGACTATTAAATAAATTAACCAAATGAGCAAATGAAGTAATTGAGTGAGGAGGAACGTTTAAGAGCCATTTTAAGGCCGATCCTGTTAAGGTAGAACCAAAACCCTTGCATAGGCATGCTTCCTTGAGATTCGGAGGAATAGGGTTGATTTCCATCCTTTCTCTATACTAGGCAATATGCTCCTCAGGATCCGTGGTTCCATCATAGAGCTTCATGTTGGGGGTCTGGAATCTTTTTGGGATTTCGGCATCACAAATAGGATGCGCAAACCTGGATATCCTGTGACTGTCCTGGGACACCTATAGAATTGGCTGGACCACCCCGGGCACACTGGATATCATGTCCTTTAGCTTTTGAAGCTCCCTAGATAATGCTGATGTCACACCTGCATCCTGCGAAGATCCAACACCGTTAGTAGCAAGAGTATTATTATTGTTAGATACGTTACTGATCTGAGGATTATGGCCATATCCTGAAGCATATCCTGAGCTTCTCACAATCGACACTCTAACTGAAGAGGATATCTCAGGAGTATGATTCTGGGGATGGCTAGGCACAATATTTCCCCGGTTATCCTCAGTGTAAACTGCAGAACTGAAGTTCAAGGCCCTGGGCTTGTTAGGGGAGGATTTCCCAATGATTTGTGATCTTCAATTGCTGTTGGGTTTAGTGATCCTCGCTTCTGGTTGAGTTAGTGATCCTCAGGAGTATTGCAGGATCAGGATCATGGATCATCATAAGAATCCTTATACTAACGATTGTCTGCTTTGAATATGATGTTGTTTTGCAGGAGTACGAGCTTGGGCTTGGTCTTTGCGATATTCCTGGAGCATATTCCATGTTTATTCCGCACGTGCATGACTGAAGTGGACGTTATGGAGTTCGTGAAGGACTTGCACCAATTACGGAATGTTTGTTAGCTTAGATATTTTTGTATTTTTAAAGGGGATAGCGAGTTAAATAGAAACACTTGGCTATTTTTAGCTTAACACACACACTAGTAACTGCTCTCATCAGCTCTCAACAATTCACTTGGCGATTACACTTTTTTGTGCACATTACATTATAGTGGTCCTTGTAATTAGCTCGCTATCATCCGAAGTTGTAATACATTTCTTGTTTAATTTGAGTTGGTGATCGGTAGTTTCCATCACCCGAGGTTTTTTATGCCAGAGATCATTCATTGATCATGGGCTTTTTCCTCGTATAAATCTCTGTGTCACTTGTTCATTACATTTCAGAGTGATCCTTAATATTGTTCATTGATTCAAGCATCACACCTCACAACAGAAAGTTTGGTTGCATTATCATTGCTTGATTTTTGACCAAAACAGTTTGGCGCCCACCGTGGGGCAATTGGTGCTTCATTCCTAAGGAATTCTTGTTTTTGTGATCATTTCGGTTCGTTGCAATCAAGCAGATGGCTTCTTCAGCGAAGAACACTTCAAGTTCAATGCCGGCAATAAGTTCTTCACAAGGCGTTCCACCTTTGCCTCCACCACCTTCTGGATCCCAGAAGAATGCTGAAAAGAGACCGACTCCTATTTTCTCAAAACCACCAACTTCTTCTGTTTCTTCTAATCCTACTAGTAGTGACCTTTTTACTTTGATTTTGCAAATGAGGGATCACATACAAGAGCAGGACAAAATCAATGAAAAGATCGTCAAGGAGATTGGTGAAATCAAGAGACAGAAGAGATCAGTGGAGGATCATTCTCCATTGATGCCTAGATCACTGAATTTTGACACTCCGGTCATAACTTCTCAGCATTCTGCAGCTCCTGATGTCCAATACTTGGGTGGAACAAGAGGAATGCACTACGGATCCTCAGCAACGTCTCAGGCTTTAGGATCCTATTTTCAACCAGCAGGATCCTTCTCTCAGCATCAAGGATCCTTTGTCAGCTTAGGAGGATACATGGGGACGCAGCAGATTCAAGGATCCTCTCAGGTTCAAGGATCCTCCCAGGTTCAAGGATCCTCTCAGGTTCAAGGATCCTCCCAGGTTCAAGGATCCTCCCAGGTTCAAGGATCCTCTCAGGTTCAAGGATCCTCCTAGGTTCAAGGATCCTTTCAGGTTCAAGGATCCTCCTTTCAGCCTCAAGGATCCTCTCAGGTTTTCGGATCCATGGATTATCCTCCAAGACCCCCATTCAAAGTGCATCAAGGATCCAATGCTCCGCAGGATCTAGGATCTTTAAGAAGTTTGCAACCTGGAAGTTCTGATGTCCATCAAGGAGACTTCATCCCAATGCAAACCATTGCTTCTTCTGGTCCTTCGATCATACCAGAGCCTCTGGGTACACATCCGGGATTCCAAGCTTGAATCCACCGGGAGGTAACATTTTCAATAATACTTATACCACTAACCAAGGTCTTATGCAGGATACAGGTATCAATCTAGCTATGGCTAGAGAATTACAAAAGCTAAAGGATATGATATCCAGTGTTCCAGGGGTACTTAAGCCTATTCCTGAAATTGCAGATGGGAGCCATAAGATATCTCGTTTTGCACCACCTATTTGTGATGCTGAGATACCCAAGAGGTTCCAGATACCAACCATGAAGTTATACGATGGCTCCACAGATCCTGAAGAACACATAGCTCAATACATAGAAAGGATGGATATTAACCCCATCCCAGAAAGGTTAAAGGAAGCATGTCTATGCAAGGGATTTGGATCCACCCTCACAGGATCAGCTCTTAAATGGCTGCTAAGTCTTCCCCCTACTCTATTACTTCATTTGCTAATCTAGTTAACTTGTTTAATAACCAGTTCTCTTGTAGTAGAAAGTTTGAACGATTAACTAGTGATTTGTATAGGATAACACAAGGTCAAAATGAATCACTTAGAGATTATATCACTAAGTTTAGCAAAGAATCCTTAGACATCCCTAATTTGGATATAGCCACGGCTGTAGAAGCCTTTAAAATGGGATTGCTTAGGGATTCATTATTCTATGATGATCTTGTTATGACACCTTGCAGGAATCTTGATGAAGTAAGAACCAGGGCCCTTAGGTTCACCAGGTTAGAGGATGACAAAAGGATCCAGGAAAGACTAGCAGGATCCTCAAAACAGGAAAAACAAGGATCCTCTTTTAAGAGCAACAAGTTCAAATCCTACAACAAGTCTGATATCCAGAATGTGCATGCAGTGGAACAGGAAGTGGATGATGAGGATTATCCTCCAATCTCTAAATACTGTTTTTCTATTGATAACAATGAACTGATTCTTGCAATGCAGAATTTAGGTGAGAAAGCTAGATGGCCAAGAAAAAGTGATAAACCAGCTGCTACAAAAGACAAGTCAAAATGGTGTGCTTATCACGAGGATTTTGGGCATCTCACTGAAGAGTGTATTGCACTAAGAAAAGAAATTGGTTACTTGTTAAGCAAGGGGCACTTAAAGGAACTTTTGGGACGAAAGAAATCGAGAACCCAGGATCCTGAAAGGATCCCTGAAAAAGCTCCAGCTCCTCCAGCAGATACCCAAGTTATAAACTTCATATCTGGAGGATCAGACATTTGTGGTACTTCCTTTTCAGCAGCCAAAAGACATGCCAAAGAAACCAAGATGGATAATGGAGACAGACCCGTTCGAACATCCACTGTTACCAAGGATAAAGTCATAACTTTTGATGAGGATGATCGTGTTGACATACAGGATCCTCATCATGACGGTCTTGTTATTACTCTTTTTATTTCTAACCATTTTGTTCGCAGGATCCTTGTAGATGGAGGAAGCTCTATGAACATCATCCAGCTTGATGTCCTTAAGAAGATGAATATTCCTGAATCCGACATTATACAAAGATCCTCAGTGCTTGTGGGGTTCAGTGGGGAGACTAAGAATACTCTGGGGGACATCAAACTCCCAATCTATATTGAAGGATTACATTCTTATCAAAAATTTTATGTTATAGATTGCTTATCCTGTTGTAACATTATCCTTGGCAGGCCTTGGATACACCACATGAAGGCAGTCCCATCCACTTATCATCAGTGTGTATAGCTTCCTAGTCCGTGGGGAATGGTAAAAATTGAGAGTGATCAGCAAGAGGCTAAGAACTGCTACACTTCATCAATGAAATCAACCTCCAAGCCTACAGATCAATAGCAATTAAAGTATCCTCCAAGGGATGTCTTGGAGGCGAGAGAACAGGATATAAAAGAAATCCTCATGGATCCCGAGGATCCTGAATCCAAGATCTTCATAGGATCAGGGATCCTTAGCGACATTGAACAGGAGCTGATATCCTTCCTTAAAAGAAGAAAGACCACCTTTTCCTGGAAACATGAGGATATGACAGGTATATCTAAGGATGAAATCACTCATAAACTTGGCATTGACAGGTCATTCAAGCCAATTCATCAAAAGAGGAGGAAGTTTGCACCTGAAAGGAATGCTATTATCCAGGAAGAGGTAGATAAACTACTCCGAGCAGGTATGATTAGAGAGGTTAAGTATCCAAGATGGTTAGCCAATGTGGTTGTTGTTCAAAAGAAAAATGGAAAGTGGAGGGTATGTGTCGACTTTACTGATTTAAACAAGGCATGTCCCAAGGATCCTTTCCCATTACTCCACATTGACTCCATGGTGGATGCTACCGTGGGTCATGAACTGTTAACTTTTATGGATGCTTCATCTGGATTCCAACAAATTCAGATGGAACCATCTGACCAAGAGGATACAACCTTTATGACCCCAACTGGTATATATTGCTATATTGCTATGCCATTTGGACTAAGAAATGCAGGTGCTAGTTACCAAAGGCTAGTCAACATGATGTTCAAGGAACAAATTGGACACACTATGGAAGTCTATATAGACGACATGGTGGTTAAATCCAAGAAAGCTTAGGATCACCTTAAAGACTTGGAGGAAGCATTCAATATCCTTGATAAATTTAATATGAAACTAAATCCTTCCAAGTGTCATTTTGGTGTCAAAGCAGGTAAATTCCTAGGCTATATGGTGACAAAGAGGGGCATTGAAGCAAGTCCAGAACAAATCAAGGCTATTGTGAATATCAAATCTCCTGCCAATGCTAAGGATGTTCAAATATTGACAGGCAGGATCGCAACCTTGAACAGGTTCATATCCAAATCCTCAGAAAAGTGCAAGGAATTCTATGACATCCTGAGGAAGAACAAGAAATTTGAATGGACTGAGAAGCATGAAAGTGCCCTTAAAGCTCTTAAGGATTACCTGTCCTCAGCTCCCGCCTTGATGAAACCAGAAAAAGGGGATATATTATCCTTATACTTAGCGGTATCCTCAAAAGCAGTAAGTGCGGTCCTCGTTAAGGATCACCAAGGTACACAACATCCTGTTTATTATGTAAGTAAGAGTTTGCTTGATGCTGAATCCAGGTATTCACATTTAGAAAAACTTATCCTTGCTTTGATTATGGCATCCACTAAATTAAGACATTATTTTGAGACTCATGCCATTATTGTTAAGACTAATTTTCCAATCAAGAATGTTCTCAGGAAACCTGAAATGTCAGGAAGGATGGCTAAGTGGGCAGTGAAGCTCAGTGCTTATGATATAAGATATGAGCCTAGAACAGCAATTAAATCCCAAGCCTTAGCTGACTTTGTGGCAGATTTCAGTAGTGACTTGCAAAGGGAAGCTGAATTAGAAGTCCAACAGCTAGAGGAAACTAAGGATCCTTGGATACTCTACACTAATGGAGCCTCTAATGTCAAAGGAACAGGGCATGGAATACTACTAAAATCGCCACAGGGGGACATAATGCCCCACTCTATAGCTTGTGAGTTCCAAACTACTAACAATGAGGCTGAATATGAAGCCTTGATAGCTGGTTTGCAAATTGCTAAGCATATGAGGATCAGGTATCTTGAGGTACATGTAGATTCATTATTAATCACTAATCACTTTAATGGATCCTATGCTGTTAAAGGTGAAAAGCTAATCAAATACTTAGAGATAGTCAGAGAATTGGCACTCTTTTTTGTATCTTTTAGTTTGACACAGGTACCAAGGGAAGAAAATGCAGAGGCTGATGCATTGGCTAATCTAGTGTCACACCCCCAAAATCCACCTGCGAAGTATCACCGCTTGGGAGCGTGACTGACCAGGATCAAGCCACCAATCATATGAACATGTAGTAAATATATAAAAGTAAATGCCATTCAACCACCAATATGAAAGGTGTTCCAAAATATAAGTATGTTATCACTGTTTAGCGGAAGCGTATAAATAAAACCCAACATAAATAAGTATGAAAGTCATAAAGTGTTTAATGAAACAATCACGATTCGTGCCCACAACGACCAGCTCCTCCCTGTGCAAGCTCCATGTACCTAACGACCTGCAAGGCATGTAACAGAGGATCAACAACTAGTTGAGCGAGTTCACAGTTAATAGTTCAGTAATTGTAACAGTATGGTAAGCCTTGTATTCGTTCATTAAGTCATGTATCGTATTAGTTCGTATCGCGGCCCTCTAGGCATGTATGCGAAGATTAGGGAAAGTTCTCAAGTATTCTAGACTAGGTATATTTGTATCGCGGCCACCCGGCACATATGCGAAGTTTAGCGTATAGTTCGCGGCCTTCCTAGGCATGTGTGCGAAGATTAGTCATAATATCGCGGCCAACCCCGGCGTGTGTGCGAAGATCAGTTCTATAAGTATCACTAGTCTAGTCGTATCATATCAATAACCCATCCTCACCCGAGGACCATATAACTAAGTTCCATAAGCTAGGTAAGTACAAGTAAATAATCCAAACCCATTACCACCCTGGGAACCCCATGCCTTGGCTGTGTGAACTCACCTTGGTTTGCTCGGCATGTTATTGCTTCTAGGGTTTATTAAATGTCTAAGTCCGTTACACATGACCTAGGATACATTGCACATGATACGATGTAAGTGTTACATTCAAGTAGGGTTTACAAGTCCTTGATATTCAAGCAATTGTGTTATGTGTGTTCATTGTGTACAGAATGATATGAAGAGATTGTTCACACATACAGGAACATACAGTTGCATTCAGTAGCATACAATCATATATAGCATCATACAGCAAGCTTTGATACACCAAGGCAACTTGTAAAGTTCGGACTATTAGCATGCAATCAAGGTAACATCATGTTTAATTCACAAAGGTTGAACAAACAACACAATAAAAGGTCAGACATTGTTCCAGGACCAGAATTCGGACTCAGGGTTCCCTCCTTTAAAATTCGGACCCATGAAGCCTCAACTAAACTCTGAAAAATGTTCCCCCTTTAAAAATTCGGACTCCTAGGGTTTCATTTACAAAATTCGGACAAAAGGGGAGGGGTTTGGGGCCATAAAACTCGGATAGGAATAAGGGGGGCTTCCCTTCAAAAAGTCGGACTAAGGGTGGGGGCTTGCTTACCTTAAAACTCGGACAGGGGGGGTGGGGGACCTTCACAAGGTCAGACAAGGGGTGAGGGGTTGAAACTCGGACCAAAAGTCCTCTTGCAAAACTCGGACCACTCATGTGGTGTCAAAACTCGGACCACAACACTTTAAGAAACTCGGACCCTCTTCTAGGGTTTAAAGGTCGGACAAGGTTCAACATCACCTAAAATTCGGACTATAACCTCAAACAAGAAACTCAGACAACAACATATATGAATATTCCAGTTCATTGTAATTGTAACAGTTACGTTTTCATACAATCAGAAAAACCCTAATTCATGCTTTCACAGTGCAGAACCAAATCAACCATCAATAGTTTTGACATATTATACATCTAAATCACCAGGCAATTGACTACATACATACAACCTTATACATTTCTCAATAATCAGAATAAATCAAATAGGCAGAGAATATCATATGAAGAACTTAGGGTTTACAAGAATCACAAAATCAAGAATTAAGAACAATCAAACAATCAATAAACAATTACCTTGAATTGATTCTAGTTAGAGTGTGGAATCAAGAGTGATGAATAGCTTGTGCCAACGATGAAGATATGAATGCCAGAGAAGATCAGAGGATGAGAAAGTACGTGCTTTGGTTTTTGTGTGGTGATTAGTGAATGATTAGGGTTAAGAATGATTAGGATTCACTAATTACTCTATTACATCCCTAAGTATCATAATTTTACATAAGTACACCATCTCAAAATAGTTCACAGTTTCACCACCAAGTTTCATACATTTGACAAATCTTTCATAATTAACACATAACCATGCTCAATTATTACAATATACTTAACTGAATCAAAACGTTACAGTTTCACAGCAAACTAATTGTGCAAGTAAACACTAAACAAACAATGAACGTGTAATAAATGTGAAAATGGAATCTTGGAAACTCGAGTTGTCACATTATCCCCAACTTGAAAGAAATTTCGTCCCGAAATTTAGCATGCGGTTACTGAGGAAGCTAGGTAAGTTATATCGTTTACTGTTTTCCTGGGGTGTCACATCATCCCCCCGTTGATTTGGAATTTCGTCCTGAAATTCTGTATTAGTAGCTTCAGCCTCAGTAGTGGTTTCACGGTTTTCGAATAACTGGGGATCCTTGAGTTTCATTTGATCTTCTCATTCCCAGGTATACTCTGGGCCATGACGGGATTTCCAACGAACTCGTACAAGAGGTATTCTAGTGTTCTTGAGGACCTTGACATCCCGGTCCGTGATTTCAACTGGTTCCTCGACGAACTGCAACCGCTCGTCGATAGTGAGTTCCTTGAAAGGAACTATGAGGGTCTCATTTGACAGACACTTCTTCATATTCGACACGTGGAATACGTTGTGAACTGCACCGAGTTCAGCTGGTAGATTTAGCCTGTAGGCCACTTTACCTATTCTTTCAGTGATTTCGAATGGTCCAACGTACCGTGGATTGAGCTTGACCTGTTTACCAAAACGAACCACACCCTTCCAGGGTGAGACTTTGAGTAGCACTCGATCCCCAACTTGGAATTCGAGCGGTTTTCTGCGTTTATTAGCGTAGCTTTTCTGGCGATCACGAGCTGCCGCCATGCGTTGTCGTATCTGTGCAATTCGTTCAGTAGCGTCAACTACCATTTCTGGCCCTGTGGTTTGACTATCCCCCACCTCTGCCCAACAGAGAGGTGACCAGCATTTATGACCGTACAATGCCTCGAATGGAGCGGCCTGAATGCTGGTGTGGTAACTGTTATTGTACGAAAACTCCACTAACGGGAGATGCTTTTCCCAGCTGTTGCCGAAATCGATAACACACGCCTGAAGCATGTCTTCTAGGGTTTGAATAGTGCGCTCAGACTGCCCATCCGTCTGAGGGTGATAAGCTGTACTCATGTCTAATCGAGAGCCAAAAGCTTTGTGCATCGCTTGCCATAGTTCTGAAGTGAATCGTGCATCCCGATCCGAAATAATAGAGGTTGGCACTCCGTGCCTATAAACGACTTCTTTCAAGTAGATGTCTGCTAATGTAGAGAACCTATCCGTTTCTTTGATAGCCAAGAAATGAGCAGACTTTGTGAGTCGATCAACGATCACCCAAATAGTATCGTTCCCGCGCTGGGATCTAGGCAGGCCAGTAACAAAGTCCATGGAAATTTCCTCCCATTTCCACTGTGGTATCCTGGGTTGCTGAAGTAGGCCTGAGGGTTTCTGATACTCTGTCTTGACCCTTGCACAGGTCAAACACTTGCCGACGTAGGTTGCTATGTGAGCCTTCATGCTAAGCCACCAATATGTAGTTCTGAGATCGTGGTACATTTTATCAGAACCTAGATGTATCGAGTAGCGAGATTTATGAGCTTCATCCATCACAAGTTCTCGTAAACCGCCATATAGTGGAACCCAAATACGTCCTGTTACATAGTTGGCGCCGTCTTCCTTCTGTTCTAATCGTTGCCTTGAGCCGCGCAAGGCTTCTAGCCCTTGATGTTTTCCTGGTTTCAATGCTTTCCACCTGAGCATCTCGCATCGATGCAGGAAGATCAGCACTGGATAGTAAGTTGCAAGGCTCGTACACGCCTTGAGGTTAAAGTATCCTTTCGACTGGAGAGGCGTCAGCCACAACAATTGGCTTTGCCTGGATGGTACTTGAGGCTCATTCGTAATCATTAAGTAACTCGATCCATCGTCGTTTGATGCATGTTTCAATTCCTTCTGCTTGAAGATTATGCCTCGAGGACTCCTGTATCGGTGTAGATAGTGCACTTGGTACCGTACAGTAGTGTCGCCATATCTTTGAGGCGCGGAAAACACAGGCTTCCCAAGCTTCTTATTATCGTTGCGTCGTGTAATTCCGTTCATGAACTTGGAGTTGCCGCAAAGCGTAGGAAATAACTTTATTCACGCTGCATCAATACACAACCAAGCCCCTGTATCGATGCGTCACAATAAACCACAAAAAATCATCTGTGCCCTCTGGCAATGAGAGATAGGTGCGCTGCATAAGCTATCCTTTAAGTACTGGAAAGCGGTTTCTGGGAATCTCCCCAACGGTAGGTGACACCCTTCTGTGTCAGCATTGTAAGCGGCTGTGCGATCTTTGAGAAGTCTTGATGATCGTCTGTAGTACCCCTGCCAAACCCAAGAATTGGCGTATTTCCGTTGGTGTACGCGGTGCAGGGCCAGTTCCTGATCTGAATCTTACCTTGGATGGATCGACATGAATCCCATCCCTGTTCACCACATGGCCCAAGAAGTGGACTTCACGAAGCCAGAAGTCGCCATTTTGAATACTTGGCGTACAGTTGTTCCTTTCGAAGAAGTCCCAAGATAAGGCATAAGTGCTGTTCGTGTTCCCTCCTGACTCTTGAGTAGATCAGGATGTCGTCAATGAAAACGATTACGAACTTGTCTAGATAGGGTTTGCACACCCTGTTCATAAGATCCATGAAAACTGCAGGCGGCGTTCGTAAGCCAAATGGCATGACTAGAAACTCGTAGTGACCGTAGCGAGTTCTGAATGCTGTCTTGGAGACGTCCTCATCCCGGACTCTCAGCTGATGATAATCGGACCTTAGATCAATCTTGGAGTAGTAACTTCGACCCTTGCAACTGGTCGAATAAGTCGTCAATGCGTGGAAGAGGATAACGGTTTCTTCACTGTGACCTTGTTCAGTTCGCCGGTAATCTATGCACATTCTGAAAATGCCATCCTTCTTTTTCACGAATAGTACTGGAGCTCCCCAAGGCGAAAAAGATGGGGCCGGATGAATCCCTCATCCAAGAGTTCTTGTAGCTGCGTCGATAGTTCTTCCAATTCTGTATGGAGCTAAGCGATACGGTGCGTGAGCTATAGGTGCTGTCCAGAACTATAGGAATGAAGTCGATAGGGAACGTCTGCCCAGCGAGGGATAAGATTACAACCCTGAACTATGTGTGGCCTCTAGACTTGTACCCATAAGCTAACACTACGACAGGTTTGGTGTTCAAGGGAGTTGGTGTACGTTGTAACATTTGACTATCTTTAAGAACATATAACTGGTATCCACACCCAAAATCAAACAAGACAGTAACATAAAAGTCGTCGAGAAGAAACTTACCCATTATTACGTTTGGATCGTTCCTTGCGTCACCCTGACCAATCACGTACATGCGGCCTCGGCGTCATTGTTTCCATTGTTTCCCCCCAACGCTATCCCCATTGTCGTCCCTATTTCCATGGTCGTGGTTTCTGAGTCTGGTCCTGGTTTATATGCGGACAATGTCTCTTGTAGTGATCTTTAGCATCACACTGAAAACATCCTTTAAAACTTTGTTGTTGTTGCTGATTCTGTGAAGATTGAGTCGGCCGTAGCTGTTCTTGAGTTACAGGACGTGAGCTCCGACAATCCTTAGCTTCAATGACCAATCTTGAGACACCTCTGGCAACGACCCTTGTTGCACTGACCGCTGTGGTGTCTATTGCATCTGTTACCACTTTGGATGATTTCCTCGATATCCACTCTGCCCGCGACTACTAGAAAATTGTTGTCTGGGGCTCTGGTAGTCATCCTATCTTTTGCTATTGCGCCAGAGGCTGGACCAAAGTTAATTCCTTGCTCAGGCTTTCATCCCACTTGCGTTTTGTTATCACTAGAAGCACATGTAGTATCAGTCTTAGCACGTTTCGGTAACTTGTTTTGTTCTACAGCCTGGTCTGTGAGACGATGAGCAAGTCGAGTGACTTGCTGGATAGTGCCAAGGTTAGCTGCAGTCACATGACTCTGAATTTCTGGCACCAGACCCTTGAGATACAGCTCGATACGTTTGGTGGGAGAGTCTACCATAGTAGGACAAAATGTGGCTAATTCATTCGATCTCTTCGTATAAACTTCAATTTCAGACCCCACCATCTGTAGGTTAAGGAACTCTACCTCTAGTTTGTGGATGTCTTCACGACTGCAAAACTCTTCCTTAATTAGGTCCTTGAACTCGTTCAGGGGGTGGCATTAGCAGCTGCCAGCCCTAACATTTGAACCTGTGCTTCCCCACCAGGTTAATGCAGCACCTTCGAGTGTTCCAGTAGCAAACTTTACTCTACGAGACTCAGGGCAATCACACACCTCGAAGTCAGTTTCGAGCCTCTCGAACCAGTGGAGGAGGCCTTCAACTCCCTCAGTTCCACTGAAGGTACTAGGTTGGCAATCCTTGAGATTTTTGAAGGTGTAAATAGGTGGCTGAGCGTGTTGACCTATTGTGTATAAGAATAGGACAAGGTTAAACACAAGAGTTTGGTTTAGGAGTGTAGGATCTAAAGATCCTAGTTACGACTGCATGGTATAACCTCCTGCTTGTATGGCTGCAAGTGACGCAGCAATCCGTTCGTTAATGAGAGCCGTCAACTGGGCTTGTGTCATGTTGATACGTCCGGCCATAATCTTCATAGCAAATGTAACGTAAGTGAGAGAGGTTCGCGAATAGTGCGATGACAGAAGAGTGTAAGCACACAAGTGTTCTCAAGCAATAACAAATAGTGAGCAATGTAATCTAAGCATACCACGAGCAAAGTTCTATGTAATTCTAGCAAGTAGGCAATAAACATAAACCTTATTACCTAGGATGTTGAGTCTTGCACGTGGAGCGAAGCGTCGTTGTGGATCGATGAGAGCACTGTTCTGGTTATAGTCTACTTTTAATAAAAACGTTTTTCCCATATTAAAACCAAGTTCTCTATAACCAATGGCTCTGATACCAATCTGTCACACCCCCAAAATCCACCTGCGGAGTATCACCGCTTGGGAGCGTGACTGACCAGGATCAAGCCACCAATCATATTGAACATGTAGTAAATATATAAAAGTAAATTGCCATTCAACCACCAATATGAAAGGTGTTCCAAAATATAAGTATGTTATCACTGTTTAGCGGAAGCGTATAAATAAAACCCAACATAAATAAGTATGAAGTCATAAAGTGTTTAATTGAAACAATCACGATTCGTGCCCACAACGACCAGCTCCTCCCTGTGCAAGCTCCATGTACCTAACGACCTGCAAGGCATGTAACAGAGGATCAACAACTAGTTGAGCGAGTTCACAGTTAATAGTTCAGTAATTGTAACAGTATGGTAAGCCTTGTATTCGTTCATTAAGTCATGTATCGTATTAGTTCGTATCGCGGCCCTCTAGGCATGTATGCGAAAGATTAGGGAAAGTTCTCAAGTATTCTAGACTAGGTATATTTGTATCGCGGCCACCCGGCACATATGCGAAGTTTAGCGTATAGTTCGCGGCCTTCCTAGGCATGTGTGCGAAGATTAGTCATAATATCGCGGCCAACCCCGGCGTGTGTGCGAAGATCAGTTCTATAAGTATCACTAGTCTAGTCGTATCATATCAATAACCCATCCTCACCCGAGGACCATATAACTAAGTTCCATAAGCTAGGTAAGTACAAGTAAATAATCCAAACCCATTCCCACCCTGGGAACCCCATGCCTTGGCTGTGTGAACTCACCTTGGTTTGCTCGGTATGTTATTGCTTCTAGGGTTTATTAAATGTCTAAGTCCGTTACACATGACCTAGGATACATTGCACATGATACGATGTAAGTGTTACATTCAAGTAGGGTTTACAAGTCTTGATATTCAAGCAATTGTGTTATGTGTGTTCATTGTGTACAGAATGATATGAAGAGATTGTTCACACATACAGGAACATACAGTTGCATTCAGTAGCATACAATCATATATAGCATCATACAGCAAGCTTTGATACACACAGCACTTGTAAAGTTCGGACTATTAGCATGCAATCAAGGTAACATCATGTTTAATTCACAAAGGGTTGAACATAACAACACAATAAAAGGTCAGACAATGTTCCAGGACCAGAAATTCGGACTCAGGGTTCCCTCCTTTAAAATTCGGACCCATGAAGCCTCAACAAAACTCTGAAAAATGTTCCCCCTTTAAAATTCGGACCTCTAGGGTTTCATTTACAAAATTCGGACAAAAGGGGAGGGGTTTGGGGCCATAAAACTCGGACAGGAACAAGGGGGGCTTCCCCTTCAAAAGTCGGACTAAGGGTGGGGGCTTCCTTACCTTAAAACTCGGACAGGGGGGGGTGGGGGACCTTCACAAGGTCGGACAAGGGGAGAGGGGTTGAAACTTGGACCAAAAGTCCTCTTGCAAAACTCGGACCACTCATGTGGTGTCAAAACTCGGACCACAACACTTTAAGAAACTCGGACCCTCTTCTAGGGTTTAAAGGTCGGGACAAGGTTCAACATCACCTAAAATTTCGGACTATAACCTCAAACAAGAAACTCAGACAACAACACATACGAATATTCCAGTTCATTGTAATTGTAACAGTTACGTTTTCATACAATCAGAAAAACCCTAATTCATGCTTTCACAGTGCAGAACCAAATCAACCATCAATAGTTTTGACATATTATACATCTAAATCATCAGGCAATTGACTACATACATACAACCTTATACATTTCTCAATAATCAGAATAAATCAAATAGGCAGAGAATATCATATGAAGAACTTAGGGTTACAAGAATCACAAGAATCAAGAATTGAGAACAATCAAACAATCAATAAACAATTACCTTGAATTGATTCTAGTTAGAGTGTGGAATCAAGAGTGATGAATAGCTTGTGCCAATGATGAAGATGATGAATGCCAGAGAAGATTAGAGGATGAGAAAGTACGTGCTTTGGTTTTTGTGTGGTGATTAGTGAATGATTAGGGTTAAGAATGATTAGGATTCACTAATTACTCTATACATCCCTAAGTATCATATTTTACATAAGTACACCATCTCAAAATAGTTCACAGTTTCACCACCAAGTTCATACATTTGACAAATCTTTCATAATTAACGCATAACCATGCTCAATATACAATATACTTAACTGAATCAAAACGTTACAGTTTCACAGCAAACTAATTGTGCAAGTAAACAACTAAACAAACAATGAACATGTAATAAATGTGAAGATGGAATCTTGGAAACTCGAGTTGTCACATCTAGGATCATCCTTGAAGATCCCGGAGGATATAAGGATTCCTATTATCCATATCCTGACCCCTACTATCGAGGATCATGTAGCTATGGAAATAGGAGAGGATTCTGCAATCAACCCTAGTGATGATACTCAATCTCATTCAGGATCATGGATCCTCCCAATCATGAGATACATACAACATGGAGAGATTCCTACAGGAGAAAACCTTAGGGCTTTCAAAATTAAGGTATCTCAATTTCCAATATTGAATAATATGTTGTATAAACGATCTCTTGCAGGACCATATCTAAGATGCATTGAGGATCCTGAAATCCAAGAAGTCGTAAAGGATTTCCATGAAGGAGATTGTGGAAACCACACTGGGGGCAGAGCATTATTCTCAAGGATCCTGAGGACAGGATACTATTGGCCTACTATGAAGAAGGATGCTGTGGAATATGCTAAGAAGTGTGATTCTTGTCAAAGACGTAGTAATATCCTCCATCAACCAGCAGAGCTTTTGCATCCTATATCCTCTTCTTGGCCTTTTATGAGATGGGGGATGGATATAGTTGGTAAGCTTCCTAAGGCACCTGGTGGAAAAGTATTCATGCTTGCTATGACTGATTACTTCTCTAAGTGGATAGAGGCTGAAGCCTTTGCTCAAGTCAGAGAAAAGGAAGTTATATCCTTCATTAAAAGAAACATTATTGTTAGGGCTGGATTTTTATGACCTATGATCCTTACATGTGATCCTAACAAGTGATCCTTACTTCTTTGGCAGATAGTGATCCTCAGAGGAGCTCCAGGATCAGGATCACGGATCATCCTAAGGATCCTCACACTAACGATTGTTCTCTTTGGATTAAATGTTGTTTTGCAGGAATTACTAGTTGGACTTGGTCCTAGCAACGTAAACAAGGAATCTATCACGCTAATTTTGCACATGCATAATCAAAGATGGACGTTATGAAGAATATGGAAACTCAGCACAATTCAAGGGCGATTATTTAGGCTAAATTTACTTCTATTTCTAAAGGGGTAACGAGCTAGTAGTTAGGTTGCCTAAAATAGAACCACACACACTTGAATAAAAGGCACTCTTGAACATTCGGAAGAGACGACACATTTCTCACACACCTTAGCATACGATACTATAGTGATCCTTGTACCTAGCTCGTTACCATCCGCAGTTGTAACCATTATTTGTTATATTGAAGTTGGTGATCGGTAGTTTCCATCACCCGAGGTGTTTTATGCCGGAGATCATTGATCAAGGGCTTTTTCCTCGTATAAATCCTTGTGTCACTTGTGCATTTTACATTTGAGTGATCCTTCACTTTGTTCATCATACCAAGCATCATTCCCCGTTTACATAATGTTTGGTTGCATTATCTTTAAGTGATTTTTGACCAAAACAGTTTGGCGCCCACCGTGGGGCAATTGGTGCTTCATTCAAAAGAAAATTTTTTCTGTTGGTGATCATTCCAGAAGTGTTGCATGGCTTCATCGTTGAAGAATACTTCCACAGCAATGTCTGCAGTCAATTCATCTAATGGCATTCCACCTTTGCCTCCACCACCAGCTGGATCTCAGAAAAATACTGAGAAGAGACCAACTCCTATCTCCTCTAAACCATCATCTTCTGCTCTAACTTCTTCTGTTCCCAGTACTAGTGATATATTTACTTTGATTTTGCAGATGAGGGATCGTATGCAGCAGCAGGATGAAACTAATGACAGGATCCTCAAGGAAATCGGAGATCTCAAAAGGCAAAAGAAAACGGCAGAGGATCATTCCCCACTAATGCCCAAATCTTTGAATTTTGATACTCCGATGATTACTTCTCAGCCATCAGAGGCCCTAGACATTCAACATATGGGTGGATTAAGAGGAGTGCATTTCGGCCCAGCAGCAATGACTCAGGTATCAGGATCATATTTTCAACCGGCAGGATCCTACACTCAGCATATGGGATCCTTCATGAGCTTAGGATCCTCCTTTGTTCCAGGATCATCCCAGGTTCAAGGATCCTCCTTTGTTCCAGGATTATCCCAGGTTCAAGGATCCTCCTTTGTTCCAGGATCATCCCAGGTTCAAGGATCCTCCTTTGTTCCAGGATCATCCCAGGTTCAAGGATCCCCTCAGATACCAGGATCCTTGAAGAATTTGCAAACAGGAAGTCCAGATGTCCATCAAGGAGATTTTATTCCAATGCAAACCATTGCTTCCACTGGTCCTCCATCATCCCAGAATCCCTGCAACATGGATTCACATCCAATGTTCTTAATTTGAACCCGATGGGAGGTAACACTTTTAATAATTCTTATACCACTAACCATGGATTCATGCAGGATACAGGTATCAATCATGCTATGGCCAGAGAACTACAAAAACTGAAGGATATGATATCAAGTGTTCCAGGGGTAGTCAAACCTATCCCGGAGATTGCAGATGGAAGCCATAAGGTATCTCGTTTTGCACCACCAATCTGTGATGCTGAGATACCCAAAAGATTCCATATCCATACTATGAAACTGTATGATGGTACAACGGATCCTGAGGAACACATAGCACAATACAGGGAGAGGATGGAGATCAATCCTATTCCAGAAAGGTTAAAGGAAGCATGCCTGTGCAAGGGATTTGGATCCACTCTTACTGGATCAGCTCTTAAATGGTTGCTAAGTCTTCCCCCATACTCTATTACTTCATTCGCTAATTTAGTTAACTTATTCAATAATCAATTTTCTTGTAGTAGAAAATTTGAACGATTGACTAGCGATTTATATAGGATAACTCAGGGTCATAATGAATCATTAAGGGATTATATAACCAAGTTTAGTAAAGAATCCTTGGATATTCCTAACTTGGATGTGGCCACAGCTGTTGAGGCCTTCAAGATGGGTTTACTTAAGGATTCATTGTTCTATGATGATCTTGTTATGACACCATGCAGGAACCTAGACGAAGTAAGAACTCGGGCACTCAGGTTCATCCGGTTAGAGGATGACAAGAGGATCCAGGAGAGACAAGTAGGATCCTCAAAACAAGAAAAGCAAGGATCCTCTTCCAAAAGCAACAGATTCAAATCCTATAACAGAACTGACAACCAGAACGTGCATGTTGTTGACCAAGAAGAGGATGATGAAGATTATCCTCCAATTTCTGAATACTGTTTTTCCGTTGATAACCATGAACTAATCCTTGCAATGCAGAATCTAGGAGAAAAAGCCAGATGGCCTAGAAAAAATGACAAACCAACCGGAACTAAAGACAAATCGAAGTGGTGTGCATACCACGAGGATTTTGGGCATTTAACCGAAGCATGCATCGCGTTAAGAAAGGAAATTGGATATCTGCTAAGCAAGGGGCATCTAAAAGAGTTGTTGGGAAGAAAAAAGCAAAGGACTCAGGATCCTGAGAGGATCCCTGAGAAAGCTCCAGCTCCTCCGGCAGATGCACAAGTGATCAACTTTATTTCTGGAGGATCAGACATCTGTGGTACATCCTTCTCAGCAGCTAAAAGGCATGCAAAGGAAGCTAAAATGGATAACGGAGAAAGACCTATTCGAACATCAAGTGTCTCGGAAGGAAAAGTGATAACCTTTGATGAGGATGATCGAGTTGACATCCAAGATCCTCATCATGATAGTTTAGTTATTACTCTCTTTATTTCTAACCACTTTGTCCGCAGGATCCTTATTGACGGAGGAAGCTCAGTAAACATTATCCAGCTTGATGTTCTGAAGAAAATGGGTATCCCTGAATCAGATATCACACCAAGATCCTCCGTGTTTGTAGGATTTAGTGGCGAAACTAAGAAAACCCTGGGGGGACATCAAACTCGCAATTTACGTGGAAGGATTACATAATTATCAGAAATTTTGTGTTATTGACTGTTTGTCTTGTTGTAATGTTATCCTTGGCAGGCCCTGGATACACGATATGAAGGCAGTCCCATCCACCTACCATCAATGTGTGAAGCTCCCTAGCCCATGGGGAATAATCAAGATCGATAGTGATCAACAGGGGGCTAAGGATTGTTATACCTCATCAATGAAACGAGCCTCGAAATCAAGGGAGCAATAGCAATTAAAGTATCCTCCAAGGGATGTCTTGGAGGCAAGAGAGCAGGATGTGGACGAAATCCACTTAGATCCTGATGATCCTGAATCCAAAATCTACATCGGATCAGGGATCCTTGATAAAATGAAAGAAGACATAGTATCCTTCCTCAAAAGAAGAAAATCTACCTTTGCATGGAAACATGAGGATATGACAGGTATATCTAAGGATATTATCACTCATAAACTTGGCATTGACAGGTTAGTTAAACCAATCCATCAAAAAAGGAGGAAGTTTGCACCAGAAAGAAATGCCATTATCCAGGAAGAGGTAGAAAGATTACTACGAGCAGGTATGATTAGAGAAGTGAAGTATCCAAAATGGCTGGCCAATGTGGTTGTTGTTCAAAAGAAAAATGGAAAGTGGAGGGTATGTGTGACAACCCGTACTTTTGAGGATAGCACCGTTATACTGTCCTATAATTGCATGAACGTGTGTGACGAATTAATTACACTTGCCTAATGTATTTTCATATAAATAGATACTTGAAGCCAAATCGTTATCGTGTCGGGCCAAACTGAACAATAACTTGAGTAGTACATTTATATTATATAGTTGATAACTTAATAATAATAATAATAACACTATTACATAAGTGAAAAATATGGAACCCAATCACAACCCACCCTTCCCTCGTCTGTGAGAAGCCCACACCTCAACATTACATGCAACCCAAACTTTTAACCCACCTCACCTCATGTTTCGGCCCACACCCAAAACTTCCATCGCCTCCTTTTGGATTCAGCCATTAATTTACGTGGGTTGTATATATTCGCATATCGATCTCACCCCTACACAAAAACACAAACCCTACGGAAGCAAGAAGACCCACCCCCGCTCACCGTCGCGACTCCTCCTCATTCACTCGGAATCCCGCAACGAACTAGCCATCACCATCTCCTTCTCCGGCGAGTTCAATCTCCGGCGAACACCGGTACGATCTTCCTCTCTCTCGTCCTTAGTTCTTGGTAGTAGACTCGTCGCGGTTTCGGTCCGACTGTATCCTCGCTTGAACCTATGTTTTAGTGCATACATGAATCTATATGCAACTGTTGATTGTGTTCGTACGATGACATAAATAATATGAAACTAGATAATGACTTGTACATGCTTGTTGAAGTGTATGTGAGAATATATGAAATATATGTATACTTGTTCGATGATCTGTACACGAATCTTAGTAATAATTGTTTACGTAGTTATGTATATGTATGCGTGTATCCGAGAGAAAATTTAAAGAGTATGTATAAGAACGAGTTCCGGTTCGACTTCGGTTCAAAAACATGAACTCGTGTGCGATTCGGCGTGCTGATTGATTTGATTTGCTAGGATGTTAGTTGTTAAACGTGTTACACGGATCGTAAGTGAATATATAGATAATTGCGGAATCGATGTAAATAACAGAAGAACCTTGTATGTTAAAAGTGTTATATATGTATCATGTTTTACCTTGCATGAATAGGGGTGATGGTAACCTGACATCGCGAAGGTGATGATATTTGGCCATGCTATTGCACTTGACTGTATAAGTTGGGAACTTGAATTAGTATGAGAAAGTTTGGTGGGCATGTATGTATATACATATATATTCGTGGCTATGGAAGCTTGCATTTGATGTTGGTGTTACATGTAGGATATATAAAATTTTCCATGAAACTCATAAGATGTTAAGTTAGGTTAAAAAACACTATTGTGTATAGTTATGGTTGCTGAATAAGAATGACACAAAGTGAGCTGCATATTTTACAAAGACTGGTTGGGCCGATACATGGTGGGCCGAACACAAAGTGTTTAACACACATTTAATTTGGTCTATTAAAGAGCTGGGCTACTGTTTTGAGAATAGGACCGCCGAGTCAGTGGCCGCGTATAACATATTTTGACTGGTCAATAAACGTTTTATATGTGCTAGAAATGGTGATACTTACATGCTTTATCTTTGGGCCATACGTGTTTAATAGCGGGTTGAAGGGGGTATTAATAGGTTATGTATGTATGTAAGACTGACTGTTATCGGTAATCCTTTTAGGACGTGTTTGTGCGACTGTTAGTCAAGTAATTAAACATACCGAGCAAACCTCAGGTGAGTTCACTGCACTTTTCTCAAGCATGCGTCCCGGTGGTTTGGGACAACTAGTAAACATTTGGAAGGGAAACATTGGGTAAACAACTTAATCGATTTTGGTTATTGAACATGGGGTTGATCATCTGATTGCCTGGAGGGCAATGGAGGTATTTAGTTGATAGCGCTATTAGGTACTAATTATCTGGGTTTCACTATGGTTGTTTAGAGGCACACTCCTCGGTTACGTAAGGGCGGTTCCCCTAGGGTAACTAACTGAACAACATAGTGGGTTGCTAAGAGGCACACTCCTCGGTTACGTAAGGGCGTAGTCCCTAGGGTAACTAACTTGAGCAACATCGTAACGCATCATTGAATCGCATTAACATACATCTGGTAACTCAACCCGTTAACAAAACCTTGAACTCACCAGCGTAGTCTGACACACTTGTTTACATGCTTGTAGGTAATTACTGAAGGAGTCTGGGAACTTGCCGTCTGATGCTGCTGAAGTGGTTATGGTCATAATAAACATTTATGTTGATTTGGTTTTCATTCATTTATGCACTTATACATTTATGCTTCCGCTCAATACTTTGGTTTTGGTTTAACTTTGCAAACGATACATTTCTTTCAATTGGGTATTTCAATATATTATAACTTGTGTTTGATATGATTGGTGGCTCTTTGTTGGATCGTTGCACCTCCAATAGGGACATGCCCTAGGTGGTTATTTGGGGGTGTGACAGTTTGGTATCAGAGCCGCTGGTTATAGAGAACTCGGTTTTAAAAATGTTTTCATAAAACCAGACTATAACCGAATTGATCCAAACGATGACCATGACACTCAGCTCCAGATTGCAAGGTTCGCCTCTCGTATACTGATTGTACTGCATAACTAGTGAACACCTACATATAATATTGCATGTGATTGCATGTTTAGCACAACAATATGAATTCATGTACACTTGCATGTGTTATGTGACTGATAGGGTGGTATTTCCCTAAACCTTTATGACTTACGTTTCGTGATACTCTTTGCTTGTTACTCGAGTTTGAGGAACCATTTGACATGAGTTAAGAGGGGCTGAGATGAGCATGCAAATCACAATATTATTGTGGGTGCACACATAATAATAGTGTGGGGTGCATGTGAGTCCCAGTGAGGCTTAACAAGTGGAAAAGGGGTTCCGTTCCGTCATTTGGTCGATGTGAAACATTAAAAACCTATAGGGGTCATAGCAGTGATTGTCCCCTACTCGAACGTGAACTTTTCATTCATCTCTAGATCCCTTCGAACCTCGATGCTATCGAGTATTACCTGAACACCCATCTGAACTCAGCGAACCGTGTAGAATGTTAGTTGCTTATACGAACGTCCATGTGTTGGATGTCACAACGTCGAATGATTGATCGATATCTTTCTCACCTTTCTTCACTTGCTGGAACTTAACGTATTGACGCCTCAGATTCTGAAGTGCGATCACTTCTACAACACTCCCGCAACATACTGAGTATTACTCGAACCACTTGCAACATCGATGGACAGGAGGATGAGCGTAGCACTTTACCGACCTCAGTACTTTGACGACCCTGATTACCGGCAATGAGCACCAGCGAATTGGCTTCAAACGAATCCTTAACCCTTGTCAGCAACTCATGGGAGTCAACTCTTATGAATCAATCGGGGCATAAGTGAGGATAGCTGATGGTAGCATGGAAGGTGTGACTGCCAGCACAGTGAGTAACGCGTTAGGACATGGCCGAATGTGAAAAGATGGACTCTGAGTAACGCGTTAGGCCGAATGGCCGAATGCACGTGGATCTCGCTAAAATCCATTTTGGTTGGAAACTGATCGATACCAGAGAGTCCTTCGTGGATACAGCAATTTCTTAGTCTCGCTTGATTCTATCGCAAATAAATCATAGGATTTTCAAAGGTCGCGCAGCCTAAATCTCTCTAGCACAGCAGGGTGCTGTGTTCGTGAAGGACAAAACAGGAGGACGTCCTTTCAGCTTTCAAATCCCGACTCTGCGATGCCCTGAGCATTGTTTTACCCGTGGATGCGAGTGATTCAATGTTTTATCCTTATGGTCCGAATCAGAGTCCCTTCTACACATCGACGCAACACGAGAGAGTGATGGCATACGTGACGGAGTTACAAAGAGGAACTGCGTGACACACACACGACTGGTGGTGAAGACCGTGGCTTTGGGATTTTGGATGGAGGCATCACTTGGACGGTACCAGATGCGTTATTTAGACCGATCACAAGGGCCTCCCATGTACCGATGTTCGAAAGAGCTAAAGCATATAATGACATCGCTGGATGGAACTTCTAGATGAGTACGACTGCGAAACCTGAACGTACACGAGCTCTGCAGCTCGCTATCGACTCTAACTTACCAGGATAAGACTCGCTATGTTCAAAATGGAGAACTGAAGGAAGAAGAATCTTCAAGTTGAACCCATGCGGGGCATGTAGAAGAAACCTTTGACCAGTCGGACGATACTCGTTACTTCATGAAACGAATGCGGGTCTCATTACACGGCAATTGAATGGAACTCGCGTTGAGCAAGCACACCAGTTTCGACATTCTAGCCGTCTGGGTTTTGATGAGAGGCATTAGGATTTATAAACCTTGTACTGGTAATCGGACATGAAGGCTCATTTAGTTAAGTATGTGAATGATGGATTGACCTGTGGAAAGTCAAGGTGTAGCATCAGCAACTAGCAACACTCACATGGAAATAAAATCAGACTGCCATGGATTAGGTCGATAGTCTACTTGCAACTCGAAACGGAAACAATACCACCTGGATGCTCATTGATTGTCTTGTGTAACCAGCACACTCTCTAGCCATCAAAGAAACGGATAAGTTTTCTACACTTGCAGTCATCTACCCGAAAGAAGCGGTTGCTAGACACGGGGTGCCAACCTCCATTACCTCTAATCGTGACCCGCGATTTGCATCTGATTTGTTGCAAGCGGTGCACAAATCCTGGGAACGAAAAGACCAAATGAAACACAAGTATCCCCAGTTGTACGAGAAAAGTGCAACCACTGCTGAGGCTGGAGCTATTGCAGAATTTCGGGACGAAATTCCAAACCAACGGGGGGATGATGTGACACCCCAGGAAAAACCAGGAAAACACGCAACATAACTAGCTTCCTCAGCAACCACGTGCTAAATTTCGGGACGAAATTTCTTTTAAGTTGGGGATGATGTGACAACCCGTACTTTTGAGGATAGCACCGTTATACTGTCCTATAATTGCATGAACGTGTGTGACGAATTAATTACACTTGCCTAATGTATTTTCATATAAATAGATACTTGAAGCCAAATCGTTATCGTGTCGGGCCACACTGAACAATAACTTGACTAGTACATTTATATTATATAGTTGATAACTTAATAATAATAATAATAACACTATTACATAAGTGAAAAATATGGAACCCAATCACAACCCACCCTTCCCTCGTCTGTGGGAAGCCCACACCTCAACATTACATGCAACCCAAACTTTTAACCCACCTCACCTCATGTTTCGGCCCACACCCAAAACTTCCATCGCCTCCTTTTGGATTCAGCCATTAATTTACGTGGGTTGTATATATTCGCATATCGATCTCACCCCTACACAAAAACACAAACCCTACGGAAGCAAGAAGACCCACCCCCGCTCACCGTCGCGACTCCTCCTCATTCACTCGGAATCCCGCAACGAACTAGCCATCACCATCTCCTTCTCCGGCGAGTTCAATCTCCGGCGAACACCGGTACGATCTTCCTCTCTCTCGTCCTTAGTTCTTGGTAGTAGACTCGTCGCGGTTTCGGTCCGACTGTATCCTCGCTTGAACCTATGTTTTAGTGCATACATGAATCTATATGCAACTGTTGATTGTGTTCGTACGATGACATAAATAATATGAAACTAGATAATGACTTGTACATGCTTGTTGAAGTGTATGTGAGAATATATGAAATATATGTATACTTGTTCGATGATCTGTACACGAATCTTAGTAATAATTGTTTACGTAGTTATGTATATGTATGCGTGTATCCGAGAGAAAATTTAAAGAGTATGTATAAGAACGAGTTCCGGTTCGACTTCGGTTCAAAAACATGAACTCGTGTGCGATTCGGCGTGCTGATTGATTTGATTTGCTAGGATGTTAGTTGTTAAACGTGTTACACGGATCGTAAGTGAATATATAGATAATTGCGGAATCGATGTAAATAACAGAAGAACCTTGTATGTTAAAAGTGTTATATATGTATCATGTTTTACCTTGCATGAATAGGGGTGATGGTAACCTGACATCGCGAAGGTGATGATATTTGGCCATGCTATTGCACTTGACTGTATAAGTTGGGAACTTGAATTAGTATGAGAAAGTTTGGTGGGCATGTATGTATATACATATATATTCGTGGCTATGGAAGCTTGCATTTGATGTTGGTGTCACATGTAGGATATATAGAATTTTCCATGAAACTCATAAGATGTTAAGTTAGGTTAAAAAACACTATTGTGTATAGTTATGGTTGCTGAATAAGAATGACACAAAGTGAGCTGCATATTTTACAAAGACTGGTTGGGCCGATACATGGTGGGCCGAACACAAAGTGTTTAACACACATTTAATTTGGTCTATTAAAGAGCTGGGCTACTGTTTTGAGAATAGGACCGCCGAGTCAGTGGCCGCGTATAACATATTTTGACTGGTCAATAAACGTTTTATATGTGCTAGAAATGGTGATACTTACATGCTTTATCTTTGGGCCATACGTGTTTAATAGCGGGTTGAAGGGGGTATTAATAGGTTATGTATGTATGTAAGACTGACTGTTATCGGTAATCCTTTTAGGACGTGTTTGTGCGACTGTTAGTCAAGTAATTAAACATACCGAGCAAACCTCAGGTGAGTTCACTGCACTTTTCTCAAGCATGCGTCCCGGTGGTTTGGGACAACTAGTAAACATTTGGAAGGGAAACATTGGGTAAACAACTTAATCGATTTTGGTTATTGAACATGGGGTTGATCATCTGATTGCCTGGAGGGCAATGGAGGTATTTAGTTGATAGCGCTATTAGGTACTAATTATCTGGGTTTCACTATGGTTGTTTAGAGGCACACTCCTCGGTTACGTAAGGGCGGTTCCCCTAGGGTAACTAACTGAACAACATAGTGGGTTGCTAAGAGGCACACTCCTCGGTTACGTAAGGGCGTAGTCCCTAGGGTAACTAACTTGAGCAACATCGTAACGCATCATTGAATCGCATTAACATACATCTGGTAACTCAACCCGTTAACAAAACCTTGAACTCACCAGCGTAGTCTGACACACTTGTTTACATGCTTGTAGGTAATTACTGAAGGAGTCTGGGAACTTGCCGTCTGATGCTGCTGAAGTGGTTATGGTCATAATAAACATTTATGTTGATTTGGTTTTCATTCATTTATGCACTTATACATAGGTTCAAGCGAGGATACAGTCGGACCGAAACCGCGACGAGTCTACTACCAAGAACTAAGGACGAGAGAGAGGAAGATCGTACCGGTGTTCGCCGGAGATTGAACTCGCCGGAGAAGGAGATGGTGATGGCTAGTTCGTTGCGGGATTCCGAGTGAATGAGGAGGAGTCGCGACGGTGAGCGGGGGTGGGTCTTCTTGCTTCCGTAGGGTTTGTGTTTTTGTGTAGGGGTGAGATCGATATGCGAATATATACAACCCACGTAAATTAATGGCTGAATCCAAAAGGAGGCGATGGAAGTTTTGGGTGTGGGCCGAAACATGAGGTGAGGTGGGTTAAAAGTTTGGGTTGCATGTAATGTTGAGGTGTGGGCTTCCCACAGACGAGGGAAGGGTGGGTTGTGATTGGGTTCCATATTTTTCACTTATGTAATAGTGTTATTATTATTATTATTAAGTTATCAACTATATAATATAAATGTACTACTCAAGTTATTGTTCAGTTTGGCCCGACACGATAACGATTTGGCTTCAAGTATCTATTTATATGAAAATACATTAGGCAAGTGTAATTAATTCGTCACACACGTTCATGCAATTATAGGACAGTATAACGGTGCTATCCTCAAAAGTACGGGTTGTCACATCATCCCCAACTTAAAAGAAATTTCGTCCTGAAATTTAGCACGTGGTTGCTGAGGAAGCTAGTTATGTTGCGTGTTTTCCTGGTTTTTCCTGGGGTGTCACATGGTTGTTTAGAGGCACACTCCTCGGTTACGTAAGGGCGGTTCCCCTAGGGTAACTAACTGAACAACATAGTGGGTTGCTAAGAGGCACACTCCTCGGTTACGTAAGGGCGTAGTCCCTAGGGTAACTAACTTGAGCAACATCGTAACGCATCATTGAATCGCATTAACATACATCTGGTAACTCAACCCGTTAACAAAACCTTGAACTCACCAGCGTAGTCTGACACACTTGTTTACATGCTTGTAGGTAATTACTGAAGGAGTCTGGGAACTTGCCGTCTGATGCTGCTGAAGTGGTTATGGTCATAATAAACATTTATGTTGATTTGGTTTTCATTCATTTATGCACTTATACATTTATGCTTCCGCTCAATACTTTGGTTTTGGTTTAACTTTGCAAACGATACATTTCTTTCAATTGGGTATTTCAATATATTATAACTTGTGTTTGATATGATTGGTGGCTCTTTGTTGGATCGTTGCACCTCCAATAGGGACATGCCCTAGGTGGTTATTTGGGGGTGTGACAGTATGTGTCGATTTCACTGATTTGAATAAGGCATGTCCCAAGGATCCTTTCCCATTACCCCACATTGACTCCATGGTGGATGCAACGGCGGGTCATGAACTGTTAACCTTTATGGATGCATCATCTGGATTCCAACAAATTCAGATGGAACCATCTGACCAAGAGGATACGGCTTTTATGACCCCAACCGGTTTATATTGTTATATTGCTATGCCATTTGGATTAAGAAATGCAGGTGCAACATATCAAAGGCTGGTGAATATGATGTTCAAAGATCAAATTGGACGAACTATGGAAGTGTACATAGACGATATGGTGGTGAAATCCAAAAAAGCTGAGGATCACCTAAGGGACTTGGAGGAAGCATTTGATATCCTTGATAATTATAACATGAAGCTTAATCCTTCAAAATGTCACTTTGGTGTTAAAGCAGGTAAATTCTTAGGATATATGGTAACCCAGAGGGGCATTGAAGCAAGCCCGGAACAAATCAAAGCATTGGTGAATATCAAATCCCCTGCCAACGCTAAGGATGTGCAAAGGCTAACAGGCAGGATAGCAGCTCTAAACAGATTTATATCCAAATCCTCTGAAAAGTGTAAAGAATTCTACGATATCCTAAGAAAGAACAAGAAATTCGAATGGACTGAAAAACATGAAAATGCTTTACAAGCCCTCAAAGAATACATGTCCTCAGCTCCAGCATTGATGAAACCAGAAAAAGGAGATGTGTTATCCTTATATCTTGCGGTATCCTCAAAAGCAGAAACCAGAGATGTCCGGAAGGATGGCTAAGTGGGCAGTAAAGCTTAGTGCCCATGATATAAGATATGAGCCTAGAACAGCCATCAAATCTCAAGCATTAGCAGACTTTGTGGCTGATTTCAGTAGTGATTTACAAAAGGAAGCCGAATTGGAAGTCCAGCAGCTGGATGAGACCAAGGATCCTTGGATACTACATACTGATGGATCCTCAAATGTTAAAGGCACAGGGCTTGGTATACTACTAAAATCGCCACAGGGGGACATAATACCCCACTCCATAGCTTGTGAGTTCCAAGCCACTAATAATGAGGCTGAATATGAAGCCTTAATCGCTGGTTTGCAAATCGCTAAGCATATGGGGATCAGGTATCTTGAGGTATACGTGGATTCATTGTTAATCACTAATTACTTTAATGGATCCTATGCTGTTAAAGGTGAAAAATTAACCAAATATTTAGAGATAGTCAAAGAATTGGCACTCTCCTTTGTTTCTTTCAGTTTGACACAGGTACCAAGGGAGGAAAATACAGAAGCTGATGCATTGGCCAATCTAGGATCATCTTTGAAGATCCCAGAGGATATAAGTATCCCCATCATCCATATCCTGACTCCTGCTATTGAAAATCAGGTGGCCATGGAAATAGAAGAGGATACTGCAATGATCCCTAGTGAGGATACTCAATCTTGTTCAGGATCATGGATCTCACCAATCATGAGATACTTACAACACGGGGAGATTCCTATGGGAGAAAATCCTAGGGCTTTCAGGATTAAGGTATCTTAATTCACAATCTTAAATAATGTTCTATATAAGCGATCTCTTGCAGGACCATATTTAAGATGTATCGAGGATCCTGAAGTTCAAGAAGTGTTAAAAGACTTCCATGAAGGAGATTGTGGAAACCACACTAGGGGCAGGGCATTATTCTCAAGGATCTTAAGGACAGGATACTACTGGCCAACTATGAAAAGGGATGCTGTGGAGTATGCTAAGAAGTGTGATCCTTGTCAAAGACACAGCAATATCCTTCATCAGCCGGCTGAATTTCTACATCCTATACCATCCTCTTGGCCATTCATGAGATGGGGGATGGATATAGTTGGCAAGCTCCCTAAAGCACCTGGTGGAAAAATATTCATGCTTGCTATGACTGACTACTTCTCCAAGTGGATAGAGGCTGAAGCTTTTGCCCAAGTCAGAGAAAAGGAAGTTATATCCTTTATTAAGAGAAACATTATAACTAGATTTGGCATTCCTTCTGAAATTGTATGTGATAATGGTTCCCAATTTATTGGGAGCAGGACTACTAACTTTTGTGACAGTTGGGGGATTAAGATGATAACATCAACACCAGTCCACCCACAAGCCAATGGTCAAGCAGAATCATCCAACAAGATCATCATCAACAATCTGAAGAAGAAACTTGGATCCAAGAAGGGGAAATGGGCAGAGGAATTGCCTTATGTGCTTTGGGCTGATAGGACAACTCCCAAGAATGCTACTGGTCAAACACCCTTCTCTTTGGTGTTTGGGGCAGAATCAGTGATCCCAACAGAAATGGTGGTTCCAACTGCTAGAACAAGTACCCGTGATCCTGAGGAGAATGATGCAAACCTAGCTCAAGACTTGGATACTATTGAAGAAATCAGGGATCTGGCTAGGATAAGGATGGCTAGCTACCAACAAAGAATGGCTGGTGCTTACAACAAAAATGTCAGGATAAGGAAATTCCAAGTTGGGGACATGGTATTGAGAAAAGCATTCCAAAATACCACCAATCCTGCTGACGAGAAATTGGCACCAAAATGGGAAGGCCCTTATTTGATCGAAGCCGAAGCTGGAAAGGGGGCATATAGATTGCTTACCATGGAAGGTAATCCGTTACCAAGAGCCTGGAATGCTGTCCACTTGAAAAAATATTTCATGTAAGCAGGATCCTTCTGGCATGAGTGATCTTTACATTGGAAGTATCCTTCAAGGATCCCTGAAGCATCAATGATCCTTACTATGGTAATGTCCTAAGCTTGAACTCTTATTTACATATCTTCTTATTTAAGGATAAGGATCATGTATCCTTCATCCTTCTCTCATGAGATTTTGAGTTCTGATAAGTTCAGGTATCCTTAGCATAATGTTGACAATCTTCAGAAGCAACTCAGATCCTTGGGCTTGTCCCCAGTTATCCTTGGGCTTGTCCCCAGTTTTCGCCTGTAGCGCACGATGATCCTGGTATAGTTCACGTCTTTGGGACCAGTACTCGCTTTAGGGGCTGATAACCTCATCGTACTGGCTATACCTAGGATCCTACGTATAATGGTAGACGTACCATACATCCGTTCCTAAGGTTTCTAACGTTTTCACGTTAGCTAAGGTTTTGGCATTTTCATGTCACTAAGTTTGGATAGTCGCCGGTGAGGGCCATACTCCAGTTTACATACGATCCTTGGGCTTGTCCCCAGTTATCCTTTGGGCTTGTCCCCAGTTATCCTTTGGGCTTGTCCCAGTTATCCTTCGGGCTTGTCCCCAGTAATCCTTTGGGCTTGTCCCCAGTTATCCTTTGGGCTTGTCCCCAGTTACTAACTTATCTTTTATATTGGCTCAGTCCCAAGTTACGTTCTACTTTCCAGGTTTTCAAAGTTAAACAATTAAGGATCTTTAATCCTTATTATCCATTAAAGTTTCACATATGGTTATCCTGATTAAAGATTAGGATCCTAACTTGGATCCTCGGGTATGATCCTCAACTATTTTCAATTTCATTCATTAATTGTTTGAATAACCCTTAGACTTTGACAACTGAACCTATGATCCTTAAAATAAACTACTTTGAAAATTTTCGATTATAGGATATTTGATCCAGGATCATATCCTAAATTTCTTAAACATAATTTGCTTAACCTTTCTCACTCAGGCAAATATATATCAAAACAATTGGAAATTAAAAGGATAACAACACAAGATAAGCCAAAAAGATTAGAGTTATTTTATTAACAAAGGTTTTAAACCCTTCATAAGTTGTCAAAATTGCCAACCCACGTTTCTACCAGCAAAACGTGGCCTGTCCACATGGGTTGGCAAAGGGTGTCCATTGTTTGTGCGGTCGTAGCATGCAGGAAATTAAAAGGCGGCAGGATCACAATGGCTTCATCCCCCAAACAGAGGATCCCTCCACCATGTGTAATCCTACCAATTGTCTGAAGGATCCTGGATCCTCAACCCTAAACCTATTGTTCCAAAGTTACAGACCATAATTGTTTAAAAACATCAACAAACATAAAAAAAATTGGGCTCCGGCTATGTCTAGAAGTTTCCTTCATCGCCCAATCCTGCAGCTCAAGCCTTCGCTGCACCATCACCACCAGCTCCACTTGCCTCTCCACCCTGATCCTTGCCAACATCACCACCCTCAAGCATCGGGACCTCCTCAGCCTCTTCATCATCCTCCAACTCTGCCAGCCTCGCCTTCCAGCCCTCAACGTCCCATGTGCTCTTGTCGAAGGCAGGATCCTGAGCCTCCGCAGCCATCTGCAGCTGGATCTTATACATGGTTATCGCAGCAGAGACCTTGGCATCCTGGGTGATCTCATGCTTCTCATAATCAAAATTGATCAGCATCCTGGCAGCTTTATCCTTGGTGGCCCGGAGCTCCTTCTCAAGATCAGCTATCTTAAGATCCTTCAGCACACCCATCTGTTGGAGGTCAGCAATTTGGCGGTCTTGATCCTCGACGTGGCCAACATAAGTCTCTATCTCAGCAAATTTCTGCAAGGAAAACAAGGCATAACGTCAGAAACAAGTGATCCTCAAAACTGTCAGGATAACAAACAGGGGCAGTGATCCTTACCTCGTTGAAGTAGTCTAGAAACTGTTGGCGGAGCAGGGGCAGACCTTGTAAATCCTCAGAGGCCTTTCTCTTCTTTCCTTTACCCCTAATAGGTGCTTTAGGGGCTGAAGCAGTTGGGCTAGCAGCAGGAGTCTTCTTCCTTGCAGATTTGACATTAGCAAGATCATCAATACCGAACTTTGAAGCAGACTTAGAGGATTTTCCAACACCTACACAACCAAAATAAGATAAGTATTCTAATTAAACTTGAAAATCCTACATAGAATTACTTTTTAAATGAGGATACTTACTTGACATTGTGACAGAGGCAGAGGATACTTCTTGAGAATCCTGGGTAGCAACCTGGAAAGTTCTTGTCTCCGGATCAAGCTTCTTAAAGGTCAAAAGTCTCTCTTTTGCAGCAGGTGTCAACTTCAGATGAGAGATGGAGATAGCTGCACAAAAAATAACAGAACATCAGTAATCCTTATGCTAAAAGATAGGTCCTACGGTGATCCTTCCAGGATCCTCTATCCTACCATGAGTAGCCCACTCCTTGGGCAAATCCTTCCCACCAGGGATGGTATCTCTCCTAACAAAAAAGAACCGTCGCTTCCAGTTCGTGTCGTTCTTGGTAACTTTGAAGACAGGATGATCCTCTCCAGCTTTTCGCTTAAACAAGTATCGGTGGGATCCGAAAGTGGTAAGATCATACATCTCAGCCAACTCCGCCATGCCAAGGTCAATACCCTCTTGCCCAATGATCCTTTCAAGGGTGTATAACACCCTCCAGATCATCGGCATAGCCTGGATATAGCTGATGCCGGTAAGGGAGAAGAAAGATTGGGTGAATTGGGGAAAAGGATACGAATATCCTATCAAGAAAGGAGTGACCGGGAAAGCTACCCAAGTCTCAGAAATATAATCGCTCAGAGCGGTAGGGTCAAAAGATTTAAAGAGGGTGTTCGCCGGAAAACAATGACGAATTTTGTCAATGTAAGGATCAGTAAAACAACACCTCTCGGTGGGAGAATCCTTGATGATCCCTTGACTCTTCAAGGGACTGTTCTTCTTAGGATCCTTGTGCGGGGAGTTTCGGAGCAACATTTTTTCAAGACGATGGAAAGAAAAAGAAAAACAGAGCAAGCAAGATAGAAGGAGAAGGGGAATACCTGTTCAATCCTCTGATCGCGGTTATAAAGGGAAGAGTTCTCGAATTTAAATGCAAACGATCCTATCCCTATTTCTATTTATAATGATGATTTGTGCAGGGCTGTCATCTCCATGACGTCAGATCGCAACGGATAGTTCATTCCTAACGGCTATATATCCGTTGAGTTAGTTAGAGATAAGATTCAGCAAAATATAACTCGTTTATATTACATAAATACTCCTTATATTTTGGGGGCAATTGTTAGGGCTGGATTTTTATGACCTATGATCCTTACATGTGATCCTAACAAGTGATCCTTACTTTTTTGGCAGATAGTGATCCTCAGAGGAGCTCCAGGATCAGGATCACGGATCATCCTAAGGATCCTCACACTAACGATTGTTCTCTTTGGATTAAATGTTGTTTTGCAGGAATTACTAGTTGGACTTGGTCCTAGCAACGTAAACAAGGAATCTATCACGCTAATTTTGCACATGCATAATCAAAGATGGACGTTATGAAGAATATGGAAACTCAGCACAATTCAAGGGCGATTATTTAGGCTAAATTTACTTCTATTTCTAAAGGGGTAACGAACTAGTAGTTAGGTGATTTGCCTAAAATAGAACCACACACACTTGTATAAAAGGCACTCTTGAACATTCGGAAGAGACGACACATTTCTCACACACCTTAGCATACGATACTATAGTGATCCTTGTACCTAGCTCGTTACCATCCGAAGTTGTAACCATTATTTGTTATATTGAAGTTTGGTGATCGGTAGTTTCCATAACCCGAGGTTTTTTATGCCGGAGATCATTGATCAAGGGCTTTTTCCTCGTATAAATCCTTGTGTCACTTGTGCATTTTACATTTGAGTGATCCTTCACTTTGTTCATCATACCAAGCATCATTCCCCGTTTAAATAAAGTTTGGTTGCATTATTTTTAAGTGATTTTTGACCAAAACAATTATTACTAGATTTGGTATTCCTTCTGAAATTGTATGTGATAATGGATCCCAATTTATTGGGAATAGAACTACTAACTTTTGTGACAGCTGGGGGATTAAGATGATAACATCAACACCAGTCCATCCACAAGCTAATGGCCAAGCAGAATCATCCAACAAGATCATCATCAACAACTTGAAAAAGAAACTTGGATCCAAGAAAGGGAAATAGGCAGAAGTACTACCTTATGTGTTATGGGTTGATAGGACAACTCCCAAGAATGCTACTGGCCAAACTCCATTTTCTTTGGTATTTGGGGCAGAATCAGTGATCCCTACAGAGATGGTGGTTCCAACTGCAAGAACAAGTATCCGTGATCCTGAAGGAAATGCTGAAAACTTGGTTCAAGACTTGGATACTACAGAAGAAATCAGGGATTTGGCAAGGATAAGGATGGCCAGTTATCAACAAAGGATGGCTGGAGCTTACAACGAAAATGTCAGGATCAGGAAATTCCAAGTTGGTGATATGGTACAAAGGAAAGCATTTCAGAACACCACCAATCCTGCTGATGGAAAGTTGGCACCAAAGTGGGAAGACCCTTATTTGATTGAAGCTGAGGCAGGAAAGGGGGCATATTGATTGCTAACAATGGAAGGTGATTTGCTACCAAGAGCCTGGAATGTTGTCCACTTGAAGAAATACTTCATGTGACAAAGATCCATGATCCTCACATGACAAGTATCCTTGAAAGATCCTTACAGAACAGATGATCCTCATTTTGGTAACATTCTAATCTCAAACTATTTCATTCCTTTATTCTCTTATATAAGGATAAGGATCCTGCATCCTTTATCCTCCTTTCACTTGATTCTGAGTTTTGAAGGTTCAGGTATCCTTAACAAAGGATTGATTATCCACAGAAGTATCCAGTTATTTGGGCATGAACCCATTTATTTGGGCTTGACCCCAGTTATTTGGGCCTGACCCCAGTTATTTGGGCTAGTCCCCAGTTTGGGCCTGTCCCCAGTATCACCAGTAGCGCACGATGATCCTGGTACAGTTCATGGCAATGGGACCAATACTCGCTTTAGGGGCTGACAATTTCATTGTACTGGCTGTATCTGGGATCCTACGTATAATGGTAGACGTACCATACATCCGTTCCTAAGGTTTCTAACGTTTTCACGTTAGCTAAGGTTTTGGTATTTTCATGTCACTAAGTTTGGATAGTCGCCAGTGAGGGCCATACTCCAGTTTACACAAGATCCTTTGGGCTTGTCCCCAGTTATCCTTTGGGCTTGTCCCCAGTTATCCTTTGGGCTTGTCCCCAGTATATTGGGCTTGTCCCCAGAATTGTTGGGCTTGTCCCCAGTCACTAACTTGTCTTATATGTTGGCTTAGTCCCAAGTTATATTGTATTTCAGGTTTTTGAAGTTAAACAAGCAAGGATCCTTGATCCTTACCTTCCACTAAGGTTTGTCTTTCTTGATTATCCTGATTATGATTATTAAGGAGTTAGGATCCTAACTTGGATCCTCAGGTATGATCCTTAAATTACTTTGATTTTATCATTTATATAAGTGAGCCTTATTCTTTGACAACAGACCCAATGATTCTAAAATGGCATAACCTTTCTAAAGTCTATCTTTTTCAACTATAGGATATTTGATCCTGGATCGTATCCTAAAGTTCTTAAACCTAAATTGTTTAACTTTTCTTATTCAAACAAAGTATATAATAACACTTGGAAACTAAAGGATTCATAAGGATAACATCACAGGATAAGTCAAAAAGTTAAAGTTTTATTTATTCACAAAATATTTAACCCTTTAAGGTTGTCAAAATTGCCAACCCACATTTCTACCAGCAAAACGTGGCCCGTCCACATGGGTTGGCAAAGGGTGTCCATTGTTCATGCGGTCATAGCAGTGTAGGAAATAAAAGGCGGTAGGATAACAAGTGGCTTCATCCCCCCAAATAGAGGATCCCTCCACCACCTATTATCCTACCTATTGTCTATGGATCCTTGATCTATAATCCTAAAAACTATTGTTCAAAGTACAGACCAACCATCATTGTTTGAAAACATCAACAACCACAGAAACCACTACCAAACTATAAAAAATGGGCTCCGGCTATGTCTAGAAGTGTCCATCATCGCCCATCCTCGCAGCTTACACCTTCGCTGCATCACCATCCCTAGCTTCTCCAGCTCCACTTGCCTCTCCACCTTGATCCTTGCCACTGCCACCAGCCTCGATTGCTAAAACCTCCTCAGCCTCCTCTTCGTCGTCCAGCTCAGCTAGCCTAGCCTTCCAGCCCTCAACGTCCCAGTTGCTCCTGTCAAAGTCAGGATCCTGAGCTTCCTGGGCCATCTGCAGTTTGGTCTTGTACATGGCAATGGCAGCAGAGACCTTAGCACCCTCCATGAGCTCATGTTTCTCATAATCAGCATTGATCAACACTTTGGCCGTCTGGGTTTTGGCATCATTGAGGTCTTTTTCGAGAGCAGCAATCTTGTGATCCTTGAGCACTGCAACTTGTTGAAGGTCCAAGTATTTCCCTTCCAACTCTTCAACATTGCCAACATAGTCCTCGATTTTAGCAAATTTCTGCAAAGAAGATAGTGCAAAGTTCAGGATCACGTGATCCGCAAGTTAGCAGGATACTTAAGCTAAGTCAGTGATCCTTACCTCATTAAAGTACTCAAGGAACTGATGACGGAGCAGAGGCAAGCCTTGTAGATTGTCCGCCTCAGAGGTCTTCCTTTTCTTGCCACCCTTGCCTTTAGAAATGGGTGCCTTGGGGACCGAGACAGTTGGACTGGCAGTAAGCTTCTTCTTTGAGGATCGCACAGTGTCGAGGTCAGTGACACTGAATTTGGAGGCAGATCTTGAAGATTTTCCAGCACCTACACATTCAAAACAGATAAGTATCCTTATCTTATCTTATTTAAGCGTTTAATCATATATAAACACGGATACTTACTTGACATGGTGACAGAACCTGAGGATACCTCTTGAGAATCCTGGGTATTTGCTTTGAATGATCTTATTGCAGGATCAAGTCTTCGGAAAGCAGCAAGCCTTTCCTTTGTTGCAGGTGTTTTGAAGAGATGTGAAACAGAAATAGCTGCACAAAAGAAATGAAAACATGTTAGTGATCCTGGTCAGAAGCAAACTCAACAGGTGATCCTTCTAAGGATCCTCTATCCTACCATGAGTGGTCCATTTTCTAGGCAGATCCTTTCCATCAGGGATAGAATCCCTTCTGACAAAGAAGAATCGCCGTTTCCAGTTGGTGTCATTCTTAGTGGCTTTGAAGATGGGATGTTCTTCACCAGGCTTATGTTTGAGTAGATATCGGTGAGACCCATGGCTTACAAGGTTGTACATCTCTGAAAGCGCCGACCTTCCTAGATCAATACCCTGCTGTTCGATGATCCTTTCAAGGGTGATCAAAACCCTCCAGATCATAGGCATTGCCTGGATGTAGGAGATACCAGTGAGAGAGAAGAAGGATTGGGTGAAATCTAGAAAAGGGTATGTGTATCCTATTGTGAATGGGGTGACCGGAAGAGCTACCCAGGTTTCAGACACAAAATCGCTTAAAACGGTGGGATCGAATGGTTTGAAAACGGTGTTCGCCGGGAAACAATGGTGGATTCTGTCAATCTGTGGATCGGTGAAGCAGCAACGTTCTTTTGCAGAATCTTTTATGATCCCTTGGCTTTTCAAGAGGCTGTTCTTCTTATGATCCTTACCCGGTGAGGATCATAGCATCATTTTGATTGTGATGGTGGTAAAAAAGAAGAAAAACAGAGCAAGAAGATGAAGAGAGAAAGGAAAGAGAAGTACCTGATCAAGTCTTCGAATGAGGATTTAAAGAGGAAACGCACGAATTTAAATGCTCTCTAGCCCTTATCTCTGACTTCAATTTATAATGATGATTTTGCAGGATTGTCACCTCAATGGCGTCAGGATGTTAACGGCTAGTCCGCTTATAACGGCTAGTTCTCTGGATGATTCGTTGTAGATAAGGACGAGAAAATATAACTCGTTATTTGCTTCATTACTCCTTATATTTTGGGGGCAATTGTTAGGGGAGGATTTCCCAATGATTTGTGATCCTCAATTGCTGTTGGGTTTAGTGATCCTCGCTTCTGGTTGAGTTAGTGATCCTCAGGAGTATTGCAGGATCAGGATCATGGATCATCATAAGGATCCTTATACTAACGATTGTCTGCTTTGAATATGATGTTGTTTTGCAGGAGTACGAGCTTGGACTTGGTCTTTGCGATATTCCTGGAGCATATTCCATGTTTATTCCGCACGTGCATAACTGAAGTGGACGTTATGGAGTTCATGGAGGACTTGCACCAATTGCGGAATGTTTGTTAGCTTAGATATTTTCTATTTTTAAAGGGGATAGCGAGCTAAATAGAAACACTTGGCTATTTTTAGCTTAACACACACACTAGTAACTGCTCTCATCAGCTCTCAACAATTCACTTGGCGATTACACTTTTTTGTGCACATTACACTATAGTGGTCCTTGTAATTAGCTCGCTATCATCCGAAGTTGTAATACATTTCTTGTTTAATTTGAGTTGGTGATCGGTAATTTCCATCACCCGAGGTTTTTATGCCGGAGATCATTCATTGATCAAGGGCTTTTTCCTCGTATAAATCTCTGTGTCACTTGTTCATTACATTTCAGAGTGATCCTTAATATTGTTCATTGATTCAAGCATCACACCTCACAACAGAAAGTTTGGTTGCATTATTATTGCTTGATTTTTGACCAAAACAGGGCTGCAAGGGAGTGATAGTATCTTCAGCAGGCCTGCTCGACCCGGATTTCAAGAGTTGTATCTCTCTCATCAGCATCTGATTAGTTTCCTGCTGCCGCCTCATTTGTTCCTGTACACTACCAAACAAATTTAGAATTTCCTCGTTAGAAGCTAAAACAGGACCAGATCCCTGGATATTGCGAGCGAGAATAACATCCCGAGCCACATGACTTTCAGTTCCCTGCGAAGAGGCATGCATTCTCGAAGGAAGTGGTGGAAGCACCGAACCAATTGTTGCAGAGGTTGTAGTAGACACGGTGGAAGAGCTCATGTTTGATCTCGAGGCCATTGTAAGTAGTGTAGTAAAAAGTTTTGAAAATAGAAAACCAAGTAATGATTTTGCAAAAGCTTTTAGTAGAAATAGCACCACTTGCCCCACGGTGGGCGCCAAATTGTTTTGGTCAAAAATTACCGAAGCAATTAAGTGTTCAAATTAGTTAAGTGAGGTAGTGTGCTAGAAATATGTGTTGAAAATATGCTAGTTAGGTTATTTGTAAAAAACAGTTTCAGGATACGGCTCAGGATATAGAGTTGTATTTATGATCAAACAATGAGCAAAAAATGTAAAGGGTGACACAGGATGTACGAGGAAAGCCCTTGATCAATCTAGACCCCCGACACAAAACCTCGGGAGTTGACAATCGCAGCTGCCTTGTTCTTCTATTACTTCAAATATCAGGATACAGTGCAGGATATGATGCGGATCAACTAAGTGTTACAACGTAATCTGAGTACAAGTGTTTGTGTGTAGTGATTGCTAGTAACTAGAGAGCAAAGTGTGCGAAAGAGAGTGTGTTAATCTAATCCGATCAATCTATTTATAGTTAGACGAAAACAACTAACTATCCTATTAAACCGGGATGCTTCGAATATTCCTCAAGTGAACGTTGTAGTCCACTTCTTCCGGGTTCAACGTCTCTCATATAACTGGTTTGCCCGAGTCTTAAGGAGAATAGGTCCACTTGACCGTTAGAGACTTGCACCTCCTAATTTGCACGTGGTTAAATCAGTCATTACCAGGATATCGCATCAGGATGTTACCAATATCCTGATCCGGTATCCTGATCATAAATAAGCAATCAAAATCAGAATATTAGTCAGGATATACATTCAGAAAATGGCCCATAACACCTACTAAGCAAAGGATATCTGAAGGATCTTCTGGGCAGAAAGAAGAATAAGGGTCACGATATTGAGAAGGATCCTGAACGAGCAGCATCACCTCCCGCCGACGCCAAGATAATTAACTTTATTTCAGGAGGGTCCGATATCTGCGGAACTTCTTATTCTGCAGCCAAAAGACATGCAAAGGTGGCCAAGGCCGAAAGGGGAAATAAGCCAACCAGGATATCGACCCTCACGACTGATAAAGTGATCACGCTCGATAGTGATGACAGGGATACTGTCCAGGATCCTCACCATGATGCTTTGGTAATAACTTTATATGTTGCTAATCATTTTGTGTGCAGGATACTGGTGGATAATGGCAGCCCCGTTAACATATATCAACTAGAAACATTGAAGAGAATGAATGTATCTTTGATGGATATCACTTCAAAGTCCACTGTACTTGTTGGGTTCAGTGGAGAGGTTAGGAATACTGTGGGAGAAATAAAGTTGCCAGTATATGTTGAAGGAGTCAACTTAATGCAACGCTTCGGTGTCATGGATTCCTTATCCTGCTACAATATTATATTGGGTAGGTCATGGATCCATGATATGAAAGCTGTGCCGTCAAATTATCATCAGTGTATCAAGATCCCTACTCCTTGGGGGGTTGTCAAGGTGGAAAGTGATCAACAGGAGGCAAAGGAATTTTACTCATCCTCGATGAAATCCTCAACCAAGCCCAATGCAGTATAGCAATTAAAGATACGCGCCCATGATATCGTGGAGGCTTCAGAGCAGGATGTTAAGAAAATTATCCTGGACCAGGATAATCCAGATATCTCGGTGCTCGTAGGAACCAATATCCCTCAGGATATTGAGGATCCGCTTACTAACTTTTTGAAATACAGGATATCAATGTTTGCATGGAAACACGAAGACATGACAGGTATATCAAAAGATGTTATAACTCATAAACTTGGAATTGACAGGTCTTTCAAGCCCGTTCAACAAAAGAGAAGGAAGTTTGCTCCTGAAAGAAATGTGATCATACAGGAGGAGGTTAAAAGGTTATTGAAATCCAAGATGATTAGGGAAGTCAAATTCCCCAAGTGGCTAGCAAATGTGGTCGTAGTTCAAAAGAAGAATGGGAAATCGAGAGTTTGTGTATATTACACAGACTTGAAGCATGTCCTAAAGACCCATTCCCTCTGCCTCATATAGACTCAATGGTGGATGCCACCGCCGGTCTTGAAATGCTAACCTTTATGGATGCATCCTCAGGATTCCAGCAGATCCAAATCGAACCTTCAGACCGAGAGGATACTGCTTTCATGACACCAACAGGTATTTATTGTTATACTGCTATGCCTTTTGGTTTGAAAAATGCAGGTGCAACATACCAAAGATTGGTGAACATGATGTTTAAAGACAAACTGCGGGACACCATGGAGGTGTACATTGATGACATGGCATTAAAATCAAAGAAGGCTGAGGATCACCTCCAGGATATTAAGGGAGCATTCGATATCCTGGATCAATATAACATGAACCTAAATCCTACCAAGTGCCATTGTGGAGCGGGGGCAGGAAAGTTTTTAGGATATATGGTGACTAAAAGAGGGATAGAAGCGAGCCCAGAATAGATCAAAGCCGTCTTGGATATCAAGTCACCTTCCAACATGAAAGATGTACAAAGATTGACGGGACGAGTAGCAGCATTAAACAGATTTTATCTCAACATCCTCGGAAAAATGCAAGGAATTTTATGATATCCTGAAGAAGAATAAGAAATTCGAATGGGGAGAGAGGCATGAAGCAGCCTTGCAGGATTTGAAGCAGTATCTTTCAACCGCACCTCTATTGATGAAGCCTGAAGATGGTGAACCATTATCCCTGTATCTTGCAGTATCAGAGAATGCGGTAAGTGTTGTCCTGGTAAAGGATCACGAAGGTCAGCAATATCCTGTCTATTATGTTAGTAAAAGTTTATTAGATGCTGAAACTAGATATTCTCACTTAGAAAAATTGATATTAGCCCTAGTTATGGCATCAACAAAACTTAGACATTATTTTGAGACACATAGGATTCATGTTAAAACTAATTATCCTGTTAAAAATGTGCTTAGGAAACCCGAGATGTCAGGTAGGATGGCTAAGTTGTCAGTAAAATTAGGTGCCTATGATCTAGTATATGAACCTAGAAATGCCGTAAAGTCTCAGGCTCTAGCTGACTTTGTGGCTGATTTCAGTAGTGATATTCAAAATGAAGTAGACCTAGAAGTGCAATAGCTAGGAGAAAACTTTGAATCCTGGACATTATATACTGATGGTGCATCTAATGTAAGAGGTGTAGGTTTGGGTATAGTACTAAAATCGCCACAGGGGGACATATTACCCCAGGCTATTAGGTGTGAATCTCCTGCCACTAATAATGAAGCTGAGTATGAAGCTCTGATAGCAGGATTAGAATTGGCTAAAAATATGAATATTAAATATTTACAAGTATATGTTGATTCCCTGTTGATTACTAACCATTTCAATGGATCTTATGCAGTAAAAGGTGAAAAGTTAGCTGAATATCTTGAAATTAAAAAATTAGCAGGATATTTCGAAATTTTTACACTTGAACAGGTACCAAGAGAAAATAATGCTGAAGCTGACGCTCTAGCAAACTTAGGATCTACTGTCAGGATACCGGAGGGAACTCAGATACCAATATTGCACATCTTGTATCCTGCAATGGAACATTTAAAATCTCAGGATAAAGAAGTAGCATGTATCCAGGATCCTGGTGATGGATATCCTGAGAAGGATCCTGAATCCTGGATGACTCCAATTATGAAGTGATACGTGTCAGTGTGTATATATTTTAGATGTATATTTTAAGCCCTTTTTACACTTTTAGCCAAGTTTTAAATTTATAAAACACGATATTCACTAACACTAAACACACATATGGGCAAGTGCACCCATCGTGGATGTAGTATAGTGTTGGTAAGATACCGAGGTCGTCCAAGGACACAAGAGCTTTTAGTACCGGATTATCCTCAACGTCTAACGAAATCAAAATGTTTAGAAAAGATTTTTAAACTAAGAAAATAAAAACTAACTAAATGCTGAAAAATAAAATAAAAATAAAAGGAGATAGACAAGATGAATCACTTGGATCCGACTCGTGTATTAGTATAACCTTTGATTATTTTCGCACTTTTGCACTTATTTAAGAGATTATCTTAGTTATTGTAGTAGGCCCCTCTTTTGAAGGCGACGTTACCCTCAACCCAGTAGTTTGAGTCAGCAAGGATACAATCTTAAAGGGTCGGATTATTGAAAGATAATGAATTAAGTTATTAATGCAAATTATGGTAGGCCCCTCTTTTGGAGGTGACGTTACCCTCGACTAAGTAGTCTGAGTCAGCAGGGATACAGTCCTAAATAGCCGGGTTATAGTATTAATAGTAGTTAACTTATGAGGGGGTCAAAGAGTTTGGATCCCCGCCATCCAATACCTATGGGCATTGAAGGAGATCCTACTAAATTTGACCCAGGTCCCTTGCAGGACCTCTAAACGCTGAACAAGGGCAAGACCCTTACCAAACCGTTCCCTTAACCCCCGACCAGGTAGCCAACATACCTCCATATAGACCGTGGAGATATGAATGGTGAAAATCTTTTATTTTATATAGACAGTAAAATAACGCCAAGACACCACGGACAAACGATAAGGAAAAGTCACCTTTAACATAAGCAACTAGTTATTAAAGTCATTAATACAAAACCAAATAAAAAGTGCAAAAGATTAAAAATAAAAAGTATTATACTAAATGTTAGGGCTGGATTTTTACTATAAGTGATCCTTATACGTGATCCTAACCAGTGATCCTTGTCTCTTTGGCAGGCAGTGATCCTCAGCCGGACTTCAAGATCAGGATCATGGGACGTTATGGTGATCCTTATACTAACGGTCACCTTCGCTTACTACAATATTGTTTTGCAGGAACATCTAGCAGGATATGCTCTAAAGACCATGATCCAGGGACGCGTCTTCACAAATATGGCAAGAGCTAAATCGAAGAAAGACGTTGCACAGGATATGGAAACTAGGCTTGATTTATGGGCAGCAATTTAGGCTAGATTATCTTTATTTCTAAAAGGGTAATGAGCTGATATTTAGTCATTTTACCTAAAATAGGTCACCCACACATGTATAAGTACCACTCTTCTTCATTCGGAAGAAGACACACGAACATACAAGGCAACTCTCACACACTTAGACACCAAAAGCAATAGTGATCCTTGTACTCAGCTCATTATCATCCAAAGTTGTAATCATATTTTTGTTATATTGAAGTTTGGTGATCGGTAGTTGCCATCACCCGAGGTTTTTTATGCCGGAGATCATTCATTGATCAAGGGCTTTTTCCTCGTATAAATCATTGTGTCTTTGCATCTTTATCACAGAAGTGATCCTTTACTTTCATAGTTAACCAAGCATCATTCCCCGTTTACGTAAAGTTTGGTTACATTATCCTTGTGTGATTTTTGACCAAAACAGTTTGGCGCCCACCGTGGGGCAATTGGTGCTTCATTCATAAGAAAATCTTTTGTTCGAAATCATTTCGAAGAGTTACATGGCTTCATCATTGAAGAACACGTCCACGGCGATGTCTGCGGTCACCTCATCACAGATCACCTTGCCTCCTCCACCGGCAGGATCTCAGAAAAATACTGAGAAGAGATCAACTCCCACTTTCTCTAAACCTCTATCTTCTTCTGCTATGAATTCTTCTATTCCCAGTACTAGTGATGTATTTGCTTTAATTTTGCAGATGAAGGATCGTATGCAACGGCAAGATGAAACTAACGAAAGGATCCTCTGGGAAATTGGAGATCTCAAAAGACAAAAGAAAGCAGCAGAGGATCACTCTCCACTGATGCCCAAATCTTTGAGCTTCGATACTCCAATAATCACTTCCCAGTCATCAGGGATCCCGGACGTTCAAATCCTAGGGGAGTCAAGAGGATCACGTCTCAACTCGGCAGCAATGACTCAGACATCAGATTCACACTTTCAGCCAATAGGATCCTATCCTCAGTACATGGGATCCTTCATGAATCCGGGAGCCTATCCGGGGGCACATCATTTTCAAGGATCCTACTTTATTCCAGGATCATTCCAGGGCCAAGGATCCTCCTTTGTTCCAGGATCATCCCAGGTTCAAGGATCCTCCTTCGTTCCAGGATCATCCCAGATACCAGGATCCTTACAGATGCCAGGATCCCTAAAAAGTTTGCAAACAGGGAGTCTAGATGTCCATCAAGGGGACTTCATTCCAATGCAGACCATTGCTTCCACTGGTCCCTCCGTTGTTCCAGAATCCCAGCAATATGGATTCCCTAACTTGAACCCAATGGGAGGTAACACTTTAAATAATTATCCTATCACTAACCATGGATTCATGCAGGATACAGGTACCAATCACGCTATGGCCAGGGAATTACAGAAACTAAAGGACATGATCTCAAGTGTTCCAGGGGTAGTCAAGCCTATCCCAGAGATTGCAGATGGAAGCCACAAGGTATCTCGCTTTGCACCACCAATTTGTGATGCAGAGGTGCCCAAAAGGTTCCATATCCCTACCATGAAGCTGTATGATGGCACAACGGATCCAGAGGAGCATATAGCACAATACAGGGAAAGGATGGAAATCAATCCTATCCCAGAAAAGTTGAAGGAAGCATGCCTATGTAAAGGATTTGGATCCACTCTTACTGGATCAGCTCTTAAGTGGCTGCTAAGTCTTCCCCCTTACTCTATTACTTCATTTGCTAATTTAGTTAATTTATTCAATAACCAATTCTCTTGTAGTAGAAAATTTGAAAAATTAACTAGTGATTTGTACAGGATAACTCAAAATAATAATGAATCATTAAGGGATTATATAACTAAATTTAGTAAAGAATCCTTGGACATTCCCAACTTGGATATGGCTACGGCTGTTGAAGCCTTCAAAATGGGACTCCTTAAGGATTCATTATTCTATGATGATCTTGTTATGACACCATGCAGGAATTTAGATGAAGTAAGAACTCGAGCACTCAGGTTTATCCGGCTAGAGGATGACAAGAGGATCCAGGAGAGACAAGTAGGATCCTCAAAACAAGATAAGCAAGGATCCTCCTTCAAAAACAACAAGTTCAAATCCTACCATAGAAACGAGAACAAGAATGTGCATGCTGTCGACCAAGAAGAGGATGATGAAGAATATCCTCCAATCTCAGAATATTGTTTTTCCGTTGATAATCATGAACTAATCCTTGCAATGCAGAATCTAGGTGAAAAGGCTAGGTGGCCCAGGAAGAATGATAAACCATCCGGGACTAAAGACAAGTCCAAATGGTGTGCATACCATGAGGATTTCGGGCATCTAACTGAAGATTGCATAGCCTTAAGAAAAGAAATTGGATACCTGCTAAGCAAGGGGCATCTAAAAGAATTATTGGGGAGAAAAAAGCAAAGGACCCAGGATCCTGAAAGGATCCCTGAAAAGGCTCCAGCACCTCCGGCAGACGCACAAGTGATTAACTTTATATCCGGAGGATCAGACATTTGTGGTACATCCTTTTCAGCGGCCAAAAGACATGCAAAAGAATCAAAAATGGATAATGGAGAAAGGCCTATTAGAACCTCAAGCGTCTCAGAAGGGAAGATGATAACGTTTGATGAGAATGATCGCATTAACATTCAGGATCCTCACCATGATAGTTTAGTGATCACTCTCTTTATCTCTAACCATTTTGTCCGCAGGATCCTTATTGACGGAGGGAGCTCAGTGAACATTATCCAGCTTGATGTCTTGAAAAAGATGGGAATCCCAGAATCAGACATCACACCCAGATCCTCCGTGCTTGTAGGATTCAGTGGGGAAACGAAGAAAACTCTGGGGGACATCAAACTCCCAATCTACGTGGAAGGATTACATAATTACCAAAAATTTTGTGTTATTGACTGTTTATCTTGTTGCAACGTTATCCTTGGCAGGCCTTGGATACATGACATGAAAGCAATTCCATCTACCTACCATCAATGTGTGAAGCTCCCTAGCCCATGGGGGATAATCAAGATCGACAGTGATCAGCAAGAGGCTAAGGATTGCTATACCTCATCCATGAAGCCAACCTCGAAGCCAAGGGAGCAATAGCAATTACAGTATCCTCCGAGGAATGTCTTGGAGGCAAGGGAACAAGATGTAGATGAAATCCTCTTGGATCCTAGTGATCCTGAATCAAAAATCTATATCGGATCAGGGATCCTTGGCAAGATGAAAGAAGACATGATATCCTTCCTCAAAAGAAGAAAATCTACCTTTGCTTGGAAACATGAAGATATGACAGGTATATCTAAGGATATTATTACTCACAAACTTGGCATTGACAGGTCTATCAAGCCAATCCATCAAAAAAGGAGGAAGTTTGCACCAGAAAGGAATGCCATTATCCAAGAAGAAGTAGAGAGACTACTTCGAGCAGGTATGATCAGAGAGGTAAAGTATCCAAAATGGTTAGCCAATGTGGTTGTTGTCCAAAAGAAAAACGGAAAGTGGAGGGTATGTGTCGATTTCACTGATTTGAATAAGGCATGTCCCAAGGATCCTTTCCCATTACCCCACATTGACTCCATGGTGGATGCAACAGCGGGGCATGAACTGTTGACCTTTATGGATGCATCATCTGGATTCCAACAAATACAGATGGAACCATCTGACCAAGAGGATACAGCCTTTATGACCCCAACCGGTTTATATTGTTATATTGCCATGCCTTTTGGACTAAGAAATGCAGGTGCAACATATCAAAGGCTGGTAAATATGATGTTCAAAGATCAAATTGGAAAAACTATGGAGGTGTACATAGATGATATGGTGGTCAAGTCAAAGAAAGCTGAGGATCACCTAAGGGACTTGGAAGAAGCATTCGATATCCTTGATAGTTACAACATGAAACTAAATCCTTCAAAATGCCATTTTGGTGTTAAGGCAGGAAAGTTCTTAGGATACATGGTAACCCAGAGGGGCATTGAAGCAAGCCCGGAACAAATCAAAGCATTAATAAATATCAAATCTCCTGCCAATGCCAAGGATGTTCAAAGACTAACAGGCAGGATAGCAGCTTTGAACAGGTTCATATCGAAATCCTCAGAAAAGTGCAAAGAATTCTACGATATCCTAAGGAAGAATAAGAAGTTCGAATGGACTGAGAAGCATGAGAATGCTTTACAAGCCCTAAAAGAGTATATGTCCTCAGCACCAGCATTAGCAAAACCGGAAAAAGGAGATGTGTTATCCTTATATCTGGCGATATCCTCAACCGCTGTAAGTGCTGTCCTTGTTAAGGATCACGAAGGTACACAATATCCTATCTACTATGTAAGTAGAAGTCTACTTGATGCCGAATCCAGGTACTCACACCTCGAAAAACTCATCCTTGCATTAATCATGGCATCCACGAAGTTAAGGCATTATTTTGAAACCCATACTATTATTGTTAAAACTAATTTTCCAATTAAGAATGTCCTCAGGAAACCGGATATGTCAGGGAGAATGGCTAAGTGGGCAGTGAAGCTTAGTGCCCATGATATAAGATACGAACCGAGAACAGCCATTAAATCTCAAGCACTAGCAGATTTTTGTGGCTGATTTCAGTAGTGATCTACAAAAGGAAGCAGAATTGGAGGTCCAGCAGCTGGATGAGACCAAGGATCCTTGGATCCTGCACACTGACGGATCCTCAAATATCAAAGGCACAGGGCTAGGGATCCTACTAAAATCGCCACAGGGGGACATAATACCCCACTCCATAACCTGTGAATTCCAAGCAACTAACAATGAGGCTGAATATGAAGCCTTAATTGCTGGCTTACAGATTGCTAAGGATATGGGGGTAAGATATCTCGAAGTATATGTAGATTCATTATTGATCACCAATCACTTTAATGGATCCTATGCTGTTAAAGGTGAAAAACTAACCAAATATTTAGAGATAGTCAAAGAATTGGCACTCTCTTTTGTTTCTTTTAGCTTAACACAGGTACCAAGGGAGGATAACACGGAAGCTGATGCATTGGCCAACCTAGGATCATCCTTAAAAATTCCAGAAGACATAAGTATCCCTATCATCCATATCCTGGCTCCTGCTATCGAAAATCAAGTAGCCATGGAAATAGAAGAGGATACTGCAGTAATCTCTAGTGAAGAAGCTCAATCTTATTCAGGATCATGGATCCCACCAATCATGAAATACTTGCAAAACGGAGAGATCCCAATGGGAGAAAATCCTAGAGCTTTCAGGATCAAGGTATCTCAATTTACAATCTTAAATAACATGCTATATAAACGATCCCTTGCAGGACCATATTTAAGATGTATTGAGGATCCTGAAATTGAAGAAGTGTTGAGAGACTTCCATGAAGGAGATTGTGGAAACCACACTGGGGGCAGGGCATTATTCTCAAGGATCCTTAGAACAGGATACTACTGGCCAACCATGAAAAGGGATGCCATAGAGTATGCTAAGAGATGTGATCCTTGCCAAAGACATAGCAATATCCTTCACCAACCAGCTGAATTACTACACCCCATACCATCCTCTTGGCCATTCATGAGATGGGGAATGGATATAGTTGGCAAGCTCCCTAAAGCACCTGGTGGAAAAGTATTTATGCTTGCCATGACTGACTATTTTTCCAAGTGGATAGAAGCTGAAGCCTTCGCTCAAGTCAGAGAAAAGGAAGTCATATCCTTCATTAAAAGAAACATTATAACTAGATTTGGCATTCCCTCTGAAATTGTATGTGATAATGGCTCCCAATTCATTGGAAGCAGAACCACTAACTTTTGTGACAGTTGGGGAATCAAGATGATCACATCAACACCAGTTCACCCGCAAGCCAATGGTCAAGCAGAATCATCCAACAAGATCATCATCAACAATCTTAAGAAGAAGCTAGGATCCAAGAAAGGGAAATGGGCAGAAGAGTTACCTTATGTGCTATGGGCTGATAGGACAACTCCCAAGAATGCCACCGGTCAGACACCCTTCTCTTTAGTATTTGGGGCAGAAGCAGTGATCCCAACAGAGATGGTGATCCCAACTGCTAGAACAAGTGCTCGTGATCCTGAAGAAAATGCTACAATCCTGGCTCAGGATTTGGATACTATTGAGGAAAACAGGGATCTAGCCAGGATAAGGATGGCAAGCTACCAACAAAAGATGGCTGGTGCCTACAACAAGAATGTCAGGATAAGGAAGTTCCAAGTCGGAGATATGGTGTTGAGAAAAGCATTTCAAAATACTATCAACCCTGCTGACGGGAAGCTAGCACCAAAATGGGAAGGTCCCTACTTGATTGAAGCTGAAGCAGGAAAGGGGGCATACAGGTTGCTAACCATGGAAGGAAACTTGTTACCAAGAGCCTGGAATGCTGTTCACTTAAAGAAATATTTCATGTGAACATGATCCTTCCTGCATGTGATCCTTACATTGAAGTATCCTTGAAGGATCCTGAAGATATCGGTGATCCTTACTCTGGTAATATGCTTATCCTAAAACTATTGCATTTTCTACTTGTTGCCTAAGGATAAGGATCATGTATCCTTCATCCTCTACTCACAAACCATTTGAGTTATGATAGTTCAGGTATCTTCAGCAAATCGTCAAAGATCTCCAAGAGCACCACAGATCCTTGGGTCCAACCCCAGTTATCCTTGGGATTATCCCCAGTTTCCGCCAGCAGCGCACGATGATCCTGGTATAGTTCACATCTTTGGGACCAGTACCCACTTTCGGGGCTGACAACCTCATCGTACTGGCTATATTCGGGATCCTACGTATAATGGTGGACGCACCATACATCCGTTCCTAAGGTTTCTAACGTTTTCACGTTAGCTAAGGTTTTGACATTTTCATGTCACTAAGTTTGGATAGTTGCCAGAAAGGGCCATACTCCAGTTTACATACGATCCTTTGGGTTTTTCCCCAGTTATCTTTTTGGGCTTGTCCCCAGTGATCCTCCGGGATCATCCCCAGTGATTCTTTGGGCTTGTCCCCAGTTATCTTTTTGGGCTTGTCCCCAGTGATCCTCTGGGATCATTCTCAGCTATCCTTTGGGCTTGTCCCCAGTTACTAACTTATCTTTTATATTGGCTTAGTCCCAAGTTATATTCCATTTTTTCAGGTTTTCGAAGTTAAACAACTAAGGATCCTTGATCCTTATTGTTTTGGTCAAAAATCACACAAGGATAATGTAACCAAACTTTATGTAAACGGGGTATGATGCTTGGTTAGCTATGAAAGTAAAGGATCACTTCTGTGATAAAGATACAAAGACACAATGATTTATACGAGGAAAAAGCCCTTGATCAATGTATGATCTCCGGCATAAAAAACCTCGGGTGATGGCAACTACCGATCACCAACTTCAATATAATAAAAATGTAGTTACAACTTCGGATGATAATGAGCTGAGTACAAGGATCACTGAGTGTCTAAGTGTTCGAGAGTTGTGTCGTATGTTGTGTGTGTTCTTCCGAATGAGGAAGAGTGGTATTTATACATGTGTAGGTAACATATTTTAGGTAGATAGACCACTAATCAGCTCATTACCCCTTTAGAAATAAAGATAATCTAGCCTAAATTGCTGCCCATTAATCAAGCTAAGTTTCCATATCCGGTACAACGTCTATCTCCAATTTAGCTCTTGCCATATTTGTGAAAACGCGTCCCTGGATCATGATATGTAGGGCATATCCTGCTAGATGTTCCTGCAAAATAATATTGTAGTAATCGAAAGTGACCGTTAGTATAAGGATCACCTCAATGTCCCATGATCCTGATCCTGAGGTCCGGCTGAGGATCACTGCCTGCCAAAGAAATAAGGATCACTGGTTAGGATCACGTATAAGGATCATTCATAGTAAAAATCCAGCCCTAACAATTGCCCCCAAAATATAAGGAGTTAAATGTGAATAGATGAGTTATATTTTGTTTTGAGCTTATCTCTAACGGACGATTCCGATTTACTAGCCGTTGCACATGGACTAGCCGTTATGATATTTACGTCACTGATGTGACAATCCCTGCGAATCATCATTATAAATAGGAGATAGGGTTAGGATCATTTTGCATTTAAATTCGAAGTATCTCCCTTTATAATCGTCACCGAAGGCTTGATCAGGTATCATCTTCTTCTTTTTCTTCTTTGCCCTGTTCTTTCTTGCTTTTACCCTGTTATCTTCTTTAGAAATTCTCCGAAATGGAGACTTACGTCAATCAGGTTGAGGATCAGGATCGTCAAATTGCTGACCTTCAACAGACGTGTGGGCTGAAGGATCTTAAGATTGCCGATCTTGAGAAGGAGATCCGGGCAGTCAAAGATGAGGCTGTTAAAGCGTTGATCAAGTTTGATTATGAGAAGCATGACATTACCCAAGACGCTAAAGTCTCTGCCGCGGTAACCATGTACAAGATACAACTGCAGATGGCTACGGAAGCTCAGGATCCTTCCTTTGACAGGAGCACATGGGATGTTGAGGGTTGGAAGGCAAGGCTAGCAGAATTGGAAGATGATGATGATGCTGAGGACATCCCAATGTTGGAGGGAGGTGATGCTGACAAGGATCAGGGTGGAGAAGCTGGTGGTGATGGAGCAGCGAAGAAGTAAGCTGCATGATTGGGCGATGATGGATATTTCGAGACTAGGCCGGAGCCCAATTTTTTAGGATTGGTAGTGGTTTTTTGTGGTTGTTGATGTTTGAAGCAATTATGGTCTGTAATCTCTGAACAATAGTTTCTTAGGGTTAAGGATCCTGGATCCTTTGAACAATAGGTAGGATTACACATGGTGGAGGGATCCTCTGTTTGGGGGATGAAGCCTTTGTGATCCTGCCGCCTTTTAATTTCCCTGCAATACTTTTGAACCTATTATCATGGACACCCTTTACCTACCCCAGCGGACGGGCCACGTATTGCTGGTAGAAGCTTTGGGTAGGTAATTTTGACAACTTTTTGAAAGGGTTAAAGATCCTTTTGTTTAATAAATAAAATCTTAAACTTTTGTCGCTTATCTTGTGTTATTATCCTTTTTGATTTTCAATTGTTTTGACACATGTTTGTTTGAAGAGTTGAGCAAATTATGTTTAAGAAATTTAGGATATGATCCTGGATCAAATATCCTATAATCGAAAGTTTTCAAGATAGTTTATTTTAAGGATCATAGGTTCAGTTGTCAAGGTCTAAAGGTTATTCAAATGAATAATGAAATTAAAAGTAGTTAAGGATCATACCTGAGGATCCAAGTTTGGATCCTAACCTTTAATTGGAACAACCGTAGGTAAAACTTTAATGGATAATAAGGATTAAGGATCCTTAATCGTTTAACTTCGAAAACCTGAAAAAATGGAATATAACTTGGGACTAAGCCGATATAAAAGATAAGTTAGTAACTGGGGACAAGCCCAAAGTATAACTGAGAATGATCCCAGAGGATCACTGGGGACAAGCCCAAAGGATAACTGGGGATGATCCCGGAGGATCACTGGGGACGAGCCCAAAGGATAACTGGGGATGATCCCGGAGGATCACTGGGGACAAGCCCAAAGGATAACTGGGGACAAGCCCAAAGGATCGTATGTAAACTGGAGTATGGCCCTTTCTGGCAACTATCCAAACTTAGTGACATGAAAATGTCAAAACCTTAGCTAACGTGAAAACGTTAGAAACCTTAGGAACGGATGTATGGTGCGTCCACCATTATACGTAGGATCCCAAGTATAGCCAGTACGATGAGGTCGCCAGCCCCGAAAATGGGTACTGATCCCAAAGACATGAACTATATCAGGATCATCGTGCGCTGCTGGCGGAAACTGGGGATAATCCCAAGGATAACTGGGGTTGTACCCAAGGATCTGTGGTGCTTTTGGAGATCTTTGACGATTTGCTGAAGATACCTGAACTATCATAACTCAAATGGTTTGTGAGTAGAGGATGAAGGATACATGATCCTTATCCTTAGGCAAAAAGTAAGAAAATGCAATAGTTTTAGGATAAGCATATTACCAGAATGAGGATCATCAATGGCACCGGGATCCTTCAAGGATACTCCAATGTAAGGATCACATGCATGAAGGATCATGTTCACATGAAATATTTCTTTAAGTGAACAGCATTCCATGCTCTTGGCAACAAGTTCCCTTCCATGGTTAGCAGCCTGTATGCCCCCTTTCCTGCTTCGGCTTCAATTAAGTAGGGACCTTCCCATTTTGGTGCTAGCTTCCCGTCAGCAGGATTAATAGTATTTTGAAATGCTTTTCTTAATACCATATCTCCGACTTGGAACTTCCTTATCCTGACATTTTTGTTGTAGGCACCAGCCATTCTTTGTTGGTAGCTTGCCATCCTTATTCTGGCTAGATCCCTGATTTCCTCAATAGTATCCAAATCCTGAGCTAGAGTTGCAGCATTTTCTTCAGGATCACGAGTACTTGTTCTAGCAGTTGGGATCACCATTTCTGTTGGGATCACTGCTTCTGCCCCAAATACTAAAGGGAAAGGTGTTTGACCAGTGGCGTTTTTGGGAGTTGTCCTATCAGCCCATAGGACATAAGGTAACTCTTCTGCCCATTTCCCTTTCTTGGATCCTAGCTTCTTCTTCAAATTGTTGATGATGATCTTGTTGGATGATTCTGCTTGACCATTGGCTTGTGGGTGAACTGGTGTTGATGTGATCATCTTGATTCCCCAACTGTCACAAAAGTTAGTGGTTCTACTCCCAATGAATTGGGAGCCATTATCACATACAATTTCAGAGGGAATGCCAAATCTAGTTATAATGTTTCTTTTAATGAAGGATATGACTTCCTTTTTTCTGACTTGAGCGAAGGCTTCAGCTTCTATCCACTTGGAAAAATAGTCAGTCATGGCAAGCATAAATACTTTTCCACCAGGTGCTTTAGGGAGCTTGCCAACTATATCCATTCCCCATCTCATGAATGGCCAAGAGGATGGTATTGGGTGTAAAAATTCAGCTGGCTGATGGAGGATATTGCTATGCCTTTGGCAAGGATCACATTTCTTAGCATACTCTACAGCATCCCTTTTCATGGTTGGCCAGTAGTATCCTGTTCTAAGGATCCTTGAGAATAATGCCCTGCCCCCAGTGTGGTTTCCACAATCTCCTTCATGGAAGTCTCTCAATACTTCTTCGATTTCAGGATCTTCAATACATCTTAAATATGGTCCTGCAAGGGATCGTTTATATAGCATATTATTTAGGATTGTAAATTGAGATACCTTGATCCTGAAAGCTCTAGGATTTTCTCCCATTGGGATCTCTCCGTTTTGCAAGTATCCCATGATTGGTGAGATCCATGATCCTGAATGAGATTGGGCTTCTTCACTAGGGATCATTGCAGTATCCTCTTCTATTTCCATGGCCACCTGTTCTTCAATGGCAGGAGCCAGGATATGGATGATAGGGATACTTATATCTTCTGGAATCTTCAAGGATGATCCTAGGTTGGCCAATGCATCAGCTTCTGTGTTCTCCTCCCTTGGTACCTGTGTCAAGCTGAAAGAGACAAAAGAGAGTGCCAATTCTTTGACTATCTCTAAATATTTGGTTAGTTTTTCACCTTTAACAGCATAGGATCCGTTAAAGTGATTAGTGATCAATAATGAATCTACATATACGTTAAGATACTTTACCCCCATATCCTTAGCGATTTGTAAGCCAGCAATTAGGGCTTCATACTCAGCCTCATTGTTGGTTGCTTGGAACTCACAGGCTATGGAGTGGGGTATTGTGTCCCCCTGTGGCGATTTTAGTAGGATCCCTAGCCCTGTGCCTTTGATGTTTGAGGATCCGTCAGTGTGTAGGATCCAAGGATCCTTGGTCTCATCCAGCTGTTGGACCTCCAATTCTGCTTCCTTTTGTAGATCACTACTGAAATCAGCCACAAAGTCAGCTAATGCTTGAGATTTAATGGCTGTTCTTGGTTCGTATCTTATATCATGGGCACTAAGCTTTACTGCCCACTTAGCCATTCTCCCTGACATATCTGGTTTCCTGAGGACATTCTTGATTGGAAAATTAGTTTTAACAATAATAGTATGGGTTTCAAAATAATGTCTTAACTTAGTGGATGCCATGATCAATGCAAGAATAAGTTTTTCGAGGTGTGAGTACCTGGATTCGGCATCAAGCAAACTTTTACTTACATAGTAGATAGGATATTGTGTACCTTCATGATCCTCGACGAGGACTGCACTTACAGCGGTTGAGGATACCGCTAGGTATAAGGATAGCACATCTCCTTTCTCCGGTTTTGCTAATGCTGGTGCTGAGGACATATATTCTTTAAGGGCTTGAAAAGCATTCTCATGCTTCTCAGTCCATTCGAACTTCTTATTCTTCCTTAGGATATCGTAGAATTCTTTGCACTTTTCTGAGGATTTCGATATGAACCTGTTCAAAGCTGCTATCCTGCCTGTTAGTCTTTGAACATCCTTGGCATTGGCAGGAGATTTGATATTTATTAATGCTTTGATTTGTTCCGGGCTTGCTTCAATGCCCCTCTGGGTTACCATGTATCCTAAGAACTTTCCTGCCTTAACACCAAAATGGCATTTTGAAGGATTAAGTTTCATGTTGTAACTATCAAGGATATCGAATGCTTCTTCCAAGTCCCTTAGGTGATCCTCAGCTTTCTTTGACTTGACCACCATATCATCTATGTACACCTCCATAGTTTTTCCAATTTGATCTTTGAACATCATGTTTACCAGCCTTTGATATGTTGCACCTGCATTTCTTAGTCCAAAAGGCATGGCAATATAACAATATAAACCGGTTGGGGTCGTAAAGGCTGTATCCTCTTGGTCAGATGGTTCCATCTGGATTTGTTGGAATCCAGATGATGCATCCATAAAAGTTAACAGTTCATGCCCCGCTGTTGCATCCACCATGGAGTCAATGTGGGGTAATGGGAAAGGATCCTTGGGACATGCCTTATTCAAATCAGTGAAATCGACACATACCCTCCACTTTCCGTTTTTCTTTTGGACAACAACCACATTGGCTAACCATTTAGGATACTTTACCTCTCTGATCATACCTGCTCGAAGTAGTCTCTCTACTTCTTCTTGGATAATGGCATTCCTTTCTGGTGCAAACTTCCTCCTTTTTTGATGGATTGGCTTGATAGACCTGTCAATGCCAAGTTTGTGAGTAATAATATCCTTAGATATACCTGTCATATCTTCATGTTTCCAAGCAAAGGTAGATTTTCTTCTTTTGAGGAAGGATATCATGTCTTCTTTCATCTTGCCAAGGATCCCTGATCCGATATAGATTTTTGATTCAGGATCACTAGGATCCAAGAGGATTTCATCTACATCTTGTTCCCTTGCCTCCAAGACGTTCCTCGGAGGATACTGTAATTGCTATTGCTCCCTTGGCTTCGAGGTTGGCTTCATGGATGAGGTATAGCAATCCTTAGCTTCTTGCTGGTCACTGTCGATCTTGATTATCCCCCATGGGCTAGGGAGCTTCACACATTGATGGTAGGTAGATGGAACTGCTTTCATGTCATGTATCCAAGGCCTGCCAAGGATAACGTTGCAACAAGATAAACAGTCAATAACACAAAATTTTTGGTAATTATGTAATCCTTCCACGTAGATTGGGAGTTTGATGTCCCCCAGAGTTTTCTTCGTTTCTCCACTGAATCCTACAAGCACGGAGGATCTTGGTGTGATGTCTGATTCTGGGATTCCCATCTTCTTCAAGACATCAAGCTGGATTATGTTCACTGAGCTCCCTCCATCGATAAGGATCCTGCGGACAAAATGGTTAGAAATAAAGAGAGTGATAACTAAACTATCATGATGAGGATCCTGGATGTTAATGCGATCATCCTCATCAAATGTTATCATCTTTCCTTCTGAGACGCTTGAGGTTCTAATAGGCCTTTCTCCATTATCCGTTTTTGATTCTTTTGCATGTCTTTTGGCCGCTGAGAAGGATGTTCCACAAATGTCTGATCCTCCGGATATAAAGTTAATCACTTGTGCGTCTGCCGGAGGTGCTGGAGCCTTTTCAGGGATCCTTTCAGGATCCTGGGTCCTTTGCTTTTTTCTTCCCAACAATTCCTTTAGATGCCCCTTGCTTAGCAGGTATCCAATTTCTTTTCTTAAGGCTATGCAATCTTCAGTTAGATGCCCGAAATCCTCATGGTATGCACACCATTTGGACTTGTCTTTAGTCCCGGATGGTTTATCATTCTTCCTGGGCCACCTAGCCTTTTCACCTAGATTCTGCATTGCAAGGATTAGTTCATGATTATCAACGGAAAAAACAATATTCTGAGATTGGAGGATATTCTTCATCATCCTCTTCTTGGTCGACAGCATGCACATTCTTGTTCTCGTTTCTATGGTAGGATTTGAATTTGTTGTTTTTGAAGGAGGATCCTTGCTTATCTTGTTTTGAGGATCCTACTTGTCTCTCCTGGATCCTCTTGTCATCCTCTAGCCGGATAAACCTGAGTGCTCGAGTTCTTACTTCATCTAAATTCCTGCAAGGTGTCATAACAAGGTCATCATAGAATAATGAATCCTTAAGAAGTCCCATTTTGAAGGCTTCAACAGCCGTTGCCATATCCAAGTTGGGAATATCCAAGGATTCTTTACTAAATTTAGTTATATAATCCCTTAATGATTCATTATTATTTTGAGTTATCCTGTACAAATCACTGGTTAATTTTTCAAATTTTCTACTACAAGAGAATTGGTTATTGAATAAATTAACTAAATTAGCAAATGAAGTAATAGAGTAAGGGGGAAGACTTAGCAGCCATTTAAGGGCTGATCCAGTAAGAGTAGATCCAAATCCTTTACATAGGCATGCTTCCTTCAATTTTTCTGGGATAGGATTGATCTCCATCCTTTCCCTGTATTGTGCTATATGCTCCTCTGGATCCGTTGTGCCGTCATACAACTTCATGGTAGGGATATGGAACCTTTTGGGTACCTCTGCATCACAGATTGGTGGTGCAAAGCGAGATACCTTGTGGCTCCCATCTGCAATCTCTGGGATAGGCTTGACTACCCCTGGAACACTTGAGATCATGTCCTTTAGTTTCTGTAGTTCCCTGGCCATAACATGATTGGTACCTGTATCCTGCATGAATCCAAGGTTAGTAGTAGGATAATTATTTAAAGTGTGACCTCCCATTGGGTTCAAGTTAGGGAATCCATATTGCTGGGATTCTGGAACAACGGAGGGACCAGTGGAAGCAATGGTCTGCATTGGAATGAAGTCCCCTTGATGGACATCTAGACTCCCTGTTTGCAAACTTTTTAGGGATCCTGGCATCTGTAAGGATCCTGGTATCTGGGATGATCCTGGAACGAAGGAGGATCCTTGAACCTGGGATGATCCTGGAATAAAGGAGGATCCTTGGCCCTGGAATGATCCTGGGATAAAGTAGGATCCTTGAAACTGTTGTGCCCCCGGATAGGCTCCCGGATTCATGAAGGATCCCATATACTGAGGATAGGATCCTGCTGGCTGAAAATACGAGCCCGATGTCTGAGTCATTGCTGCTGACTTGAGATGTAATCCTCTCGTCTCCCCTGTGATCTGTACGTCTGGGATCCCTGATGGCTGAGAGGTGACCATTGGAGTCTCAAAACTCAAGGATTTTGGCATCAGTGGGGAATGATCCTCTGCCGCTTTCTTTTGTCTTTTGAGATCTCCAATCTCCCTGAGGATCCTGTCATTAGTTTCATCCTGCCGCTGCATACGATCCTTCATCTGCAAAATTAAAGCAAACACATCACTAGTACTGGGAATAGAAGAATTCATAGCAGAAGAAGATGGAGGTTTAGAGAAAGAAGGGGTTGGTCTCTTCTCAGCATTTCTCTGGGATCCTGTCGGTGGAGGAGGTAGAGTGGTTTGTGCTGAGGTGACTGCAGACATCGCCGTGGAGGTGTTCTTCAATGATGAAGCCATGTAACTCTTTGAAATGATTTCGAACAAAAGATTTTCTTTATGAATGAAGCACCAATTGCCCCACGGTGGGCGCCAAACTGTTTTGGTCAAAAATCACACAAGGATAATGTAACCAAACTTTATGTAAACGGGGTATGATGCTTGGTTAGCTATGAAAGTAAAGGATCACTTCTGTGATAAAGATACAAAGACACAATGATTTATACGAGGAAAAAGCCCTTGATCAATGTATGATCTCCGGCATAAAAAACCTCGGGTGATGGCAACTACCGATCACCAACTTCAATATAATAAAAATGTAGTTACAACTTCGGATGATAATGAGCTGAGTACAAGGATCACTGAGTGTCTAAGTGTTCGAGAGTTGTGTCGTATGTTGTGTGTGTTCTTCCGAATGAGGAAGAGTGGTATTTATACATGTGTAGGTAACATATTTTAGGTAGATAGACCACTAATCAGCTCATTACCCCTTTAGAAATAAAGATAATCTAGCCTAAATTGCTGCCCATTAATCAAGCTAAGTTTCCATATCCGGTACAACGTCTATCTCCAATTTAGCTCTTGCCATATTTGTGAAAACGCGTCCCTGGATCATGATATGTAGGGCATATCCTGCTAGATGTTCCTGCAAAATAATATTGTAGTAATCGAAAGTGACCGTTAGTATAAGGATCACCTCAATGTCCCATGATCCTGATCCTGAGGTCCGGCTGAGGATCACTGCCTGCCAAAGAAATAAGGATCACTGGTTAGGATCACGTATAAGGATCATTCATAGTAAAAATCCAGCCCTAACACTTATTATCCATTAAAGTTTTACCTATGGTTGTTCCGATTAAAGGTTAGGATCCTAACTTGGATCCTCAGGTATGATCCTTAACTATTTTTAATTTCATTATTCATTATCCTAACCAACCCTTATACTTTGACAACCAAACCTATGATCCTTGAACTAAAATACTTTGAATAATTTCAAATATCAGGATATTTGATCTAGGATCATATCCTAAGTTTATTAAACACTTTTTCAACTCTTGTTATTGAGAAATAAGAGGATTATTGAAGGATAACAACACAAGATAAGCCAGAAAGATTAAAGTTATATTATTAAATAAAAGGATCATCAACCCTTCAAAAAGTTGTCAAAATTGCCAACCCACATTTCTACCAGCAAAACGTGGCCCGTCCACATGGGTTGGCAAAGGGTGTCCATTGTCTATGCGGTCTTAGCATCTTTGCAGGAAAGTAAAAGCGGCAGGATCACAAAGGCTTCATCCCCCAAACAGAGGATCCCTCCACCTTTTGTAATCCTACCTATTGTCTAAAAGGATCCAGGATCCTTAACCCTAAGAAACTATTGTTTAAGTTACAAACCATAATTGTTCACAAACACCACTACCACAAAAAACCACTACCAATCCTAAAAAATTGGGCTCCGGCCTAGTCTCGAAATATCCATCATCGCCCAATCATGCAGCCTACACCTTCGCTGCTTCATCACCACCAGCATCTCCACCTTGATCCTTCTCAGCATCACCACCTTCCAGCATGGGGATCTCCTCAGCCTCATCCTCGTCCTCCAGGTCTGCCAGCCTTGCCTTCCAACCTTCAACATCCCACGAGCCTTTGTCAAAGGTAGGATCCTGAGCCTCCTCGGCCATCTGAAGTTGAATCTTATACATAGCAATTGCCGCGGAGACCTTAGCATCTTGGGTGATCTCCTGCTTCTCGTTATCCATATCAATCAACCTCTGAGCAGCCTCAGCCTTCATGACCCGGAGTTCCTTCTCAAGATCTCCTATCTTGAGATCCTTAAGCACGCCCATTTGTTGAAGGTCAGCAATCTGGCTCTCCTGGTCCTCAACATTGCCAAGATAAGTTTCAATCTCAGCAAGTTTCTGCAAACAAGAGAATAAAGACAAGCTCAGACTCAGGTGATCCTCAAGAAAAGCAGGATACACAAACAGGATATGATAGGCGGATAACCTACAGGGGCAGTGATCCTTACCTCATTCACGTAGTCAAGGAATTGCTGACGGAGGAGGGGAAATCCTTGTAGATCTTCAGTAGTCTTCCTCTTCTTCCCCTTGCCCCGGATAGACGCTTTGGGAGCTGAGACTGAAGGACTGGCAACAGGAGCCTTCTTCTTTGAAGACGTGACATTGGCAAGATCACTGATCCCAAATTTGGAGGCTGATTTAACGGACCTGGCAGATTTCCCAGCACCTACACAATCAAGAAAATAAGATAAGTTGCTTTATTAATCAAACAGTCCTACATATAATTTATTTTCTGTAAGGATACTTACTTGACATAGTGGCAGATGCAGAGGATACTTCTTGAGAATCTTGGATGGTGACTTGGAAGCTTCTGACTTCAGGATCAAGCTTTTTAAAAGCTAACACTCTTTCTCTGGCAGCAGGGGTCAACTTTAAGTGAGCAACGGAGATAGCTGCATAGAAAAGACAAAAGAAAAAAGACATCAGTGATCCTCATCATATGAGAACAGGACTGATAGTGATCCTTCGAGGATCCTCTACCCTACCATGAGTGGCCCATTCCTTGGGCAGATCCTTCCCATCCGGGATGGAATCCCTCTTAACAAAGAAAAACCGACGTTTCCAGTTTGTATCATTCTTGGTAACTTTGAAGATAGGGTGATCCTCCCCAGCTTTCCGTTTCAGCAGATACCGATGTGATCCAAACGTAGTAAGATCATAGAGCTCAGCTAGCTCCGCCATCCCCAGATCAATTCCTTCCTGCTCAATGATCCTCTCGAAGGAATAAAGAACCCTCCAGATCATCGGCATAGCTTGGATGTAAGAGATGCCGGTTAAGGAAAAGAAAGACTGGGTAAAGTCTAGAAAAGGATATGAGTAACCTATAGCAAACGGAGTAGCAGGAAAAGCCACCCAGACATCTGAGACAAAGTCGCTCAAAGCAGTAGGATCAAAGGATTTAAAAACAACATTCGCCGGAAAGCAATGACGAATCTTGTCTACGTGAGCATCACTAAAGCAACACCTCTCCGTAGGAGAATCCTTGATAATCCCCTGACTTTTTAAGGGACTACCCTTCTTGGAATCCTTGTGTGGAGAATTCCGGAGCAACATGTTTTGTGACGGAATAGAAACAGAGAAGGAGCAGAAAAAACAGAGTAAAGAGAAGAAAGAAGGGAAAGAGAGAAGAAGAGGATACCTGGACAACCTTCGGTGCAGAATATAAGGAGAGTGTATCTTGAATTTAAACACAAACTGATCCTGACCCTATCTCCTATTTATAATGATGATTTGCAGGGATTGTCACATCTGTGACGTAATGATCATAACGGCTAGTCCGAGCATAACGGCTAGTTTCTTGGAGTCGCCCGTTAGAGATAAGATCATAACAAAATATAACTCGTCTATTTACAATTAACTCCTTATATTTTGGGGGCAATTGTTAGGGCTGGATTTTTACTATAAGTGATCCTTATACGTGATCCTAACCAGTGATCCTTGTCTCTTTGGCAGGCAGTGATCCTCAGCCGGACTTCAAGATCAGGATCATGGGACGTTATGGTGATCCTTATACTAACGGTCACCTTCGCTTACTACAATATTGTTTTGCAGGAACATCTAGCAGGATATGCTCTAAAGACCATGATCCAGGGACGCGTCTTCACAAATATGGCAAGAGCTAAATCGAAGAAAGACGTTGCACAGGATATGGAAACTAGGCTTGATTTATGGGCAGCAATTTAGGCTAGATTATCTTTATTTCTAAAAGGGTAATGAGCTGATATTTAGTCATTTTACCTAAAATAGGTCACCCACACATGTATAAGTACCACTCTTCTTCATTCGGAAGAAGACACACGAACATACAAGGCAACTCTCACACACTTAGACACCAAAAGCAATAGTGATCCTTGTACTCAGCTCATTATCATCCAAAGTTGTAATCATATTTTTGTTATATTGAAGTTTGGTGATCGGTAGTTGCCATCACCCGAGGTTTTTTATGCCGGAGATCATTCATTGATCAAGGGCTTTTTCCTCGTATAAATCATTGTGTCTTTGCATCTTTATCACAGAAGTGATCCTTTACTTTCATAGTTAACCAAGCATCATTCCCCGTTTACGTAAAGTTTGGTTACATTATCCTTGTGTGATTTTTGACCAAAACACTAAACACTTGTCTTCACCAAGTGATGTAAGAGACTTAGGCAAACATGGCCTTGATTGTCAAGAACTCTTACGATCAATCTTGGATCCTGAGACGACTCACACACTCTATGATGGACAATGGATGATGGTGGTGGATGATGGTGTTATGGTGGTGGTGGTGGGTGGTGGATGAAGTGTGAGAGAGGTGGTGTGCCAAGGGATGAGTTGCAATGAAACCAAGCACTCCTATTTATAGGCTGAACAGAAGGCTGGGCACGGCCCCGTGTCCGCTGGGCACGGCCCCGTGCCTGTCTGACAGTCTCTCTCTTCATTAATTGTAATTCACAATTACAATTAATGCGCCTGCAGTACTTTCGCCACGCCCCCGTGTTCACTGGGCACGGCCCCCGTGTTCCTGAGCCGTATCCTTAAACTGTTTTAGCAAACAACTTAACTTGGATATTTTCAACACACATTTCTAGCACATTACCTCACTTAACTAATTTGATCACTTAATTGCTTCGGTAATTTTTGACCAAAACAATTCGGCGCCCACCGTGGGGCAAGTGGTGTTATTTTTACTAAAAGATTTTACAAAATCGTTACTTGGTTTTCTATTTTCAAAACTTTTTGTTACACTATTTTCAATGGCCTCAAGATCAAACATGAGCTCTTCCACCATGTCTGCCACAACCTTTGCAACAATTGGTTTGGTGCTTCCACCACCTCCTCCGAGATCTCAAGCCTCTTCCCAAGGAACTGAAATTCATGTGGCTCGAGATGTTATCCCCGCTCGCAATATACAGGGATCTGGTCCTGTTTTAGCTTCTAATGAGAAAATTCTAAATTTGTTTGGTAGTGTACAGGAACAGGTGAGGCAGCAGCAGGAAACTAATCAGATGCTGATGAGAGAGATACAACTCTTGAAGTCTGGTCCGAGTCGGCCTGCTGAAGATACTGTCACTCCCTTGCAACCCAAGGCTTTGAACTTCAGTTCTGCGGTTTATACTGAGGATAACCGGGGGAATATTGTGCCTAGCCATTCCCAGAATCATACTCCTGAGATACCTTCTTCAGTAAGAGTATCAACTGTGAGAAGCTCAGGATATGCTTCAGGATATGGCCAGAATCCCCAAGCCTGTAATGTATCTAATAATAATGCTCTTGCCACTAACAGTGTTGGATCTTTGCAGGATGTAGGTGTGACATCATCATTATCTAGGGAGCTTCAGAAGCTAAAGGACATGATATCCAGTGTGCCTGGGGTGGTCCAGCCAATTCCAGAAGTATCCCAGGACAGTCACAGGATATCCCGGTTTGCGCATCCTATATGTAATGCTGAAATCCCAAAAAGATTTCAGACTCCCAACATGAAGCTCTACGATGGAAGCACGGATCCTGAGGAGCATATTGCCCAGTATAGGGAAAGGATGGAAATCAACCCTATCCCTCAGGATCTCAAGGAAGCATGCCTGTGCAAGGGTTTTGGTTCTACCTTAACGGGATCAGCCTTAAAATGGCTTTTAAATGTTCCTCCTCACTCAATTACTTCATTTGCTCACTTAGTTAATTTATTTAATAGTCAATTTTCTTGCAGCCGAAGTTTTGAGAAACTAACCAGTGATCTTTACAAGATAACTCAAGGACCCCAGGAATCCTTGAGGGATTATGTGAATAAGTTTAGCCGGGAATCTTTAGATATCCCGCACCTTGATGTTGCAACAGCTGTGCAGGCTTTCAAGATGGGGTTGCAAAAAGATTCTCAATTTTACCAGGATCTTGTAATGAATCCCTGCAGGAATCTGGACGAAGCTCGTAACAGGGCATTAAGATACATTCGGCTAGAGGATGATAAAAAGATGCAAGAGAGAATGAATTCGTCCATAACTTATGAGTCAACCAACAGGAAATCAGAATCCTCGTATAAACCATATCGCTCAAAGCCATATGGCAGAAATGATAGCAAAAAAGTCAATGCTATTGAAGACGAGGATCTTGAGGAGTATCCTGAGTTGTCTGAATATTGTTTTTCTGTTAATATACCTGAATTGATGTATGCTATGCAGGGTTTAGGAGACAAAGCAGGTGGCCTCGGAAGAATCAACAAAAAGCTGATTGGAAGGATAAGTCCAAGTGGTGTGCCTTCCACGAGGATTTCGGACATGTCACTGAGGATTGCATCGCTCTGAGAAAAGAAATAAGCTACCTCCTGAGCAAGGGGTATCTAAAGGATCTACTGGGAAGAAAGAAGAATAAAGGACAGGATCCTGAGAAGGATCCTGAACGAGCAGCATCATCTCCAGCAGATGCCAAAATAATTAACTTTATTTCAGGAGGATCCGATATTTGCGGGACTTCATATTCCGCAGCCAAGAGACATGCAAAGGAAGCTAAGACAGAAAGAGGAGAAAAGCCGACCAGGATGACGACCCTCACAACTGACAAAGTGATCACTTTTGATAGTTGTTTTGGTCAAAAATCACACAAGGATAATGCAACCAAATCTGATTTTGTGAGGTATGATGCTTGGTTAATTGTATGAACGATAAGTATATGAAATCAACGATGAACACCGAGATTTATACGAGGAAAAAGCCCTTGATCTTTAGAAGATCTCCGGCATAAAAAACCTCGGGTGATGGAAACTACCGATCACCAAATGTATTGCAAAAACCATAGTGATCCTTGTACAACTTCGGAAGAAAGCAAGCTCAATACAATGAATTTCTAGTGCAAGTGTGTGTTTTTCGCTAAGTGTTTGTAGAGAATTCGTGTTTTGTGTGTATTTTTTTGTGGTGTGCACGAGTTGTCCCTCTAATGAGTTGTTTTCCCCTTAAAAAGATAAGAAATAACAACTAACTAACTTCCCGAAAAAGGTGGAAGTCACCCATGACCACCACTAACGGTTATTTCTTCAATATGCACGTGCCTAAAAGCATATTCCGCGAGATTCCAGCAAAGAAGTAGTCCACTACGTCCATCATCTGTATTAAAACATTAAAAACGTGACAATTGTTAGAAAACATAAGTTTTGTTAAGGATCCTCGGACTCGTGATCCTCAGACTCTCTGCATCATCCATTAAGGATCCGTGATCCATGCCCAGTCTCAGGATAGATGATCCTCAGCATAAAATTCATGCCCTAACAATTGCCCCCAATATGGCAGTTGTGATAAGGATTCACAGCTGTCATATTTCCGTCAGAAGCGGACTAGCCGTTGCTGCTGGTAACTAGTTGTTACACTGCCTGTCGTCACTGATAAGACCTGCTATAATCATCATTGCAAAATATAGAGTTAGAGATAACTCCTCAAATGCCTTTACAGACAAGAAGATCCTTCTGTTTGTGGAGAATGAATCCTTCTTCACAGTTCGCTATTAACCTTCATGCACTTTAATTTCTGCATAGACTCTTTAACTGTTAGATAGCCTTGTCCGGCCTGGGTGGATGGTCCACGATTTTGCTAGTGAAATCCAGGCCAGATGATTTTGATATATAATGAATAGGTAATAACATTAAACTTTTTTAGCTACATCTATAGTTGTTTCTTCCCTTTTTATTTTTCATGTATGCTTTCTATTTTCAAAAAAAAAAAAAAAATCGTCACCAAACAACTGGAAAGTTATTGAAAATCTGATGATAATGTTACACTTTTAACAGAAAACTTGAAGTGTTCATATAAATGTGGATCAATGATCCTTAACCAAAAAGGATAAGAGAAAACTTTCAGCTTAGGAAAAGTTAGAATATAACATACCAGAGAATCCAAGTTAGGATTCTAAATCCTTGTAAATTAATACTGAATAGATAAACTGTGAAAAGTAAAGTTTCAAGGATCCAGGATCCTTATTGTCAAAACTTGTATAGCTTTAAAGCTCCAAGATCCTGCAAGAAAAACAAACTTGGGACCAAGCCAAATAATTGGGAATGAACCCATAATAACTGGGCACGAGCCTAAATAAACTGGGGACAAGCCCAACAAACTAGGGACAAGCCCAAATAAACTGGGGACAAGCCCAACAAACTGGGGACAAGCCCAAATAAACTGGGGACAAGCCCAACAAACTGGGGACAAGCCCAAATAAACTGGGGACAAGCCCAACAAACTGAGGACAAGCCCAAATAAACTGGGGACAAGCCCAAATAAACGGATGTAAACTGGGGTCAAGCCCATATAAACGGATGTAAACTGGAGTATGGCCCTCACTGGCGACTATCCAAACTTGAGCGACATGAAAATGCCGAAACCTTAGCTAACGTGAAAACGTTAGAAACCTTAGGAACGGATGTATGGTACGTCTACCATTATACGTAGGATCCTGGGTATAGCCAGTACAATGAAATTGTCAGCCCCTAAAACGAGTACTGGTCGCACTGCCTTGAACTGCACCAGGATCATCGTGCGCTACTGGCGAAACTGGGGATAGGCCCAAACTGGGGACAAGCCCAAAACTGGGGACAAGCCCATAAACTTTGGAGACTTGGCCAACCACTTTGATCTTCTGTAAAATGATAACAACTCTGCAAAAGCTTAAACTTTGTGAAAATAGATGTTAACTGATTAACATCTTTAACTTATGATAAGTAATAAGTATAAAATGAATGAAAATGAAAATGAAAGTAATGTGTTACCAAATGTAAAATCATATATCCTTTGAGGATCCTGGATCCTTAATCAGAATACCGGTATCGCTGAGGATCCCTGATCCTTCTTACTTAAAGTATTTTTTGAGATGAACAGCATTCCAAGCTCTTGGTAGGAGATCACCATCCATTGTTAACAAATGATATGCCCCCTTTCCTGATTCAGCTTCAATTAGATAGGGGTCTTCCCACTTTGGTGCTAGCTTGCCATTAGAAGGATTTGTAGTGTTCTGGAATGCTTTTCTTAGCAGAAAATCACCAACTTGAAATCTTCTAATCCTGACATTCTTGTTGTATGCTCCAGCCATTCTTTGTTGATAACTGGCCATTTCCTTTTTTCTGACTTTGAGCAAAAGCTTCTTCTTAGGATGCAGATGTTATGTTGGTTGGTGTAGAATATTACTGTGTCTTTGACAAGCATCACATTTCTTTGTGTATTCCACAGCATACATCTTCATGGTAGGCCAATAGTGTTCTGTTCTAAGGATCCTTGAGAATAGTGCTCTGCCCCCAGTGTGGTTTCCACAGTCTCCTTGACTTTGAAAGCTTTAGGATTTTGTCCTGTAGGGATCTCTCCATGTTGTATATATCTTAGGATTGGAAGGATCCAGGATCCTGAATTCGACTGTGCAGGATCACCAGGTATGATTGCAGAATCCTCCACTATCTCCATGGCTACGTGATCCTCAATTGCAGGATTTAAAACATGGGTGATGAGTACTTTTCACATCTTCTGGCATCTTTAGGAATGATCCAAGGTTAGTTAAAGCGTCAGCTTCTGCATTTTCTTCCATGGGTACCTGTGATAGACTGAAAAAAGCAAAAGAATCTGCCAGTTTCCTGACTATTTCTAAGTACTTAATTAGCTTTTCACATTTGACAGTGTAAGAACCGTTATAATGATTAATAATTTATAGAGAATCTAAATATACTTGAAGATACCTGATCCTCATATTATTAGCTAATTGCAAACCTGCTATCAAGGCCTCATACTCTACCTCATGATTAGTGGTTTGGAATTCACATGCAATGGATTGGGGTATAATGTCCCCTTGTGGCGATTTTAGTAGTGTGCTTTGTCTAGTTCCTTTAACATCTGAAGCTCTATCCGTGAGGAGTGTCTAAGGATCCTTGGTCTTCTCAAGTTGTTGAACTTCTAATTCAGCTTCCCTTTGTAGATCACTACTGAAATCAGCCACAAAGTCAGCTAAAGCTTGGGACTTGATGGCAGTCCTGGGTTCATACTTAATGTCATATGCAATAAGCTTGATTGCCCACTTTGCCATTCTACCTGACATTTGAAGTTTCCTGAGAACATTCTTGATAGAAAGGTTAGTTTTCACAATAATGGTGTGAGTTTCTAAATAATGTCTATGTTTAGCAGAAGCCATAATTAAATCAAGAATTAATTTCTTTAAGTGAGAATACCTGGCCTCGGCATCAAGTAGAATTTTACTTACATAGTATACCGGATGTTGAGAGCCTTCATGATCCTTAACTAGGATCACACTTACTGCTTTAGCTGAAATAGCTAAGTATAAGGATAACGATTCTCCATTTTCTGGTTTCATCAGGGCTGGTGTTGGGGATAGATAATCCTTAAGAACCTTAAGTGCAGCTTCATGCTTATCAATCCACTCAAACTTGCCTTGAGCAATTTGTCAACCTCTTCTTGGATAATGGCATTCCTTTCAAGTGCAAAGTTTCTTCTGTCATATCTTCATGTTTCCAAGCGAAGGTAGATTTTCTTCTTTCCAAGAAGGATACTAAATCCTGCTCAATACTGTCTAGGATCCCGGATCCTATAAAAATTTTGGATTCAGGATCCTCTGGGTATAACATAATATCCTTGACGTCTTGCTCTCTTGCCTCCATGATGTCTTGATCCTTGGAGGCTGGCTTCATTGACGAAGTGTAACAGTTCTTTGCCTCATGCTGATCACTTCCTATCTTCACCATATCTCATAGAGTTAGGACCTTGACACATTGATGATATGTTGAGGGGGACTACCTTCATATCGTGTATCCATGGCCTGCCAAAGATAACATTACAGCAAGATAAGCAATCAATAACATAGAATTATCATAATTTACTCCCTCTATGTAGATAGGAAGTTTGGTGTCCCCTAATGTAATCTTTATCTCTCCACTGAATCCCACAAGGACAGATGATCTTTGGACAATATTGGATTCAAGGATGTCCATTCTATTGAGGACATCCAACTGGATTATGTTCACTGAGCTTTTCCCATCAATGAGAATCCTGCGAACAAAATGGTTAGATATAAATTGTTTTGGTCAAAAATCACACAAGGATAATGTAACCAAACTTTATGAAAACGGGGTATGATGCTTGGTTAACTATGAAGGTAAAGGATCACTTCTGTGATTAAGATGCAAAGACACAATGATTTATACGAGGAAAAAGCCCTTGATCAATGAATGATCTCCGGCATAAAAAACCTCGGGTGATGGCAACTACCGATCACCAATTTCAATATAACAAAAATATGATTACAACTTTGGATGATAATGAGCTGAGTACAAGGATCACTGAGTGTCTAAGTGTTTTAGAGTTGTGTCGTATGTCGTGTGTGTTCTTCCGAATGAAGAAGAGTGGTACTTATACATGTGTGGGTGACCTATTTTAGGTAAAATGACTAGATATCAGCTCATTACCCCTTTAGAAATAAAGATAATCTAGCCTAAATTGCTGCCCATATATCAAGCCATGTTTCCATATCTCGTACAACGTCTATCTCTGATTTAGCTCTTGCCATATTTGTGAAGACGCGTCCCTGGATCATGATCTTTAGAGCATATCCTGCTAGATGTTCCTGCAAAACAATATTGTAGTAAGCGAAGGTGACCGTTAGTATAAGGATCACCATAACGTCCCATGATCCTGATCTTGAAGTCCGGCTGAGGATCACTGCCTGCCAAAGAGACAAGGATCACTGGTTAGGATCACGTATAAGGATCACTTATAGTAAAAATCCAGCCCTAACAATTGCCCCCAAAATATAAGGAGTTAATTGTAAATAGACGAGTTATATTTTGTTATGATCTTATCTCTAACGGGCGACTCCAAGAAACTAGCCGTTATGCTCGGACTAGCCGTTATGATCATTACGTCACAGATGTGACAATCCCTGCAAATCATCATTATAAATAGGAGATAGGGTCAGGATCAGTTTGTGTTTAAATTCAAGATACACTCTCCTTATATTCTGCACCGAAGGTTGTCCAGGTATCCTCTTCTTCTCTCTTTCCCTTCTTTCTTCTCTTTACTCTGTTTTTTCTGCTCCTTCTCTGTTTCTATTCCGTCACAAAACATGTTGCTCCGGAATTCTCCACACAAGGATTCCAAGAAGGGTAGTCCCTTAAAAAGTCAAGGGATTATCAAGGATTCTCCTACGGAGAGGTGTTGCTTTAGTGATGCTCACGTAGACAAGATTCGTCATTGCTTTCCGGCGAATGTTGTTTTTAAATCCTTTGATCCTACTGCTTTGAGTGACTTTGTCTCAGATGTCTGGGTGGCTTTTCCTGCTACTCCGTTTGCTATAGGTTACTCATATCCTTTTCTAGACTTTACCCAGTCTTTCTTTTCCTTAACCGGCATCTCTTACATCCAAGCTATGCCGATGATCTGGAGGGTTCTTTATTCCTTCGAGAGGATCATTGAGCAGGAAGGAATTGATCTGGGGATGGCGGAGCTAGCTGAGTTCTATGATCTTACTACGTTTGGATCACATCGGTATCTGCTGAAACGGAAAGCTGGGGAGGATCACCCTATCTTCAAAGTTACCAAGAATGATACAAACTGGAAACGTCGGTTTTTCTTTGTTAAGAGGGATTCCATCCCGGATGGGAAGGATCTGCCCAAGGAATGGGCCACTCATGGTAGGGTAGAGGATCCTCGAAGGATCACTATCAGTCCTGTTCTCATATGATGAGGATCACTGATGTCTTTTTTCTTTTGTCTTTTCTATGCAGCTATCTCCGTTGCTCACTTAAAGTTGACCCCTGCTGCCAGAGAAAGAGTGTTAGCTTTTAAAAAGCTTGATCCTGAAGTCAGAAGCTTCCAAGTCACCATCCAAGATTCTCAAGAAGTATCCTCTGCATCTGCCACTATGTCAAGTAAGTATCCTTACAGAAAATAAATTATATGTAGGACTGTTTGATTAATAAAGCAACTTATCTTATTTTCTTGATTGTGTAGGTGCTGGAAAATCTGCCAGGTCCGTTAAATCAGCCTCCAAATTTGGGATCAGTGATCTTGCCAATGTCACGTCTTCAAAGAAGAAGGCTCCTGTTGCCAGTCCTTCAGTCTCAGCTCCCAAAGCGTCTATCCGGGGCAAGGGGAAGAAGAGGAAGACTACTGAAGATCTACAAGGATTTCCCCTCCTCCGTCAGCAATTCCTTGACTACGTGAATGAGGTAAGGATCACTGCCCCTGTAGGTTATCCGCCTATCATATCCTGTTTATGTATCCTGCTTTTCTTGAGGATCACCTGAGTCTGAGCTTGTCTTTATTCTCTTGTTTGCAGAAACTTGCTGAGATTGAAACTTATCTTGGCAATGTTGAGGACCAGGAGAGCCAGATTGCTGACCTTCAACAAATGGGCGTGCTTAAGGATCTCAAGATAGGAGATCTTGAGAAGGAACTCCGGGTCATGAAGGCTGAGGCTGCTCAGAGGTTGATTGATATGGATAACGAGAAGCAGGAGATCACCCAAGATGCTAAGGTCTCCGCGGCAATTGCTATGTATAAGATTCAACTTCAGATGGCCGAGGAGGCTCAGGATCCTACCTTTGACAAAGGCTCGTGGGATGTTGAAGGTTGGAAGGCAAGGCTGGCAGACCTGGAGGACGAGGATGAGGCTGAGGAGATCCCCATGCTGGAAGGTGGTGATGCTGAGAAGGATCAAGGTGGAGATGCTGGTGGTGATGAAGCAGCGAAGGTGTAGGCTGCATGATTGGGCGATGATGGATATTTCGAGACTAGGCCGGAGCCCAATTTTTTAGGATTGGTAGTGGTTTTTTGTGGTAGTGGTGTTTGTGAACAATTATGGTTTGTAACTTAAACAATAGTTTCTTAGGGTTAAGGATCCTGGATCCTTTTAGACAATAGGTAGGATTACAAAAGGTGGAGGGATCCTCTGTTTGGGGGATGAAGCCTTTGTGATCCTGCCGCTTTTACTTTCCTGCAAAGATGCTAAGACCGCATAGACAATGGACACCCTTTGCCAACCCATGTGGACGGGCCACGTTTTGCTGGTAGAAATGTGGGTTGGCAATTTTGACAACTTTTTGAAGGGTTGATGATCCTTTTATTTAATAATATAACTTTAATCTTTCTGGCTTATCTTGTGTTGTTATCCTTCAATAATCCTCTTATTTCTCAATAACAAGAGTTGAAAAAGTGTTTAATAAACTTAGGATATGATCCTAGATCAAATATCCTGATATTTGAAATTATTCAAAGTATTTTAGTTCAAGGATCATAGGTTTGGTTGTCAAAGTATAAGGGTTGGTTAGGATAATGAATAACGAAATTAAAAATAGTTAAGGATCATACCTGAGGATCCAAGTTAGGATCCTAACCTTTAATCGGAACAACCATAGGTAAAACTTTAATGGATAATAAGGATCAAGGATCCTTAGTTGTTTAACTTCGAAAACCTGAAAAAATGGAATATAACTTGGGACTAAGCCAATATAAAAGATAAGTTAGTAACTGGGGACAAGCCCAAAGGATAGCTGAGAATGATCCCAGAGGATCACTGGGGACAAGCCCAAAAAGATAACTGGGGACAAGCCCAAAGAATCACTGGGGATGATCCCGGAGGATCACTGGGGACAAGCCCAAAAAGATAACTGGGGAAAAACCCAAAGGATCGTATGTAAACTGGAGTATGGCCCTTTCTGGCAACTATCCAAACTTAGTGACATGAAAATGTCAAAACCTTAGCTAACGTGAAAACGTTAGAAACCTTAGGAACGGATGTATGGTGCGTCCACCATTATACGTAGGATCCCGAATATAGCCAGTACGATGAGGTTGTCAGCCCCAAAAGTGGGTACTGGTCCCAAAGACGTGAACTATACCAGGATCATCGTGCGCTGCTGGCGGAAACTGGGGATAATCCCAAGGATAACTGGGGTTGGACCCAAGGATCTGTGGTGCTCTTGGAGATCTTTGACGATTTGCTGAAGATACCTGAACTATCATAACTCAAATGGTTTGTGAGTAGAGGATGAAGGATACATGATCCTTATCCTTAGGCAACAAGTAGAAAATGCAATAGTTTTAGGATAAGCATATTACCAGAGTAAGGATCACCGATATCTTCAGGATCCTTCAAGGATACTTCAATGTAAGGATCACATGCAGGAAGGATCATGTTCACATGAAATATTTCTTTAAGTGAACAGCATTCCAGGCTCTTGGTAACAAGTTTCCTTCCATGGTTAGCAACCTGTATGCCCCCTTTCCTGCTTCAGCTTCAATCAAGTAGGGACCTTCCCATTTTGGTGCTAGCTTCCCGTCAGCAGGGTTGATAGTATTTTGAAATGCTTTTCTCAACACCATATCTCCGACTTGGAACTTCCTTATCCTGACATTCTTGTTGTAGGCACCAGCCATCTTTTGTTGGTAGCTTGCCATCCTTATCCTGGCTAGATCACTGTTTTCCTCAATAGTATCCAAATCCTGAGCCAGGATTGTAGCATTTTCTTCAGGATCACGAGCACTTGTTCTAGCAGTTGGGATCACCATCTCTGTTGGGATCACTGCTTCTCCCCCAAATACTAAAGAGAAGGGTGTCTGACCGGTGGCATTCTTGGGAGTTGTCCTATCAGCCCATAGCACATAAGGTAACTCTTCTGCCCATTTCCCTTTCTTGGATCCTAGCTTCTTCTTCAGATTGTTGATGATGATCTTGTTGGATGATTCTGCTTGACCATTGGCTTGCGGGTGAACTGGTGTTGATGTGATCATCTTGATTCCCCAACTGTCACAAAAGTTAGTGGTTCTGCTTCCAATGAATTGGGAGCCATTATCACATACAATTTCAGAGGGAATGCCAAATCTAGTTATAATGTTTCTTTTAATGAAGGATATGACTTCCTTTTCTCTGACTTGAGCGAAGGCTTCAGCTTCTATCCACTTGGAAAAATAGTCAGTCATGGCAAGCATAAATACTTTTCCACCAGGTGCTTTAGGGAGCTTGCCAACTATATCCATTCCCCATCTCATGAATGGCCAAGAGGATGGTATGGGGTGTAGTAATTCAGCTGGTTGGTGAAGGATATTGCTATGTCTTTGGCAAGGATCACATCTCTTAGCATACTCTATGGCATCCCTTTTCATGGTTGGCCAGTAGTATCCTGTTCTAAGGATCCTTGAGAATAATGCCCTGCCCCCAGTGTGGTTTCCACAATCTCCTTCATGGAAGTCTCTCAACACTTCTTCAATTTCAGGATCCTCAATACATCTTAAATATGGTCCTGCAAGGGATCGTTTATATAGCATGTTATTTAAGATTGTAAATTGAGATACCTTGATCCTGAAAGCTCTAGGATTTTCTCCCATTGGGATCTCTCCGTTTTGCAAGTATTTCATGATTGGTGGGATCCATGATCCTGAATAAGATTGAGCTTCTTCACTAGGGATTACTGCAGTATCCTCTTCTATTTCCATGGCTACTTGATTTTCGATAGCAGGAGCCAGGATATGGATGATAGGGATACTTATGTCTTCTGGAATTTTTAAGGATGATCCTAGGTTGGCCAATGCATCAGCTTCCGTGTTATCCTCCCTTGGTACCTGTGTTAAGCTAAAAGAAACAAAAGAGAGTGCCAATTCTTTGACTATCTCTAAATATTTGGTTAGTTTTTCACCTTTAACAGCATAGGATCCATTAAAGTGATTGGTGATCAATAATGAATCTACATATACTTCGAGATATCTTACCCCCATATCCTTAGCAATCTGTAAGCCAGCAATTAAGGCTTCATATTCAGCCTCATTGTTAGTTGCTTGGAATTCACAGGTTATGGAGTGGGGTATTATGTCCCCCTGTGGCGATTTTAGTAGGATCCCTAGCCCTGTGCCTTTGATATTTGAGGATCCGTCAGTGTGCAGGATCCAAGGATCCTTGGTCTCATCCAGCTGCTGGACCTCCAATTCTGCTTCCTTTTGTAGATCACTACTGAAATCAGCCACAAAAATCTGCTAGTGCTTGAGATTTAATGGCTGTTCTCGGTTCGTATCTTATATCATGGGCACTAAGCTTCACTGCCCACTTAGCCATTCTCCCTGACATATCCGGTTTCCTGAGGACATTCTTAATTGGAAAATTAGTTTTAACAATAATAGTATGGGTTTCAAAATAATGCCTTAACTTCGTGGATGCCATGATTAATGCAAGGATGAGTTTTTCGAGGTGTGAGTACCTGGATTCGGCATCAAGTAGACTTCTACTTACATAGTAGATAGGATATTGTGTACCTTCGTGATCCTTAACAAGGACAACACTTACAGCGGTTGAGGATATCGCCAGATATAAGGATAACACATCTCCTTTTTCCGGTTTTGCTAATGCTGGTGCTGAGGACATATACTCTTTTAGGGCTTGTAAAGCATTCTCATGCTTCTCAGTCCATTCGAACTTCTTATTCTTCCTTAGGATATCGTAGAATTCTTTGCACTTTTCTGAGGATTTCGATATGAACCTGTTCAAAGCTGCTATCCTGCCTGTTAGTCTTTGAACATCCTTGGCATTGGCAGGAGATTTGATATTTATTAATGCTTTGATTTGTTCCGGGCTTGCTTCAATGCCCCTCTGGGTTACCATGTATCCTAAGAACTTTCCTGCCTTAACACCAAAATGGCATTTTGAAGGATTTAGTTTCATGTTGTAACTATCAAGGATATCGAATGCTTCTTCCAAGTCCCTTAGGTGATCCTCAGCTTTCTTTGACTTGACCACCATATCATCTATGTACACCTCCATAGTTTTTCCAATTTGATCTTTGAACATCATATTTACCAGCCTTTGATATGTTGCACCTGCATTTCTTAGTCCAAAAGGCATGGCAATATAACAATATAAACCGGTTGGGGTCATAAAGGCTGTATCCTCTTGGTCAGATGGTTCCATCTGTATTTGTTGGAATCCAGATGATGCATCCATAAAGGTCAACAGTTCATGCCCCGCTGTTGCATCCACCATGGAGTCAATGTGGGGTAATGGGAAAGGATCCTTGGGACATGCCTTATTCAAATCAGTGAAATCGACACATACCCTCCACTTTCCGTTTTTCTTTTGGACAACAACCACATTGGCTAACCATTTTGGATACTTTACCTCTCTGATCATACCTGCTCGAAGTAGTCTCTCTACTTCTTCTTGGATAATGGCATTCCTTTCTGGTGCAAACTTCCTCCTTTTTTGATGGATTGGCTTGATAGACCTGTCAATGCCAAGTTTGTGAGTAATAATATCCTTAGATATACCTGTCATATCTTCATGTTTCCAAGCAAAGGTAGATTTTCTTCTTTTGAGGAAGGATATCATGTCTTCTTTCATCTTGCCAAGGATCCCTGATCCGATATAGATTTTTGATTCAGGATCACTAGGATCCAAGAGGATTTCATCTACATCTTGTTCCCTTGCCTCCAAGACATTCCTCGGAGGATACTGTAATTGCTATTGCTCCCTTGGCTTCAAGGTTGGCTTCATGGATGAGGTATAGCAATCCTTAGCCTCTTGCTGATCACTGTCGATCTTGATTATCCCCCATGGGCTAGGGAGCTTCACACATTGATGGTAGGTAGATGGAATTGCTTTCATGTCATGTATCCAAGGCCTGCCAAGGATAACGTTGCAACAAGATAAACAGTCAATAACACAAAATTTTTGGTAATTATGTAATCCTTCCACGTAGATTGGGAGTTTGATGTCCCCCAGAGTTTTCTTCGTTTCCCCACTGAATCCTACAAGCACGGAGGATCTGGGTGTGATGTCTGATTCTGGGATTCCCATCTTTTTCAAGACATCAAGCTGGATAATGTTCACTGAGCTCCCTCCGTCAATAAGGATCCTGCGGACAAAATGGTTAGAGATAAAGAGAGTGATCACTAAACTATCATGGTGAGGATCCTGAATGTTAATGCGATCATTCTCATCAAACGTTATCATCTTCCCTTCTGAGACGCTTGAGGTTCTAATAGGCCTTTCTCCATTATCCATTTTTGATTCTTTTGCATGTCTTTTGGCCGCTGAAAAGGATGTACCACAAATGTCTGATCCTCCGGATATAAAGTTAATCACTTGTGCGTCTGCCGGAGGTGCTGGAGCCTTTTCAGGGATCCTTTCAGGATCCTGGGTCCTTTGCTTTTTTCTCCCCAATAATTCTTTTAGATGCCCCTTGCTTAGCAGGTATCCAATTTCTTTTCTTAAGGCTATGCAATCTTCAGTTAGATGCCCGAAATCCTCATGGTATGCACACCATTTGGACTTGTCTTTAGTCCCGGATGGTTTATCATTCTTCCTGGGCCACCTAGCCTTTTCACCTAGATTCTGCATTGCAAGGATTAGTTCATGATTATCAACGGAAAAACAATATTCTGAGATTGGAGGATATTCTTCATCATCCTCTTCTTGGTCGACAGCATGCACATTCTTGTTCTCGTTTCTATGGTAGGATTTGAACTTGTTGTTTTTGAAGGAGGATCCTTGCTTATCTTGTTTTGAGGATCCTACTTGTCTCTCCTGGATCCTCTTGTCATCCTCTAGCCGGATAAACCTGAGTGCTCGAGTTCTTACTTCATCTAAATTCCTGCATGGTGTCATAACAAGATCATCATAGAATAATGAATCCTTAAGGAGTCCCATTTTGAAGGCTTCAACAGCCGTAGCCATATCCAAGTTGGGAATGTCCAAGGATTCTTTACTAAATTTAGTTATATAATCCCTTAATGATTCATTATTATTTTGAGTTATCCTGTACAAATCACTAGTTAATTTTTCAAATTTTCTACTACAAGAGAATTGGTTATTGAATAAATTAACTAAATTAGCAAATGAAGTAATAGAGTAAGGGGGAAAACTTAGCAGCCACTTAAGAGCTGATCCAGTAAGAGTGGATCCAAATCCTTTACATAGGCATGCTTCCTTCAACTTTTCTGGGATAGGATTGATTTCCATCCTTTCCCTGTATTGTGCTATATGCTCCTCTGGATCCGTTGTGCCATCATACAGCTTCATGGTAGGGATATGGAACCTTTTGGGCACCTCTGCATCACAAATTGGTGGTGCAAAGCGAGATACCTTGTGGCTTCCATCTGCAATCTCTGGGATAGGCTTGACTACCCCTGGAACACTTGAGATCATGTCCTTTAGTTTCTGTAATTCCCTGGCCATAGCGTGATTGGTACCTGTATCCTGCATGAATCCATGGTTAGTGATAGGATAATTATTTAAAGTGTTACCTCCCATTGGGTTCAAGTTAGGGAATCCATATTGCTGGGATTCTGGAACAACGGAGGGACCAGTGGAAGCAATGGTCTGCATTGGAATGAAGTCCCCTTGATGGACATCTAGACTCCCTGTTTGCAAACTTTTTAGGGATCCTGGCATCTGTAAGGATCCTGGTATCTGGGATGATCCTGGAACGAAGGAGGATCCTTGAACCTGGGATGATCCTGGAACAAAGGAGGATCCTTGGCCCTGGAATGATCCTGGAATAAAGTAGGATCCTTGAAAATGATGTGCCCCCGGATAGGCTCCCGGATTCATGAAGGATCCCATGTACTGAGGATAGGATCCTATTGGCTGAAAGTGTGAATCTGATGTCTGAGTCATTGCTGCCGAGTTGAGACGTGATCCTCTTGACTCCCCTAGGATTTGAACGTCCGGGATCCCTGATGACTGGGAAGTGATTATTGGAGTATCGAAGCTCAAAGATTTGGGCATCAGTGGAGAGTGATCCTCTGCTGCTTTCTTTTGTCTTTTGAGATCTCCAATTTCCCTGAGGATCCTTTCGTTAGTTTCATCTTGCCGTTGCATACGATCCTTCATCTGCAAAATTAAAGCAAATACATCACTAGTACTGGGAATAGAAGAATTCATAGCAGAAGAAGATAGAGGTTTAGAGAAAGTGGGAGTTGATCTCTTCTCAGTATTTTTCTGAGATCCTGCCGGTGGAGGAGGCAAGGTGATCTGTGATGAGGTGACCGCAGACATCGCCGTGGACGTGTTCTTCAATGATGAAGCCATGTAACTCTTCGAAATGATTTCGAACAAAAGATTTTCTTATGAATGAAGCACCAATTGCCCCACGGTGGGCGCCAAACTGTTTTGGTCAAAAATCACACAAGGATAATGTAACCAAACTTTATGAAAACGGGGTATGATGCTTGGTTAACTATGAAGGTAAAGGATCACTTCTGTGATTAAGATGCAAAGACACAATGATTTATACGAGGAAAAAGCCCTTGATCAATGAATGATCTCCGGCATAAAAAACCTCGGGTGATGGCAACTACCGATCACCAATTTCAATATAACAAAAATATGATTACAACTTTGGATGATAATGAGCTGAGTACAAGGATCACTGAGTGTCTAAGTGTTTTAGAGTTGTGTCGTATGTCGTGTGTGTTCTTCCGAATGAAGAAGAGTGGTACTTATACATGTGTGGGTGACCTATTTTAGGTAAAATGACTAGATATCAGCTCATTACCCCTTTAGAAATAAAGATAATCTAGCCTAAATTGCTGCCCATATATCAAGCCATGTTTCCATATCTCGTACAACGTCTATCTCTGATTTAGCTCTTGCCATATTTGTGAAGACGCGTCCCTGGATCATGATCTTTAGAGCATATCCTGCTAGATGTTCCTGCAAAACAATATTGTAGTAAGCGAAGGTGACCGTTAGTATAAGGATCACCATAACGTCCCATGATCCTGATCTTGAAGTCCGGCTGAGGATCACTGCCTGCCAAAGAGACAAGGATCACTGGTTAGGATCACGTATAAGGATCACTTATAGTAAAAATCCAGCCCTAACATAAATAATGTAATAAGTACACCGTCGTGATGAGGATCCTGAATGTCCGCACAGTTATCCTCATCACATGATATCACTTTCTGCTGGGTAAGGATGGAGGTCCGAACAGGTCTGCCCCCATTCTCCATCTTTGTTTCCTTTGCACGTCTCTTAGCTGCTGAGAACCTCCGGAGATGAAATGGATGATTTGAGCATCGGATGGTGGAGGAGGAGCTTTTTCAGGAACTTTCTCAGGATACTTGATCCTTGACTTTTTCCTTCCGAGCAATTCCTTCAAGTATCCTTTGCTCAAAAGATAACCTATCTCCTTCCTTAATGCTATGCACTCATCTGTGAGATGACTAGAATCCCCATGGTAAGCACACCATTTCGATTCGTCTTTGGTGGTAGGCGGTTTGTCATTCTTCCTTTGTGACAACCCTCACAAAACCAGGTATCCGTACGACTTAATTAACTATTAATTGTTGCCTAATTACTGTGCTTGACTGAGATTACTGATAAACTGCTACTTGATTGTTGATACTTGTACATATCTGCATCATACTTTGATTTTTCTGTCACTACATTATTTACTTACTGAACTCTAGTGACAAACATGATGCACAAAAGCACAGTAGCATTTGAACGGACAACCTATTGAACATGCTGATATAGCCAGCATCAGGCAGACACTGCCTCTAAAGGCCTGAATGAGCCAAAAATATTTTTACTACACCCATAGTGTGTGTAGGGATACAAGGGTTGTTAAACTGCGTCTCTAGGAATAAGATACAGAGATTGGATGTGCCTAAAACGTACTCTAAGCACAAGACACAGCACTTTTATCAACACACTAGCTTCTAGCTAATTAATAAAGTGCCAAAATATGAGGAAATATTCCTGACACTTTGCAGAATAAATTGTGTCGCTAAAAATATTATTTACGACGCTTAAAAGATTACTTAAGCACTTTAACGGATTACTGTCCAACCGAACAACCGGACTATACCCGGAACATAAAAATATTGCCAAAAATATTATTAGTCTTTTTCTGAGCCAGTTAGGGTCCCTGATTACCCTAACACCCGCTTTATAACGCATCAAACAACTAACGGGGTTAATCTCTAAACTTAACCTACTTAACATAACTGAACTCTAACCGTATGATTGGAAACGAACCGGATGTCCTTTCCCCCTAAAGGGATCGGCCAACCAAGGGGACAAGGGGAGTACAACTTTTGATTTTTATATTGCATATGTCGGATATCAAGAGAACATAAGAACCGATGGACGAAGAACACAGCTTTGTCTATAAAATCCAAGCTAAACACATTAGAGACTTCACATCCATTTCACCAACATCACTCTCTCTCTCTTGCTCTCCCTCTCTCTCGGCCGTAACCCACCCCCACCACACCTCCATTGCCGGCTTTTGATTCATCCATTCCAAGCTTATACAAGTGTCGAGGATCACGTATAAGGAAGCTTGAAGCAAGCGGAAGTTGAAGGACCTCGTTTCTTTGCTTTTATCCACTCCATTTTCGCCAAAGATCTTCCCTAGCCCCGAGCTAGAGGTATAACGTTTAAAACTCGCTCTTGATCGTATCTAAAGTGGTTAATATGATTTTTAACGGTTAAAAGTCGGAATCATGCGTTTTGAATCTTTAAAGGCTACTAAAACTCGAATATTGTTGGTTAAAAGCTTATAACGCGTGTAAAAGTCGTAGTATTCGAATATGTTGGTTATTGAGGCCCGATCTACGATGTGGTGGCTCTTATCATCGTTTAACCCGACTTTGTTAAGATCACGAATCTTGACATACGCTTGTTTCTATCGGTACAAGGGTTAAAAGGTGAAACTCCACCACACGAGAAACATGAACTTGTGTAAAAGTATTTTGACTTGTAAAATAGTATTTAAAACGAGCCGATCTACGTATGTACAAGTGGTATATTCGTAGAACCAAGTGTCGAGAAAATCATGTTTTATAAAAGTTGGATGACATGTTAACAAATATGATTTTTACAAACTACAAGTGTATAAACACTTGTGAAACGAAAGATCCGACAAAATAACAATTTTTATAAAAGTTGTCGGGAAGTTGTAAAGGATGATTTGTTCCAAAAACGGGGTTTTTACAAGACTAAAATATTTTATACATAGATCCACTAAATATAAGGTGATCTACACTATGATTTTCGGAAAAACTACAAGTTCATGTAATAATGCGATTTTACATACTAGTCTACAAGTTTGATATGTTGAAACTAGTTTGAAGTATCGGAAATTGATTGGTTGATTTAAAGAAGTGTTGGAATGATTTTTGTAAAAGAAAATGATACGCTTGAAAGCGTGGCCACCTCCAGTTACAGGGGAAACTCTGGCGAAATTTTTCTAAAATCTAACACTTAGAATTATTTAAAAGTGTTAGACTATTTTTGATACATTTTCAAATATATTTCGCCATGACTTTATCTATTAAATAATCGGAGGTGGGATTTTTCACAAAACTAAACGTGGTAAATATTTATTCGATAAATATATTTTTCACCACACTGTTTATGATTATTTTGTGAAAATATATAAATATTATTTTTAGAGTAAAAATAATATTTACAAACTGTAACGAACCCAAAATAATACCAACGCCTACACGACAAACATATAAGTTACAACGGTAATTATTATTACCACTAAATCGCCAAAACGTAACTTACGCCTTATCCGGAAATATTCATAAATGCGGATATTGTCAACGTATTATTTTGGAAAGTATTATACGAAGAGAAAATATATTATTTTTGAGAAAAATAATTATATTTTGGAATGAGAAATAAAATATATTAAGTGAGACTTAATATCATAAACGCACATGTATTAATTCCCCCACCCTTGGGAAGGAGATTAACTACCAAATACATACAAGGAACGGTTGTCTAACTGTTTCCCGAAAATTAAACTATGAAGCTAAAGCACGGCCATCCGTGTAATAGAATTAGCAAATGTAGGTCGTTGCACAGCTTTCGGACTTTTGGAGTGCTTGATTTAGCGACGCACTGACTGTGAGTTCATGTCCCCCTTTTCTCTTAACTGTTTTCAGTTTTCTAAACTGTGGGGGTGAAATACATGTTACAATGATTATGAATATGTTTATACATGGTATGATTAGCGTAAGGAGGTTTGTTACTTAGATCATGTGAGTGGGTAGGCGGAAACTTGAGGCCATTAATCCTCATAGTAGGACCGAGGGACAGGAGCGGTAGATCTATCTGGGTGTAGCGAGCCCAGCCCCAGGTCCAGCTGAACGGACCTCGGGGTGACTTAGTGCCCGACGCATAAATCCGCTAGGTTTGAGTCTTCCTACTTGCACTTCACACATATCAATGGCCTTGCAAACCATTGGTGATCTCTTTTTCCTTATTTGCTACATACCAGGTTTTTGACAAAGATAAAGGTTTATATACTCACTTTCGCATGAACTCGCTCAACATTATTGTTGATTTTTCAACTTACATGCATTTCAGGAAATTAACGATCTGGCGCGGTATGGCTTGTTTTCCGCTGCATAAGTCACCAGGGTCATCCAAGGTTCGGGGAATGTGACTCTTTCCTGGACAAGTCACAATCCTTGAATCATGTTTATGTTATGTTTGGGTTTGTAATGTTTAGACAAGTTTATGGTTGTTGGGTGTTAACCCGTTGAGACAATGTTTAATATTTTTATTATCAATGGATGATCTTGCATATTTTAATTCATATAGCTTTGTTATGATTAAGCTATGGTATTAAGAAGTCACACCAAATTAACCACGCTTCCGCAAAGCCAGGGTGTGACAGCTTGGTATCAGAGCTCTGATCATAGCGAACTAGGATTCCTTCTCGAGTCTAGACTATGATCACTAGGGCTCTCACGAAAACATTTTTACTGCATACCACTTAAGTCCAGATCCAAAACGTTTTTATAAACAAATGTTGAGCATATTTTATTTATTATTTTTAGGCTCAGTCTGGGAGGCTGAGGCTCGGTCTGGGAGACTGAGGCTCGGTCTGGGAGGCCGAGGCTCGATCTAATGGATCGAGGTAGTTGTCTAGTGGGACTAGGGAGTCAGTCTGGGAGGCTGGGAGAATTGGCTAGTGGGACTAGGAAGGACAGTCTGGGAGGCTGGGAGGCTAGTGGGACTAGGAGGATTATGTGATTATTACTTGGTAACTTGTGTGATTACCTGATTTACTGATTTTTGTGTATGACTGTGTTTATGTTACAGACCCATGGACTCACCAGCCACGGGTGATTCAGATACCACCGGACCTTTACCCGTAGTATCGGACGACATTGTGTCTTCAGAGCACGAGGTGCATACCTCCGACTTCACCAGCACCGATGATGATGACTCCTTGCCCTTCGCTCTACCCGAGGGTGCTTATGAGCCTATTGATGGCGATCCTGCTGAGTATCTTCCCTTGGTAGCGATTCCAGCTCCCATACCCCTTGCTTCTTATCCAGCATACGACTTGCTACCCGACGCCGAGGCTGACGGCGACATTGATCTCTTTGAGGACGAGCCTTACGAGGATGAGATTCCTGATGCAGCCCCTCTTCCCGCTGGCGATCTTTTGATGATTGCTGGTGCTCCTGTTGAGGACTCGGCCGCCCATTCGCCAGTCCCAGACTCCTTTGAGTCTGTGGCATCTGTACCGTCTCACGAGGTGAGCACGCAGCATTTTGTACATGACTCGGACCCCGATCAGGCATCTTCTGCCGCACCCATCCCGAGCTTTGTGTTCGAGCACGACGACATTGAGGATTCTGATCCCGTTTTTCCTCCAGGATTTGATCCTGACCGCGATATTGAGTATATTCCTATGGACCAGCATATGGAGGACCCTGTTGATCCCGTTGATCCTATCGATCCTTTTGATCCGGAGTTTGATTTCGATATGGCTTTTGATGATCCAGAGCCTGCCTTGGCCCCAGAGCAGGCAGTTGCTCTAGATCCTGTGCATGAGCATGACTTGGTACATGCTGACGTTCCTGTTGAGCCCGTTTTGGCTGACCCACCTGTTGGTGATGTTCCTTTGATAGCTGGTGATCCTGCTATTGATCCACCTTTTGTTGATCCCCCTTTGATTGCTGATATCCCTGTTGACCACCCAGTTGAGCATGTTGCACCCGTTGATCCTGTCATTGCTCCGTTTGATCCTGTACCCCTCGAGCCTGAGCACGCTCTGTTTGCTGAGCATATGGATCCACCCGATGAGGAGGCTCAGCACGGTTTGATACCTGCTGACGAGGATGTTCCACCGTTTCCACCACATCACACTGATGCACATCATACTAATTTTTCATTTCAGATCCCACTGTTTGTACCTCCAGCGGGGCCTGGAGAGGGATCTTCAGCCCACCCTTTTGGGCACATACCGATGCCTATGCCTTTCATGCCCCAGATGACATCTGTTCCATCTTCTGTTTCACCTGTTCATGTAGCACCATTCGATCCCACCAGCACGCCACTGCTTTGGTCATCTTCCTCTCCGATGCCACCCACTGATCCATATCATCCATTCCATATGGGGCATACCATAGAGGACGTCTTGATGTCCTTTGTCCATCAGCATGAGTCCCAGACACAGCGACTCCAGGAGCTCGAGAGGGCTCAGCTATCACTAGGCCCATATCATGGTCAGACATCTTCACCTTTTCAGCCGTTTCGATCATTACCCCCGGACTTTGCTGCCCGACTTTCGACTTTGGAGCAGCAGATCGCTTCTGTTATTCACACTCAGCAGGCGATGGAGGAGGACTGGCTTCATCTACGCCGCTTACTCTACACTCACTTTCCCCCTCCTCCACCCCCATCCGCATAGAGCTCATCGGTGCTATAGTGGTAGACGTTGGTGAGACGACAGCGATTGTGACTGCACAGCCTTTTGGAGACCATCTGATGATTTCTGACTTTTGTTGATACTTATTTGATGTACCTGATGTATGTGATACTGATATGATATAGTTTTGTACAGGGGTGATGTAGCCCCTATTTGATTGATGGTTGTATGACACACTTACTACACTTTATGGTCTCGATATATGTAGCAATCGCGGTATTCTCACCATATCTGATGCACTTGATTTCTTATTTATATTTTTGTGACATGGGATGTTGGGACATGGGATGTTGTATATAATACTTGTGACATGGGATGTTGGGACATGGGATGTTGTGTGTATAATGATTATAACATGGGATGTTGTGTGTGATATATTGATAACATGAGATGTTATGTGCTATTACTATTACTATAATCGTATGCTTACTATGGCCTGACCAACGTACACATCTTTAGAAGATGGCGCCAAGACGTCAGCCACAGCCGATGCCTACCACTCATGAAGAACTACAGCAAGTTATCGCTAATGCCATTGCTCAATATGCTGCCTCTCAAGGAGGACCAAGCGGAAGTAGATCGAACATTAACGGCAACCAAAATCCTCCTCATGGGTGCACCTACAAACAATTCTTGGACTGCAAGCCCATAAACTTCGATGGCACAGGTGGTGCTGTTGCTTTCGTCCGCTGGGCTGAGAAAACCGAGTCCGTACTTCGCATGAGCGAATGCGCACTGGATCAACAAGTCACTTACATCTCAGGGCTATTTGTGGATGGAGCCCTATCCTGGTGGAATCTACAGGTCCAGACCCTTGGCGAAGCTGCGGCTTACGCACTGACCTGGACTGAATTGAAAGAACTCATGCGTAAAAAGTACTGTTCTCGCGCTGAAATCCATAGGTTAGAGACCGAATTCTGGCACCTGAAGATGGAAGGTCCCAAGATAGCTGAGTATGTTCAGAGGTTCCACGATTTGTCGCATGTGGTACCCTACATGGTTACACCGGAGTTCAAGAGAATTGAGCGCTTCATTTGGGGACTAGCTCCTCAAATAATCAGCATGGTGACCTCTTCCAAACCAGCGACAATCACTGAAGCCATTGATTTGAGTGTGGCTCTCACCGAAGAGGCAATTCGGTTGAACAAGTTTGATGAAGGCGAGCCGAAAAAGAAAGAGACTCATGTGGAATCGTCAGGTGGAAACAAGCGAAAGTTTTCGAATTTCAAGCAAGGCACCGGGATGGTGGTTAAGAAAGGGGAATCGAATGCGCCAGCTCAAGATACAGCTGGTAGTAAAAAGAAAGGGAAGGGATACATGGGTGCACAACCCAAGTGCAACTCATGCCAACGACATCACTCTGGTCGTTGCAGCCTAAGAGTTTGTGAATCATGTGGGAAGACTGGTCATACGAAGGATTTTTGTTGGGCTAGTGCTGGCCGGGGAGGCCAGGGAGGATCTGGGAATATGAATAACCGTGGTGGTAATGGGAACCGCCCACAAGGAAACCAGGGAGGTGATGGGAACCGTGCCAATAATGCTAACCAAGCGGGCGCCATGAATCGGAACCAGGGAAACCATCAAGCTGGAAACAATGGGGGAAACGGGCAGAGGCCCGAATGTTTCAACTGTGGAGATCAAGGGCATTACAAGAGGAATTGCCCAGAATTAAACCAGGCACGTGGAAGAGTTTTTAACATGGAAGCCAGGGAAGCGCGCCAGGATCCCAATGTTGTCACTGGTACGTTCCCTGTAAACCAACGCTATGCATCCGTTTTGTTTGATACTGGTGCCGATTATAGCTTCGTATCGCTAGAATTTAGAAACATGCTTGGTTTAGCCGCTAGTAAGTTAGATATTCCATACTCGATCGAATTAGCGAATGGGAAGTTAGTAGAAGCTAACGAGGTGATTCGAGGTTGCGTAATCGAACTGGGAGAGCGTGAGTTTGCTCTCGATCTACTACCAGTCCAGTTGGGAAGCTTCGACGTGGTAGTAGGGATGGATTGGTTATCGAGTAACAAGGCAGAGATAGTTTGTCACGAGAAGGTTATTGGTATCCCGACCGATGATGGTGAGACCATTGTTGTTCATGGGGAGAAGCGTGAGACGCCATTAAGGATGATTAGCTGCCTGAAAGCGAGAAAGTGTTTGCAGAAAGGATGTGTTGCTTTTCTGGCACACATTGTGGATAAAAAGGCTGCTGAGCCGAAGATCGAAGACATCCCTGTCGTGAGGGAATACCCAGAAGTCTTTCCAGAAGACTTGCCTGGCTTGCCACCTCAAAGGCAAGTGGAGTTTCGCATCGACTTAGTTCCAGGCGCTGCGCCTGTGGCTAAGGCACCTTACAGACTTGCTCCGTCTGAGATGCAAGAACTGTCGACACAACTTCAAGAGTTGTTAGACAAGGGTTTTATCCGACCAAGCTTCTCGCCTTGGGGAGCTCCAGTTTTGTTTGTGAAGAAGAAGGACGGTAGTTTCCGTATGTGTATTGACTACAGAGAGTTGAACAAACTGACGATCAAGAATAGGTATCCCCTGCCAAGAATCGATGATCTGTTCGACCAGCTTCAAGGTTCGAGCTTCTATTCAAAGATCGATCTTCGATCTGGATACCATCAGCTACGGATACAGGAGGAGAGTATCCCGAAGACAGCCTTCAGAACTCGATATGGACACTACGAGTTCCTCGTTATGCCGTTTGGATTGACAAACGCACCTGCTGTATTCATGGATTTGATGAACCGAGTTTGTAAGCCATACCTGGATAAGTTCGTGATTGTATTCATCGACGACATCTTGATTTATTCGAAGACAAAGGCTGAGCACGAGCAGCATCTTAGAGCCATTCTGGAGCTGCTAAAGAAGGAACAGCTGTACGCCAAATTCTCTAAGTGTGAGTTTTGGCTAAGAGAAGTGCAATTCCTTGGGCACGTGGTGAATGGAGATGGAATCCACGTGGATCCCACCAAGATCGAGGCGATCAAAGATTGGGAAACGCCAAAGACACCAACTGAGATTCGGCAATTCTTGGGTTTGGCTGGCTATTATCGAAGGTTCATCGAGAACTTTTCAAAGATCGCTCAACCGTTGACACTCCTCACGCAGAAGGATAAGAAGTTTGATTGGGGAATCAAACAGGATGAAGCGATTCAGATATTGAAAAACAAGCTTTGTAACGCGCCAATATTAGCTCTACCAGAAGGCACTGACGATTTCATGGTATACTGCGACGCATCGCGTCAAGGATTGGGTTGTGTGTTGATGCAACGTCAAAAGGTTATCACCTACGCATCACGCCAACTGAAAGTGCACGAAAAGAACTATACCACTCATGATCTGGAGCTAGGCGCAGTGGTTTTTGCCTTGAAGATCTGGAGACACTACCTTTACGGTACAAAGTGCACAATCTTCACAGATCACAAGAGCCTCCAACATATATTCAATCAGAAGGAGTTGAATATGAGGCAAAGGCGATGGGTCGAGTTGTTGAACGATTACGACTGCGAGATCAAGTATCATCCAGGGAAGGCGAATGTGGTCGCTGATGCCCTAAGTCGTAAAGAGAGAATCAAGCCCATAAGGGTTAGGGCTATGGAAATGATAATTCAAACCGACCTTTCCTCGCGCGTTCGTGCAGCACAGAAGGAAGCTCTCAAGGAGGGAAACCTTGAGGAAGAATATCTCCGTGGGATGGAAAAGATTTTGGTGCCAAACAGGGAAGGAACGTTGTGTTTTGAGAAAAGGATTTGGGTTCCTCTGTTTGGTGGTTTAAGAGAGGTTATCTTTGATGAAGCTCACAAGTCGCGGTACTCTATCCACCCTGGAGCGGATAAGATGTACCAGGATCTTAAAGATTATTACTGGTGGCCTAGGATGAAAGGCGATGTTGCTATTTACGTGAGCAAATGTTTAACTTGCGCCAAAGTTAAGGCGGAATACCAAAAGCCTTCGGGACTTCTGCAGCAACCAAAAATTCCCCAGTGGAAGTGGGAAGAAATCTCCATGGATTTTATTACGAAGTTGCCAAGAATGCCAAAAGGCCATGACACTATCTGGGTGATAGTGGATCGCTTAACGAAGTCAGCACACTTCTTACCTATCCGCGAGAAGGATAATACAAGCAAATTGGCTGAAATCTACATGAGAGAGATTGTTGCACGCCATGGAGTACCTCTCTCGATTATCTCTGATAGAGACGGAAGGTTCGTGTCAAGAATATGGCAATCCTTCCAGGAAGCTTTTGGCTCAAAGCTGAATATGAGCACAGCTTTTCACCCGCAGACCGACGGTCAAAGCGAGCGGACGATTCAGACATTGGAGGACATGCTGAGAGCATGTGTTATGGATTTAGGCGGTAGCTGGGATAAGCATTTACCCCTGGTTGAATTTTCATACAACAACAGCTACCACACCAGTATTGATGCCGCGCCATTCGAAGCTTTATATGGGCGCAAGTGCAGGTCGCCGCTCTGTTGGTCTGACGCAGGTGATAGACAATTGGTAGGTCCCGATGTAGTTCAGGAAACTACAGATAAGATCGCGCAAATCCAAGATCGCATTAGTGCGGCTCGTGACCGTCAGAAGACCCACGCAGATCTGAAAAGGAAACCTCAAGAGTTTGAGGTTGGGGATATGGTTTTGTTGAAGGTATCACCCTGGAAGGGTGTGGCACGCTTTGGGAAGCGTGGAAAGTTGAATCCGCGCTACATTGGTCCTTTCAAGGTGTTGGAAAGAATTGGGACCGTAGCATACAAGTTGGATCTACCTGCCGAACTGAATAATGTTCACGATACATTTCATGTATCTAATCTGAAGAGAAGTCCAACTCAAGTTAACGTTGCCATTCCTACCGACGAAATTCATATTGATGACACACTCCATTTCGTTGAAGAACCTGTCGAGGTCACGGATTGGAAAGTGAACAAGACCCGCCGGAGCAGTGTCAAGCTCGTCAAGGTTCGCTGGAATGCTAGACATGGTCCTGAGTTCACCTGGGAGCGTGAAGACCGAATGAAGGAGAAATACCCCCACTTATTTCCTAAGAACCCTGTTTCTACAAGCAGAATTTAAAATTTCGGGACGAAATTTATTTAACGGGGGGAGAATGTGACAACCCTCACAAAACCAGGTATCCGTACGACTTAATTAACTATTAATTGTTGCCTAATTACTGTGCTTGACTGAGATTACTGATAAACTGCTACTTGATTGTTGATACTTGTACATATCTGCATCATACTTTGATTTTTCTGTCACTACATTATTTACTTACTGAACTCTAGTGACAAACATGATGCACAAAAGCACAGTAGCATTTGAACGGACAACCTATTGAACATGCTGATATAGCCAGCATCAGGCAGACACTGCCTCTAAAGGCCTGAATGAGCCAAAAATATTTTTACTACACCCATAGTGTGTGTAGGGATACAAGGGTTGTTAAACTGCGTCTCTAGGAATAAGATACAGAGATTGGATGTGCCTAAAACGTACTCTAAGCACAAGACACAGCACTTTTATCAACACACTAGCTTCTAGCTAATTAATAAAGTGCCAAAATATGAGGAAATATTCCTGACACTTTGTAGAATAAATTGTGTCGCTAAAAATATTATTTACGACGCTTAAAAGATTACTTAAGCACTTTAACGGATTACTGTCCAACCGAACAACCGGACTATACCCGGAACATAAAAATATTGCCAAAAATATTATTAGTCTTTTTCTGAGCCAGTTAGGGTCCCTGATTACCCTAACACCCGCTTTATAACGCATCAAACAACTAACGGGGTTAATCTCTAAACTTAACCTACTTAACATAACTGAACTCTAACCATATGATTGGAAACGAACCGGATGTCCTTTCCCCCTAAAGGGATCGGCCAACCAAGGGGACAAGGGGAGTACAACTTTTGATTTTTATATTGCATATGTCGGATATCAAGAGAACATAAGAACCGATGGACGAAGAACACAGCTTTGTCTATAAAATCCAAGCTAAACACATTAGAGACTTCACATCCATTTCACCAACATCACTCTCTCTCTCTTGCTCTCCCTCTCTCTCGGCCGTAACCCACCCCCACCACACCTCCATTGCCGGCTTTTGATTCATCCATTCCAAGCTTATACAAGTGTCGAGGATCACGTATAAGGAAGCTTGAAGCAAGCGGAAGTTGAAGGACCTCGTTTCTTTGCTTTTATCCACTCCATTTTCGCCAAAGATCTTCCCTAGCCCCGAGCTAGAGGTATAACGTTTAAAACTCGCTCTTGATCGTATCTAAAGTGGTTAATATGATTTTTAACGGTTAAAAGTCGGAATCATGCGTTTTGAATCTTTAAAGGCTACTAAAACTCGAATATTGTTGGTTAAAAGCTTATAACACGTGTAAAAGTCGTAGTATTCGAATATGTTGGTTATTGAGGCCCGATCTACGATGTGGTGGCTCTTATCATCGTTTAACCCGACTTTGTTAAGATCACGAATCTTGACATACGCTTGTTTCTATCGGTACAAGGGTTAAAAGGTGAAACTCCACCACACGAGAAACATGAACTTGTGTAAAAGTATTTTGACTTGTAAAATAGTATTTAAAACGAGCCGATCTACGTATGTACAAGTGGTATATTCGTAGAACCAAGTGTCGAGAAAATCATGTTTTATAAAAGTTGGATGACATGTTAACAAATATGATTTTTACAAACTACAAGTGTATAAACACTTGTGAAACGAAAGATCCGACAAAATAACAATTTTTATAAAAGTTGTCGGGAAGTTGTAAAGGATGATTTGTTCCAAAAACGGGGTTTTTACAAGACTAAAATATTTTATACATAGATCCACTAAATATAAGGTGATCTACACTATGATTTTCGGAAAAACTACAAGTTCATGTAATAATGCGATTTTACATACTAGTCTACAAGTTTGATATGTTGAAACTAGTTTGAAGTATCGGAAATTGATTGGTTGATTTAAAGAAGTGTTGGAATGATTTTTGTAAAAGAAAATGATACGCTTGAAAGCGTGGCCACCTCCAGTTACAGGGGAAACTCTGGCGAAATTTTTCTAAAATCTAACACTTAGAATTATTTACAAGTGTTAGACTATTTTTGATACATTTTCAAATATATTTCGCCATGACTTTATCTATTAAATAATCGGAGGTGGGATTTTTCACAAAACTAAACGTGGTAAATATTTATTCGATAAATATATTTTTCACCACACTGTTTATGATTATTTTGTGAAAATATATAAATATTATTTTTAGAGTAAAAATAATATTTACAAACTGTAACGAACCCAAAATAATACCAACGCCTACACGACAAACATATAAGTTACAACGGTAATTATTATTACCACTAAATCGCCAAAACGTAACTTACGCCTTATCCGGAAATATTCATAAATGCGGATATTGTCAACGTATTATTTTGGAAAGTATTATACGAAGAGAAAATATATTATTTTTGAGAAAAATAATTATATTTTGGAATGAGAAATAAAATATATTAAGTGAGACTTAATATCATAAGCGCACATGTATTAATTCCCCCACCCTTGGGAAGGAGATTAACTACCAAATACATACAAGGAACGGTTGTCTAACTGTTTCCCGAAAATTAAACTATGAAGCTAAAGCACGGCCATCCGTCTAATAGAATTAGTACATGTAGGTCGTTGCACAGCTTTCGGACTTTTGGAGTGCTTGATTTAGCGACGCACTGACTGTGAGTTCATGTCCCCCTTTTCTCTTAACTGTTTTCAGTTTTCTAAACTGCGGGGGTGAAATACATGTTACAATGATTATGAATATGTTTATACATGGTATGATTAGCGTAAGGAGGTTTGTTACTTAGATCATGTGAGTGGGTAGGCGGAAACTTGAGGCCATTAATCCTCATAGTAGGACCGAGGGACAGGAGCGGTAGATCTATCTGGGTGTAGCGAGCCCAGCCCCAGGTCCAGCTGAACGGACCTCGGGGTGACTTAGTGCCCGACGCATAAATCCGCTAGGTTTGAGTCTTCCTACTTGCACTTCACACATATCAATGGCCTTGCAAACCATTGGTGATCTCTTTTTCCTTATTTGCTACATACCAGGTTTTTGACAAAGATAAAGGTTTATATACTCACTTTCGCATGAACTCGCTCAACATTATTGTTGATTTTTCAACTTACATGTATTTTAGGAAATTAACGATCTGGCGCGGTATGGCTTGTTTTCCGCTGCATAAGTCACCAGGGTCATCCAAGGTTCGGGGAATGTGACTCTTTCCTGGACAAGTCACAATCCTTGAATCATGTTTATGTTATGTTTGGGTTTGTAATGTTTAGACAAGTTTATGGTTGTTGGGTGTTAACCCGTTGAGACAATATTTAATATTTTTATTATCAATGGATGATCTTGCATATTTTAATTCATATAGCTTTGTTATGATTAAGCTATGGTATTAAGAAGTCACACCAAATTAACCACGCTTCCGCAAAGCCAGGGTGTGACATCCTTGGCCACCTAACCTTGTCACCTAAACTCTGCATAGAAAGGATTAGTTCATTATTATCAGCAGAAAAACAATATTCAGAAATAGGAGGATAATCCTGATCATCTTCCTCTTGTTCCACAGCATGCACACTCTGGTGGTCATGCTTGGAGTATTGCTTGGATCAGTTATCCTTGAGATAGGATCCTTATTTGTCTTGCTTTGAGGATCCTGAGAATCTCTCGTGGATCCTTTTGTCATCCTCTAAACGGATGAACCTAAGGGCCCTGTTTCTTTCCTCATCTAAGTTCCTACAAGGGGTCGTGACAAGATCATCATAGAAAACTGAATCCCTAAGCAAACCCATTTTAAAGGCTTCTAGAGCTGTAGCAATATCTAAGTTAGGGATTTCTAAGGATTCTTTACTGAATTTAATTATGTAATCTCTAAGTGATTCATTATGACCTTGAGTTACCCTATATAAATCACTAGTTAATCGTTCAAATCTCCTACTGCATGAGAATTGGCTATTAAACAAATTAACTAGATTAGCAAATGAAGTAATAGAGTAAGGAGGAAGACTTAGCAGCCATTTTAACGCTGATCCGGTAAGTGTGGATCCAAAGCCCTTGCACAAGCAACCAGATTTGGTGTCTGAAACCTCTTCGGTATCTCTGCATCACAAATAGGTGGTGCAAAACGAGATATCTTGTGGCTTTCATCAGGAATGGGCTTAACCACTCCTGGAACGTTGGATATTATATCCCTAAGTTTCTGCAATTCCTTAGCCATAGCTTGGTTGATACATGTATCCTGCACAAAGCCATGGTTAGCATTGCAAAAATTATTCAAAGTGTTACCTCCTGAATGATTCAAGTTTGGAATTCCAGATGTGAATCCATGTTGGCGGGATTCTGGCATAACCGAGGGACCAGAGGAAGCAATGGTCTGCATTGGTATGAAGTCCCCTAGATAAACATCTGAACTTCCGGGTTGCACACTCCTTAAGTATCCTTGATCCTGGGAGATGTTGGATCCTTGAAGTGCTGTGAATGTAGGTCTTAGAGGATAATCCATGGATCCGGAAACCTGAGATGAAGATCCTTGAACCTGGAAGGAGGAACCTTGAACCTGAGAGGATCCTTGAACCTGGGAGGAGGATCCCTGAACCTGAGAGGATCCTTGAACCTGAGAGGATCCTTGAACCTGAGAGGATCCTTGAACCTGGGAGGAGGATCCCTGAACCCTGAGAGGATCCTTGAACCTGAGAGGATCCTTGAACCTGAGAGGATCCTTGAACCCGAGAGGATCCTTGAACCCGAGAGGATCCTTGAACCCAAGAGGATCCTTGAACCTGAGAGGATCCTTGAACCTGAGAGGATCCTTGAACCTGAGAGGAGGATCCCTGAATTGGCTGCGTCCCCATGCATCTTCCTAAACAGGTGAAGAATCCCTGATGCTGAAATGAGGATCCTGAAGGCTGGAAAGAGGATCCTCGAGCCTGAGACATTACTGATGATCCAGAACGCATTCCTATTGATGCACCCTGGTATTGGACATCTGGAGCTGCAAAGTGCTGGGAAGTTATGAAGAAATCAGAGACAGGGAATTCGGGTTTTGTTTATTCATTGAGGAAACAAGAAGCAAGACCAAAATAAATAGCCATGAGGCCTAACAAACAAACCGATAATTATGGGCTAAACAAGGAAAGGATATAAATCAAATAAGTAGACATATTTCCTATAATTCTAGAATATTCTCCTTTACTCCCCCTCAAGCTGGAGCGTGTAAGTCCCGAACGCCCAGCTTGTCAAGTAAGTTCCGAAGATCCTGAGCTCCCAAAGGTTTCGTGAGAAGATCAGCAAGTTGTTGTTTGCTGGAAACGGGAAGGGGAACGATCTCATGAGTCTCGACACGTTCACGAACAAAGTAACAGTCCATCTCGACATGTTTAGTTCTTTCGTGAAACACGGGATTATTTGCAATGTGTCTGGCGGCTTCGTTGTCACAATAAACTGGCGTGGCGTCTTCTAGAGTGATCATAAAACATTTTAGTAACCATCGCATCCAAAGAACTTCACTAACCGTTGTGCCCATGGCCCGATATTCGGCTTCGGCCGATGATCGTGACACAACAGACTGTTTCTTCGTTTTCCAAGACACGGGAGCCCCTCCCAAAAATAGCATGTAACCCGTTCTAGAACGTCTCGTGAAAGGACATCCCAACCAATCGGCATCGCAATAAGCTACGAGATTAAAACCGCCGCCCTTAGGAATGAAAATCCCCTGACCAAGCGTAGACTTTAGGTACCGTAGAATACGAAGCACAGCATTCATATGGTCTTCCCTTGGATCGGAAACGAATTGGCTAAGAACGTTTACTGCGTAAGCAATATCGGGACGAGTTGCTTGGAGATACAATAGCCGGCCGATGAGGCGACGATAAAGTGAAGCATTGGTTTTGTGACTCTCTTGGCAATGATCAAGTTTTAAATTTTGCTCCATAGGGAAGGCACTCGGCCGACATCCAAGTTGTCCGCAATCGGACAAAATATCCATGCAATACTTGTGTTGACTGAGCACAATTCCGTCATTAGTACGGGCAACTTCAATGCCTAAGAAGTACTTCAAAGATCCAAGGTCCTTGATGCTGAAGTTGACGTTTAAGTGATCCTTGGTTCTTTTAATCATCTCCTCGTGATCACCGGTAATTACTACATCGTCAACATAGATTAGGATGGCAACGAACTTGTCTTCTCCATTGTAAGTGAAAAGCGAGTGATCGGCATGTGATTGCTTGTAGCCGATTTCAAGCAAAGAAACCGTGAACCTTTGATACCACGTACGAGAAGCTTGTTTTAAGCCGTACAAGGACTTCCGAAGGAGACACACTTTATTATCTTTTCCGTTCGAGAACCCTTGTGGAATTTTCATATAAACTTCCTCCATTAGGTCACCATGAAGGAAAGCGTTGTTGACATCAAGTTGATGTAACAACCAGTTCCTCTTGACCGCCACTGTGATGAGTGTCCGAACAGTTACGAGCTTTGCAACTGGGGCAAAGGTGTCACGGTAATCAATCCCTTCAACTTGTGTGAATCCTCTCGCAACGAGACGAGCCTTATATCTCTCGACTTCCCCGTTGGGTTTGTACTTGATTTTATAGATCCACTTCGAATCAATGACATGTTTCCCTTGTGGCAAATCTTCCAAGGTCCATGTTCCATTTTGTTCAAGGGCATTGATCTCACGTTGCATGGCAAGTCGCCATTCTTCATCCTGCATAGCCTCTTTAAAAGACTTAGGCTCATTACGGGACGTAATGGCCGTCAGGAAAGCTTTATGTGAGTTTGAGAACTTGTCATAAGAAACATAGTTTGAGAGAGGATGTACCGTGGAAGAAGTTTGATCGGGCACGTGCTTTGCATGGTCTACGGAGGGGGGCAATGTAACTTCGTAGTCTTGGAGCCGTGAGGGCGGGTTTTTGTTTCTCGAGGCCCTTGGGGCAGGAGCTTGGTTGTTTGTTCCTTCATCAATATTGTTCTCGGCATCAACAGAAGGGTGTGAGGACGAAGTGGGCTCTGCCTCATGATCCAAAGAATTCGGCCCATCTACCAAGTCATCAACCTGGGCCTGAGGATCCAAGTGGGCCAGTTCTATATCATCATCATCAGATTGGGCTTGATGATTCGAATGGACCAAATCGATAGTTTCACCTGTCTCGTTAAAATTTATTTCGGCTTCCTCATAGCTGGGTGTTTCAAAGGGGTCCGTGGCCTGAAATTTTGGTTTGAGTTGAGCAAAAGGGAATTTATTTTCAATAAATTTAACATCATGGGAAATAGCCATTTTCCCATGTTCGATGTCAAGGATTTTGTATCCCTTTGTTCCCTGTGGGTACCCCAAAAAAACCCCTGGTCTCCCCCTGAATTCGAACTTATCGCCTCCTGTTTCTATACTCCTGTAATAAGCTAAGCAACCAATAGTCTTCATATGCTCATAATCGGGCTTTTGCCCAAACATAATTTCGAATGGCGTTTTGTTACCGATGGCTTTAGATGGGAGCCGATTTATTATGTAGGTTGCGGCTTCTACGCATTCTCCCCAATAACGTTTAGGAAGATTTGCATGGAACATGAGAGCCCGAGCGGTTTCAAGGAGGTGCCGGTGTTTTCGCTCGACAACCCCATTTTGTTGGGGTGTGTGTGGGCAAGTCGTGTTAAGGAGGATTCCTTCACGAGCATAAAATTCTCTCATACGATTAGAGGTGAATTCTCCTCCATTGTCACATCTAATACGCTTTATAGGTTTTGAAAATTGAGTTTTTATCATGCTATGAAAGTCCATCAAACAATCACTAGCGTCATTTTTATGTTTAATAAGATAAACCCAAACCGCCCGGCTAAAATCATCAACAATGGTGAAAAAGAAACCGGCATGCGTGGTGGACGGTTTGCGGTATTTGCCCCAAATGTCACAATGAACGAGATCAAAACACTCATTAGTTTTAATGAAACTTTTGGGAAATGGGTTCCGTTTGTGCTTAGCTTTGACACAAGAATCACACTCATCGTTTTTAAAAGAAACACCCTTAAAAAAATCAATATTTGATAACTTAGAATCGGAAGCGTGACCTAATCTTGAATGCCACTTTATTGCGTCAACATTAGCAGCCATAGCCTTCCTTTCTTGACTTGCCACACCCATCCGATAAAGACCTCGAATGCATTCACCCGTGCCAATCAACTTCTTCGAGTGTAAGGCCTGCATCACAAAAAAATCCGGAAAGAAGCTTATTACACATTGCAAATCCTTGGACAATCTACTAACGGAAAGTAAATTGCAATTGAATTCGGGAACACATAAGACATCGCCGATTTTGTTCCCACCAACCAAGGTGCATTCTCCTTTTGCCACTACCGGTATGTTGTCGCCATTTGGTATCATAACGGGTGTCTCCCGTTCGGTTCGAGTACCATTATTGAGAGACTCCAGTTTATGAACTATATGCTCTGTCGAACCTGAATCAACGATCCAATTAATATTTTTATCGAGCTTACCAGCCATGTTTGCCTTACGGGTTGGATCACCTTCGGTTTTCTGTTCATTGTTGCTAAAGTGTTTCATAAGAGCTTGATATTGGGCCTCGGTCAGACCGGCCAAGCCGGGTTCGGCCTCAACATGAGCAGCTTTTGGCTTTGTCTTCTCAACCTTGGCTTTCCCGGGCCACCACTCGGGATAACCAACAAGCTTAAAACATCCTTCCCGCTTGTGACCATTCTTCCCATAGTGAGTGCAGTGGTCAACTTCCTCCCCGTAGCCCTGGGATAACCAACAAGCTTAAAACATCCTTCCCGCTTGAAGGCAGCCGGCTCCGCTTGAGTTCTTTTATTCAGGGTGATTTGTCTTTGTTGCTCCTCCTCAGATGCCAGACGGTAAGCTTCCCCAAGAGTTGGCGTAGGCTTGATGGAGAGGACGTGGGTCCGAATCGTGGAAAATTCCCCATCAAGCCCCATTAGAAATTCATACAATCGTTCCTTTTCCTTGAAATCCGACAGCCTCTTCCCAATGTTACAAGAACAGTTTCTGCAGGTACATAGGGGAATCGGCAATACCGACTGTATTTCATCCCAGATGCCGCGGAGACGGGTATAATAGGCGGAGACTGAGGATCCTTCTTGATGAGTAGCCGAGAGAGTTTGCTTTAGTTCATACGCTCGAGGGGCACTTTCCTTCCCGAACCTTTCTTTTAGATCTTTCCATATTTCAGAGGATGTATTGGCGTATTTCACGCTTCCTCTAATGTCTTTGTTCATCGCGGTGGTCAGCCAACCAATGATCATAGCATCGTAACGCATCCATTGCATGTAATTCTCTGCCTTCTTCTCGGGTTTGGGGATCGTACCATCCACGAATCCCATTTTATTCTTTGCAAACAGAAAGTTCGCCATCTCCTTCGCCCAATCGCTGTAGTTTCCATCGGTCAGGGATTCGTTTACGTGCATTTGTTTAGGTAGGTCGGATGGGTGTATGTAGTATGGTGAGTTGGCGTCAATGGCGTCGGTCTTGCCACTGCCGCCGGCTTTGTCAGCCCCTTCAGTCATCGTTGATCAATGAGCGGTGATTAAGAATCCCGCTCTGATACCATGAAGAAATCAGAGACAGGGAATTCGGGTTTTGTTTATTCATTGAGGAAACAAGAAGCAAGACCAAAATAAATAGCCATGAGGCCTAACAAACAAACCGATAATTATGGGCTAAACAAGGAAACGAGATAAATCAAATAAGTAGACATATTTCCTATAATTCTAGAATATTCTCCTTTAAGTTATGACTGGAGTGTCGAAATTCAGCGACCTCGACATCAAAGGGGAGTGATCCTTTGCTGATTTTATCAATTTCGCGAAGGATCCTACCATTAGTTTTGACCTGCTGCTGCATGTGATCCTTCATCTGCACAATCAAAGCATAAAAATCACTGTTAGTAAGTGTAGAGGAAGAAACAACAGTTGGTTTTGTGAAAACGGGGGTTGTCTTCTTCGGAGAATTCTCAGCATTCTTCTGGAATGCAAGGGGGAGATGATGCAAAGGCGGAATGCCCTGTGAAAAAGTGACCGCCGACAAAGAACTTGGAGTAGTTTTCCCTGAAAAGCCATGTGGTTGAAGGTAATGAACCGAAATGAATGAAATGAACAAAATTTCTCAGAATTGAAGCACCAATTGCCCCACGGTGGGCGCCAAACTGTTTTGGTCAAAAATCACACAAGGATAATGCAACCAAATCTGATTTTGTGAGGTATGATGCTTGGTTAATTGTATGAACGATAAGTATATGAAATCAACAATGAACACCGAGATTTATACGAGGAAAAAGCCCTTGATCTTTAGAAGATCTCCGGCATAAAAAACCTCGGGTGATGGAAACTATCGATCACCAAATGTATTGCAAAAACAATAGTGATCCTTGTACAACTTCGGAAGAAAGCAAGCTCAATACAATGAATTTCTAGTGCAAGTGTGTGTTTTTCGCTAAGTGTTTGTAGAGAATTCGTGTTTTGTGTGTATTTTCTGTGGTGTGCATGAGTTGTCCCTCTAATGAGCTGTTTCCCCTTAAAAAGTTAAGAAATAACAACTAACTAACTTCCCGAAAAAGGTGGAAGTCACCCATGACCACCACTAATGGTTATTTATTCAATATGCACGTGCCTAAAAGCATATTCCACGAGATTCCAGCAAAGAAGTAGTCCACTACGTCCATCATCTGCATTAAAACATTAAAAACGTGACAATTGTTAGAAAACATAAGTTCTATTAAGGATCCTCGGACTCGTGATCCTCAGACTCGTGATCCTCAGACTCTGGATCCTCAGACTCTCTGCATCATCCATTAAGGATCCATGATCCATGCCCAGTCTCAGGATAGATGATCCTCAGCATAAAATTCATGCCCTAACAATAGTGATGACAGGGATACTGTTCAGGATCCTCACCATGATGCTCTAGTAATTACCTTATATGTCGCTAACCATTTTGTGTGCAAGATACTGGTAGATAACGGCAGTTCCGTCAACATAATCCAGCTGGAGAGATTGAAAAGAATGAATGTATCCCCGTTGGATATTACTTCGAAATCCACTGTGCTTGTCGGTTTCAGTGGAGAAGCCAGGAATACCGTAGGGGAGATAAAATTACCAGTATATGTTGAAGGGGTCAATTCAATACAACGCTTTTGCGTGATGGACTCACTATCCTGCTATAACATTATATTGGGTAGGCCATGGATCCATGATATAAAAGCCGTGCCATCAACTTATCATCAGTGTATCAAGATCCTTACACCTTGGGGAGTTGTCAAAGTGGATAGTAACCAGCAGGAAGCGAAGGAATGTTACTCGTCATCCATGAAATCCTCTATCAAGCCTAATGCAGCATTGCAATTAAAGATGCGGGCCCAGGATATTCTGGAGGCTTCTGAGCAGGATGTAAAGAAAATTATCCTGGATCAGGATAACCCGGATGTCTCGGTGCTCGTAGAAACCAATATCCCTCAGGATATTGAAAATCAATTGACTAACTTTTTGAAATGCAGGATGTCGACATTCGCATGGAAACATGAGGATATGACATGTATTTCCAAGGATATTATAACACATAAGCTTGGTATTGACAGGTCATTCAAGCCTCTCCAGCAGAAAAGAAGGAAATTTGCTCCAGAACGAAATGTGATCATCCAAGAGGAAGTTGAAAGGCTACTAAAAAGAAAAATGATTAGGGAAGTGAAGTTTCCCAAATGGCTGGCTAATGTGGTTGTGGTGCAAAAGAAAAACGGGAAATGAAGAGTGTGTGTGGATTACACAGACTTGAATAAAGCTTGTCCCAAAGACCCGTTTCCTCTACCTCATATTGATTCGATGGTGGATGCTACCGCTGGCCATGAGATGTTAACCTTCATGGATGCCTCTTCAGGATTTCAGCAGATCCAAATGGAACCCTCGGATCAGGAGGATACTGCTTTTATGACACCGACAGGTATTTATTGTTATACTGCTATGCCTTTTGGTTTAAAAAATGCAGGTGCAACACACCAAAGACTGGTGAACATGATGTTTAAAGACAAACTGGGGGACACCATGGAAGTATACATCGATGATATGGTAGTAAAATCCAAGAAGGCTGAGGATCACCTCCAGGATATTAAGGGAGCATTTGATATCCTGGACCCGTACAACATGAAATTGAATCCTGCTAAATGCCATTTTGGAGTGGGGGCAGGAAAGTTTCTAGGATACATGGTGACTAAAAGGGGGATAGAAGCAAGCCCGGAGCAGATTAAAGCCATCTTAGATATCAAGTCACCTTCAAATATGAAGGATGTTCAACGATTAACGGGGCGAGTAGAAGCATTGAATAGATTTATCTCAAGATACTCGAAAAAATGCAAGGAATTTTATGATATTCTGAAGAAGAATAAGAAATTCGAATGGGGTGAGAAACATGAAACAGCCTTGCAGGATTTGAAGCAGTATCTTTCTACAGCACCTTTGTTAATGAAACCTGAGGATGGCGAACCACTATCCCTATATCTCGTAGTATCAGGGAATGCAGTAAGTGTTGTCCTTGTAAAGGATCAAGAAGGTCAGCAATATCCTGTCTATTATGTTAGTAAAAGTTTATTAGATGCTGAAACTATGTATTCTCATTTAGAAAAACTAATATTAGCCCTAGTTGTGGCATCACCAAAACTTAGACACTATTTTGAAACACATAGGATTCATGTTAAAACCAACTATCCTGTTAAAAATGTGCTTAGGAAATCCGAGATGTCAGGTAGGATGGCTAAGTGATTGGTGAAGTTAAGTGCCTATGATCTAGTATATGAACCTAGAAATGCCATAAAGTCTCAAGCTCTAGCTGACTTTGTGGCTGATTTCAGTAGTGATATTCAAAATGAAGTAGACCTAGAAGTACAACAGCTAGGAGAAAATCTAGAATCCTGGACGCTATATACTGATGGTGCATCTAATGTAAGAGGTGTAGGTTTCGGTATACTACTAAAATCGCCACAGGGGGACATATTACCCCAGACTATTAGATGTGAGTTTCCTGCCACTAATAATGAAGCAGAATATGAAGCTTTAATTGCAGGATTAGAATTGGCTAAAAGCATGAATATCAAGGGTTTACAAGTATTTGTTGATTCCTTGTTAATCACTAATCATTTTAATGGATCTTATGCAGTAAAAGGTGAAAAATTGGCTGAATACCTTGAAATTTTCAAAAAATTAGTGGGATATTTTGATGTTTTCACACTTGAACAGGTACCAAGAGAGGACAATGTTGAAGCTGATGCCTTGGCAAATCTTCTGGGATCATCAGTCAGGATACCAGAAAGGACCCAAATACCAATATCACATATCCTGTATCCTGCGACGGATCCTCAGGATAAGGAAGTAGTGAGTGTTCAGGATCCTTGTGCCGAGTATCCTAAAGAGGATCCTAAATCCCGGACAGCTCCAATCATAAGATATCTCAAGGAATGACACATCCCAAAGGATGAGAATCCTAAGGCCTTTAGGATGAAGGTATCACGATTCACTATTATAAATAATGTTTTATATAAGAAATCTCTTGCAGATCCATACCTGAGGTGCTTGGAAGATCCCGAAACCAAAGAAGTGTTTCAGGATATACACGAAGGGGATTGTGGTAACCACACTGGGGGCAGGTCGTTATTTTCAAAAGTACTAAGAACAGGATATTATTGGCCTACCATAAGGAAAGATGCTGCAGAATACGCTCGAAGGTGTGACGCATGTCAAAGACATAGTAATATACTACATCAGCCTGCTGAACCACTGTATCCTGTCATTTCCCCTTGGCCGTTTATGAAATGGGGAATGGATATAGTAGGAAAATTGCCAAAGGCTACAGGAGGAAAGGTCTTCATGTTGGCAATGACTGATTATTTCTCTAAGTGGGTTGAAGCTGAAGCATTTGTTCAAGTTGGAGATCAAGAAGTGGTATCCTTCATAAAAAGGAATATCATGACTAGGTTTGGTGTACCAGCTGAAATAATTTGTGACAATGGATCTCAATTCATAAGTAAAAGGACTACTGACTTTTGCAAGAGTTGGGGAATCAAAATGATCACATCCACACCAGTACATCCTCAAGCAAATGGACAAGCAGAATCCTCAAACAAGATAATTGTCAACAACCTGAAAAAGAGACTGGGAGCTAAAAAAGGAAGATGGGCAGAAGAACTACCCTTTGTTCTATGGGCTGATAGAACAAGGGTGAAAAGTGCAACTGGCCAAACCCCATTTTCCTTGGTATTTGGAGCAGAAGCGGTGATCCCGACAGAAATGGTAATACCTACAGCAAGATCCAGCCTCCGGGATACTGAGCAGAATCCTGAAGTCCTATGCCAGGAATTTGATACTATTGATGAGACAAGAGATGCAGCAAGACTAAGGATGGCAACATATCAACAAAGGATATCTAAAGCATATAAGAAGAATATAAGGACTAGAAGGTCCCAGGTTGGAGATTGGGTATTGATAAAGGCTTTTCAGAATACTACTAATCCTACTGATGGAAAGTTGGCTCCGAAATGGGAAGGACCCTATTAGATTGAATCGGAATCAGGGAAAGGAGCATACCGATTCAAGAATATGGAGGGGGATATGCTACCAAGATCCTGGAATGTCATACATCTAAAGCTCTATTTCAAGTGAGTTTGGAATTTAATTTCTAACTCGGGATGGTATGAATTCTATCTCTTTTAATATATTTAATATTATTTACTCTTTTGAACCCATTACTGACTTAAGCATCGGAGGGGTGTTAGCCAGGCTAACACCCACCATAGCTTACAATTGTTTTGTAGTATACGCTTCGGGATATAACTCCAGGATACCATTCAGGATACTTCGAAAGATTAGAGGATTGGCCCCCTCTCTCACGTTTAAGGGATCCTGATCCCTTCACAAGTTTAAAGGTATTCACCTTTCTCTCGAATTGGGTTTAAACACCCCGCCTGGAGCACAAGTTATCCAGGGAAAGTTCAAGATAGCGGGACCAGTCCATGTAAAAGTGGCTGACAATTTCGTTATTGTTGGCTATATCCTGGATCCTAACGGTACATGAGGATTGATCACCCTCTCTCGCGAAAGGATATTTTCATACTCTCTAAGGTTTAAAGGTTTTCACCTTTCTAAGTCTTGGAGTTTATACACTCCCGCCTGCAGCGCATGAAAATTTGGGATTTTCCCCAGGATACTAAGGAATTATCTCTAGTATACTTTAGGGTTTACCCCATGTAACATAAGAACTATTCAGATGATTGAAATTAATGTTCAAAAAATATTCTAAGTGTTCGAAGACTTCGTACATAGGGGACATTCCTCCTAATGCGATTGTGTAAGGCTTGAAGAATCAAATTTGAACCTAGTGTACTAAGACTGGGGACATCTTAGGGGAAGGAGTTGCAAAAGGATTGAAGTTCGGTACTAAGGTTACACTCTGTTCGTGGTATGATCTTTCCTTTGTAAACCTTACATAAGTTATTTGAATTTTTAAGGCTTATATATCCTGATTAGGATATATCTTTAGGATATATTCTCAAAATATGTTCTCGGAATGTGATTCAGGATATTTGGTCAGAATGTCTGGGATATAATACTTGGGTTAAAAACTAAAACTCTAATCAAGCAAGTATTATCAAAATGAACTTTATTTGAATTTTGAGAAATCTTATTAGACGAAAAGTATCCATGGGATATTACTGAGTATATTGATCAAGATATTTTCAAAAAATAATGGCACTGATTTTAGGATACTAAAGTTTAAACCAAACAATGCATAACAAAATTTAAAAGGTAACAACAAGTAAGTTAAGAGATGGTTATATTATTAACAGGTCAAAAGTTATGCTTTTGGTTTCACCTCAAACCGAGGCCCATCCGCCAAAAGCACGATTAGTTTTTTACCATATTTACGCAACGGTTGAAGGTTTCATCTCAAAATGAGACCCATCCGCCTCCAACCGTTGCATCATTCAAAACAGATTATACTAAGTGATGACCAAGGGCTTCATCCTGAGACCCACGACCGATCCACCTTTGGTCATCACATTTTTCTAGTGCAGGAAATATAAATTGTTCGAGGACAGGAAAAGTAAATTGTTCAACAAACTACAACCATCAAACTTAAAATGTGGGCTCCGGCCTTGGCACGTATATCCTTCATCACCCACTTCGCTGCTTAGGGAGCAGCACCTTCCTGATCAGCAACCTCTTCCTCAGCGCCCGCACCAGCATCACCCTCGGGATTCTTTTCAACATCACCACCAGCATCGGCCACCGCCTCTGTCGCCTTGGGAAGATCCTCACCAGTATGCTTTGCAGGATGTTCCACAGGATTGCCTCCGAGATCCGCTAGTTTCGCTTCCAAGGCCTTGACGTTCCAAGAAGGGCACTCGAAGCCCAAGGCTTTGGCCTCGTAAGCCATCCTTAGCATGGCTTGGAGAAGGGAAACAACAACGGATCCTTTGAGGCCATCCCGGTAGGAACTCATATCCTGCTGGTATTGGAGATGAGCAGCATCCAGCTTGGCTTGGGCATCCCCATTGGCTTTGTGAATGGCGGCTTGGTGCTCTTGAGACATGGCTTTGAATTTATCTTCATAGTGTTGGGACTTGGCAGCGGCAATCATCCCTTTGTCAGCAATGGTGGTTTCAGCCTTCTTGAGCTTGATCTCCAGCATCTTGTTGAGCCCACAGGCTTCTTCATACAAATGCACGAGACGTTCCAGACCCTGCGATCAAAGAAACAGGTATCAACATATTTGGGGTATTTAGGATAATGGTTAACATATATATGCAGGATATTAGGTGAGAATCTTTACCAGGTTAAGAAAACCAGTCATACAACTGTTGGATTCAACAAACCCATGGTTTTCAAAGGGGAAGGTCTCGGATGAGGCTGGAGAGTCAGTCTCTTTTCTTGTGGGAGCTTGAAGCACATGGCTTGGTAGCAGGAGAGAGCTTTGGGATAACCGTCGGCTTAGAGCTGGGTGCTGGCTTAGAAGTGGAGGCAGGTTTGCTAGGCTCTTTCTTCACTTGGACAGGGATGGGATAACTGTCCAGTTCATCTAGGTCAAAGACCTCTAGAATTTTGGTTGGTGCTGCTAAACAGGGAAGATATCTAAGTCATTATTCTAATTTTATATTTTATAACTATACAAAAATTGCATGATTCTTACCAGACATGTCTGATGAAGAGTATTGGCTTGAACTTGGAAGATGTTGTGTAAAGGATCTGTCGCAATCAGCCAGCTGGTAGATCTTGTTGATTCGTTCTTGGGATTCTTCAGTAGAAGGGGCCAACTCTTTGAAGTTTGCTGCATGAATCACAACCAGGATGTTAGTACAGGATGCATTTCCAGGATATGTTTGGGGATATCTAAAAGCCCTAAACCCTACCAGAGGTCAACCATTTCACCGGAAGGCTTTTGCCCTCGGGAATAGAATCCCGTCTAACAAAGAAAAACTTTCGCTGCCACCCATCCTCGTTTTTTGAAGCTTTGAGGATGAGGGGGTTGCTAGAAGTTGAGAAAAGTAAAAAACGGTTGTTGCCATGTGATCGGAGACGGTAAGCAATCGTAAGGTCTTCAATACAAAGGTCAGGTACATGGAAGGTTTTGATCTGGTTGAGCATGATGAGTACTCTCCAGACCATGGGCATTGTCCTAACGAAACAGAGGCCGGTGACTCGGAAGAAATCCATGATGAACTCCAGAAATGGGTATCGAAGGCCAATAGAGAATGGGTATGACGAGAAACAGATCCACTCATCGGAAGAGACGTCGGAGCGAATGCTCCGATCGAATGGGCGAATGACAGCTGTATCGGGGAAAGCGTCAGAAGTTTTTAATGCAGCTATATCTGCATTATCGAAGGAACACACTTCCTTCCCGGGATGTTTGAGCAGGTTTTGATCGACGAATGACGAGGTAGACTCGCCGGAATGAGAACGAGTTCTGGTAGCCATCTGGAAATTTGAATAAGAAAAAGCTAAGGGAGGGGAAGGAAAGTACCTGAAAATTCCGGAGAAGATGGTTGTTTATCAACACGGAATAGAGAAGATATAGGGGCTAATTGGATAGCCATCGAGTAGAAAACGCGTTGGAAGTTGCACCAAGTCACATCATGCGTCGTTTCGGTTTAATAACCTCGATCTTAGAGATAAGTTTTAAAATATATCCGTTGGATTGGTATACCAACAGATATATTTTGGGGACAATTGTTATGGGCCATTTTCTGAACAAATATCCTGACTAATATTCTGGTTTTGATTGTTTATTTGTGATCAGGATACCGGATCAGGATATTGGTAACATCCTGATACGATATCCTGGTAGTGACTAATTTGACCACGTGCAGATTAGAAGGTGCAAGTTTCCAACGTTCAAGAAGACTTCTTCCCCTCGAGACTCGGGCAAATCTGTTAGCTTGTAGACGTTGAACCCGGAAGAAGTGAACTACAACGTTCACTTGAGGAATATTCGAAGCATCTCGGTTTAATAGGATAATTAGTTATTTTCGTTTTACTATAAATAGGATGATCGGATCAGATTAAGTCACTTACTCTCATTCGCACGCTTTTGCTCTCTAGCTACTAGCAATCACTACACACAAACACTTGTATTCAGATCTCGTCGTAACACTTAGTTGATCCGCATCATATCCTGCATTGTATCCTGATATTTGAAGTAACAGAAGAACAAGGCAGCTGCGATTGTCAGCTCCCGAGGTTTTATGCCGGTGATCTAGATTGATCAAGGGCTTTCCTCGTATATCCTGTGTCACCCTTTACTTTTTTGCTCATTGTTTGATCATAAATACTGCTCTATATCCTGAGCCGTATCCTTAAATTGTTTTAGCAAACAACTTAACTTGGATATTTTCAACACACATTTCTAGCACACTACCTCACTTAACTAATTTGATCACTTGATTGCTTCGGTAATTTTTGACCAAAACACTAAGGTGCTTGGAAGATACTGAAACCAAGAAGGTACTTCAGGATATACACGAAGGAGATTGTGGCAACCATACTGGGGGCAGATCTTTGTTCTCGATGGTGTTGAGAACAGGATATTACTAGCCAACCATGAGAAATGATGCCGCGGAGTATGCTCGGAAATGCGATGCATGTCAAAGACACGGCAACATCCTGCATCAGCCTGCAGAACCATTATATCCTATCGTATCCCCTTAGCCGTTTATGAAATGGGGTATGGATATAGTGGGAAAGCTTCCAAAGGCTCCAGTAGGAAAGGTTTTCATGTTGGCAGTGATGGATTATTTCTCCAAGTGGGTTGAAGCAGAAGTCTTTGTCCAAGTTAGAGATCAAGAAGTGGTATCCTTCATAAAGAGGAATATCCTGACAAGATTCGGGATACCGTCTGAGATAATTTGTAATAATGGATCCCAATTTATCAGCAAAAGGACTACTAATTTTTGCAAAAGTTTGGGAATTAAGATGATCACGTCAACAACAGTGCATCCTTAAGCAAATGGACAAGCAGAATCCTCGAACAAGATAACCGTCAACAACTTAAAGAAGAGGTTAGGTGCCAAAAAAGGAAAATGGGTAGAAGAACTACCATTTGTCCTATGGGCTGATAGAACAACTGTGAAGAATGCTACTGGGCAAACCCCATTTTCTTTGGTATTTGGGGCAGAAGCAGTGATCCCGACAGAAATGGTGATACCGACAGCTAGATCAAGCCTACGGGATCCTGAATCAAATCCTGAAATCTTATGTCAAGAACTGGATACTATTGATGAAACAAGAGATGCAGCAAAGCTAAGGATGGCGGCATACCAGCAGAGGATAGCCAAATCATATAACAAGAATTTAAGGACTAGAAGATTTCAAGTTGGAGATTGGGTGTTGAGGAAAGCTTTCTAGAAAACAACCAACCCTGCCGATGGAAAATTAGCTCCAAAATGGGAAGGACCCTATGTTGCCAAGAATATGGAAGGGGATATGTTGCCAAGATCCTGGAATGCTATACACCTTAAAGCTTACTCCAAGTGAGCTTAGAATTTAATTTCTAACTCAGGATGGTATGAATTCTATCTCTTTTAAATTCATCTAATTTTATTTACTCTTTTTGAACCCAATACTGACTTAAGCATCAGAGGGGTGTTAGCAAAGCTAACACCCACCTTAGTTTGAAGGTGTTTTGCAGAATATGCTTCGGGATATAGCTCCAGGATATATACTCAGGATCGAAAGATTAGAGGATTGGCCCCCTCTCTCACGTTTAAGGGATCCTGATCCCTTCAGAGGTTTAAAGGTATTCACCTTTCTCTCGAATTGGGATTAAACACCCTGTCTGGAGAGCAAGTTATCTGGGAATAGTTCAAGGTAGCGGGACCAGTTCATGTAAAAGTGGCTGACAATTTCGTTATCATTGGCTATATCCTGGTTCCTTAAGGTATATGAGGATTGATCACCCTCTCTCACGAAAGGGTATTTTCATACTCTCTAAGGTTTAAAGGTTTACACCTTTCTAAGTCTTGGAGTTTGTACACTCCCGCCTATAGCGCACGAAAACAAGGGTTTATCCCCAGGATACTAAGGGTTTATCCCCAGAATATTAAGGGTTTATCCCAAGTGAAACTAAACTTTTTGACAAAGTTCCAAAGATATGACAAACTATGATTGTGTTTACATACGTTCTTCGGTTGGTGAAAAGTTACGAAGTTTAATCACTAAGTGAAGAGATACTCAAGTGTGTCATATATTGATGTAATATCCTGCACAGACAGGGGACATCCATGCCGGGGACATTGCAAAGAATTCAAAGGCTGAGGATGGAAATTACTGCCTAAGTGTTTCTGGTATGATTTATTATTTTTTCCAGTCTTGAAAACCTTATCTAAATGATCTAAGTTTTCTAAAAAGTCATATTCAACCAAGCTTTGTCTAACATTTTGGTAACAAAAGTATTGAACATTTCATCAGTATCCTGACCAGGATATTTGATCAGGATATTCAAAACATACCTTTCAAAATAAAAACATAACAACAACAAATAAGGCTAAAAGGTTAGTTTATTATTATTGGTCCAAAAGATTGTGTTCTTGGTTTCATCTCAAAAAGAGACCCATCCACCAAGAACACAATTAAATTTTTAAAGCATATTTACATAAACAATTGAAGGCTTCATCCTGAAAGCACAGGATCCCTCCACCTTCAACTGTCAAACTATTCTACTTGCAGGAAATTAAAATTGTTCTAAGTGCAGGACGGCCAGACGATTTAGACCCTACAAAATACAGGTATCATTAAAGACAAACTAACCAGGATACAGGTTCAGTATATGTGTACGGGATACAGGATCTGGATACTTACCTTATTAGGGATGGAGGTCATGGGCTCGATAGATTCCGTGAAGCCAAGGTCATCAAGAGAAACCTTCGACAGCAGCAACAGATGGCTCCTTTTTCACCAGGACAGGCTTGGGATAGTTGTCAAGCTTCTCAAGATCAAAGAAAACATATATCCTTACCAGATATGTTGGAATGACTAAAAAATATATCCGTTGGAATCAGGATATCCAACAGTTATATTTTTGGGGACAATTGTTATGGGCGAAATTCTGAGCCCATGTCTTGACTTTGTATCTTGATTTTTTATTAGTTGTATATGATCAGGATACCGGATCAGGATATTGGTAACATCCTGAGGCAGTATCCTGACTATTACTAACAATTTGCTTGTAAACATTGGCTACAAGGGACTAACGTTCATGAGGACTAAGTCATCCTGAAGACCCGCTCAAATTGGTTAGGATAAAGATGTTGGTGGCGAAAGAATAGCTCTTGTAATGGCCAGCATTGAAGAATGGCATGTTTTTTGGGAGTTACAGATGCTGGTCAAAGATATTAATGTTGTAACGGTTATGGAAGCTTAAATCCTGGATTTACATTTAATATGCACGTGGAGAACGAGTTGAAACAGCCCCCCAACGTTCAGAAGGGAATAATCTCAGTATCCCGGATTTTTAGCATAATTAGTTAATTCTTGTAACTATATAAATGGGATGCCAGATCCATAGGTTACACATTCTCGAATTCACCTACTCATTCACTCTCTTTTCTAGCAGCAATCACACACAAACACTCATCACTTACAATCATTGTACCACTTAGTAGCGATCTGAGCATTATCCTGCACTGTATCCTGATTATTCAAGCAATAAGAAGAACAAGGCAGCCGACGATTGTCAGCTCCTGAGGTTTTATGCCGGAGATCTAGATTGATCAAGGGCTTTCCTCGTACATCATGTGTCAACCTTTACATTTTTGCTCATTGTTTGATTATAGATACAACTCGATATCCTGAGCCGTATCCTGATAACTGTTTTTGCAAACTAATAAACCAACATATTTTTCACAAAGTATTACTAGCACACTGCCTCACAAAACTAATTTGATTACTTAATTGCTTAGGTAATTTTTGACCAAAACACGTACACATTCTTATTCTTTTTTATGTATACCCTGATTCATACACAACTAGTACAAGCTATGCGGATCATGCGACGATCAAAATAATCGCGGGTGAACACGTGATTACAGTGATAGGCGTATGAGAAGCATATAGTGTAATACTGTGTATGGTAAGACACGGAACGTAACATGACACCAAATGACGAGACGGACGTAACATGGTCAAAACATGGTGGATACGCCGCTGGTACTTCCTATATATAAGTGTTTTCATCATATTACCAAACTCTCGTAAGACGTGCCATGAGAAATTTAGTGTTTTGCAGACCTTTTAGACCTAATTCAAACTTTAAACAACTCACAAACGCATTATATCCGATTATCCACGACGAGACCTCATTCTTAACACGTTACTTTCGTCTATTCTATACTTATGCCATTCATGTATTTGCATTCATTAAGAGTAAATCGTTCACTTTTATACTCTCATTACTCCCCACTATTCTTTGTTCTCTTATACGAACCTCGTTCACAATCAAGCCTGTTTAAACGTTCGAATCCTAACTCGCTGCCTTAACTTTAAAACCGTCTTTCTACCTTATTTTTTTTTGTGTAAACGTACTTCATAGACCGTTATCACTTTATTCAAAGTACTTGACCTTGTCGTTTTCAAGACTTCATACATTTCAAAACATTTCAAATTTTCCAAGTCTCAATTCTTAATGATCACCTTTTTGCCAAAACTCTTTCAAGCCTTCCTCTTGAATAAATTTCGGGACGAAATTTCTTAAAGGAGGGGAGACTGTAACGCCCTGCGTTTTCGTACTTTCTATACTTGGGAACCCTTGCTTGAAATCCTGATTTTGGAAACTTTGTACTCTCGTATGTCATCTTTCGTTGCAACCAGTATATTATCCAAGACTTTTGGTCCGTTATTAATCAACGAAACTCGTTACTCGTTAAACTAGTTAAAACTCTTAAACTAATGAGACTCAGAAGCTTCGTAAAATAAATAATCACTGAAGGATTTTTATCCTGATTTTAATTCGTTCATAAATTTGGTTACTTATCGATCCTATTTTAATTAGTTAATTAAATTTATTAATATTATTATATAAAAAGTTTATTTTATAATATCTAGTTAGTCCCGTTAAGTATTCAAGTTAGTAAACTAACTTAGTTAGTTAACCTATAAAGTTAGTTTTCTTTTTCTTTTATAATATAACTTGGTTAATTAAATTCGAGGGTTGTTTGTGCAAATTTGCTAAACTAAACTTCAGGGACTGAATGAATAATATTTGAAACTATAAAAATAATCAAAACAAAAAGGGGGCTGGCCGGGACTCGAAACCGGGTCACCCGCCTCAAACAAACATGCGCCAACCGTTCCACCACAGCCTTCACATCGTGAATATACCAACCCTTAAACCACTTAAACTCTCGCTCAGCCAAGTCCAGGCGGCCCACAACCAGGCCAGCCCTGTCTCCGCGGCCCGCCAAGCAAGCCCAACACGTTGAAACTTGATCAGACCCCTTTCAGCTCCATTTTTAAGCGCGAAATTGAGTATTTTTGAGTTTTAAACTAAGTTTTAACATTAATTACTCACCTAATAACTAACCAAATATTTCCCTATAAAATCCCACTCTTCTCCACACTTCTTACACTTTTCAAACACCTCAAACTCACTCTCAAACACCCACAAACAAGCTGCAAATTCGGAATTTGGACAGAAGTATAACAAATCCTTCAATCAAGCATAACTTCTTCGTTTCTTGTCCGTTTTAGCTCATTCTTTTTCCTATGTGCTTGGATTTTCCTTAGCTTCGATTCCATGGGTGATTCGCAGCAAATAAGTCCCTGGAACTCCGGCAAAAAGGCTCGAAAGTTCACTGTTCGTTTTATTTTGAATCAAACTTTATTTATACTTGTTTAAACTTGAGTCTAACTCACTCAAACCCACGTCCTTATGCTTATAACCACTTCTATGGTTAATTAAGCTTAAATACAGGCTGAGACATACGAAATCAGAGGTTAAACATCACATATATTCTGTTTTGTTTAGGGTTTTTAACCCACAAGTGATGTTTAAGCTTCAAGCTTGATGAAGGTGTGATTATGGACTAAATTGGGTTGTCCATCATGAAATCCCCATATTACTTGATGATTTCTCATAGTGTAGTTGTTTGTATTCTTGTATTGTTCATAGTTCATGACCCTCCTTGTATGTTTTTACATCAAGTGTAGTGGTGAATGATGTGCGTGAAGTGTGTTATATTTTAGATGTATATTTTAAGCCCTTTTTACACTTTTAGCCAAGTTTTAAATTTATAAAACACGATATTTACTAACACTAAACACACATATGGGCAAGTGCACCCATCGTGGACGTAGTATAGTGTTGGTAAGATACCGAGGTCATCCAAGGACACAAGAGCTTTTAGTACCGGTTTATCCTCAACGTCTAACCAAATCAAAATGTTAGAAAAGGTTTTTAAACTAAGAAAATAAAACTAACTAAATGCTGAAAAATAAAAATAAAAATAAAAACAGATAGACAAGATGAATCACTTGGATCCGACTCGTGTATTAGTATAACCTTTGATTATTTTCGCACTTTTGCACTTGTTTAAGAGATTATCTTAGTTATTGTAGTAGGCCCCTCTTTTGAAGGCGACGTTACCCTCAACCCAGTAGTTTGAGTCAGCAAGGGTACAATCCTAAAGGGTCGGAATATTGAAAGATAATGAATTAAGTTATTAATGCAAATTATGGTAGGCCCCTCTTTTGGAGGTGACGTTACCCTCGACTAAGTAGTCTGAGTCAGCAAGTATACAGTCCTAAATAGCCGGGTTATAGTATTAATAGTAGTTAACTTATGAGGGGGTCAAAGAGTTTGGATCCCCGCCATCCAATACCCGTGGGTATTGAAGGAGATCCTACTAAATTTGACCCAGGTCCCTTGCAGGACCTCTAAACGCTGAACAAGGGCAAGACCCTTACCAAACCGTTCCCTTAACCCCCGACCAGGTAGCCAACATACCTCCATATAGACCGTGGAGATATGAATGGTGAAAATCTTTTATTTTATATAGACAGTAAAATAATGCCAAGACACCACGGACAAACGATAAGGAAGAATTACCTTCAACATAAGCAACTAGTTATTAAAGTCATTAATACAAAACCAAATAAAAAGTGCAAAAGATTAAAAATAAAAAGTATTATACTAAACACTTGTCTTCACCAAGTGATGTAAGAGACTTAGGCAAACATGGCCTTGATTGTCAAGAACTCTTACGATCAATCTTGGATCCCGAGACGACTCACACACTCTATGATGGACAATGGATGATGGTGGTGGATGATGGTGTTGTGATGGTGGTGGGTGGTGGATGAAGTGTGAGAGAGGTGGTGTGCCAAGGGATGAGTTGCAATGAAGCCAAGCACTCCTATTTATAGGCTGAACAGAAGCCTGGGCACGGCCCCGTGTCCGCTGCACACGGCCCCGTGCCCGTCTGACAATCTCTCTCCTCATTAACTGTAATTCGCAATTACAATTAATGCGCCTGCAGTACTTTCACCATGTAGGATCGGAATCTGACCCGAACGAGTCAATCAGAGGAGTTTGATCAGATACAGGTGCGGAAAACAAGTACCTGACGAAGAAACAGCTAGATCTTCACTTAATTCTCTTTACTGATTGATTTAACACTTTTTACACGTAATTCTCACACCGGCAGCACCTCGGTATGGAAATCTGGAAGTTACAAATGTGGACCTCTCATATGGTATTTATAGGTGAGGTGGACCTCTTATTCGGCATGTCCGTATAAGCGGTCCAGGTAGGTGTGAGGTGGACCTCTTATTCGGCATGTCCGTATAAGCGGTCCAGGACTCTAACACATCTAAACTCTCCAGTTTTCTCGTAAAACACGCCCTAATCTATACAATACAATGAAAAACTCGATCTAAGACGAAATCAACAGATGTAGTGCACCAACAGACTCCCCCTCAGATGTTGATGGAGTCGACTATCGAGTCACAACAATGCTGTGTCTTCACATCTTCAGTCTTGATCAGTCTCTGGGCTTTTCTTTCTCTCTATCTTCAGACTCCCCTTCTCGATTTACTGGCATTCCTTTGTTCTTCAGTAATATCTTCAGGATCGTTGTCTGTCTTTTCATCTAACAGCTTCTCATCTTTTCCTGCAAATTCTCTACCCAAAACATAAGTTTTACAATTTTTAGAATAAAGACATATGCACTAAAACAAACTCTTCTACAAATCAAACTGAAACTTTATCAGTGACAATCTTGATGAACCACCTGAAAGGTTAAATTATGAAAACATTTGATTCCAAACAAACACTCCCCCTCAAATATTGCTCATCACGTTTAGCACTCGGAATTTTGAAAATCAGCTTTCCAATACCAGTTGTCGAAAATCTTTTTGACTTTTTCAAAATTTTATGCTAAAACACACTGAAAATCTTTTTGAATTTTGGAATAGAGAAACATGTAATGCAGTAAAGAAATATTTACAAACGATATTTTTGTGAGTTCGTGTAAGAGGATCATATCAGTTTATGAGACATGTCACCAACACCATTAAGCTTAATTTCATTTTAAGTTCTAAACAATTCACCTAGATTGTCAGTATGTTTGTCCACTTAAATTTTCACACAAAGTTCAACTGATCCGAGATACGATATTAATGTCTTAAGAACTTAAACTTATCCGTGTGTCCCACTACTTGAATATACTCCCGTATCCAGATCCCAATATTCAGTCTTACAGGTGAGTATACCACAGCTGATATCTGTTCAGAGGTTAAATGCGAGGGCCGTGAGAGCTCAGGTCGATACTTCCGATTACGCAGAGAGATGACGGCTTCGACTTTTCGGTGTGTCCCCTTTAGAGGATCTTTTAATTTCAACAGCAGCGACTATCAATTTTATTGTTTCATCAGCTTGCTGGGGGCGACGCTTATGTTTCAAAGCATTTGCGGAAAGCATTATCCGGGGACTAGGTCAGTACTTCCATACAGCAGAAGTCCCGGGATAATACCCCAGATATCACTGAGCATAAAGACCTAGTATCTCAGAATAAGGGACCTTTCAAACAAGATTTCAGGGGTTACCTATATATCCAAGTTTGTGTTAACCCACAGAACAAGCAAGTTTGAAATTTAGGTTTATATCTCGTCACAATCTACTAAATGTGTAAAAACCTACTGGCACATCCTCAGTGAGATTGTTTATCACATTTTATCTTTACATTTCTTTAGCATGTTGTGACAGTCCACTGATGTACTATCATTTCCTCTTTTCACAACGAAATTCATTTTTCATTTTATCATGTTTTTGTATTTTTCAAATTTTCTAATGTTTTTGGATTTTCTGAAATTTCCCTACTCCCCCTAAAATGCAAACACATTAACGAAAATTGAAACCAAACTGTACAGAAACATGACAACCAATATCAAATCGCCTCAATTCGCCATTCACTAGGCATAAACAATCTGAACTCCCCCTTTCACAAACCATTTTCTCATTTAGATTTCAAAACACTTAAGTTTGTTTTAATCAAAATGATTTTTCCGGAAAATGAGTTTGTTAAGAGAAAAACCACTTGTAGATTTACCACTTGTTTAAAATCGGGGATATGGTTCATCATCTTGTTCTTTGTAATATCATGAGTTAGTAAATCAAGTACAACTTAATGTCCCTGATTTACTATTTTGCAATTAAGCAACCTGTACCACTTGTAAAATAACCATAAAATACCACTTGTATGTATGTACAAAATGTCGATTCCTGCTTCGCACTTACCAACCTGGAAGCTCCGGCGTAGTCATTCAACCTGTAAAGTTTTAACAATTTTAAGAATTTTTCATACAAACTCAAAATACAAGAATGATGCCGATTCCTGATCCACGATTACAAACTTGGGATCTCCGGCAAAGTCAGGTTTTTCAATCGAAGAAAATGTCCACCCAAGCCTGACCAGCCTTGGGTGATTTCAATTCAGATTTTGTTGGGGTGTAAGTTGCTTCCTTTGTAGCGTAGAAGTCTTTTACCCCTTTCACCTTCCTATCAACCATTTTTCCAAAAATTTTCTTTACATTCCCATTAAAAGCTTTCTCAACATCAAAATTATCCTTTTCAGAATAATCCTGATTTGAGACTTCAGTCTTTCCAACTTTTCTTTTAAAATTCTCAGTCCTCAATGGTGGAAAGTTCTCGTCATCCATTGAAGGAACTGAGTTTTCATCACTCTCATCAAACTGTGGCTCCTCTGATTTTGTGGAATCAGATTCATCGCCAGATTTTACCTCAGATTTCTTAACAACCCATTTTTGGTTGTCAAGTTTTACACTTCGTTTGTAAAATCTCTTCGAACATTCACCAACTTCAAATGTTGAATTTTTGAAAACTTTAAACTTTTCAGTTGGTGGTTCGGTTTTATCAACAACAACTTCTTTCAATTTTCCAGAAACTCCCTGTTTAATGTTTGTCTCTTTCGGACAGTTCCATGCAATGTGACCAACTTCATTGCATCGGAAACAGGTTCTGGTTTCTTTCTTCACATAAGCTCCATTCTTTTTCTTCTCGGCAAGAAATTCTTGATTAGATTGTTTCCAGAATGAGCACTTCTTCTCCTCTTCTGAGCTTATACCTGAAACAAATTTTGTATTTGTTTTAGAAAATTTTCCATTTTTATAGTTTTCTGGTGGAGTAAAACCAAGTCCTTTCTTTTTGTAGCTACGATTTTGGTTTGGTTTCTTTTGAAAACCCGAACCAGAATTGTAACCTTTTTTCTTGTTTAGACGTTGTTGAACTCTTGAGGTGTAAAATTTAGGTTTTACAATAAGATTTTCATCTTTTATTTCAGAAATATTAATTTCTTTTAGTTTGAAAACCTTTTTAATCATTTCTGATTTAACACCTCTTATTGGAAACTCTTTATCAAAATATAATTTGTCAGAACCATTCAAAGTATATGCAACTTCAAACGTTTCGTCATTCAAATTAGATTTTGACAATAAAAACTCTTTATTGTAAACCCGTTTTCCCGATGATTTCGAACTCTTTTCAGACGAACTCGAACTCCTGACTGACTGACACGAACTTTCGGACTCGGACTTTGACTCTGACTCCTCATCCTTATCCAACACTTGATCGACCACTCGTTTTATCAGTTCGGACTCATGATCTGTGTCGGACGCTGTGAACGTGACGTCAATATTGTCTGGTAAAACATCGGTTATCTCGGATTCTAACTTAATATTGATCGCCTGTTTTAGTTCTTCCTCATTAGGTTTTCTAGGCGAGTACCCTTCCCAAATCGGAGGCGGACACTTATTATAACAGACACCCTGTTTCTTACCAGTATCCTTTCTCTTCGTTGGTTGTTCATCTTTAAATGCCTCAAAACCTTCAACTGTTGGATAAATTCTGTCGATTACGTAGTCACAACCTTTGTAACTTTGCAGCAATCTTCTGATTCTTTCATTCTCAGCTGCTTCACTATCCAACTCTTTCTTCAACTTTGCACATTCTTCTATATACATGTTGATCTCTTTCTGCTTTGTCATCATTGTTGCATTTAGCATCTTCAAAGCTTTCTCTCGTTCAGAGTTAGTCTTCTCCAGACCATTCACATGCCTATTCAATACATCATACGACTTTTTCAAGTTTTTTACATCAAACAACAACTGTTCTTTCAACTTTTCTAACTCACTAAACCTCTCGTCTTTCTCTATACATTGTTTACAAGACTCTAAACATGTGAGACAGGGTTTTGTGACTTCAACTATCTTCTCGACTTCAACTCTCTTTTCAACTTCCACAATCTTCTCAATCACTTTGACTTCTTTTATCTCCTTTGCAGCTTTCTTCTCTTTCAGTTTCTTCAGTTTTTCTGCAAAATAAAATTCAAAGCTATCAGAAGATAAGTGAGTTTTTCCAATATTAATCTGTTCAATCTCTTCATCACTATCACTTGTTTCTGATGAACTGTTTTCAGAAGAAACAGATCCTTCATCTTCACTCTTCTCTTCATCAGATAACACTTCCATCCATTCCTTCAGCATTTCTGGCTTTTGAATGATATGTGCAATGAACGCTTTAACATTTGAATCAGCTGGAATATATTTGTCCCAGCTAAATCCTTCAGCCACTTTCTCATTATCTTGATCAGCGATGCCAAAATAAGCTTTCCTGTTTGCATCCTCGATCATTCTTCCATGTGCCGTTTGAGGTTCCTTTTGTTGATGCGGTTGATGAGTGATTTGCTGATAAATGGTTTTCCTGTAATAATCATCTTTCCCAGACGATTCTTTTTCTCCTCTCGGCTGCTGATTCTTGCATTCTCTTTTAAAGTGACCTTTCTCCCTGCAACGAAAACAAACAACTTTAGATTTATCAAATCCTAAGTTAGAAAGGTTTGCATCCAAGAAATCAGTTCTCCCTGTAACCAATCTAAACTTTTCAGCTCTCCTCAAAACACTCGCTAAAGCCCACTTGATGTCCATCAATTCTAGCTCCTCTGCATCGATCTGGTCATAATCTTCTTTTGTCAGCATTGGATTCCCAATTCTTCCGGCAATCAACCCTTCATAAGCTTCCAATGCAGTGACCAATAATCCCATATGATGCTTTACGAATTTTTCAGAATAATTTTGACCATTTTGAAGATGTAGAGCCACATTGCATTGTAACAGATGACCATTTCCAACTGATGTACTTTGAACACTTGGAGGATTCACCGTTGAGAATCCACTAGTGTTTACTGATCCTTGACTGCTTGGTTCAGATTGATTTCCAGCACTAAATGCAGTTTGTATCTTTGGACTGACTTCAGCAGTTTGAACATTTCCTTTATAATACAATTTGATATCTTGCTGATGAGTAGAACTGTTCATTCTGGCAATTTTCTGTTGCTCCATATCCTGTGCCTCTAGTTTCTCGATAAACTGTGCAATCGACAACCTGCTAAACTGTCCGGAATTCTTCAATATCATCAGATACGTGCCCCATTCCTTTTGCGGTAACGCATCAGCAAACTTTTCAACCCATTCAGCTGGAGTTTTTGTAATTTTCAACTGTGACATAGTGCGAACCAAATGATAGTATCTTTCAATAAGAGTCTTGGTCGTTTCACCAGGCATACACGCAAACAATTCAAACTCTTTCTTTAGTAAAGCTGCTTTACTTTGAAGCATCTCAGTACTTCCCTCAAACTTCTTCTTAAGAGCTTCCCAGATAGAGTAAGCATTGTCATCATGTTGAAGCAATCCAAAGATATCTTCCTTTACTGCTTGTTGTAACAAATTAATCATCATTTTTTCACCTTTATAACACTCTTTCTCTTCCTCACTGAATTCAGAAATTATTTTATCAACTCTCATTGCATTTTGTGGTCTAACATATTCAGTTTCGATGCTCTCCCAAGCTTTTAGATGATTCGCCTGCACCCAATTCTCGAACCGTTTCTTCCATCCGTGATAATCTTCAATTCCCATGAGTTTCGGGGGCTTTTGCATTGTTCCGGTTTCATTCTCCATGTTGAAATTCTTAGCAATATCGGATGGACTAGCAGGAGTTGTAGCAAACGCGTTGTAAAACTCAGAATCCATGCTTCAAACTTGTATCAACTGACGATCTTGATTTACCTGTCAATCTTGAAATACCTGACGTAGCACAAACAAAACAAAAACACGATCAGTTAAAACTTTGTCAAATAACAGTATAATACTGGTACTCGAACCGATGAATATTCTGTGCGGACTGAAGTTTGACAAACTGAAGATTGATACACCGTGCGAACGGAACTTGATGCGAACTGGGATTCAAATTTTCAAACCGTACGACAAGCTATGAACTGGCAAAATCACACGACCTCTTCTTTTGAACAAGCTTTGGACTTGAACAAACACAATGCTTTGAACTTGGGTTGTGACTCGGATCAAAGGTTCAAATGCCAACAATAATACAAAACTTCTGATTACCAATTATTGAATCAAGTGATAGGACCACAAAGGGTAGTGGGGCTTCACTCACCCAACAACTTTAAAAATCAATTTTACCACTTGTTGAATGGACAAAGTTATGGGCGGCAACACATTATCGATAATTGGACCGTAAACTATATTCTCACATGGGCTACCAACACTTCAAATTTTTATGATACTCAAATCTGATTTGACCGTCCTTCTTCTTCTTCTTTTTTTTTTTTAGTTTTAAGGTTGGTGTAACTTTTGATAATTTGACCGATTTTGATATTGGTTAATGGGGGCGGCACCTTTAATACATCAACAACTTTTCTTTAACTTGATTTAATAGGACCTATTGTACCGACTTTTGAAGGTGTGGGCGGCAATTTAATAGACAATATGGACAGCAACTTTGACACCTATTAAATCCTCATTTGACCTCCAACATAAATGTGATCGACACCCTCTATCTTTTAATGGACAGATAATGACGACAATTTAGTCAACAACAATAACTATGGGGCGGTGTATTAAAGGCCTGCAATTAACCAGTTCTGCTGACAACGATGACACAAAAGCGATCCCACTTATGACATATGAGCGGTCTAAAAACTTGTCTTAACAGCGATCCAGAAAATTATTATGAGCGAACCACACTTTAATCTATGAGCGATCCACCATGTTCGAAAAAGCGATCTAAACACCTAATTTGGAGCGGTCCAGAAACTAATACCTATGAGCGATCCATACACTGTCTATATAAGCGATTCAACTCAATTTTGACCAAAAAGCGGTTCACATCTTGTTCAAATAAGCGAACCAGACATGTTCAGACCTGCAACTTTTGACGCGATTTCGAACGAAAAAATCTCGATTTCTCCTAAACGGTTTGGAATTTCGATCTGAAACTTGGTAGGGTTTTAGATCAGATATAAGCGCACCACATATCCAAAAATCAGCCAAAACGGACCGTGAAATCTTGGTCTGACGTAAGAAAGAAGGTGTAGAAGAAGAAAAAGTGATGAAATCCAGCAAATCTCAATAGAACTCCTCCTCCTGAAGCTCTGATACCACTTGTAGGATCGGAATCTGACCCGAACGAGTCAATCAGAGGAGTTTGATCAGATACAGGTGCGGAAAACAAGTACCTGACGAAGAAACAGCTAGATCTTCACTTAATTCTCTTTACTGATTGATTTAACACTTTTTACACGCAATTCTCACACCGGCAGCACCTCGGTATGGAAATCTGGAAGTTACAAATGTGGACCTCTCATATGGTATTTATAGGTGAGGTGGACCTCTTATTCGGCATGTCCGTATAAGCGGTCCAGGTAGGTGTGAGGTGCACCTCTTATTCGGCATGTCCGTATAAGCGGTCCATGACTCTAACACATCTAAACTCTCCAGTTTTCTCGTAAAACGCGCCCTAATCTATACAATACAATGAAAAACTCGATCTAAGACGAAATCAACAGATGTAGTGCACCAACACACCACGCCCTCGTGTTCACTGGGCACGGCCCCGTGGTGGGCAATAGAAGCTTCTATAGGTTTGTCTTTTCTGCTGCTTCTTGGGCATGGCCCCGTGCTGGCTGAGCACGGGGCATGTTCAGTCTTCTGCCTTCTCTGTTTTGCTTGGGAGGATGCTGTCGAGGGGTCGGGCAATCCACTTATGTTCCTTTTCTTGTATTTATGTTAGATCTAGCTGCCTTTTTGCTTCTTTTGTTAATTTGAGCTCATTTAATCCTGAAAATACAAAAGGAAGACAAAAACACTCTTTTTCCAACATTAGTACTTAAAAAGGGTTAGTTTGTGCCTTATTTGATGTAATTTATATGTTGCATTTTACACACATCAGTGAACCATAAGAGGTACCTAAATGGAAGCTTGTTCTTCCTACCTCCTACATGATTTCCATGATACTAGAGGTGCCTAAATGAAGATTTAATCTTCTACCTCATGCTTGACTATTGGACATAATAATACATATAATACCTATAATTAGATACTATTTAACATTCGAACCCTTGATGTAACGCCCGGCTATTTTGTACTTTCCATTTATAGAAGGTTTCGTTCGTAGTTCTATTTTTGGAAACCTTGTATTCTTGTAATCATTTCCTTTCCTTGTAATCTTTATCAAATCGAGACTTGGATCATTAATGAAACTGGTATTTTATTACGTATATGTCATACGCACTCTAATTATGCTCGTATGTTCAACTTCGTGAAACAATTGATGTTTAATCATGACTCTTGGAAACTTTGTGTGAAACTTGTAATTAAACTAAAACTTATGCCTTGAACGTGTTCTGAATGAGGATGATACTTGGTTATGACGTTTATACGCTTAAATATACTTTGGTTGTGATCATCATGCTTAACTACACCTTATACTATGCTTATTTATACAACGGTTAATCATCTAATATGTGACATATACTTGTCACTTACAAACATGTTTCATACTTGTACATTACACTTTTTACCTAGTTAAATCATGTTTTATTTCATATTTCATATTTCACCTTGTTACAAGTTAGGGGAAACATTGTTGCATATTATTACACAACTTAACTAACAAAATTACTCATTATAATGTTTTAAAAAAATAAAAAAATAAAGAAATATGGCAGCCCCAATTCAGCAAAATTAAGCCCCATATAGTTGGGTTTTGTGGGCTAGTTTCAAGGTGTAACCCCTTCTAAACACTTCCAAAGCCCAACCCATTGAAACCCTAATCCTTCCCCCTATAAATACCACTTATAACCAGCCTCCCTACCACTTTTGCAACACTAAAAACTCTCAAAACATCCTCCAAACCGTAGCTGAAAGCAAAGGTTCGAGCAGATTGACACCCCTTCACGAAAATGAGCATAACTCACTCAATTCTTATCCGATTCACTTGATTCTTTTTCCTACTTGCTTGGATAATCATGGGGTTCGATTCCTAGACTTCTCCTTGGAGAAATCAGATCTGGAAATGCCCCGAAATAGTCCATAAACTTTCTGTTTGTTTTTATGTTCATCAAAAACTTGTTTAAGCCTATGCAACTTGTGTCAAACACAACTCAAGCCAATGTCCTAATGCTTACAACCCCTCTTATGGTTGGTTAAGCTTAAAAACATGGTTGAGACATCCAAATCAGGGGTTAAAACCTCATAAACTTTCTGTTTTAATTAGGGTTTTACCCACAAGTAGTGTTCGAGTATGAAGCTTTATGAATGTGTGATGGTTGGACTAGCTTGGGCTATCCTTCATAAGAATCCACTCATTACTTGATGTTTTCTATAGATTAGTTGTTGTAATTACCTTAATACTTGTATGTTCATGACCCTCCTTGTTGTTTATAACAACAAGTGTAGTGGTGAACAATAGAGGTGCCTAAATGGAAGCTTGTTCTTCCTACCTCATGTATGTACTCTATGACACAAAGAGGTGCCTAAATGAAGACATTAATCTCCTACCTCATGCTTGAATCATAAGACTTGTAATCTATATAATATCTAAGCTATTCTATATACATATATACCTAAGTAACTAAACTTGATGATAACTTAATAGTTACTTGTCAAGAATATGTTACATCATCTATGACCATGCTCTTGTTACGACTCTAATGGACCTTTGAATCCATGAAATCATACCAACTCTTTTGAGTTCTAATAGTGTCAAGAACAAGGGTTATGTGTACAAGATGATTATTTTTACTTATGTTATTTTCTATACAACTTAAACTCCGAATCTATAATCTTCCGTAAACGCCAAACTCACACACCTTGTTTTCCTCGTGTAGAAGGACAAGGTGCTCCGAATTAATCCATCCACCAACTCACTCGCGGGATTTCAAGTAGGAAAGCTTGCAACCACCGTGAGTATACTCGCAACCCCCCTTTTTATGTTTACCACTTTTTGGGGTGTAACATGTTTTACTATTAAACTACACTTAAACTTATTCTTTATGCAATGCACAAAACAATCCTTATACATGAATACTATGCTATGATACTTGATGCTTACGTGGACCATACTTATGTGATATGTTTTAGCATTAGCTCTCACGAGCCTCCCTTCGACATGTATAGCGCTATAGGAGTAACGCACCGCCCCCCTTAAACTTGGGTCATGTTGAATTAATTAAACTTTCTTGCGTAAACAGAGGTTGGCTAGAAATATTGCATGCCACGCTAGGTTGATCTCGTATAGACTAAGTTGCCATGTGGATTCGTTTTAAACTTTTAAACTTATACTTATACTTATGCTTAAACTTGTATACTCGCCTTTGCTTTTGCATTGAATTGTATTTTAAACATGTTACAGGTTGATGATGATGATGCTATGAAAAGAAGTAGCGTTGATGTCTAGATACACATTTAGACGTTTAGGTTTAATATGTTGTATCAATTTTGCTTGTGTTGTCATGTACTTCTTTTGAACTTGTTGTATTTGAATTTCTTGTAATGTTGACAATTTACTTTATGAAATGAAAGCGGATTATTAAAATATTGTCACAAATAGCGTTATGATGTCTCTAGCAATCTTCACACTTCGTCTCATCCCGATGTTTCCGCCATTGGTTGGGGTGTGACACTTGATAATGAACTTGTGTTCATTCGTCATAGTGTTAGAATAACATCACCTAAGACATAAGACTTTTTACGATTCTAATGAGTACTACTCATGAACACATTAACCCTTGAGGTTTCATAGTGTCAAAAACAAGTACTTGTGTAAAGGGTGATTATTTTCATATATTATTTACATGTTATTTTAAACTCCAAATCTCGACTCTAATCATGCTTGAACTTTAACCCTTATACATTCGACCTCCTGATCTCGTTACTCATCAACAATTGGATAATCGGAAAGCATATGCGAATTTTGTAAGTACACTTGACCCATTTTCCTTTTAATACACTTTGGGTGCAACATGTTTAACTTGTTAAAATGCACGAATTCACAAACATGCTTTAGTCAATCAATCCTTATACATGCTTTGTTATGCTTAAGTTCATGCTAGAATTCATACTATTTGTTAACCCGCCTTAACAATTATAGCGCTATAGGAGTAACACACCACCCAATGGGGTTTTGTTAAGTTATATTCTTTACGGTCTCGATATTGTTATATCGAGGGATGCTATTATTCATACTTTACGGTCTCGATGTTGCTACATCGAGGGATGCTATTATACTAGTGGACACTTGGGTTTGACTTTTAGTTATGCATGATAGTTTGACCTTGTATACCAAAATGCTATGTTGGATTGAAAATACTTTTTATACATATGACACGAGTCTAAAACTTGTGTACTCGCCAATACCTTGGTATTGAACTACACTTTTAAAATATGTTGCAGGTTTAGCGATGATGTTGATGATGCATGGAATCTAGTAGGATGCTTAGATACGCACTTTAAAATTTGTATTCATATTGTATTGTATTTCATTATTCATGTTGTTGTATTTTGCTTCAAATCCTTGTAATTGATTCTTTAGAAATGGAATGAAATTATTATTTAAATACTTGTCATAATTATTAGTGTTATGATGTCTCAAGCAATCTATTTCATCTCACTCCGATGTTTCCGTCATCGGTTGGGGTGTGACATGTCTCAGCCCTCTCTTACCTTTAAAGTAACCGAACAAATTACTATTCATGGCTAAGGAAAACGATGTAGACGTAACACATGCCATAATCCACTTCACCATTTTACTATCAAAGCGAAACCCCTGCAAAGTGTGCCGAAGAAAGTTCCAATCTATATTATTGTAAGCTTTTTGTATGTCTACTTTAAACGCACATCTAGGCGGACCCACATTCTGATGATAATTATGCATAAGCTCCTGAGTTATCAGAATATTATCTTGGATTCTCCTACCCGGAACAAAAGGTGATTGGTTGATACTAACGATACCACACAACCCTTCTTTAATACGACTCGTAATAATCTTGCTAATACACTTATATAAAGTGTTACAACACGAGATTGGTCTATAATCCGAAATTAAAGAGGGAGTAGGAACCTTGGGGATTAGTGAGATGATCATATGATTAAGTTGATGCAAAAACTGGCCATTAAAAAAAAATCCCGAATCGCCTCACAAACATCCTTGCCAACAATGTCCCATGACTTTTTAAAAAATACCGAGGTGTATCTGTCAGGACCCGGTGCTTTGGTACCCGAAATCATGAACATAGCCATTTTGATTTCCTCATCTGTCACCTGTCGAACCATATGTGTCACACCCCTTTATAAAGCGGAAGCACGAGGTGTGATCATGAAAGGTTTTCATTGCATATGATTGGTAAACATAGTACATGCTCATAAAATAACTTCAAATGCCAAACATTACATAACTGAAATCATAGTTTTACACAAGACGGCATATTGTCTGAAAAGTTTACAACTTTATTCATATATAAACATAAACGACATCCACGATCCACTTTCGTTACCTGAAATACATGTGAGTTTTTGGAAAAAACGTCAACATAATGTTGGTGTGAATTCATGCAGTTCTTATATTGAACGTTTGTATACTTTGTATGAAAAACATGGTATGTATCTTGTATGTAAATGGTGTGTGAAAGCAATGGATGAGGGTTCTTCATGTTCTTCAAGCACCAAGCTCCACAAGACACTTTCTAACACTTGAAATGAGCTTGAAATTGGATGAATGGTGGTTGAATATGGTGGTGGTGGTGGCACTTCTAGGCCGAGAGGGAGAGAGAGAGTATGAGGGAGGTGGAGTGGTGAAGTAGGTTGAAGTGATCTTATCAAGATACATGCCATACTTATAGAGATCTTCCAAGATCTTACCATATCAAATTGAATCCAAGAGAGATTTAGTGAATCAAAGGAAATCTAAGAAAGATCAAATAAGATATGGGCAAGATTTTGGCAAATATTTGGTGGGGGCCACCCCTTGTAACCGTAGACAAGAATGGGGGGGGCAAAGTGTAAAATCCAAACTCTAATTTATAAACAAGTTAGCTTTCATGTGTAATTTTTAGGGACTTGATGTGTTATTATGTCATAAGGGCTGTTATGGTGTTTGGGGACCATAACTAGCTCAGAAATATTAAAACAATGTTTTTAGTAATATTTTGATGTTCTGGGTAATGTCCGGTTGTTCGGTTAGATACCGGTTCGTTAAAGTGCTAAATTGCACCGTTTAGTGTCCTTTATGTATCCTTTTGTGACGCTTTTAATTCCCAACACTTGGGGAAGTATTATGGATGATAAAACATGAATTCTGCATAATATTTTGAGGTTATAAAGCTGATTATAGCTGAATTCTGTAAGATTCTGCACTTAAAGTGTGTTTCGGGTGCTTTTTAGTGCGTATTTTGGCTCCCGGAAAGTCTATATATAAACCCTTGTATGTACTCTTGGGTTTTAATGTATTCTTGACGTTGGACCTACACTTAGGCCCTAATTCTTTTGTCTGACTGCTTTCTGCAGATTTGTTGACACAATGTGTCTTATCGGTGAGTTTACTAGTATTTCTAACGCAACGTTGTTCATTAATGCATAAAGTAATTATTGTAGTATAAAACGTACATGAATTCACCTGTATAGTATGAAATCAGACAATGTTGACATTTAAGCACATAATTGCAGTCATTAAGTATTAATTAAGTTGTACGGAACTTATCGGTTTGGTGCCAGTTGTCACAATATGAGTAGCTTGATCATGCGTTAAAACATTCTGGAACAAGTCAGGTGTTGGGATCGCACCTATGCTATTCTCGGTTCCAAAAAAAAAAGCCGAGAAATGGTCTACCATAACTTGGGGAACAGAACCTCCTTCATGAAGCGAGCCCGCAGAATCCCGAATCGCAAAGATTTTACTCCGATGATTCTTAGCCTTCACTACATTATGAAAGTACTTAGAGTTTGAGTCGCCCAACTTAAGCCAGTCGACCTTCGCTTTTTGCGATAAAAATACCCCTTCATCATGCACCGCTTCCTTGTATTTCTCAAGCAACATACCATGCTGAATAAGTAACCCTTCATTATCCGGATTTACATCCATCGCACACTGACAATCTTCCAATTCTTTTCTAGCAATCTTAACCTTTTCATGCAAGTTACCTTGCTTAAAGAATAGTTTTCGCATTGGGGTTTTCAGGTTCTTCAACTTCTTTACAACTCGGAACATTTTGTGGCCCGATATATCATTACACTAACCCCGCTTAACTTCATCCAAAAAACCTGTATTACCCGCCACCAAGTTTACAAACTTGAATGGCTTCGGATTATCTATAGTAATGTTTGGCAGTTTGAGAATGCATGGAGAGTGATTAAAAAGCCGATATGGAAGGAAATAAGCAGCTGCCATTAGAAACGAATCAACCAAATGGATATTACCCAAAATTCTATCTAGTTTCTTGAAAATAGCACCTTTTTCTGCTTATTTGACCACGTGAAATGCAACCCAGAGCTATTAACATCAAACACCTCAACTTTATCCACACATTCCTTGAACTCTCTTGAACTTATACTTAATGATGACGAACCCTACTGCATGTCATCATGAAACAAAGACGCATTGAAGTCTCCCATAATCACCCATGGCTTATCATGCACACCAAATCCTTCAAAACTTATTTCTAAGCTATGTAAAGGATATTTAGGGTATGTTTGTAGGATCGGTGAATCGATCAAACGAGACATTCAGAAGAGTTCTCGATCAATACGAAAGGCGGAATCAGACGTATCGATGTTATATCAGCTTGATTTGCACTTATAAGTAGATTAACGGTCTTTTGTATTGATTTGAAACTGTTTACACGAGCTGGCGACACTTCGGCAGAGCTTCGCTACCGGAATCAGATGTTACAAATAAAGAACCAAGACTCACTATATAGGGAATGCCAGGTCGCACGAACCAGTCTGGACCAGGTAGCACGAACTGGTCAATTCACACGAACTGGTCAGTTCGCACGAACTGGCCAGGTCGCATGAACTTGCTGGTTCAGACCTGTTTCCCGTTTCTCTCGTACAACGTGTCTTGGTCTATTTATCTAGTTACATGACTCGATACAAGACGAAGTCAACAGACATATGCACTAACAAACTCCCCCTTGGATGTTGACGAGTCTTCAGTTTATTGAGTCTTCAGTCTTATCAGTCTTCATGCTCTCACCAAAGTATCTTTCTCTGTAAGCATCCTCATCAATCTCTCTCTTCTTCTATCAGAATCTCAACCTGGCTCTATCCTCTCTCTAATTCTCTTGATCAGATCTCTTGATTCTTTACACTTAACAGTATCAGCAGCTTCTATCTCAAGCTTTGTTCTAGAATCTGAATCTGGTTTTTATGTCTTTAGACTCCTCCTTTCGATAAGTTGGGATCGCAGTCTGGAATTCACAATCTGCATCTTTCACAGGTTCAGGAACGTCTCCTGGCTCTTGGTAGCAACAAGATCAGAAACCTGGCTCTAATCTGCATATGCTTATGCGAAAATCCTCAGGAGTCGAAACCTAGCTCTTTCAAAGCTTTTTACCTGCACATACTCTACCCAAAAGTAAATTTTTCAATTTTTAAAATTTAACAAATTTAGAAACCACTGGTAGATATCATTCAACATCAATAATAGTTATATCAAGTTCAAATTAATGACCTTGATTAACTAACACTGATTTTACTATTAGTTTCACAAAATTATCTCAAGCTTTAACTTCACTTTTCATTTCAAACACACTCTCCCAATCCATTGTTGTTCATCATGTTTAGCACTCGAAATTTTGAAAATCAGCTTTCCAACATCAGTTGTCGAAAATAAGATGAAATAAAATCTTTTTGATTTTTCAAAATTTTATGCTAAAACACATTCTTTTTGGATTTTTAAGATTTTCAGAGTGTAAAAATGCAATAAAGAAATATTTATAGACGATATTTTTGTGAGTTTGTGTAAGAGGATCATATCAGTTTTTGAGACAAATCACTAACACCGTTGACCTTTATAGACTTTAAGTCTTAAACAAATTCACTTCTGATTGTCAGTATTGTTGTCCACTTAAACCTCTACACAAGTTTCAATTGATTCGAGATACGAATTAGTGTTTTAAGGACTTAAACTTATTCGCGTGTCCCACCTCAGAATATACTCCCGTATCAAAATTCCCTAGATTCAGTCTTACAGGCGTGTATACCAATTTGATATCTGTATCTGGGTTAGTGCGAGACCTTGAGAGCTTAGGTATGAACTTCTGTTCAGTCAAAGAGATGAAGGCTCGACTTTAGGTGTGTTCCCTTTAGGGAATCTTTTCTTCAACTGCAATTGATTCATATCTTTCGGTATTTTTCAATTTTTATGCAGAGGGTAAGCTTTTTAAAGCGCTTAAAGTATTATACGAAGTCTAGGCCATTGTTTCCGCAATATCAGAAGACCAGGTATAATACCCCAGATATCAAACAGTATAAAGACCTAGTATCTCAGAATCAGGCAATCTCTCAAACAAGATTTCGGGGGTTACCCATATATCCGAGAGATGTTCCCCACGAGAAAAGTAAGTATTGATATTTAGGTTTATATCTCGAAAACAATCTACTAGTCGTGCAAAGTCTACTGGCACACCATCAGTGAGACTCGTTTAAAAACATTTTGACTTTCCATTTCTTTAGCATGTTGTGATAGTCCACTGATGTACTATCATTTCCTCTTATTCACAACAAAACTCATTTTGATTTTTCAATGTTTTTGGTTTTTATCTGGTTTTATCATGTTTTTGGATTTTTCAAATTTTCAAAATTTCTAAATTTTTTACTCCCCCTAAAATCAAAAATATGTTTCAATTTTTTATTTTCCGTGAAAATTTGAAAAATAAACTCAATAAACTGTACAAATAAAATGACAAACTGATGTGAATTGCTTCAATTCGCCATCCACTTGGCGTAAACAATCAGAACAACCCCTCCCCCTGACAACAAACTTTTTTCCCATTATGATTTCAAAACACTTAAGTTTGTTTTAATCAAAATGGTTTTTCCGGAAAATTAGTTTTGTTGATTTCACACATCATGGGATTTAATTCATCATTTTGTTCCTTTAACCACTTGTAAAAATTATCACTTGTAGGTTTTTCACAAAAAAACATTTTTCAAGAATGATGCCAATTCATGCTCCACGATTACCAACTTGAGAACTCCGGCAAGTCAGGATTTTTAGTTAAAGAGATTCACCCAAGCCTGACGGTCCTTGGGTGATTCCGAGTCATCATCACTCAGTTTCTTTCCGTTCTTATTCTTTTCATAGAATTCCTTTACCCCTTTGACCTTCCCGTCAACCATTTTTCAAAAAATATTTAGAACTTTAGGGTTAAAGGCTTTTTCAACATCAAATTCTTTCTTTTCAGAAAAAAATTGATTTGAAATCTCAACTTTGCCAATTTTTTGCTTTAAGTTCCGTTTGACAATGGTGGAAATTTTGCATCATCCATTGTCGGAACGGAATTATCACTTTTAGCTCAACTTGTGGCTCCTCTGACTTTGACGAGTCAGATTCATCGCCAGAAAGTGCCTCTGATTTCTTAACAACCCACTTGTGGTTGTTCAGATTCACTCTTCTTTTGTAGAAACATTTCGAACTTTCACCAACTTTGAAAGTCGAATTTTTGAACTCCTTAAATTTTTCAATTGGTTGTTCTTTTTTATCAACAAGTTTCTCTTTCAATTTAGAGTTAGAAGAAACTCCCTGTTTTGTGTTGGTGAGCTTTGGGCAATTCCAAGCAATATGTCCAACCTCTTGACATTTGAAACAGGTTCTTCTTTCAACCCTCGGTTCAGATTCCTTCTTCTGAGCAACATCATTCTTCATTCCCTCTTGCTTCTTAGCAAGGAATTCTTTGTTCGTCTGTTTTCTGAACAAATTCTCTTTTTCTTCTTCAGAAGATGTTCCTGAAACAAATTTAGTTTTTGGTTTATAAATTTTCTCATTTTTATGATTTTCAGGTGGAATAAAACCTAAGCCTTTCTTTTTGAAATTACTGTTATGGTTTGGTTTCTTTTAATAACTAGAACCAGAACTGTAACCCTTTTTCTTGTTTAATCTTTGTTGAACTCTTGAAGTGTATTTTTTTAGGTTTTTCAGTAAGATTTACATCTTTTATTTCAGAAATATTAATTCCGGTTAATTTGAAAACCTTATTAATCATTTCAATTTTAACACCTCTTATTGGAAATTCTTCATCAGAATATAATTTGTCGTAGTCATTCAAAGTATATGCTACTTTGAATGTTTCGTCATTCAAATTATTTTTTGATATCAGAAAGTCATTATTGTAAACCCTTTTGACCGGTAAACTCGAGCTTTTGTCTGATGAACTCGAATTTTCAGGTTTAGACCCTGACTTTGACTCCTCGGTTTCATCTTTATCTAACACCTGATCGACCACTTTCTTTATTAACTCAGACTTATGATCAGTGTCAGACGATGTGAACGTGACGTCAATGTTATCTGGCAATCTATCTGAAGGTTCAGATTCCCACTTTAAATTGGTTGCCTTTTTGACTCTTTCTGAATTAGGATTTCGTGGAGAATATCCTTCTTCAAGCGGTGGTGGACACTTTGTATAATTGGTACTATGTTTCTTACCAGTATTCTTTACTTTAGATTTCTTCTCTTCAAACGCTTCCATGCCTTCTACTGTAGGGTAAATCCTGTCAATCACGTAAGAAGCACATGAGTAACTTTTCAATAACCTTTTTACCCTCTTAGTTTCTATCCTCTGAGTTTCCAATTTTTGTTCAAGTTCAGCACATTTCTCAATGTACTGATTGATGATTTTCTTCTTCGTCATGAACGCTCCATTGAGTGTCTTCATAGCTATCTCTTGTTCATTGCTTGACTTGCTATATTGATTCATAGCTTTGTTTAACACATTATAAGATTCTTTCAGTCTGTTCATGTTATGAATCAATTTGTTGTTGTGCCTTTTCACAGTATCACAATTTTCACACTTCTCAGGTATCTTTTCAGTATCTGCATCCTTCTCAACCTTGATAGCTGGAATTTCTTTAACCTGCTTCTTTACAACTCGAACATTTTCCTCAGGTTTGATCTTTTCTTCAACAATTGCTGCCTTATGATGCTTCTTTTTTGCAGCTTGTCTTTCTTTGATCTCTTCCATTTTACCTGCAAAATACAAATTATACCTATCAGGTGAAAATTCTCTTTTATAATATTCAAGTTTTCGAATTTCTTTACTGTCATCATCACTCTCTTCATCTAACGAGTGATCAAAGATTGGTGCTTTTTCTGAAGTCTCTTATGTTGAAACCGGTTCTTCTTCTTTCTTTTTAGGACTGAATTGCTGAGATTCGTAATGAACATACGCTATTTCATCTTCAATAGTTGAATCTTCAAAAATTTGAGCAACAAATGCTTTAGAATCTGAAGTTCTGTTAGGATCATAATGATCCCAATTAAAACCTGCTGGAATTCTTTCATCTTCTTGATGAACTAGATAAGCTTTCTTTGATGACTCTTCGATCAGATCCTTCCTAGCATGTGAAATTTGTGGCGATTGTTGTTGATGCGGCTGTTGAGCAATTTGATGATAAATCACTTTTCGATGATAATCATTGTTGCCGAATGGATTTTGAGCTCCACTTGCTTCGCGATTTGTGCATTCTCGTTTAAAGTGCCCCTTCTCCCTACAACGAAAACAAGTAACTTTAGATTTATCAAAACCTAAAGGTGAAGTTCCAGCATCACGGAAATCATCTCTTCCAGCGATCTCGTATACTTCTCAGCTCTTCTCAACACACTAGCCATACACCACTTTATATCCATTAGTTCCATCTCTTCAGCATCAATCTGATCATAATCCTCTTTGGTCAACATTGGATTACCAATCCTTCCGGCTACCAAACTTTCATAAGACTCTAAAACGGTCACCAATAAAGACATATGACCTTTGGCAACCTCTTCCGAGAAATTCTGACCATTCTGAAGATGTAATGCAATGTTGCATTGTAGTACTTGCCCATTATTGGTTGCTTAAAAATTTGGATCAACTGACGGATATGAAGAGAATCCATTTTTGTTGTTTGATCCTTGAGATGACCCTCCAGAAGAACTGTTTGCGTTAAATGCAGTTTCAAACTTTGGTGCAATGTTGGTCTTATCACTCGTACTTCCTTTGTAGTACAGACCAATGTCCTGTTCACCATTAGAATTCATCATTTTCGCCATCTTTTGTTGTTCCATCTCTTGAACTTCGAGTTTTTCAATAAACTTGCTCAACGATAGATTCGCAAATTCACCAACATTTTTCAAAATCATAAGATACGTGCCCCAAACATCTTGTGGTAACGCATCGGCCAACTTTTCAACCCATTCTTCTCTATCTTTCTTGATATCCAATCACTTCATGTTAACCACCAAATTGCAGTATCTTTCTATAAACATTTTGGTGTTTTCAGTTTTCAATCTACGAAATAGATCAAATTCTTTCTTCAAAAGCAATTTTTTGTTCTTGATCATGTCTAAACTTCCAACAAACTTCGTTTTTAGTGCTTTCCACATTGAGTGTGCACTTCCATTGTGTTGCAATAAAATCAAGATGTCTTCCTTAATGGCTTGTTGCAATATACTGATCATCATCTTTTCACTTTTGTATTTCTTTCTCTCTTTTTCATCTAAATCTTTAATAGCAACAATCTCTCTGTATTCATCAATCGGTCTAACATATCGTTCTTCAACACATTCCCACGCCTCTAAATGATTCGCTTGAACCCAATTTTCGAAACGTTCCTCCCATCCACTATACTCCTCGATAGTCATGAGCTTAGGTGGTTTTTGCATGGTGCCCATTTCATTTTCGAAGTTCACGTTCTGAGCCGTAGTGATCAGGGTAGCAAATGCGTTGTAAAATTCAAAATCCATGTTTTGGTTTTTTAAAAATTCACAATGACAGACTTTCAAACGATCTAGAGATATTTTCAAACTCAACCCACGCGAACTGGTAATACAACCAAACAACCTGAGTCACTTCGTGCGATCTGGAATTCACCCGATCTGACGGTTCAAATCGTACGACCTGAGGAATATCTTTCAAACAATCTGAAGTCCTGTTAACCAAACCGTACGACCTGGTTAAAGCTTCCAAGCGATCTGACACGTTTCAATCCGTGCGAACTGATTCAACTCGTGCGAGCTGGATGTTCAGCTCGTGCGACCTGTATGATTTCCAAACAACCTGAACTCAATTCGTACGATCTGAAGAATGATTTCAAATGATCTGGTGATACTCGAACGATCTGAGATGTTTTTCATGTGGTTTAGTCAATTTTATCAAGTTTTAGGTTGAATTAGGTTCTGATTTGTTCAAGGATTGTTCAAAACAGTGTTTTACGTATTATATGTCAAAATCAAATCATTTTAACCGTGAAATCTCGGTAAATTTGAAAAGAAAGTGTAGAAGAATGAGTAGAAATGAGAAGAAATCAGTTTTATCCGTGAAAACAAGCTGAAATGGTAAGAACTCTTCCTCCTGAGCTCTGATACCACTTGTAGGATCGGTGAATCAATCAAACGAGACGTTCAGAAGAGTTCTCGATCAATACGAAAGGCGGAATCAGACGTATCGATGTTATATCGGCTTGATTTGCACTTAGAAGTAGATTAATTGTCGTTTGTATTGATTTGAAACTGTTTACACGAGCTGGCGACACTTCGGCGGAGCTTCGCTACCGGAATCAGATGTTACAAATGAAGAACCAAGACTCACTATATATAGGGAATGCCAGGTCGCACAAACCAGTCTGGACCAGGTCGCATGAACCTGTTGGTTCAGACCTGTTTCCCGTTTCTCTCATACAACGTGTCTTGGTCTATTTATCTAGTTACATGACTCGATACAAGACGAAGTCAACAAACATATGCACTAACAATGTTTAGCTTATATCACTATTCCGGAGTGTATGTCGCATTAAACTGATTACGTTTACGTAACAGTTTACGTATAACTTTCCAGAAACTGTTTAAAAGCTTGAAATCGAATAAGAATTAAAATGTGAAATTGTCAAACATAAATAAACAAATCTTGGGATCGAAACACAATGTTTCATTGATATTAAAGTTGTTCTACATTGTACAGTGTTTACAAGAGCACAAATGTCACAACAACTTTTTGTTGCAATACGAGAATATAGTGTCTCAACTCTTAAGTGCAATGTGGAGATTTAAAGATGAACTCAATATAGATTTGAAGTTCACAAAAGACAAGTGACTATATATTCATTTTTTACTAGATAGTCCTAGAATTTTGGAATATTTTAGTAATTATTAATTTATAGTTTCGCTAGGACGATATTAGTTAGCATATTAAGGGGATTCCTCCCTTAATTGTTAAGTTAGCGGTTTTGAAGAGATTAGTGCTTGTATCAGACAACAAGGTGTTCTATACAATCATATGCAAGTTATTTAATATGTTTCTTCATGTTTGTTCTTCATTCACCAGTTTGATTCTGCCAAACTGTTGATATTACTTGATATTGGTATTTTCAAGACTTACATACCTATCTCATTATAGTCACCGTAGCAAACTATAAACTTTTAATTATCTTATCTTGCCCGTGATAGTTAATATGTCCAAAATCTAGTCCTCATTTACATTTTTTAACAACTTATACTTCATTAGATCATAAAATAGTACAATGGGATCCTTAAGAAACTGGAAGTCCCGGTAAACAAACAAACATTACAAAATAAAATCACGAACATTAAATCACACAACTTCTCCAAAATAAGCCGCTAAAAGAAACCCTATGTTTAAGCCACATAAACGTATCTTCATTTATCGTGTCCACTACATTTAAGACTGAATATGAAGAACCATCAAACGCGCTCATTATATGCATTCCATATCTTCTAAATAGTTGCATAATGGATCGTGTCCATCACTTGTTTCCATTCATCAAACCCTTCATCTCGTTTGTCTTGTCCACCACGTTCCGGAAAGGCGTAGCCTGAACCAGGACCGGGGTTTCATCCACACGGAATTATGGCACCAAATCGCTCTAGCCATAACACACTTTGTTGCTAGATGGTTCACAGTTTCCTCACCATACCCGCAAAGACTACATGTTGTGTCCACAATAGGCATTCCATGGTTAAGAAGTGCTGCTTTAACCGGTATACTCCTAAAAAAAGCTTCCAAAACAAAGCTTTCATTGGAACCCATATTTTCTATTTAAAGCCCCCTACCTCCACTATAGTTTCAATCTAGTCAACCACTTGAGCTCTAAAACGTTCTACTGAGAAAACTTGATGTCGCATCCCAACAGATGGCGAAAACATCGGGGCGATACATAATAATTTCTCAAAGACAACATAACACTAAATTTGCAACAGTAAGTTAAAATTCAAAATTTCATTTCATTTCATCAAAATCAAAAGTTACATTGTCTCGAAAGGAAAATACAACAATGTCAAGTTACAAGACTACAACATAAAAATGCATAAGTAAAATTTGGTGAGTTTCTGAATCCACCCTAAGTAGATTTCTTGTAAACGTATCATCAAACATTTCCTACAACAAACGTACATAAAATATTCGTCAACACAAATTATGTCGGTGAGCATACTAGTTTATCTACATAGCATAAGCATAAGTAAAATCTCAAATCCACATGTTGATTGTATACTAAGTCATATAATCACATTAGCATGCAAGACTAAATATCAACCCAAAGTTTCCACTAGCATAGCCTTTTCACCGAAGTGAATAAGACCGTAAAGATTGAATACTTAACAATGACCCAATGAACGGGGCGGTGTGCTAATCCTATAGTGCTATACATGTTAAGGGAGGCTTTTTAAAGTTAATGATAGATAACATGCATAAGATTTGTCCTAGTATGTATAAACAAGTAGCATAACAAGTAAGCATGTTTCAGGATTGAGTGTTTGCATAAGATTGATTGTAAATTTTTAATACGGATACATGTTGCAACCTAAAAAGTGTTTAAAGCATAAAACATATCAAGTATGAACTCACGGTTTGCCAAGATTTCCACAAAAGCGAGTAATCAGTCTTAAAGGATGGAGTCACCAAAGTTTACCCTAAAATGGTAAACAAAGGCGTATGACTATGAAGATTTTAGGATTGGAATATAAATGGAAAATTTATAAGTATGAAAATACATAAAATATATCTTGCCTAGATACTTATTTGGACACTATTTTTAGTTGTGTTTTTTCTTGAGTGTTACACCCATTAGAAGTCCAAAATAAGGAGTCTAAAGCTAATATAATTTCCACCTTAACACATAACATTCCACCATGGTTTCAGTTGATATTATGGTTTGGTTTTTTGGAAGTATCATAGATGTATATTATAAGGTATATTATAGTCATGTATCAGAGGTAGGGTAATCCACTAACCTCAAGATTTTCAACATTGCACAAAATCACCACATGGATTATTCGGATGATCATGAATACAAGTATGAACAACATAACCAAATTATCTATTTCCTAAGTAATCAAGTGAAGTATCACTTAGACGAGTACTTCCAACATTGCAAGATTGGAGGCTTGGTGTAGGTTTACTCACTTTATGAGTTGGAGATTACTTAGAGACATACAAGAACTTAAAAGAAGGCATATGAACCTTAAAGTTTCTAGAACAAAACCTTAACACAAGCCCTTCAACATGGAAGTTTGTTGGTGACTTGGTTTGGTGCGAAAATGTTCCAAAAACAAAGTAAAGATGAACATGTTTATAAAGTTTAACAAAAATCCTCACTTGGACCTCAAAAATAGTAGTATACCAACTTTGTTTACCTTGGTAAACATGTGGTAATACTTCTAGAGGTTATCCAAGGAAGGAGAAGAAGAAAAGTGTAAGAAGGAAAACCAAAACTCACTATTTTGGTTCTTGAACTTTCTACCCAAAGTGGAAGAATAGAGAGTGTTTGAGAGTGATTAGAAGTCGTGAAATTGTTTAGAATGTGTTAAGGGTTGGTATTCATAAGTGGGATAAGTGGTTGGGGTTTTAAATGAGTTGGTTGGGAGTTAGGAGGGGAAAATTTCAATCCTTACAATGGATCAATCCAGCATAGATTTCGTTATGTAAGGCCATAGCCAATATCCCAAATGCCTTAGCATCAAGCTCTAACAATTGAAAATCCTGCTCAGATTAATCAATGGGTTTCTTAGGAACTATAACATCCGGTCTTTTGGTACTTAGAACAGAGGGAACATAAGGGCCGTAGACCACTAATCTCCAACAACCTGTGTTCTACGGGGACAACTGGTGACCCATTCTTCGTTGCCATATCTTGAATTCATGACGAGCGAGCATTAGAGGCTTGTTTGCCGATCCGGTATTTTGACGATCATGAGTGATTGACATCTCTCTGAATTCTATTGAGTTTAACTCAGAAAACAGAGTATCAGAAACAAATTAATGATCAGATTGGTCTAATTCTTCTCAATGTCCTTTCATCGCCCGATCGGTTATCAATTTGAGCTAGTTGATCTTCTAGATCAACGGTGAAGTCAATTCAGTGAAACAGGCTCTAATACCAATTGTTGGATCTGAAAGTGTGTGTAGTGTGTGTTTTTTATTGGATAGTTGGACACATTTAGAAATTCGATCAAACCGTTATAATAAACACATTAATCTAAAACAACTGGATTTTGGGAATGATTGCAAAATGATTTCATATTGAATTCAAATGATGTAATATAACCATAAGGTACAAAAATTGTACTCCCCCTCACCAGGTACACACACACACTCTCTCTCTCTCTCTCTCTCTCTCTCTCTCTCTCTCTCTCTCTCTCACTATGTTCTTATGCTCTATGCCTCTTAGTATTACTGTTACATTAAATAAAATAAACGATATATAGGAGGAGAGAACTGCTAGTGACATTGTGACAACCCGAGATCTCAAGGTCCTTCCTCTACGCATCACTTGTTTCATAACCCTGTTTTCACAATTCGTTTTACGTTATAACATGTGCATGATATATGAATGATTAAAGTATTGTTATGTTTGGTTGTAAATGAAAACCTAGGAGTTGTTTAATGTTTAGTCATAACATGTTCATGCTTCTTAACTTTGGGCCGCACACCACACTCAAGTCGACGAAGAACCTATTCTTCGTTGACTGTCTTTTGACGAAGAACCAAGGTTCTTCGTCACAATCACATCGTGGTAAAGAAGGTTCTTCACCAAGAGAGTTTTTGCCGAGAGGGCTCTCGGCCCAAATCACTACGTAGCCCAAAATGGGCCCTTGTTCGCATAACCTCGAGGGTTGGGGTGCAACTTATCATAACCTGCAAAACTTAAAACAAACATCAAACCCTAAAACTCTCTCTCTTCCTCTCCTTCCTGTGCGACAGCAATTGTGGGTCTTGAAGCCCTTCATCTCGAACAAACTAATCACTTCGGTATCACGGTTAGTGTCTATCATTATTAGTTGCTAAAATCTTGATGTCGTGACTTTATGTAAAACTAGGGTTTCATCTATAAGATTGTAAATCTAGAACATGTCATTGAATATGGTATTAAACTATGTTGGACTGGGTGATTAGAAACTTTGGGATTAACAAACTGATGATTCGTTCGATTACCATAATGATTCACATGATAGGTTGTTAGTTATGATTTGCATGATAATGAGTGAGAACTTGTTTTGAATGGTTGATGATTGTTCATAATTAGGGTGCATGTTCATGGTTGAAAAGTGTTGTTTGATCTGACTGGAAAACTGCCAAACTTGTTAGCAACTGTTACGGCTGAAATTAAGGGAATCATAACCATCTGTTGAGGGCAGCGACGAAAGACTCCCCACGAAGAACATAACTTGACGAAGAACCTGGTTCTTCGTTGACTGGATTTTGACGAACCACTAGGGTTCTTCGTCACACTCATTCTCGACGAAGAATAGTTCTTCGCCATTAGGGTTCTTCGCCATGAAGGCATCCCACGAAGAACTGGTTCTTCATGAAGATGCTGCAAAAGACCCACAATTGACAGAACAGTTTAAACAGTAAACGTGTCTACATAACATGCATCAACATAAGGTTTCAAATAGTTTATGATGTGTATGATAATGAATGTTCATGTTTATAAGGTTTTATTTAAAGCATGTTAATAATATTAATTAAGAATAAGAAACCTGATTTGGCTCGTGTGAATAGCAAACTTACATGTTAAGTGTTGCTATGTGTCATGCACATGGAATGTGGACTTGTATGATAATTGAGTACTTGCTATGTGTTATACAGTGATCTTTGCGGTGAATGCAATCTGTGAAAATACGTGATTTAATTGATTATGAAACTGATTTTATTGGTAACCATGGTAGGGTTTGGTTGACCAACTTGGAACGGGTAACTTAACATACCGAACAAAACTAGGGTGAGTTCATTTCTCTTGAGCATGCGTCCCGGTGGGTGGGACAATCAAACGGGTATTCCTGAGAGGAATAAGTCTTTTATGGGTAAAAACTGGGATGTTAGATAATACACTCATATCCTATCACCTTAAGTCCCATCTTCTACCGAATAGTTACCTGAGAGGTAACAGGGTATTAGTTGATAGCGCTATTAGGCTTGGCAACCTCACACCATACCTGAGAGGACGGGCGTGAACTAATGACCTTAAATCACGACCAATGTTTTGATAGAAGCATTGGGGAAGGGCAAACAATCTGATGTCATCTTGCGGTACTCGAGTTATTATCAACATTATTATTACTATTAAACTAAACTAAACACTTGGTAATTAACGTTTTCATAAAAATACGAACTCACCAGCGTTGTCTGATACACTTGTTGCATGCTCGCAGGTCGTTAGATTTTATGGACAAGGAACTTGCTGTCTGGGATTGCTGGAGTAGTCATGGGTCAAGCCTTTTGAGAACACATGACAATACATTTGGTATTTCATATATTTGGTTTTGAAACATTGAATGATGACTTATCTTATGCTTCCGCTGAACATGTTAAACTTGAGTTATGTTTATAAATGTTTTATCTTAATAAATGGAAACTTTATTTAATATCTTGATATTAGTTCAATGTGATTGGTGGCTGGATCCTGGTTTGTCACATGCCTAGTGGGGTTTCCACATGTGGTATTTTGGGGTGTGACAGACATCACCATGAAAGCGACCCCTAACAACTCATTAAATAATGTAACTACCAACAGTTACTAATACTGTTGTGATGGATAGTTACACTATTACATTGAACTACTGCTTCTAGTATGAGATAGAGAAAACAGTTGGATTCCATAGAACTGCTGGTGAAGCACTTCTAGGAATCTAGAACTTCTGATCTTTGAATTGTTGAATTGATTTTCTAGCCTTCAGTCTTGACTTTAGTTGACTTGACTGTTGACTTGTTGACCAGCACTTTGACAATCCAGCACTTTGTTCTTCTGTTTTCTATTCTTGAAGGTAGCAGTTATGTAGCACTAGTTTGGGCGATTGTTTTAAGAAGCCTTCAAAGGGGGAAACTACTGGACCAACGATTGTACTTTAACTTATTTAATCAGGCAAGGAAGATGGTTTTCTTGGGTTTTGGCTTTTATCATCAGTAGATCTTATATAACCCAACATATATACATATTCTATATAAGCTAGATTATGATTAATCTTATTAGAGTAAACTGCCATTTTGGTCCCTGTGGTTTGGCCACTTTTGCCATTTTAGTCCAAATCTCAAACTTTTTACATCTGGGTCCCTGTGGTTTGCATTTTGTTGCCATTTTAGTCCAAAATTCAAAAACCTCATTTTTTGACTGTTGCAACCTCCTATTTTCTCTTTTAGTTCAGGGGCATTTTGGTCATTTTGCTTTTCATTTAACATTTTCTTAATTAACATTTTCTTCCCCAAATAAATCATCATCATCCCCAAATAAAACCCTAACTGACTCTCTCTCTTCTCTCTCTATAAACAACATAAAACCCCAAATAAATTAGCAGCAACTGAGACCTAAATCGATCAGTTAAAAGTTCAATACTCTTTAACAGCGGCATCTGTTTGATTGTGATCGGAGTTAGTTGCCGCCATTGTTGGAGAGGTTTTTTGCTGTACGGATGGCGGCGATGAAGCTAGGGTTTGACACAGAGAGCAGACTGTGACCACCATCGCCGCAACCCAACATCATCTCTCTCTCTCTCACTCTGTGACAAACACCACCACAACCATGGCTACCACCGCCATCTGTGACCACCATCGTCGCAGAATAACCACCAAATCCGACCCCACCTTCATCTCCTCTCTCTGGCCACCACTCCCACCCTTTTAAGCGACGGCTTGGGAAGTTTCAGGCGACTGATTCTGCTCTTCAGGTAATGTTTTGGTTAATATGATGTGTTTTGATTGAATTTTTGTTGGATAAAATAGGAATTAGACTCCATACTTGTTGAATTCGTGTATACAAGTCAATTTAGGGATGTAAACAAGATGAGTCGGGCTGGGGTGGGCTCTGGCAGTTTGTGGTGGTGGTGGTGGCGGTGGTGGAGTTCACGGTGGTGGTGGTGGTGGTGTTCGACAGAGAGGAGAGAGAAGAGAGAGATGGGTGTTTGGAGAGAGAAAGAGAGTGTGTGTGTGTGTGTGTGTGCAGGTTTTAGAGAGAGTTCACGGGGATGGTGGTGTTGGCGGCAGTGGGATGGTGGTGGTGGGGATGATGCGGTAGTGGTGGTGTGGTGTGGTGGTAGTTCAGAGAAGAGAGAGAGAGCAGCGATTTTAGTTCAGAGATGCGGTGGTGGATGATGATGAATCGCTGAAGTTTCGATGATGAAGATGAACATCTGGGTTTTGATCTGCTGGTTGCACAAAAGGAATTGTATTTAAAAATGACCAAAATGCCCCTGCACTAAAGGACAAAATAATCAGTTTTCAACAGACAAAATAGAGGGTTTTTGGATTTTGGACTAAAATGGCAACAAAATACAAACCACAGGGACCCAGATGTAAAAAGTTTGAGATTTGAACTAAAATGGCAGTTTACTCATCTTATTATTATTATTTATCTAGAATTAGTATTTCATAAGGTTTTGGTTGTGTCTCTTGATAACAGTCTATTGGCTTGTATATATATATATAACAATTCTTTGTATTATCACATTACACGTTCATACAAAAACATATTATTATTCTCTCAATCCAAATAACTCCAACAATTGTCTCATTATCAAGTCTTGATAAGAACCGGGACCAACAACATCAACATTAACATAGACATACTTAAAATCATGTAGATGACTTAACCTAATTCTTTAAACAAGTCAAACGGGTTGACATGTTCTAAACAATTAATGGATTGCATTACAACCTAATAATTAGCATATTCGACTCATTAACATAAAGTATATATTGATCTGAATTCGTTGAATAAAATATTGTTGTAGTCTAATAAAAGATATATTGATCTAAACATATTACATAATTAGCATCAACTTTACATGACATCATCTGTCATGGTTGGTAGTATTTTATTACTGTTTATTGATGATTTTAATCAAATATAAAGACATGTCGAATGTCGAATGTGATGTGGATATGACTCTCTACTAATCAGCGTCACTCGCGAGAACAGCATTGCCAGGAATTTTCCGAGGAAAGTCGGTCTTTGAAGTGTCTGATCCAATCATGCTGCAGGGTAAAGATGATTGGTGAGGCTGTTTATTATCTAACATAAAGAATTAAAAAAAAAGATATTCTTGTGTAATTTAGATTACCTTCGATCAACAATGACCATTGAACGAAGCTCGCAGTTGTTGAAGCTGAGTACAACACAATTACAATAAATGGAGTTATGGTTTATCTCTAAAACCTCCAATATCATTTAAAGAAAATGAGTCAGATGGGTCAATTAGCTGGTCGAAAGCCGCCCACTTTATAATGCATAAAACCTCCGATATCATTTATTTCAAATAATTAGAAATTAGTAGAAATATTTAGCACACTAACTATTCAAACAAAGAGAAAATCACAAAAACAACATTATTTTCTTGGGTGTGTTATGCCCTAAACAAACATGTTGGAAACAAAACAATTATGTAGCCATGAGACACAATCAGTTGTACTCGCGTATCCGACTTTTTCGCATCAGTGACGACTTAAACTTATGTGACATGGGATGGGATCGCATATAGATTTGCTTATGTATTGTTATCCGAGCATAGATTCATATATGTATCAATGTTAGTGTATATTATGAAAAGATTTAAGGGTTTGGCGAGTAAAAGTAGATACACAACCAAAGATTCCCATATCTCTTATGGCTATAAGCGGGAAATGGTTCAAACATGACCATAGAGGTAGGAATAACACTCATAAGTCAGAAAAAATGTATACTTCCATGTTTTTTTTTCTTAAACATAACCCATTTGGATCAACCAACCCAACCCATTTCGGCTCTATTTATAACCAAAAAAAAGTAGAATATTTCAAATTTATAACGTAAATGCGTCCAAAATAGAACATTATAATCAGATTGAGAATTTTGAAGTTTGTAATTACTAATAATATTAATCAACTTACAATATGGACATTTCTTTCTTGGGTGTGGGATGACAGTCATCTCCATATGCACGAAGTGTATGAATCAGGAAACCACCATGGGATACAACCACAATCTCCTTCTCTTCGCGTGTCAACAGCCTGCATAAATTGTAGGCGAAAACCAAATACGTGTGATTATTTTCAAATTCCCATAATATTTTTAATAAGTTTTCGAAAAAAGTAGAATAACAAGTCACCATTTCATAAACTTCAAACCCCGTGCTGCAACGTCTTCAGGCTTTTCTCTAGTCTTTGGGCTCCACCAAACATCGTGGTCAGTTTCTATCTGAATACAATGTAACAGACAAGAAATGTACTTTACGAGGCAAATTAACTTTAAAACTACATTGTACTTTAGAATGTATAAGATTGTATGTGAAGAAATAATGCATTACTTGAGTAACTTACCAAAGAAAAATCAATTGCTGGGAACATGGATTTGTATTCACTTATACTTCTCCTCCGATCACAAGGATGAATGCCCTACGCGAATTGCAAAATGTGAGTTCAACAACATATAAATAGTGGGCTGGTTAACGGCTCAAAAGAGGTATAGTTTTTGGTATCTTTGTGCTAGATATTACAAGTGGCGTACCATCTCCTCTCGACAAAGCTCCACAGCAATGAAGGGAGGGCAATTTAGGCTTGAAATTGCAGGACAATTACTATTGCCCGTATTTTCTGCCATCAGTGGAGGCACATCAATCCCAACAGCAGTAGCTTCACCTCCAAAAGCACCAACTGCTGTTTGCATAGTCCTACACGCATATATAGTGAATTGATCTTAGAGGTGGCAGCTGTAATGTGTCAAAACGGGTTCACATGTAACCTTTTAAATATTTTTTTTTCTCCAGTTTCTAAAATCTTAGTTAATAATTGTTACAGTAATAATGTACATCTTTTAATAAAAAATACAACAGGTTGCCTGCCATATAAATAGATTTTGGGCGACTTTCATCCGGTTTAACTTGTTCCTTTTTTGCTAATCTGATTAATTTAACCTGTAATAGGTCCAAATTCTCCTAAAAGGGATCATAAACAATAAATCTCATTCTCAATCACATCAAAAAGATAGGGAGGAAGTACCTGAGCAAAGGTGAAACTACGACCAATTCGATATTTTTGAAAAGTCCAGACGCATGAACATGCTTCCGGAGATTATCTACCTGTTGGACATATCAAAGTCAATATGGAGGTTTCACGGATGAAGCTTAACCAAATTTTAACACATTTACTTCTCAATGGTTGATCTGGAAAGTTTAAACTCAAACAGGTCAAAGACATGAATTTAGCTAAACGGGAAACATGTCAAACAAATTGTAAGTATCTAAAACTATATTATTATTACTCTTTAAGAATAATGTTTTGTACTAAATGACTCAACCAGTCATCTTGTCACCACTAGTAATCACATACTAGATATAACATATTAAGGTGCTCCAACCTGTTCCCAACCAAGGGGGGTAAGATGTGCATCAAAGAGTTCCTCAGACATATATGCACTATGGTCCTTCTCTCCTGCTACATTGTGAACTCCTTGGGCATGCCTCACCTAGTACCATAACAACCATCGACATATATCAAGAAAATTATAGGATTGGGAAATTAAAAGAAAAAAAAGAAACTAAAACATACCAGATGAACGGTTTTAGAGCGATGCAGAGGATAAATACCTTCATTAGTACCGGAATTCATATCTGTGATTCACAGATAAACAAATATTGTTGAGATAACTTACAGATACCAAATAATCCTTATGTTGGGGTGATTTTAGAGTCGTCAAGATCGTTTTAGAATAATTGGATTACTGCAGTGGTCAAAATTCTATTAATAAAACACAAACTCGTAGAAACCTACATTTCAAAACTAATTATTGAAACAGATTATAAATATAGATTATAGTACCAGAAAGTAGAAGAACAAAGAAGAAGCAAGGAACGACGTCCGAATATGGTGATGAAGAGAGACACGCTTGTTGGTATTTATTTTTGTTATTGTTTCAATTTTATAATTTAAATGTATTGACTTCGTTTTAATATCTAGAGTTCAAATTTGGCAACTAACATAATTTTTTTTGAACGGCCAACGAATCCTCCAAATGGGCTACTGGCGAAATTCACCACATCGGGATACACTCGCCTTCCGAACCGGGGAAAACCCTCACCTAGGGCCGAAGCCCGTGAACACTCGCCCGAAGGCACGACAGTGCGGTGAGGTAAAACCCGCTCAGTTCAAGGATCGAACTAGCGATCGCCGCCTACTCGCCTAGTCTCCCATCATCACCAGGTGCCGCAGAAACTAAATGCTAGGGGTAGGAATTGAACTTGGGTCACTTGGAACACAAGGTCTCTCCCTTACCACTGCACCACTAGCTCATTGGCTGGCAACTAACATAATGTTCAAGCATATGACAGATTAATCTAACTTATTGATATTATAATAATATGTTATAGTAAGAAAGAGACCATAGGTATTTAATTAATAGTTAAAGTTTTAAGTAGGTACAAATTCGAAAACTTTCTTTTGTTGTATTAAAAATTCTTGTTTTACTAATTGTCACAATAGTTAGATTTAATACTTAGTTCTTGTTGTGTGGCCCACACGTTGTGTGGGACCGTTAGACCGAACGAAAAATACACGTAAAAATGTTGAACTACGCATGTGCGTTGCGAAGTATTAAATCACCAAAATTGAACCGAAATATAAAACATTAGCGTACAAAGAATACTTGCTGAGGTTCAAAACATAGATAAAATAAGCAAATTGCGATGATATGTAATACGTTGTTCTGGGCGGTGGCCTATTTTTCTACATGGAAACGTAAATAAAAATCTCATTCGGATGGTATATTCCAAAAGTGTAGATAAAAAATAGCAAGATGTTGGGAGTTTACGAGGAAAACGTATGTGGCCAAACTTTGAATTATAAAACTTGTGGTGAAATTTTAAAAAAGCAAAAACTTAACTATGATAAAAAAATTTAATAATAACTTTACTAAAGTTTATGGAAAGAGGGCTGAGGGTAACTTTATTAAAGTTTGAGAGTAGCAAAGTAAATTAGTTAAAAAATTAATAACATGCGTATATGTTTTAGAATGTTTAGTCATTGCTGGTAGATTTTGTAACTTTTATGTTAACAATCAATAGAATAAAATGTAAATTTTGCTTGTCGTAACCACTACCGAAACCCGCCGCATCGTGGCGAGGCTACATCCTAGTTTATAAAAAACCAACTTCTAACTTAAAAGTTAAACTAGTATTGTGGAGTCGCACGTTGCGACGGGCCTGTAATCGTATACGTAATTTAGCTAGGTAAACCACAGAAGCCATCCGTGTAATTAGTTCTAAAAAATTAAGATATAAACAAATATATACATTTCATATATAAAAGAGTGAATTTCAAGGATTGTCCTTTATCTTTATACCCATTTTCAGGCGTTGTCCTTTATGTTCAAAATTGACGAGTTTTGTACTTTATGTTTTCAAATCATACACGTTTTGTCCTTTAGCTCTAACCTACTTAGATTTTTTGTCAAATCTGGTCATGTGCAATGCACATGAGGGTAAAATTGTTTTTTCACCTTATTCTTTAAAAATACATATAAAAAATATTATATATCATTTATCTCTCACTTTCTTTAAACAAAAATATTATATTGTTTCAGTGAAATAGAATCAAGACATTGTCCCCCTTCATAACCTCCGCAACTTCCTCAAATCAAACCAATTCTTACTCAATTCCAACGTCACAGACATCGAAATATCAATAAAATTCCTATTTTTATTCAATTTTTCCATCAATTTCATCACATCCATTGTTTCCAACTGCCCTAAGGTTCTAGACCTCTATTTTCTCTAAAAATGGGAACTGGGTATTTCAACCAGCCACCACCACCATCGCAACCCCCCCCCCCTCTCAATCCCTTCGGCGACACCATCAACCATCGCAACCCCCCTCTTTATCTCAATCCCTCTGGCGACACCAAAAATCGACACCATCAACCATCAAGAACCACCACTATCTCCACCGTACCACTGCTCCACCTCCAGTGTCACACCCCGATATTTCCACATATTACCGATGGGCCTGGTGGGGAGTATCGTGACGTAGTTGATATCATCATAGTCAATACACACAATATAGTAGCACAGCGGAAGGCTTGGTATTTAAATACTATTACAAACCATAGTTTCCGAGTGTCCAAATAAAAGAATATACAGACCGGTTGTAATAGAGATCCACAGGCGGATCATAAAAACAAAATACAAGAAACTGAAATAACAGACTCCAGGTATCTAAGGATTTGCAAGATCCTCTTATTTGACACCTAGTAGCTCCAGCCTAATTCCGAGAGGTACCTGTCACTCAGTCTTTGGAAAATACGTCAGTTTTCACTGGTAAATACAATTAACTGACTCATTTGAAAACATTTATGAAAATTGATTTAAGTGCACAAAGCACAAACCATTTATAACTTGGGACAATCTTTAATAAAATCTTGTATACAGTTTTACATGTTTGTCATACATATGGGGCCGGTTTGGAAGCCGGTCATGATTAACCGACTCACCACTTATAAAACCCAGAAAGGAGTTATCCCCAACATGTAGGTTATTTAGCATTTGCATCTGTCAGGTGTATGTCTACACCCCGTGCATAGGTCGTGGCCATTTTCAAATGAAATGAGCCGAGGATATACAGGACACGGTCGTATTAACCGCCATTGTTTATGTTATGAAACAAAACAGATTAAAACGGGTTATGCAAATTTATTAATCACAATCCGATTAGATGATTTCATCCCCGACCAAGCGGTATCATTATAATATCGTATCCCAAGCCCGTATAAGGGAAAATAAGTTAAAAGTATTTACCTGAGCTAGATGTGAAAGGATGTAACTCAGCCGTATATTTCCTAAAGCCTTATATAAATACCTTCTACCGAAGCTACTCAATCTGTATGGAAGGTTTAATAACCTATTAGGATACTAACGGGTCTTTATTTAAGTCAAAGACTTAGACCGGTTAGTTTGAAAGATACTATACGGTTCTAAACGCTAGATTAAGCGGAGACCGGAATAGAATGTGATTTAGACCCGACAAGTTTGGATACTTGTGTTATATGGGTAAACTAAACACATTCTGGATTTTGAAGATTTAATGATAAGGTTAAACCCATTTCGGCTAATTTATGTAAACTAGTTACATAAATCGTACCAAACGCATAAATGCATAACGGGTAACCAGATGAATTATATATAGGTCTCATATGTTATTATGCTTAGAATATGTTAATACATCAGTAAGATGTTAACATATATGCCCAAAAAGTATTTAAAATCAATTTAAGTCCCGTAGGGGCATTTTGGTCATTTTAATATTTATAAAAGAGGTTTTATAGTTGTCACACCCCAACCGGTGGCGGAATCATCAGGGCACGACACTGAGCGAAACAGATTGTCCAGAAGTTTCCATAACAATTATCATTACTATTCAATTTAAATAATACGTCCCATACCGTATCTCAAACAGCAAATAAATTATTACAGACAAAATCCAGGCAAATATTCTGTTTCAACAACTCAGATTTAAATAAACAACAATTGTTTATCTGCTTCTAGAGACCCTTAATTTGACTACTACAGACAACTAGTTGTTGGGCTCTAGAGCTTTATTCTAGCCTCGCTTTCCTAGCAGATAAGCATCTTAAGCACCTGTCACATACGTTAAAATAAAGTCAATACATAAAATGTAAAGGTGAGCATACAAGTTTGATAATAGCATAATAGAGTTCGAAATAGTTTACGCATAACCATCACGTACACAGAGGAAAATGATACATGTTAATTATCGACATGGATCTATTTGTACCAATGACTGCGGGTTGACTTCCCGAGGCAGTTCGCAATACATGATTACACCGTAATCCATGCAAGTAATTGTCCTTAACAACCCCCGTGTGAACGGGTGCTGAGTCCAAACTATAGTACTATCGTCGTTAAGGCAGGTAGACAACATTCCACGTGTAAACATAACAACAAGCATGCATTTAGTCACGTAATACATGCGATAACGGTTAGCGTTTAAAGTATTGCGTATTGTGTTCGATTGTGATTTAGAATAAGTAACGTATGTAACACCCAAAAGTGCGAAAGCAAAAAGGGTTCGAGTATACTCACAGCGATTGATGGATTGAAGGGAGCGCTTGAGAGTAGGGTTAGCCTGAACAGTTTGATAGCATAACGATAAGCAACGCGTGAAACGGAAAACAAGTGTTGGAGGGTCGGACAGCTGGTCGATCGGACGGTAGTCCGATCGAACGGCTGACCGTTCGGTTGACAGTCCGTTCGGACAGTTGTCTAGTCGGACGGGAGTCCGATCGGATAGCTGTTCGAGTGGATTGCTCCTTCCTTTGAGCATGATGTGTTTGTGTATGATGGTTTGACTTTTTAAGTTTTTGTTGTAGCATTTGAAAACATTGAAGTATCTTTACCTTACAGGTCGGTCGATCGGACGGTTGTTCGATCGGCCGGCAACCCGATCGACTGGGTACTTCAGCAAATCAAGTTCTCAGCAGGGTGTCACCTGATCGGACGGCTGCTCGATCGGGTGGCACTCCTAGTGCGTCGAACATGTTGAAAAATCGATTAAGTGTTGAAGTCAAGTATCTCATGATCCGAAGAGTAATCCAATCGGACGGTAGTCCGACCGAATAGCAGTTTGTTCAGTACCCAACTCCAAGTAAATTATTTAAGTGTGGGACCCATGTGCTAGCCGATCGGCTGGCCAGTCGATCGGCTGACTGTCCGATCGGCTGGCTGTCCGTTCGGACAGCAGTCTGATCGGTTAGCACCCTGACCTGATTAGCCTATTCGTCTAACACTTGGTTGTTCTGATAGTTTGTCGTTTTATTGAGGTATTTTGAGAACGAGTCAAACCACGTAACCTTGTCTTTACTTGGTTCTCCTGATCGGACAGGAATCACCCAAATCCGGTTGACGAACGGTTTGAGACGGTGTTTAACGTTTAACCCGAAATCGGTGAACCTCATGGATAGATTCCGGATCTTGAGTCACACAACCACCGAAATGGTTAGTAAGTCGGCACAAGCTCCGTTTCTATCGGTTTTGGAGGTATTGAGTGTAAAAGAGTTGAAAGAAAGTTAGAAAACCATCTTTCAATCCCTTTTTACCGTGAATATGTTTAGATCCGTGAAGGATCTTTGTTTGTTTATGTGGAAATCAGTTAGATCCAAGTTATTCTTGGTGGATTGAGGCCAAAACATGAAGTTCTTCAAGAACCCATGATGACATCATCCTAGAACACTTGAATCTTGATGATTTCACGGTTAAAAGTTCAGATTTGAAAGATAGAAAGGTGTAGGAGTGCGTGTAGATCAAGAAAGTACAAGATTTAGGACGAAATCTTACCATAATCGAGAGAAATCTGAGAAAAGGTGAGCTGAGCGTGCTGGTCGAACAGAGGTTTCCAAAAGTAGAAAGTTTGACAATGATAGGTGTATTTATAGGATGCCAAAAGAGGTAAGGGCTGGTCGATCGGTCAGGCAGCACGATCGGACAGCCTGTCCGATCGGACAGCAGTCCGATCGGCTGGCTGTTCGATCGGCTGGTAGCCTGATCGTTCAGCTGCCTGATCGTTCAGCTGCCGGATTTGGGTGATTCCTTTGACTTCAATCTTGACTTTGACTTTGACTTTCGGAAACACGGGGTGTTACAATAGTAAACTGATATTCTGGTCTTAAATAATCAGTAAAGATATTTATTTTATGTTGTTATAACAGTAAGATATCATTCATATGTGAGGTTTACCATTTATGGCCAAATTATGTCCCGAAAGGGTATTTTGGTCATTTCACATATGCTTTTAAGGACATTTTTGGAAGTCTGAGTTCATGACTTATACCTACTGTAATAATATTAAAACTTATTTAAAAATTCAGTAGGTAACAAGTCTTAGGTGTTAAATATGGTTTTAAACCATACTATACACCTAATTAGCGTAAAATCGCTAATTGACGATAATTTAGATGTTTATGTAAATCTGAGATTTTGATCAGTCTTAAATGCTCAAAATATTTTATTTAATATATAAGATTAGTAGGAAAAGGTTTGGCATTCAAATCATATGTTAATCTCATTTTATGAACGAAAAGGGTATTATCGTCTTTTACCGAATTATACAAGAACTCCATGATATGGTCAGATTATAATCTGATCAAAAATTCCAAAAATCCCTAAAAACAATATCTTAACAGTAGGTAATGAGTTTTGGGTCAAAATCCATGTTTAAACATGCTTTATGCAAGATAGCGTAATTTAATTAATAAAAAGTTTCAAATTACGATATCGAGCATAACTTTTGTTTGAGACCAGAAAACTGATGTCAAATTTTATTGACATACTTATATATCCGTAATGAAGCTTTTTTTCCTCTCACATTTTCAAAAATCTCGTTTATACGACATAAGGGCAAAATGGGCATTTATAAGCATAATAACGGAGATTAGCATATAATTCAGAATACTAATGACCAGGTAATATAACCTCAGAGGGTTATACTACAACCTAATGTGGTCCTAATGGAAGCTTAAAACATGGAACAATTAAGCTTAATCGGGTCAGAACTGAAAGTCAAAGCAAAAGTCAAGCTTTTGCGACTTTCGGTTGCGAACCGACCCTAAACTCAGAATTGTCGGGTTGAACATGCTTAAACATGTTCTAATAATAATTAGAAAGTTACTAAAGTGATAAATATAATTTATAACCTCTGCATTGTTAGTTTTGATTATTATTTCAAATTCTGACTAGTTTGACTTTTTGGTTAATTAGTTTGACCCGACAATTAACTAAGCAAACGAAATAATTAGGAGGTGCCCTTGTAAGGGGTTAACACCTACCTAATTATGGTCGGATAACCATATTCATTTCAAATAATGGCTGGACCATTTGAGTTTAAACCGAGAGTCAAAGCTGATTAACGTAACTTTGACTTTTCGGTTTTTAATTAGGAAAACTGAACTAAAGAGGGGACTAAGACACTACAAAGGGTCCTAGCAATCTTTTCTACTAAAGACGAGCTCCCTTCTGAATCAGGAACCTCCAGAAATGCTCAAGAACACTTGAACTAGAGAGATGAGAGTGAAATGTGATTGTGCAAGTGAAAATGCTGCACTAAAGGGCCTATTTATAGTAAATGAAGGTTGCCTAAGATGATCACAGGTGTTTAGGGGTGAATTCAGATGTCTCCAGGTGTCTTGGTGGTATGATAAAACAATTAACAAGCCATAGTTTCGATTTAAAACTTGTTTGGAGCTCAAGGAAGGAAGAAACCTGCACCTGGCATCACGGTTCTGTCAAAATAGAGCTGTCGCGTTGCGCGACGACATAATGGGTTTATGGTCGCGCAGCGCGAGACCCCCCATTACTAGTCAAACAAGTTTCAGGCACTTCTAGCCCTTGTAGTAAGTTTGTAGATGATCTAGGGAGTATAACCAAACACCGTTAGGCCCGGTTTCGTTAAACGATTACCGAAAACATAAGTTTCGCCATGTTGACGCTTTAAACCCTAATTCTTGGGAATTTACGTAAACAACACATTACGATCTCGAAACCTCGTGAAATTTATATCACTTATTCTTGAGAGTATATTTGAATATTACGAAGCCCCGGGTTCGTTAAAAGGTCACTCAGAGGTAAGAATTAACATGTTGACATGTTTAACCCCTGTAGTTTATAATCTTTCAATTATTTTCACAAACGGCTTCTTTTATTCGAATAATTACTCGTTTAATAATATATTCTTCGTGTGTGGTCGTTCAGAGGCATAAGTTTGGCATGTTGACACTTTTAGTCCCTTCGCATACATATTTTCATCGTTTGGCAACTTTAGTCCTTTAAACTCATTCTTTCACATGATTAGTGTTTAGGACATGTGTCTTCACATAATTGGACACGTTTTTACGAGGTGTTACATACAGCCATCAAAGTAGACGCACCAACCACCATCATCTCCGGCGAACAAAAACAAGCAGTCAGTTTTTTTTTTTTTTTCAATTTGCAGATTGGTTTGAAGGCTTGAATAAGAGGTTAATTTGGGTTTTATTTGTGAGGCTGTAAATTGATGGTTTCTTTTAGGCGGTGTTTGGGATTCCTTTTCAACTTCTCCTTCTCAAAAGTCCTTCTCGAATTCAATAAGTAAGAAATCCTGACTTCTCAAAGTATCCTTTTTGAAGACATAATCTACTCTAAAAGTCCTTTTTTCATGGTGTTTGAGATTCCTTTTACTTCAAAAGTACTTCTCAGATGGTGTTTGGGATTTCTTTCCTTCTCAAAAGTCCTTATTAGCTCCAAAAGTCACTTTTAAAAGGAATCCCAAACACCCCCTCAATCTGTATATTTGCGCGAATACATGAGATGTTTATGTCTTGGATCTCATGATATGATGCCAATTTGGGTTTTATTTGTGAAGTTATAAATTGAGTGTGCAATTTTAGGATTTAATGGGGATGTTAATCTGGGTTTAGTTATTGATCGAATTCATAATTTTTATTCTTAGTCGGATTTATGGTGGTGTTGGAAGGAGATGGTGATGGAAGGAGGTAGTGGTACAGAGGATGGATGATCAGAAGAATGAGTGTTTGTTTAACGAAAGAGAGAGATAAATGATATATAATATTTTTTTCTTTTATATGTATTTTTAAGAATGGGGTGAAAAGACAATTTTACCCTCACATGCATTGCACATGACCAGATTTGACAGAAAAATCTAACTAGGTTAGGGCTAAAGGACAAAACGTGTATGATTTGAAAACATAAAGTATAAAACTCGTCAATTTTAAACATAAAGGACAACGCTTGAAAATGGGTATAAAGATAAACGACAATCCTTAAAATTCACTCTTTATTTTAAATAAGTTAGAAATTGAGTAGAGATATTTGGCACACTAACTTTTTTTTTTAAACGGACACTAACTATTTAAACATAGAGAAAATAACGAATACAACCATAATTTTTTTGGGTGCGTTCTGCCCTACCCAAACATGTCGGAAACAAAACAATAATGTAAGACCATGGGGTATGGGGCTTGGGTTGGGGTGTGGGTTGAGGGAAAACGCCCAAGCCATCATTCCGGGTGGGCTTAGGTTGGGGCGTGACCCTTGGGACTTGGCTTTCAAGCCGGGCGTGGGGCGATATGGCCATGCTAGCTGGCTGCCTCCCATTCACTCACCCACCACGTCACGCGGCCATTCAAAATTTGAATTTAAAATTCAAACGGTTTGGGGACACCAAACTGCCACCCGATCACCTAATCACCCCCTATATATTGTAACCCCAACCCACTGGTCCCCCTCATCCCACGAACCCAACCCCACCGGCTACCCACTTCTCTCGAAACCGCTAACCCACTGGTCCCCCCATCCCACGAACCCAACCCCACCGGCTAACCCACTGTTCCTCCCCCGCTATGGCATCCTGGACCCATGAAGAAGAAATGGCACTCGTCACTAGCGTCGTCGAAGCTATGAAGGGGCGGCCACCGGGCCAAACAAAATATTGGACGGAAGCATTCGCGGCCTACCGACATAACGTCGGTAACGACCGCCACAACCTCAACGCGTGCCAACATAAATGGCGCGAACTACGACCCAAGCTTGACCGTTTCAAGGCTTACTACGAAGCGGTTCCGAGCGGCGAGTTAAGCCACGAGGACCGGGTGGCGGTGGCGAACATAGAGTTTCGAGGCAAGGAGCGAAAGGCGTTCGATAAGATCGATCTTTTTGAAATTTATTTAACGGTCTAGGTTTGTTATTTTGTAATTTTTAGAAATTATGTCATTTTTAGGATTATGTAATTTTAAATTTTAATGAAATTGTAGGTTTTTTTTATAAATGCTGTGTGATTTTTTATAAATATTTTGTAATTTTTTTTTTAATATTCTGCCATGCGGTGCACCCAACCCAAGCCCAACCCACGCCCCGCCATACCCCGCGGACACGTAACCAGGCGGAGGGGGGCTCCCATTCCACGTGTCAACAAATGGCCCAACCCAAGCCCCACCATACCCCACGGTCTAAGGTTTGGCGAGTAAAAGTAGATACACCGCCAAAGATTCCCATGTCTCATGGCTATATGCGGGAAATGGTATAACCCTCATGAATCGGAATAGGGCTACTTTAATGATTTTCTTTTATTTTGGGTCAAGCCAACCCAACCCATCTCAGCTCGTACAACTGTACAGTTTCCACCTCTAGTTATAAATAATAGAGGTAGAATATTTCAAATTTATAACCAAAATGTGTCCAAAATAGAACATTTATAATCAGATTGAGAATTTTGAAATTTTTAAGTACTGATAAACTCAACTTGCAATATGGACATTTCTTTCTTGAGTGTGGGATGACAGTCATCTCCATATGCACCAAGTGTATGATGCAGGAAACCGGCGTGAGAAACTACTGCATTCTCCTTCTCTTCGCGTGTCAACAACCTGCATACGTTGTAGGTGAAAACAAAATAAGTGAGAGTCAGGGTAATGGGGTGATTATTTTCAAATTCTCATAATATCTAAAATAAGTTTAAACAAGTATAATAAAAGGTCACCATTTTATAAACTTCACCCCCGGGCTTCAACGTCTTCAGAGGTTTCTCTAGTATCCGGACTCCACCAAACATCGCGGTCAGTTTCTATCTGAATAAAACATGAAACAGTTACTACATTGTAGTAATGTATAAGATTATATATGAAGAGATCAATTGCTGGGGGCCTGGGAACATGGGTTTGTATTCACTTATACTTCTCCTCCGATCGCAAGGATGAATGCCCTATGCGAATTTTTTTTTTTTTTAATAATAATAACACGTCGTATATAAAAGAAGAAAAATTTACATCGAAATAGTTGGTAAACGGGCAACAAGCTGCGCCGCTACCTCTTTTTGAATAGCAAAACTAAGCCTTTTAAAAACTACGTTCATAGATCTCGGGGTCATAACATTACTATGCATGACCCTTTGAACTCGACTAAGTAGGTCCACAGCCTCTGGCGCCAGAAAACCAAAAGTATCAAAAGCAAATGGGATAAACACGTGTTGGTTGTCAATGCACGCTTTCTCATGTTTGGTCACTTTACCCGAAGCAGCCTTTAAAGCAGCCTGACCCACCGTGAAAGCACTACCCCCTAAGCCCACAAGCGGGGAAACCCCTGTTAGATCCACACAGGCATGTTTTCCTCCTACCCATCCAAAGACCAGAATGTCGGCCGGTCGAAGGGTAGATCTCCCTTCCAACGGGTCTGTTAAGAAATTAGCGGGTGCCTCTTTCTTAGCAGAAATACCAGCGCACCTGAATATGTCAAAAAGGACATCCCTAACCAAATCATGTCAGTATTTGAACCCCGGGAGCTCTCTACAATGAACTGCATGCTCCCCAAAGGAATCCAAACACGCCTTATGACAGACAGGGCATACCTCATCAACTGGGAATAAAGGAATCATGAGGCGATACTTAAGGATAGTACGATACTCAACCGGCGACATATGCTGGCCTAACCCATCTATAGGTATAGCAAGAAGGAAATCTTGTGCATGTGGTGCTCGGAGACACTCAAAAACGGCTTTTTGTCTAACGGTCAAGTCAAACTGTACTTCGATTTCGTGGACAATTTTACTAAAAAGAGCACTCGCCAATGCATGTTGGGCTTTAGGGGGGGCGGTGTCCTTATTAGTGAAACCGCTGAAGTCAAAGCTTGGAATCGTATCACGAAGACAAGCCAAAGCACAAACATAATCAGAATCCATACCACATATGCCACTGTCTCTTAAGATGTGGTCCTGTAGCACCCAGGATTGGGCCCTCGAGGCCACAAAAGCATAGGATGAAGCCTCTACAGCCGAATACAACCCCAAACCCCCAAACCTAATAGGTAAAGAGGCAAGTCGCCACTGAAGGTCTCCAAAGAAAGGACCTCCACAAACCACCAATTCCTCAATCGTCTCACGCAAACCTTTGTCAAAGAATAACGCTGCATCTTCCATGTGTACAGGTTGGCATGTCCTCAAGCCAAAGAAAAGCTTGGCAATGCCCATACAGGATCGAAGCAAGAGTAGTTCGCTCTGCGGGTCACCTAATTTGGGTAGAAGACGCATCAAATCTACCGCCTTAGCAGCTCTTTTCTTTGCCAACCCACTAATAAAGCTTGCGTCTCTACTAACGCCCCCCCCCCCAAGAAGCTTCACCCCCACTGATGGCCTCCCGATGTTCTTAGGAAATAACTGTTAATGCACTTTTGGGTGATAAGTGCAAGGCTTCCAACATCAAGGGTCTTTATTGAACATTGTCCAAAGTCTAGAAAGAGTTTATTCTAGAAAGAGTTTATGGGAAGAGCTTCTAGAAGGTTTTATAGAAAGAGTTTATTTGCAAAGAGTTTATTTGGAAAGAGTTTAATTTTAGACAGAGTTTAATTGGACTAGTCTTGTCTGAGTTTGTTTAGTCTTGGTTTGTCTGAGTTTTGTAGCAAGGCTTTGTGCTTTATGTTTTGTCCGGACTTTCTATTTGGTGTGGAAAGTCCGGGATTCACCTTGTATATATACTTTTATATGGAATAGACAAGGTAACGATTTCTGTGTGAATTTCTGTGCCCTAATCATTGTGCTTTTTGTCTGGCGGCGCTTTGTGTGAGTGACGTCATTCATCTTCATCAAGAATACTCAGTGTATTCTTGATTTCTCTCTCAAATCCTTGCATTCTTGTGTTCATCTACAGTGGTTGATCATCAGGTGGATTCCGCACACCTTTTGGTTGCTTTAGCTGAGTGAGATCTTGGATTAGGAGGCCTTACAAGTGGTATCAGAGCCTGTGATTTCTGAACCAGTTACTGCTACTTCTATTCAAGCAGCTGTATCTGTTCCAGTTCCAGCTTCTACGTCTTCGGCAACAGAGGTTGCTGTAGAAACTGATGCTGAGATTTTAGAGCTTGATGCTGCTTTAGATGCAGGTCCATCCTCCCGTACTGTTGACAAAGGGAAAGGACCTATGGAGGATGCCGTTGTGGATGAGTTGTTAGATGATATGCCAACCGAAAAGGAATATCTTATGGCAGTAATGAGTGAGCTCCAAAACTGTCTTCGACCACCCCAAAAGAGATCGCTTGAGTTATTTCGAGCAAAGGTTGCTTCTCTCGATCCCTCTTCCGAGTGGGGTATTCGCCTAGCTAGATGGAATGAAAAAGCAAGTGATCCAGATTCCATTGTTTTTAGCTCTTCTGATGATGATGATGATGATGCGGACCGTCCACGTCCTGTCCTTGATACGGTTCGTGCCTCAGCTCCTTTGAGGAAATTTAAGCGACGACGTGTCGCTGTTTCGGATCTTCAGTCTTCTAGTCCGATGGTTGCCTCAGTTTCAGTCACATCCAGTTCTGCTCCATCCGACTCAAGAGGTCTTCTTAATGTGGAGTTATCTGTAGCTCCTCCGACACTATCTTCCCCGCTTCCATTCCCTTCCTTTGTGGAAGCTACCAGTGTGACTACGTCCGTTTTACCGGATACGCCGATTATGTCTTCTCCTATTCCTGTACTACCGCTATTTGAGTCTTTATCATCTCAGACGGGTACGAGCAATGTGTTTGCTTTATCAGGAAGTTCATCTTTGCCAGTTCAGCCTACTTCTCCTATTGATTCGCCAGATCCAGAGACAGGGAGGACACGTGCAAGGACCGCTGTTGGTAAAAATCCGCCATCAGTTCGACGGAAGAAAGCTTCTTCACGTCCTCCAGTGTCGCCATCTTCAGGTTCTAGGCCATCCAGGGCTCAGCCGTCTGGTTCGAGACCTCCTGCTCCTAGATCGGCTCCAGTTTCTGCTTCGAGTCCATCCGGTTCAGGTACAAAGCAGAACTTTCAAGAGTTTGTTCGTGATCAGTTTCAAGATGTAGCCAAGGTCATGTTTCAACACAAGACTCAATTTTCTACGCTGCAAAGTGAAATTGAACTCTTGAAGAAAAGGGATGTAGCTCGAGAACAACAGTTGGCCCAGCTTTTTCGTCTATCCAAGGCTCAGAGTATTCAGTTGGGGAAGTTCATAGCTCAAGAGGCTTCGATGTCTGCTCGTCAACAGACCTTGGTTAGTACTACGGATCGGCTTATCGGGGTCGTGACAGGTCTCGTATCACTCCTTGCTGCTCAGGGGGAGAGTTCATCTTCTGATTTTCAAGTCCAGGCTCAGTGCAAATTGGATGAACTCAAGAAAATCAGAGAAGACCTTGATAAGGACAAGGATCCCAACGCATCAAAGCAGGGGGAGCAGTCAAGGAGTACACGTGCTCCTGAAGCTGCGACTCCGGCTCATGTTGAGGGGGAGTCCTCAGGTGCAGTTACAGGTGGTGATAAGGGCCCTGTAGAGGCTGTTGCTGAAGTAGTTTTGGAGCCTGGAGAAGTGGCTGAGGGAACGTTTGAGGATTGGCGTACAGATGATGACTTGGCTGGCAAGTTCAGTTTTATTGAAACTGCGAAAGGGAAGTCTATTCAGTATGAGTCCTTGCCGGTAAACAGTGATATTCTCAGAAGCTATGTCTTTGGCGTTGAAATGCCTGAAGAAATCTTCAACCCACTACGAGTTCCCGAAGAAGTTAGTGCGGCAGCTCGCCGATGGTTTAGGGTTCTTCCAGATGACACGCAAAGGAAGAGATACCTATCGACTAAAGGCGAGTACTCGGGTCAAATTCGCAGTTGGGATTTCGACGAGCAGCATGGCTTGGTGATGATTAAGAGGACTGATGGAGTTCAGTACTTCAGGCCTAGGGCTAAGGACCTTCAGACTCTTCCCGCACGTGATCTTCATCACATTGCTCAACTTGACCTCAACAACCATACAAACGTGGCTAGTATCAGAGGATTGATTCCTCATTTGATTGCTGAGAGTCGTGAGAGCAAGTGGAAGCTGTTCAAGCCAGCTGTCGGTCAAGGGGTTAAATATCTGAATAAGTTCACTGGAAAAGAGGAATGGAAAGTGGTTTACCCACCATCGAGTTGCCTTCGTGAAATCCCTATGAGAAAGTTCGATCTCAATAAGTTTGATAAAATAGGGTATTGGTACCTCAATGGAAAAACTGGGGAAGCCGTGATTACTGAGACGAATGTGGCGGAGGAGATTGCGAAGATACTGGATCCGATTTGGCTCGCAAACTTGAGGGAAGGACACTTGAAGAAGCTTCGTCGCCTGCCCCTGAAATACAATGCAGAGGATCGAGTTCTTGCGGACCAGTTCATCAAGGTGGTCCAGTTCTGTGTGAAGAACAAGGTCTGGGCTGGTAGCGTCTTTTCAAAAAGAAAATGAAGATCTCAAGTTCAATGAAGACCATGCACTGATCAAGGGGGAGTTTGTTAATGCACTTTTGGGTGATAAGTGCAAGGCTTCCAACATCAAGGGTCTTTATTGAACATTGTCCAAAGTCTAGAAAGAGTTTATTCTAGAAAGAGTTTATGGGAAGAGCTTCTAGAAGGTTTTATAGAAAGAGTTTATTTGCAAAGAGTTTATTTGGAAAGAGTTTAATTTTAGACAGAGTTTAATTGGACTAGTCTTGTCTGAGTTTGTTTAGTCTTGGTTTGTCTGAGTTTTGTAGCAAGGCTTTGTGCTTTATGTTTTGTCCGGACTTTCTATTTGGTGTGGAAAGTCCGGGATTCACCTTGTATATATACTTTTATATGGAATAGACAAGGTAACGATTTCTGTGTGAATTTCTGTGCCCTAATCATTGTGCTTTTTGTCTGGCGGCGCTTTGTGTGAGTGACGTCATTCATCTTCATCAAGAATACTCAGTGTATTCTTGATTTCTCTCTCAAATCCTTGCATTCTTGTGTTCATCTACAGTGGTTGATCATCAGGTGGATTCCGCACACCTTTTGGTTGCTTTAGCTGAGTGAGATCTTGGATTAGGAGGCCTTACAATAACCCATCACGAAACTTGCTACCATCACAAGAAGGCCAAAATAGCTCAGTTTTCTTAATATTGAGTTCAAGACCCAATGTTGAACCCGTCACCTTAATGATGTCCAACACTCTAGCCACCTCTTCTGAACCTCCAATGATAGTCCCATCATCAAGATACCAAGCATGAAGGAGAAGCTTGCATTTGTCTCTAATCTGATGCACAAGGGGGTGCAAAACAAGAGCGAAAAGAAGTGGTCCCAATGGGTCCCCTTGCGAATTGCAATAATATGAGTTCAGCAACATATAAATAGAGGTTTTGTTAACAACTCAAAACATGTATATGTTTTGGTATCTATGTGCTAGAATTTACAAGTGACATACCATATCCTCTCGACAAAGCTCCACCGCAATGAACGGGGGACAATTTAGGCTTGAAATTGTACTGCCGGTATTTTCTGTCATTAGTGGAGGCACATCAATCTCAGCAGTAGTAGCTTCACCTCCAAAAGCACCAACTTCTGTTTGCATAGTCCTGGAAACAGGTCAAACAGATTCGAAGTCTTTGAAAGTTTACTTTTGTTGCTAAATATTATACACCTTCATTGGCACCGGAATTCATTTCTGTGATTCAGCGATAGAAAAAGATTATTGTGATAACTTCCAAATACCAAATAATTTTTTTGCTCACAGTCGTCCCCGAGAATCTCAAAAACATTTTGGCCCGGGGCGAGTAAAAAAGCGGGCCACTATTATATAAACTCAATAATCATATATAAAAAAATCCATAAATAAAATAATTGTTATAAACTTGTAATGGTTTTAATTATTGGGTTCTTTTTTCTATTAAACGGTCTAACAATTTAAGTAGCTGGCCTGTTTTTATTTGTATTTAAAATCCATTTTGGGCTTAATTGTTTCAACTAGTTGAGTCGTATATTATTTGGGATTAAATATACAGATTTTTTTAAAATATATATTATATATGGGTGAGATTCGGCTACAAAGTCAACTTTTCTTACAAAGTGTACAATGTCTTAAAACACCACAATTTCAGCCAAAAAACACACTCAAAACCCACAAATAACGTAGTGAACTCCCACCCTATTATATATATTAAAATATATTGTTTATACAAAAAATATATATATATATGGCCCTGGGCCGTTGCCCACCCGACCCTCTCCCCCAAAGCCGGCCCTGATTTTGATAAGTTGGTGTAGTGTTATCAAGACCATATAAGTATATATAACTGTATTTACTTTAGACTAAATAAGAAACGATAATAAACATTGTTACATGTTAAGGGATGTAGAGTATACACTTGTACAAGAGTGTTCTCATATCCGGCACCAAGGACCTAGAGTTCTTAAGAGGGGGTCTAGTGGTAGTCGCGCAACTTGGAAGTTGCTTCAGAATTGCATTTCTCATGAGTATGACCATCAGTAGGAACTAATTATCTGTTGTAAGTTGCTACTAATCATCGTTATAGTGGTCAGGTGACTTGGTTCATTAGTGGTAAGTGATCAGTGTCAAGTTATTAAAGCGTCAGTGCTAAGTTATTAGTTCCTAACTTGGTCATCAACAGTAAAACGTAATTTTATCATATAAAATTTCTAATAATTAAACACAATCAAAACTGATTATGGAAACAATCTATGACAATAAATTAGAGTACCAGAAAGTAGAGAGGATGAACAACAGAGAAGAAGCAAGGAACGACGTCAGATCGATGATAGTGGTGGAGAGACGCACTTATTGGTATTTCTTATTAATGTTCCATTTTGATAATTTAAAATATACTAACTTTTCGTTCTTATATCTAGAGTTCAATTTTGGCAACTAACATAATGTTGAAACAAATGATGGATTAATCTGACTTATTGATATATTATAGTAAGAAAGAGATTATAGGTATTTAATTCATGCCCATGGCTCTATAGCCTAGTGGCATCTTGGTGGTGGGATAAGGCTTTGGGACCAATAGGTCCTGGGTTCAATTCTCACAAGGGGGGGTTTTTCCCATATTTACTGGGTTTCCTCCTGAATTGGTGTGGCATTATGCCTAGTGGAGATGGATATGATCGGGTGGTTCCTCTGGTGGCACGATGATACTCCAGTAGTCCGTCAGTGATCCAAATTTGCCGTTCAAAAAAAAAGGTATTTAATTCATAACAAACATAATGTTAAAACAAATGGTAGATTAATCTGACTTTTTTTTCTCTAATGGACCACCACCCCTTAATCTAACTTATTGATATATTATAGTAAGAAATAGAGTATAGGTATTTAATAAATAGTTACAGTTTTAACTAAATACAATTCGAAAACTTTCTTTTATTGTAATGATAATAAAATATTATAGTTAGAAAGAGACTATAGGTATGTGATGAATAGTTAAAGTTTTAAATAAATCACAAATTCGAAAACTTTCTTTTATTGTAATAAAGAGACTATAGGTATTTAATTTGTTGGTTTGACGTAATATTCCTCAATACGTGTGCGACTCGACGTAGGGTTCCTTGATTCAACGTAAGATTTTTTGATTCTCGTGCGAGTTATTTGATTCGACGTAATATTCCTCGACACGCGCGTTAATAAGTTGACAAGACATAATATAGGTATTTGACAAGAAGTGTGGGTTAGGTTCCTTCTTCCTCGCTGCACTTTGCAAGTGGTTAGACCAAAAAATAGGCAAGAAAGAAGATCTGGGAATAGGAAGGCATTGCAACAAAGATCGATTCCGAATTCTTTAGCCACATGGGGGAAAGAAGATGGTATTTTCATGTTGGTTAAAAATGTATTTAATAGACCTGCTTTGGGGTCTCTAGGTCAAGGAAGTGCTGATAATCCTAAGGAGAGTACTGTTAGTAACACCAATGTTAGGTAGTGTCTTCAAAAGGTTGCTGATGGCCACTTTACAGCTGCAGTGAACGTGTTATGTTCATCTGGTGTTGCTCCGTACAATGATATTACCATGCAGGCTTTAGAGGCTAAACACCCGTACGGAGAACCTCAGACTATATATTTTGAGCCTCCCCTTGTAGCAGAGGTGGATAGTGTCCTTGGTTGCATTAAATCGTTTCCTAAAGGGACCTCGTTTGGGAGGGTTGGCTTGAGGGAACAACACATTTTAGATGCTATATGTGGAGAAGGGTCTGCTATTGCCACTGATCTCTTATACGCTATCACTACGGTAGTCAAGTTTTTGGTTATGGGAAATGCTCATCGAGTTTGGCAGAGTTTGTTGCGTCTGCGCTCCTTACACCGCTCTTAAAACCCGACAACGGGATTATACCTATTGCAGTGGATACTATATGAAGGCGTTTGGTTTCCAAGGTTGCTATGAAGGGTGTTGGTAAAGAAATGACCAAGTACCTTAATGATTTTCAGTTTGAGGTCGGCGTGTCAGGTGGCGCTGAGGCCATTTTAGACACCGTCAATAGGGTTTTAAATGAATGTCACACTGATGGGTCTCTTGCAATGCTTATTGTAGATTTTTCTAATGCTTTTAATCAGGTGGATAGGTAAGCCTTAATTCGTGCGGACAGGATGAGGTGCCCTTCTATTTCTTTGTGGGGAATTTCTATACGGGCAACCAGCAAGACTTTATCTTGGAGATGAGCACATTTGGTCTACCACAGGAGTACAACAAAGGGCCCCATTGGGACCACTTCTTTTCGCTCTTATTTTGCACCCCCCCCCCCCCCCCCCCCGTGCATCAAATTAGAGACAAATGCAAGCTTCTTCTTCATGCTTTGTATCTTGACGATGGGATTGTCCTTGGAGATTCAGGAGAGGTGGCTAGAGTGTTGGACATCATTAAGGTGGTGGGTCCAACATTGGGTCTTGAACTAAATATTAAGAAAACTAAGCTATTTTGGCCTTCTTGTGATGGTAGCAAGTTTCGTGAGGGGTTATTTCCTAAAGATATCGGTAGGCCATTAGTGGGGTGAAGCTTATTGGGGGGGGGCGTTAGTAGAGATGCAAGCTTTATTAGTGGGTTGGCAAAGAAAAGAGATGCTAAGGCGGTAGATTTGATGCGTCTTCTACCCAAACTAGGTGACCTGCAGAGTGAACTACTCTTTCTTCGATCATGTATGGGCATTGCAAAACTTTTCTCCGACTTGAGGACATGCCAACCTGTACACATGGAAGATGTAGCGTTGGTCTTTGACAAAGGTTTGCGTGAGGCGAGTGAGGAATTGGTGGTTTGTGGAGATCCTTTCCTTAGAGACTTCCAGTGGAGATTTGCTTCCTTACCTATTAGGTTTAGGGGTTTGGGGCTGTATTCGGCTATAAAGGCTTCATCCTTTGCTTTTATGGCCTCGATGGCCCAATCTTTGGTGCTACAAGACCAGATCTTAAGAGACAGTGGCATATGTAGTATGGATTCTGATTATGTTTTTGCTTTGGCTTGTCTTCGTGATATGATTCCAAGCTTTGACTTCAGCGGTTTCACTAATAAGGACACCGCCCCCCTAAAGCCCAACATGCATTGGCGAGTGCTCTTTTTAATAAAATTGTCCACGACATTGATGTACAGTTTGACTTGACCGTTAGACAAAAAGCCGTTTTTGAGTGTCTAAAGCACCACATGCACAAGATTTTCTTCTTGCTATACCTATAGATGGGCTAGGCTTGCATATATCACTAGTGGAGTACCGTACTATCTTTATGTATTGCCTCATGATTCCTTTATTTCCAGTTGATGAGATATGTCTTGTTTGTCATAAGGTGTGTTTGGATTCTTTTGAGGAGTGTGCAGTGCATTGTAGAGAGCTCCCGAGGTTCAAATACTAACATGATTTGGTTAGGGATGCCCTTTTTGACACATTGGAAGGGAGATCTACCCTTCGACCAGCCGACATTTTGATCTTTGGATGGGTAGGAGAAAAACATGCATGTTTGGATCTAACAAGGGTTTCCCCGCTTGTGGGCATAGGGGGTAGTGGTTTCATGATGGGTCAGTGTAACGCTTCGCATTTTGTACCTTCCTTATTTAAAAGGTGTAACCGTATTTCTATTTTTGGAAACTTGTATTCGTATCATGAACGTATTCCATTTCCATCTTTGTATTCTGAGATCTTGATCATAATGAAATTCTTACTTTATACATACGTTTCATACTTACAATCAATCATTTAATTACATGTTTACTTGCAAAACGACACTTGATATACGTTTAATTATTCATACATACATTCACAATACTCGAATTATACTTTGATACGGTTTACATACTTGAAAACATGCAAAATACTAAAGTTTGGGCATAAAATGATAACATAAAGGAAGTTCAGGGAACAAAGTATAACAAAAACAAACCAGCTCGACCAATAAGCGTCACGTCGCGCGACCCCCTTCCTCTTTTCTAGTTGCGTCACGCCACGTGTCACGATCCGCGGATGGTTGTTTCCCAGCTACGGGTTAGTCCTCTTTTCCCACCTTTCTCTTCCCCAATCACCTTTAAACCTCATTTAACTCAAAACTCTAATCGTCTATTATATAAACAAGCTTCCCACCTCCCATTTTCACTTTCCCAACTCCTCTACACTCATACAACTCTCTCAAATCAGTTGCAAACTCAAGAAAAGGCAGAATTATCTAAGTGCCAAAGTGAGCACTTTTCTTACATTTCTTCACTTCTTCTTCCACTACAAAGCTTTGAACACCTCTAGGAGTGTTTCCACTAGTTTACCATGGTAAACTAAGGTGGAGCATCACCATTTTGAGGTCCAAACTTTTTGTTTTGGAAGTTATATATTATAAACTTTTATAAACTTTACTTTTCTTCACGAATCTTATGCCTAACATTTTCTTAAACCCATCTATGGTTATAGGACTTGTTTGATATCGATTCCTATAAGTTTAAAGGTGCAAGCACCATCTAAACTTTCTGTTTTGACTAAGGTTTGAGATAACCTACAAGTGCTAAAACCATCCAAGCTCACCATCTTCAATATGGTGAGACTTGTGTTTTTTGTAAAGGTGTGAACCATGGAAACTTTGGCTTTCCAAACTTGTTCCACCACCTTACTTGATGTTTTATCATGTTATTCCAAGTAGTTTCCTAGACATAAAGTAACACAACCTCGCCGCATCTCCAACATTTTCTTTTCTATGACGGGTATGAAACACCTGAATTGTTCTTACTTGGCTACTTGATGAACTAGGTAGTTAGTAGTATTTCCTAATCATTCATGACCAACCGGGTTTAACAACTATGTTGGTAAACTTTGTGCTTTGGTGAATCATACAATGAGGTATACATAACTCCATGCTTGACTTACATGAATTCTATGATATTATATGATGGACAAATTTTTAACTTATACTATATAATATAATACATATGTTTAACTGAATTTGTGATATTAACCGGATTATGGTTATATGTCATGAACATATGTTACTTTGTCTTTGTTCTAAACTCCTTGGTTTTGATTCTAATTGGGAAAATTAGGACCCATCAAATCACTTAAGAACTTAGTGCCATAACGAGTATTTAGACGAGATATACTTTCGTGCACTTATCTTTTTATGTTCTTAAATTCCAAATCGGAATCTTCGCCAAATCTGAATATTCACACACCTTCATTTCCCCATGTAGGGTAACTTCGGTGTTCCCATCTGAACGACTTAACAACTTCGCGGTTTAACTCTGAAAGCTTGCAAAACATGAATATACATGACCCCGTTTTTATTTTAACACTTCTGGGTGCAATACGTGTAGCTTATCAAAAACGCACACATACACTTATAAACATTCTTACAAACAAACAATCCAATATACATGCTTAATACGATATACTTGAACACATACATCATACTTGTTGCCTTATACTTGTCATTAACTTCGTACGAGCCTCCGATAACATGTATAGCGTTATAGGATTAACGCACTGCCCCTATTCTTGAGGTCATGTTTAGTAAACAAAATGGTCTTAGCATTGCTATAATAGGATTACGCTAGCGGGAATCTTTGGGTTGACAACTATAAATTGCCTAATAGTATTGCCATGTTAGGTTCTTAGTATCTGAATTTTGCCATGTGGAATAGTTTAGACCTTTATACTTATGCTAGTACCTAAACTTGTATGCTCGCCAATACTTTATGTATTGATCTATACTTTAATACGTACTGTAGGAAATTGATGATGATGATGATGATGATGAATGAATGAATGAAATCTAGTAGGAAGACTAGAAACGCACCTTTAAATTTTTAGTACTTATGTTGTATTTCGTTTCTTTGATTAAGTTGTTGTATTTGCTTCAAAATGATGTAATTAAATTTAGCAATGAAATGAAATTTTGATTTTATAAAATATTATCACAAATGATATTATGAATTCTCTTGCAATCTTGTTTTTGCCTCATTACCATTGTATGAAAATGGAGGTATTTAACCTCAAGGTTTTCGAATTCATACCTCAACACAAGTCTTCCAACAATATAACTTGTTGGTAACTTGTCTTGGTGCCAAGAAATCCAAGAAACAAGGTACAAGATGAAGAAGTATGAAAGTTTTAAGAAAAGCACCCAACTTTGACCTCAAAATGGTGATGTGTCAACTTGGTTTACCTTGGTAAACTTGTGGTAACACTCCTAAAGGTTTTCCTAGTAAGAGGAAAGCAAGAAAAAAAAGAAAATGAGAGAAAATGAGTTCAAAACATATTGTTTTAACTTAAGAACAATATGCCAACACTTGAATTCTAGGAAATCACAAACGATTGGAACGTCCTTCACGCTTTTTCCTTTGCCTTTCTCCTCCACAATGTGGGTTAAAAATGCAAAGAGCTCCTTACGTAAGTACTTGCTCGCTTGAGTGCATGGCATGAGCTTGAGGCCTTTTGAGGGTTTTTCTCCATAGTTTTCAAAGTGTCACCAGCTGAAAAAGGAAGGCGAATGTGTAACAACCCTTGGAAAACACCTCTAAACGCCTTAAATATACCTCGTATACGCAAATTATACCCTTATAACCTTAATATTATTCAAAAACAAATAAAACAAGAAAATAAGGGTTCTCGCGGGTCGCGACCCAGTTCATCAGAGGAGTCGAGGGGCGCGATCGAGCTATATCTGGCGAACGCACAATGTGCCATGTGGCACTACACCCGGCAACCCTACACTTGTGACTAATCTGAGCTAAACCCTACCTAGGGTCTCTCGTTGGCCGCGAAGGGCTGACCCCAGTGCGTCACGGGGCACGAGCCACCCCAAAATCAGCCTATAAATGGGGCCTTCAGCCTCAGTGGTCAATCGTTCAAAATCTTCTTTCTTTCTCAAAGTTATAGTGCGAAAATACTCGGGTATAATACCCCTAAAACATGAAGCTTTGCCTCGTTGTAAGTATTTTAACCCCCGATCACTAATTTGTTACCTTACCCGATTGATCTAGGGCTCCGTAAGCTTGTCAAGGCTCTGCCTGACTCAGTTCGTTGGAGTTCTGTCTCGTGTTGTACGGTTAATGTGATTTGGGTTATCTTACTAACACGTATGCATTATTTATTTTTAATAGATAATAATCAGGAACACCAACAGGAAGCTATAGTATTACCTAAGTCAACAATGTGAGTCGTTCTCTTTTTCTACCAAACTGTTTTACAAAACCTCAAATGTTTTCAGTTATACTTACAATGATTGAGTCTATGTATTCTACAATTGTTGCCGGTATGTGGGGTTTTGAATACACTACTTGTAATCCGTTACTATTGGACGACGAGTTAGTCAATGAGTAACATGACTAGAGTCATGGAACTTTGAACATGACAAATACTGAATGAGTATATTGGTAGATATAAACATTGTAATCGCTCTCAATGCTGTAAAGTTATAAAAGCTTGTTTTGATTGAACTGGGATGCACTCGCCAGTATTTCTTGTTGATAAAACCTTTTTAAAACGTGTTTCAGGTAACTTAATGTGAAGCTATTAGAAGCCAGTAGGGGAGCACTGAAGGCTTAAAGAAGTGGCTATAAAAGTTACCTAAATAAAAAGGAGTTTATGTTTTCAATAATTAGGGTTTCTCCCTATAATTGTATTGTGAATGAAACAGGGTTTTATCCCATTTATTTATTATAAAAGTTTGGTGTTTTGAAACTCTGATAATATTTTCTAACTAAGGTCCTGATGTTTAAATTCCGCTGCCAAATTAATAAACACCGATACCACTTGACTGGCTCGCGGTGCCCGCTCCCGGGGTAGGGGTCGGGGGCTGCGACAGAATGAACTTCTCGAAACAAACAACTTCGGCACGAAACTTGGTAAGCTAATCCATGCCTATTATTATATCAAAACTACCAAATTGCATGGGTATAAGTTCGATGGGGAATTCATGTTCGTTAAGGCTAAGAACACAATTGTGGAGAATGGAATTAATAGTGATATATTTCCCGTTAGCGACTTCAACAGTGAAGGATTTTAGTAGCTTAGATCGTGTACATTTAAACTAGGGTTCAAATTCTACGGATATAAATTCCATTTACGAGAAATGTATCGTTAACGGCATCATTGTCGTTTTGAGCTTGAGTCACGTTGATGTTGAAAGCACAACCACGAGACACTTGCACTTGGCCTTGAACGTTACGTTGAGGGCATTAAGGGGTAAGGTGGTTGGGATCACCACACTTGTAGCAAGTAAGACCATTGTTAGCCAGTGGTCGTTTGTTTTGGTTATGGGGTTGAGATTGGGTTTGGTTACCTTGTTGTCTAGGACCACTTTGGTACGCGGTGTTAAAATGCCCATACCGGTTCCATGTGGTGCAATGTCGGCATGCGGATGTGGTTGGATGGTGGTAGTGGCATGCGTTACATTTGGCAAAAGTCCTAGTGTAGGCCTTCTTGATGAGATCAGGGTTAGGGTTATTGGGAATTTGTTGGGGGTTACAACGGCGTAGTTACAGTTTTGAAATTTGCGTTTCTTACCGTTGGAGTTGTTCTTTAGTTGAGGTTTAGCTTCATTGGGCTTATCAGGAATTTCGGTAGTGGCTTGGTTGACGGTTTTGATGGAGCCTTTGAAAGACAAGGTTCCATCCTCGACATGGTTGTTGGTGAAGGTGGCGGCTAGACGATAAGATTTCTCTAGGGTTTCGTGTTCGGCCACAGAGACGGCATTGCGAATGGCTAGTGGAAGTCCTTTGATGTACTTCGCGATGACTCGCTTGGTGGTGCTAACTTGGTGAGGGTATAGGACACTAAGTTGCTTAAATCGGGTGGTATAGGCCATATTGTTTCCCCCGATTTGTTTGAGGGTCCAAAACTCGTTCTTGAGTTTTTGCATCTCATGGGGCAGACAAAACTTTGTTACCTTGAGTTGCTTCACCTCTTCCCATTGTAAAGCGTAGGCGGCGGCGTTGCCATAGATTTTCATCTCATTTTCCAACAATCGAGTGCCCTTAATTTGAAGACACCGGTGGCATTGAGGGTTTGAAGATGGTCGGGACACTTACTATTGATAAAAGTGACTTGTCACACCCCAACCGATGGCAAAAACATCAGAGTGAGACGAACGATATTGCTCGAGACTTCATAACACTAAAGGTGACAAGTATTTAATAAACATTTTCATTTCATTTCTAACATCAAGTACATTGTTTGAAATAGAATACATCGAGTTTGAAACAAAATGAATTACAACAACTATCGAATTACTAAACTAATATACACAAATTAAAGTTTGGTGTGTTTCTAGGCATCCTACTAGATTTCGTGCATCATCATCATCATCAAAATCCTGCAATACGTTTTAAAGTATAGTTCAATGCAAAAGTATTAGCGAGTATACAAGTTTTGAGTACTAGCATGTATGTATAAGAGTTTGAACAATCCACATGACAAAAATAGTTAACGAGATTAATGTAAACATGGCATGCAATTATGCAAGTCAATCCTCTGATTACCGCAAGTATTAAAGACTTAACATAACCCAAGACTACGGGCGGTGCGTTACTCCTATAGCGCTATGCATGTTAAGGGAAGGCTCGTACGAAGTTAATGACAAGTAAATCGCACAAAAGAATCATCCAAGTATACAAATCAAGTATCACATATTTAAGCATGTATGACTGGATTGTTTGTGTTTGTGATATAAGCATAAAGTATGATTTTGTGTGTTTAAATAGTATAACATATTGCACCCAAAAGTGAAAAAAAGGGTAAAAAGGGGTCATGTATACTCACAATTTTGCAAGAGCTTTCCAATTATCCGTGAGTGGCGAGTTGTTTGAGAAAGGGGAATCGAAGGTAAGGTCATACGGCGTTATGAAATGGTTAGATTCGGGATTTAGAATTCAAGTACAAAAGTATGTATGCATAAAAGTATATCTAGTCTAAGTACTCGTTTTGGCACTATGTTGTATGTGATTTCATGGGTCCTAGTTTGCCCATTAGAATCAACAACGAGAGACTTAGAATCATAGATAAAGTAGCCTAAGTTCATGACAAATAATCATAACCCGATTATCATCATGAGTTCGGCCATGTTTATATATATATATATATATATATATATATATATATAGAGAGTAAGGTTAACATACAAAAAGCCTTATCATACATCACGTAGGAGACAATGGTAACCGTTGGATCAGGGGTATAATCACGCATGGGACCACATAATCATGCATGGGACCACATAATCACGCATGGGACCACATAATCACGCATGGGACTATAATCACGCACGTTCTATGATAATAACGCACGTTATATTTTTTGTCATGTATGTTAATGTAGGTTAAGCCTTGAAGTACATTATACTTTCTCTCTCTCTCTCTCTCTCTATATATATATATATATATATATATATATAGGGTAAGGTTATTGTAAAAAAGGTTGAAAGTGTGAGAAGGGTGAGAAATATTATGGAGGTGACATGTGTCCTAAATCTAAATTAATTCAAAAGGGTAAAGAAGTAATTTTATCATTAATTTAATTAATTGATAACCTTCCATAACCGCCACCCTTATTTATAGGAACATGATTTTTTTAAAGATCTTTATAAAAACACTACGAATAACACTGCAACCACCATTCAGCACATATATAACACCCTTCGATAATTATATAACACCATTCATCACATGTATAACACCATTCAATAAAGTATATAACACCATTCAGCATATATATAACAACATTCAATACATATATAACACCATTCAATACATATATAACACCATTCATCACATATATAACACCATTCCATAAAGTATATAACACCATCCAATACATATATAACACCATTCAACACATATATAACACCATTCAATACATATATAACACCATTCAGCACATATATAACACCATTCAGCACATATATAACACCATTCAATAATCATTACATCTCCGTATCATCTTCTTCTCCACTGCCGACACCACCACTACAGCCCACCGTTGTGGAGAGGTGGCCGGCACCGCCACTGCTGCCCGTCGTTGTAGCATCCACTTTCTCTACATATTTTTCCTTACAATAATAAAAATAAAAACAAAAAACTCAAACTCAAGATGAAAAATTATAATCTGTGGTGAGGTCCACATCACCATCATCATCTCCATCATCATCGTTGATCTGATCAAGCACCAGAACCAATCCCATTGCAAATGCACCACCAAAACCAGGCTTCAGGGTTAGCAAGAACACATCCTTCCCTAGCATTACATTCGTTGTAGCATCCACTTTGCGTCGGATTTCCGCCATTGTTTCCTTCGCCGAATCGTAAATCGAGTCTATATAGAGTGAATCGATACAGAGTGAATCGCGATTCTTATATGTTACGGTGGAGAAGAAGATGATACAGAGTGAATCGCGATTTTGTAGGGTTTTTGATACGGTTTCCTTTTTCAAAATGGATATAAAGACTTTATTACCCCTACATATATCAAGTTAGTCCAAAATAATAAAAACATTTTACAATCTGGTCCCTATTGATCTCAACCATTAGATCAAAAGATCTAATGGCTGAGATTCTTTCTTACCCTTCTCACACTTTTGGTCTTTTTTACAGGAACCTCAATCTCTCTCTCTCTCTCCCTCTATATATATATATATATATATATATATATATATTATAAAAATCCTAAAACTAAGTCCATTCAAGAGTATCATAGATTGTCATGTAAGTCAAGCATGGAGGATTAATCTCATTGTATGATTCACCAATACACAAATCATCACAAGGATGATTCGGATGGTCATGAATGAAAAAGAAACAAACAACTAACTAATAAGTCTTCAAGTAGCCTAGTAAGAGTAACCCGGGTGAGCCGTCCCAACATGGAAAGAGTTAACTAAGTGTTGGAGGCTAGACAGGGTTATGTTACTTTAAGACTAGCAAGCTACTTGGATTAGCAAAATAAATCATCAAGTGATGTGTGGAACTGGTTAGGATAGCCTAAGCTTCCAAGGTTCACACTTGCATCAAACATAAGTCTTGCCATATGAACTATGGTAGACTTATGTGACTTCAACACTTGTGGGTTTTCTTAAAACCTAATAAAACAGAAAGTTTAGGAAGATGTTAAACATGAGATTCAAGTGGAAAAGTTGATTTTTATAAAATTTACCACACATTCATCCAAAACAGAAAGTTTGGACCTTAAACTAGTGTTGTTCCACCTTGGTAAACCATAGTAAACCTGTGGAAACATTCCTAGAGGTGTTCCAAGCTTTGTAGAGGAAGAAATGGTGAAGAAACGTTGAAGAAAAGTGAGTTTGAACTTACTTTTAGCACTTGAAGAAATCTGCCTTGTTCTTGATTTCCATCAGATTTTGGGAGTGTCTTGATGATTTAGAAGTGTTTGGAAAGTGCAAATGAGGGTTAGGGAGGTTGTTTATATAGTGGGTGAGTTAGGTTGGGTGTTAAATGAAGTTTAAAGGCAATTGGATGAGAAAATTAGGTGAAAAACTAGCCAATCTCGTAACAAAAACAATCTGGATGCGAATCGGTATTTCAGGAGACACGCGGAAGAAGACCAGGATCCTCCCATGTGTCGACTGGGAGTCATGTCAGCAAATTTCCATTTTTGGCCCCTGAACTTTGCAATTAGGTTATTTTATGTCGTAAACTTGCATTTTAACCCGGTTTTAGGTATTCAAAGTGTAATAAAGTATAGTATGAGTGTATGCAAGTATAATTTGAGTGTCGTGAATGTATGTATGAGTATTAGTATGTATAAAAAGTGCCGGTTTGCATGTAAACACGTATTTAAACAATCGATTGAACGAATAACTAGTACATATACAACATGAATTTCTTTACGATTAAGGTCTCGACTTACGAAGCTGGAAATGGAATATGAATACGATACGGATATAAGTTTCCAAAAATAAGAATATAAATAAACTTTCTAAACAAGGAAATTTCCAAAAAGCAAGGCGTTACATGACTTCAGTGTCGTCGGACCATTAGAGCATTTGAGTAGCACCATCATCGCCTGTGAAGGGTTTGGGGCTACACGTTACGAATTTCTAGTAGGTAAAGGTGGTTTTGGGAGGGTCGACTTTAGAATCTACCGGAACATTAGGGCTTGAGGTGGCTTGAATTTACTAACGATGTCGGGTTTGACTTGAGCCATTTGCTTAGCCGTAAATGCTAACATCTTCTTGTTTGAGCTTCGCTTGGAGCTCCTCTTAGAGTTACAGTTAGAAGAAAACTACAAGGTTGGGAAGGGAGAATGGTGAGACTTGATCAAATGGTTTTAAGAAAAAAAAATTTTGCACAAGTAATGTGTGATGGCATAGCATATAAGCATGTAAGGTTCACATTGTTCACATAGATGTAGCATGAAATCACGTTGAGTATAACTAAGAAACAATGAAAGAGTTGTAATTTTTTTTGGTTCTCGAATGTTATTATTGTTTTAGGTTGCGAGTATAGCGCGTTTCGGGGAGTTCGATTTGAAAAGGAGAAGGGATCAAGCATAAAACACATAGAAATTTATATAAGCGTAAAAGTGATTCAATTATAAAACTTGGAATGTTTTGGAACGGAATTAAGACTAATTCAAAGTAATCAAAACCCCTTTTTATTTCAGGAATCATGCTTTGGCCTAATAGGTAGAACACTCTCGCCAGAATCTTCGGTTAACAATATTCACCATTCTGGTTACTACATGTCCCTAGTCAATCACAAATTCCAGACTTTGCTGGGATTGAAAATCGAGGAGTGGGACTAGTCACCAAGATTTGGATATCACTCCTAACTTGGTGGTGTTGTTCCCTAAATGTGGTTGGTACTTACTCATCGAGAAAAGGAAATAAATATAACTCATTGGTTAGGGTCCACAAGAGTATGATAGGTGAAATTGCCATCAAGGTAAGGAAGTCACTCCTAACTTGATGGTGAAATTTTATAAAATGAAGATGCGGATTGAAAGTCGTCACCAAAGTAATGGTTTCACTCCTGATTTGGTGAGGTCGTTTCGTTTGTGAAATATGAGTGTCTTCGTGTCTCCATATCGTAGTATAAGTTTGCCTTTGGAATGGTAATGTATTAAGACCAAGAAGATGAGATAGAAGAAAATGAATAAAGAAAGGTCAAATAAGCACAATGTTCGGTTTCTTAACTATAAACTAGGTCAAATCATGGATAATTTTTCCTAATTCCCTATAGTTATGGCTCTGATATCAATCTGTCATACCCCAACTGAAGGTGGAAACATCGAGGCGGGACGAATGAGATTGCTCAAAATGTCATAACATGTTATTTGTGACAATAAATTAAGATTTCAAATTTAGTTTCATTTCATAACTTCCAAAGATGCATTTTCTCAAAAAGAATTTACAACAACTTGGGAATAACATAACTAAACATAAAAGAAATACTTAAATAAAAAATTCAGGCGTGTTTCCTATTTCCACCCTAAGTTGATTTCTCATGCATCATCATAATTTTCCTGCAACATGTATATAAAGTATCCATCAACACAAAAAGGTCGGTAAGCATACAAGTTTTGTCTACATAGCATACGTATAAAAATGTCTCAAATCCACATGTTGTTTGTACACTAAGTTATATGAACATACTAGCATGCATCAACTATAAATCAAACCAAAGTGTTCACTAGCGTAATCTTATCACCGAAATGAATAAGACCGTATTGATTGAATACTTAACAATGACCACAAAAGGGGCAGTGTGCTACATGTTAAGGAAGGCTTGCAAAGTTAATGATAGATGGCGTGCATAATAGAATTCTAGTATGTATAAACAAGTAGTATCACAAGTAGCATGTTTAAGAATTGAGTGTTTGCATAAGATCGATTTTATGTATGATTGTGAATTTAATAATAATACATGTTTCAACTCAAAGTGACTTAAAGCATAAAATGGGTCAAGTATATCATGTTTTAATAATAATACATGTTACAACTCAAAGTGATTTAATAATAATACATGTTACAACTCAAAGTGATTTAAAGCGTAAAATGGGTCAAGTATTCCACAAAAGCGAGTTGAAGGAGTTTGAAGGTTGGACCACCGAAGTTTCCCTAAAATGAGAAACAAAATTATGCAAGTTTATTGAGTTTGATGATGGGAAATGTATCCGGAATTTATAGATAGGAAAATACATAAAATATATATTTGCTTGGATATTCAATTGGACACCATTTTTAGTTAGTGTTTTGCATGAGTGTTACACTCATGGAAAGTCCAAAACAAGGAGTCCAATACTAAGATAAGTTCCACCTTAACATCTAACATTCAACCATGGTCATGGTTGATGTTATAGTTTGGTTTTGGATGTATTACATAGGTATATTAATAAGTATATTATAGTTTTGTATTGTCATGTATTAGAGGTATGGTAACCCTCTAACCTCATGATGCTCACCATTGCACAAAAATTACCACAAGCATGATTCGGATGGACATGAATAATATGAAGAACATAAACTAACTCTTCTAATTCACCATGTAACCAAGTGAGTTCAACTAGACAAGTGCTTCCAAACATGGTTATGACTTGAGACTTGGTGTAGTTTCTTTGTTTCCATGAAAGTTACTTCGTGACTTAGATTGTATGAAAATGGAGGTATGTAGCGTCAAAGTTTCTGAATTCATACCTCAACACAAGTCTTCCAACAATAGAACTTGTTGGTAACTTGGCTTGGTGCAAAGAAATCCAAGAAACAAGGTACAAGATGAAGAAGTATGAAAGTTTTAAGAAAAACACCCAACTTTGACCTCAAAATGGTGATGTACCAACTTGGTTTACCTTGGTAAACTTGTGGTAACACTCCTAGAGGTTGTCCTAGTAAGAGGAAAGCATGAAACAAGAAGAAAAGATAAAATGAGTTCAAAACTTCCTCTTTTGAACTTAAGAACAATTTGCCAACACTTGAATTCTATGGAGACTAAAAGGAGTTAAGAGTGTTTTGGAGGTGTGTAAAAGGATTAGGAGGTGTGGAAAAGGTGTATTTATAAGTGGGTATTAGGGTTTGGGTTTAAATGAAGGTAGTTGGGAGTTGGAGTGGAGAGAATGTTCAAAAATGACAAAATTCGTGAGTTGAATTGGAGTCTACTAGACCAGGTCCTTGCAAACCGTAAGACCTAAAAGATATAAAATTTTCAAAAATGTCACTTTAAGTCCCTACAGTTGGGTTGTGTGTTATTTCATGTTATAATTACATAGTTATGTATGTTTTAGAAATTTTTAAGGTGCATACATGCATGTGTAATGTGTGAATATGTTTGAATATAATTCCGAGAAAATATATTCTCTGTTTATGACTCGCTTTTTAAACATTAAATATAAATGCGTATTTCATGATTGTTTGCGTATAATGTATAGTATGATATAAAATGTGATTTCCATTATGATCAAAGTCTCGGAGTTACAAGGATTGAATTTGAAATACGAATTAAAATAAATTGAAAACGAAATGTAAAATACGAAACGCTACATAAATAGCTTTTCTATTTGTAGGATTAACTGGGTACGGTTGTTGTTGTTATTAATTGTGAAACATTAAAAAATAAAGTTTGTAAATCTTGTGTTTTTGGAAAACATATCAAACTACCTTTCATTGATTCTAATAATTTTATTTCTTTTCCTTTTGATATCATACATAGTGATCTTTAGACCTCCCCGATTTTGAGCACATGGGGTCACTGTTATTATATGTTGTTCCTTGATGATTTCACTAATCTTTATCTTATGGACTTGTCGTCTAAATAACAAGTCTGATGTATTTTCTACCTTCACCACATTCTATAACTTTGTTAAAACACAATTTGAACAACACATGAAACAGTTTCAATGTGAAAATGGCAAAGAATACGCTAATTCCATATATCAAAACTTTTGCAAAAAAAACGTAATGCAGTTCAGATTCTCTTGCCCACACACATCCTCCCAAAATGGCAAGTTGAACGTAAAATTCGGTTCATTAACAATGTTATTCGGATTCTTCTCGCTCAATAACACTTATTGGCATCATGGACTCGAAGTTGCAACATATCTCATTAATATTTTACCTAGTAAAATACTAAACAAACAATCTCCTACCCAATGCCTTCCATCTTACGTGCACCTTCGTATGTTTGGATGCCTCTACAGGTGCTTTACAATACCTCACTTTTACTCGCCCTGATATTAGTTATGCTGTGCAACAGGTATGCATGCATATGCACTCCCCACGAATCGATCACCGGAACACTTTAAAGTGTATCATCCGATATAGTCAAGGTACATCCTCATATGGTCTCACTCTGAGAGCATTTTCTAACATTACATTGCGAGCCTATACAGATGCTATGCTGATTGGGCTGGATGTCCACATACTCGTAGGTCTACAGCTGGTTATTGTGTATACTATGGTCCTAATATGCTATCTTGGTCCTCCAAACGTCAGGTAGTAATATCCCGTTCTAGTGCCGAAGCAGAATACCATAGTGTCGTAAACGTGGTTGCTGAACTTTGTTGGGTTTGTAATTTATTATTAGAATTACATCACTCTGTCACAGACGCCAGCTTGGTGTATTGTGACAACATTAGTGCTATTTATTTATCTGGGAATCCGATTCACATCAGTGAATCAAACATATCAAGCTAGATATTCACTTTGTACGAGAACTTGTTAAAAGGGGTCAGTTCGTGTTCTTCATATCCCAGCTCGTTATTAGATCACACATATTTTCACCAAGGGCCTACCAAAAGTTCTTTTCGATGATTTCAGAATCCAGCCTGGTGTCGCTTCGACTATGAGGGTGTAATAAATGCAATCTCGTATATAATAGGAATATGTATATTCTAGCGATTTAGGCATATCTATCCCTAAAAATAGGAGATATCATTTGTATTATATATACAATTGTAAATCAATGAAATCAGTCAATCGAGTCAAATAATCTTTCAAAAACCTTAAAGCATGGAAGTCAGAATTATTCAACAAGGGAATTTAGTTTCATACACCATGTACTTTGGGGAATCTACACCAATGTCTGTAAACTGCAGTTTACAAGAAGCTAAACTACAATTTACAATGTTTTCTTTTGTTTTTGCAGATGCCAGTGACGAAGCTTGAGATTTCTAACCGAGGAGTCGAAAACGTATATACCAAAAAATTTCTATAAAACCGGGGGTCAAAAACGTATATACCTAAAAATTTCTATACGAAAACTACATACTCTCCACGATTGAGCGAAAATGTTTGGGGGGTCGACCGCCCCTCCCGCCCCCACTATGTTGCGCCCCTAGTAGATGCTACTGTAAACTGTAGTTTACGAACATGTAAACTGTAGTTTGTTCTGTTTAATTGGTTTTTTAAATATAAAAGTAAACTGCAGTTTACTATAATAAACTACAGTTTACTAAACAATAAAACTTTGAATAAACTAACTTTTTTTATTATTATGTATAATTATTTTTTATTTTTTTATTATATAAAAGTATTTATTATTGTATATTTATTATTTAAAAGTTGTTTATTTACTTTTTTATTATTTATTATTACCTTATCATTGTTTATTTACTATTTATATTTTTTATTTATAACTTCTCTAAGTTATTTTTTATTTTTATAATTTATAGTAATCAATTAATTATTAATTATTATTTTGTTATTAATTATTATTTATTTATAATCTATGTTTACATGTGGAGAAGGTTTTGCTTTATACATATATTGACGTGATACGAATACATTTTCCTAACCAGCTACATCGCTTGTGTTGTTTGATTTGTAACACTATCTTGGGTCAGCACAATGAAATCATATCTTGGTGTGTTTGAAGGGTTGGCAAAATAACTTTGTCTAGCAATATCTTGGTTAACCTCATGAAATTATGTACTATTTATCGTGAATTTATACATGCATAATCATAGCAGCTTGTGAAGCTTGTTTAGCCTTTATGTACAGGATATATTGGTTTCTACATATGTTGTGATTCTTGCACTACATGTTGTCAAGCTGTTTGAATAATAAAACAAGCAATAAGAGTTTGTGAAAGTGTTTTACAAAATATATGATAGAAGGGTGTCACCACAAGATGGCATGATGCACTTTATCACCCTATATGACATGATGCACCTTAATTCATTACTGAAATGAGTCAATGCTAAATATGATTTATGACTTTTGTGCCCTAGAATGTCTTGTGGCTGGCTTACTATTTGATTACATATGTGGTAAAACGCATTGTGCAAGTTAGAAAAAAAATGATACTATAATTCCTTATATTTAACCGAAAATTAATTGGGTACATTGAAGTACTTGCCTGTTTGTGGCGTTGAGTATTATTAGGGAGGCAGGTTGATGCGGTGAGAGGTAAGATAATTCCAACACCAGATATGCGCATAGAGCAACACTGTAATAGAGTTGTAAGAAAAATTAATAAATCATTTGTTAGATATTTAGTAATCTCTAGCATGCCTCATATATACTCAATATGTTTGACAAAAAGATCCATGGTGACTTTTGTTGCTTACCCCCTGAAACATACAAGTAAAACAATCCAAAACAAAGCACTCGCCCAACTTGATTCCTTATATGCTATCCACACCTGATAACCAATCAAGTACAAACAGGAGATGCAGAGATCTATCAGATCCAAAGGTAACTGTTAATTAATCCAAAGCCATTACTATGTATTTAAAATCTTATAACACCCACATTATATTATTGGTAATGTTGTTAAAAAATATATGACTGGGACATGGTTTTTAAGAAGGCAAACGGACTTTATCACATCTTAAAATTATGTAATTATTATATAGAGGGCCTTTTTTATTAACTAACTGAACATCCGGCCCAATGAAATTATATTGTCTGATTTTGGAAACAAGACAGGTTACTCATCTGGTAGAGACTATTGCCTTTTAGTCGGATGTTTTAGGTTCAATCCTAAAAAAGATGATAATTGGATGTACTTTAGTAGTAATTGAGAGTTGTATACCATTAGCCGTTCATCAAAAAAATAATAATAATACGACGGGTTTTATAACCCTAAAATAACGCCTAATAAAAGTTTTAAAACTTGTAATTATCAATCGATGCTGCTAAACATACCGGCTATCTCTTTATTTTTACTAAACGTACCTCTCCCCTAAATTTCATACTAATACAGTTTAAACCTTTTTAGTGGCCAAAGGTTCCAGGGTAAGGGTTCTCAATATGGCCGCAAAGTAATAAAAAACTTTCTTAATTGTTTTAATAGTTTCAAAATAATAAAAACATGTTCTAATTTATGTTGCAGCTACAGGGTGGTCAGAAATAATTACTAGATAAAGAAAAACATTTATTTAAACCTCGAAACCTTATAGCGACAACATCTCACCTCCATAGGTTAAAACATATTTTATTATTATTTATGAATAAAGAATAAAATAAAACCAAAAAATATATTTTTCTGTAGCGACGACAAGTTGGCAATATAGAGTTTGACTGGTCAAAAGTTTGGAAACATTTATAATGGCGTCATGTCGTCGCTATATGATAAGATATGCGGATTGAGGACGTCCGTCGTCACTATAGAGTCGTTGGTATATGGTAACATTTTTGCAATGACATACCGAAAAAGTCACAACGTAGATATTCATGTCGATGGCAGTTGTCACGAAGCACCTGTCAACAATTTCTCTTTATTAATGCCAACTTATAGCAAACTATATTCTATTTTACTTTCAAACGAAAAGGAAGAATGTTTACGATGCGAAATATTTGATATAGGATGGAGATAACTCAAGAATAAGTGTATAGATCAAAACTCCCAACACCAAGCAACCTAAAACTGAAAAGATCACCCTTGCAGCTACAACAGAACTTCCTCCACTTACATCCCTAAGCCAAATAATGGAATCAAATCAGATCTGAATGTCTTAACACATGAAAGAATGAAGACATCAAACCTGAACTTGTCATTTAAAACATAATATGTTCACACTCCAAAAGACAAACAAGTTTAGTGGATCTTATGTTATTTCTTGCCTTTTTTGACGTCTTGCTAACACAAAATATAATGGATCTTTCACATATTCTTCATGTGACAACTTGTAGAACTGTGTAAGGATATATCCAAGGCTAACGAGACTACACATAGGGGAAACATCCACAATAATTAGTATCTACAAACTCTAATAAATACTGAAAAAGAGTTAAAAGGAAAAATAATGATTATAAATAGTTTCGCGACAAGGAGGCTTTGGCTAGACGTCATATTCAGTGTGGCGACCATAATTGCGTTTTATGTGAGAGTAACGAAGAATCGCTTGAGCACTTGTTAACTGGGTGCATCACTTCGATGGGCGTTTGGAATGCGATAGCTTCTTGGTGCAATATCCCTAGACCTTTTGTTTTCCACGTTAATGATTTGGTGGAAGTGCATAAGGTGAGTGGCGTGACGGGGAATAAAAGATCGATTATTCATGGCATTGTTATCATTACTTGTTGGAGGATTTGGCGTGCTAGGAATGAAAAGATATTTTCTGGAAAGGATACGAAGGTGGTGGAGATGGTTGCGGATATAAAATCTTTGGGTTTTCTTTGGTACAAAAATAGATCTAAGCTAGGGGTAGTGGATTGGAATAGATGGTGTCTGTTTGATGTAACGTGATTGTTGTTTATTGTTTTTGGTTTTCGGCGTCTTTCTCCGTCTTGGTGTTAGTCGTCGGTGGTGTTTGTTTTATGAAAGTCAATTTTCCAAAAAAAAAATCTAATAGATAGAAGAGTACCTTCCGAATAGATACATTGTACTCACTAAAACAACCGCAACAATCCAACTTGATTCCTTGTAAGAAATCCATGCCTAATTAAGGAAACCGATATAAAATGACATATTAGGGTATAGTTGATTCAAAAATGTTTAAATATAATACACTACAGAGAATCCGCCCAATAGCAGCGACATGTAAAAAGCTTGTAAAAAAATTTCTTGTAGTGGTATCAATAATGGTTGAGATCAAAGTACAAATAAAAATGAGAATGAAGGTTATTTTTGTAATATCGGTTTATTTCAAATTCCACCACTTTTTTCAAACATTCATGACTTTTTATACGACATTATTTTTACAATAAATGTTCATCATAAAATTGAAGATTTTTTTATTTTTAGTTCGAGTACATATTGCTATACAAAAAATGATAACTGAAAAACGAAAATTGTGTTGTATAAGATTTTTATTCTAGTCTTTTTATGCTTGACTTGTGCAGTATTTTTTATGCTGAATTTTTATACTAGATTTTTTTGTGTTTAATTTTTTGTGTTGTATTTTAAGAAATCATAAAAGTGAGAGGTTGTATTTTAGGACAAAAATGTTCTATAATCCTAATCTGAATGATTTATTTGAGAAAAAATCTTCAATGTAAAAAGGGAGGAAAAAAATGCTATAATAGAATAACAATATAAACTTTATCTATCCTTCCATTCATTCTCTTACTAATTAATTAATAATTAATTAAAACAATTTATACTACAAATATCTAAATTTATCCTACATATGCACATCTCTTTTATATATATATATATATATATATATATATATATATATATATATATATATATATATAGGGTAAGGTTCATGCGAGAACCACCTTATTGCGAGAACCGCGAGAACCAATGTGAACACAACCTAAAATAGCTAAAAAAAACCTAAAAAAACCTAACCCCCACCCCCAAAAACCTAAACCCCCCCCCCCCAAAAAAAAAAAAAAAAAACCTAACCCCCCCCCCAAAAAAAAAAAAACCTAAACCCCCCTCCCCCCCCCACCCCCAAGCTAAAATGCTAAAAACTAAACCCCCAAAAAACCTAAAAAAATCAAAAAAAATTCTAAAAATTTTTTTTATTTTTTTACTATTTTTTTATGTTCAAATCGCTACTTTTAGTATCCAAAAAAAAAATTTTTTTTTGCATACTAAAAGTAACGATTTTTATATAAAAAATAGTAAAAAAATAAAAAAAAATTTTTAGGTGTTTTTTAGATTTTTTAGGTATTAGTGTTTGTGTTCACACTGGTTCTCGCGGTTCTCGCAATAAAGGGTGGTTTCTAACGGATCTTTGTCCTATATATATATATATATATATATATATATATAGGGAGAGGATCATGAGAAAACTAGATATAAATGAGAAAACTAGAAAACTAACTAAAATCCACTAAAAGGGAGAGGGAGGGAGACTTTTAATGAAGGAGGGGGGACTTTTAATGAAGGAGGGGTAAAATTGGAACAAAAAATATATAAATTTTCAAACATTTCTCATTTCTCCATACGTTATCATTTTAAAACAAAAATGGTACCATAAGATCACAAATTTTCTTATCTTTCATTCAAGTATATTCGAGCATATTTTGACATAAAAAAAGATTTATGGTGTCGTCTTGTTTTCTACACTATTATTATAGTAGTGCACATGTGCAATGTAACATGTACTACAATTGCATTACATGCTTAAAATTAGCTTTTTGAGTCTAGTTTAGCTTTTAGGGTTAGTTTTTTTGGAGGTTTAGGATTAGGATTAGGTTTTTGGGTGTGGGGGGAGGGGGGGTTTAGGTTTTTTTGGGGGTGGGGGGGGTGGGGGGTTTAGGTTTTTTTTCGGGTTTATGTTTAGGGTTTAGTTTTAGGTTTTTGGGGGTGGGGGTGGGGGGTTTAGGTTTTTGGGGGGTGGGGGGTGGGGGGTTTAGGTTTTTGGGGGGTGGGGGAGGGGGTTTAGGTTTTTTGGGGGGGGGGGGTGGGGGGTTTAGGTTTTTTTCGGGTTTATGTTTAGGGTTTAGTTTTAGGTTTTTGGGGGGTGGGGGTGGGGGGTTTAGGTTTTTGGGGGGTGGGGGGTGGGGGGGTTAGGCTTTTGGTGGGAGGGTGAATTTAGGTTTTGGGGGTGGGGGTGGGGGGGGTTTAGGTTATTGGGGGGTGTCGGTGGGTGGTGGGTTAAGTGGTTTAGGCTTTCCGTATTAGTGCACATGTGCAGTACAACAAAAAAAATTTTTTTTTTTTTTTTTGAAAATTTTTTTCCATACATATAAAGTAGCGATTTTTTATTAAAAAATTGTAAAAAAAAAAAAAAAATTTGGTATTTTTTTTGGTTTTTTTTATGTTTTTTTAGTTAGTTTTTTGGTTTTCTCATTTAAACTAGTTTTCTCATGATCCATCCCCTATATATATATATATATATATATATATATATATATATATATATATATATATATATATATATATATCAAAACTATATCCTACACATATCCAAATTTATCTTTAACCATAAATTAGGTTTGTTTTGAAAGTGTATATTTTAAGAAATATCTAGTTTTTAGTTTAATTTAGTTTTTTTTTTTTTTTGAACGGCAAATTTGGATCACTGACGGACTACTGGAGTATCATCGTGCCACCAGCAGAACCACCCGATCATATCCATCTCCACTAGGCATAATGCCTATACACCAATTCAGAAGGAAATCCAATAAATATGGGAAAACTCCCTTGTGAGAATCGAACCCAAGACCTATTGGTCCAAAGTCTTATCTCACCCCCAAGATACCACTAGGCTATAAAGCCATGGGTGTTTAATTTAGTTAAATAATTTAAATGAATACAATAAATTAATCATTTGTGTAAATTTACTCGTATTCCCTTACAATAATATTAAATACACGTATCAAATGCATCATTTATATTAGTTTAAACTTATTTTTTTCTATTCTTATTTGAATCCATCACTCTCTCTCTCTCCATATATATATATATATATATATATATATATATATATATATATGGTAGGGTTAGTTTACAAAGGATATTCTTCTTATAAAGTGTGGGAATTGTACGTAGACATTGTGTTTTGAATTTTACGCATGATATTTTAGATTCTTTTAGCTAGGGCTGTAAACGAACCGAACGTTCAGCGAACAGTTCGTGAACCGTTCGGCGGGAAGTTCGTTTATGTTCGTTCGTTTAATAAACGAACGAACATGAACAATAAATTTCGTTCGATTAGTTAAATGAACGAACATGAACAAAGGTCTCGTTCGTTCGACTGTGTTCGTGAACATTCGGTAAGGTGTTCGTGAACGTGTTCGTGAACATGTTCATGAACATTCGTTGATTTGTGTTCGTTTATGTTCGTATGTTTGTGTTTTAATTGAGATCTTTGTACTTTTTTATACCTTATTTGTACTTTTTATATTATAAAACTTTTATTTATTTTATTACCTAACAATTAAACTTGGAAATTCACTTTCACCTTCTTTATGCATTATTTCCCTTTCATTTCTTATTATTTACATCAGCGAATACAATCGACCTCCGTTCCAAAATAAGGGATTCAAGTTCGAGTGCTACTCTCTGGGCCATCTATCTTTATCCTTTGTCGCGTTTGCCAAATTTATTTGTGTTTGTTTGTGTTCATGAACCGTTTGCGAACACGCTCATTTTCTTAATGAACGAACACGAACATAAAATCTCGTTCGGTAAGTGTTCATGAACCGTTCATGAACACATTTATTTCCTTAACGAACGAACACGAACAAGGCCTTGTGAACACGAACAAGGCCTTGTGAACAAGGCCTTGTTCGTGTTCGTTCGGTTCATTTACAGCCCTACTTTTAGCATTGTATAATATATAAAGATATTAAACGTAACAATATAAAACACAATCATATGTATTATAGGTATCAAATTTAAAACACACTGATTAACTTTCTTTGCATGGTGTTTTAGATTTCATGCCTATAATACATTTCATTATATTTTAAATTATTACGTTCGTTTCTATTTTTTTATATTAGCTCATGCCAAAAAAAAAAAAAAAAAAAAAAAAAAAAAAAAAAAACTAAAACATCATGCCTAAAATTTAAAACACAATACTTACATAGGTTTCTTACACTATGCAGAAAAATTAACCCTTGTAGACAAACCCCTAACTGTATAGCTTGTAAGTGCAGCTTTCGTTGGATAACTGTGCTTTATCAGTTCTGTTCATCAACGTCAAATGCCAGTCAAAGTGATTGATTAAGTTCGGATAGCTTGAGCTGATTGATTAAATTCGGACAATATAAGGTGTGAAGGATCCGAATTTGTGACATGAGATGGTCTGGACTTAGGGTTTTGCCTCAGGCTATATATATGGCAGTATAGGTTAGAATTGTGTATCAATCCATCACATTCATTCATCTCAGTGAGAATGGATCAGGGTGATCAGCTTTATGCAACCTCACACAAACCCTAAGGAATTCCTCAACAGTGTGTGCACATTTCTAGAGAGAGCGTGACTATGTGTTAGTGAGAGAAAGCTCGGGTTAGATCTTTATGATCTAAACCAGCTTGTAGATGATGTATACTCTTTTGGTATGTCATCTGTGATGACTGATTTGTTAATAAAGAGATTCATCTTCTACATCTTTCTATCTTTTGTGTTTTTCATATCTTCTACGTCTTGAATCAAGTGCAATGTTGATGTTCGTCATCGATCTGGTGCTTTAACAGTGGTATCAGAGCATGGTAACCAATTCGGAATGGTCTAACCGCCTTCCGAATCACTATTGCTCTTGATTTGATGTTTGATTCTGCCAAACATAACGTGAAGATTCTGCAAAAAAAAAAAAAAAAAATTGAAGATTTTGAAGATGTTCGTCGTCTGAGAAGTTTTCTTCTTTTCCAAGTTGCTTTAGATCTGTGTTTTAATCCAAAAAAAGTATTGTGCGAACTTAATGTTGTGTTAGAAGTTTGGAAGTCTATATTTGTTGTTCTCATGACTTGTGTGAAGTCACACTTGTCAGTATTTGTGGTTTGTCCACATTGAATCAAGTCCGAACTTGTGATAAACAAACCTGTCCGCACTTACCTTCATTTCGTTTATCCGCATTTCTTAGCTATGTGCTTGTCCGCACTTGTGGATTAATATGCATCTATTGTCGGCACTTGTTTAATCAATTAAGTACGAACTTAGATGGTCATTGCTGGTCCGAACTTGTGAATTAAAGACCTGTCAGTACTTGTGAAATACTCTATGTCTGCACTTGTTGATACCCATTTATATCTGGACTTAAACATATTCATCGTTTGTCCGTACTTATTTGATGATACTTAGTCCGCACATAGTATAAATTCTATCATCCGCACTGAATATCAACAGTCTTTCCGCACATATCAATTAGAACTTGTGAATCACCAATCATTGTCCGCAATTGTTTTAAAAACATTATGCCCGCACATAACATTAGTCTCTTGTTCGCACATGTGCTTTGATTGTCCGTATTTAGCATCATTTTCTATGTCCGCCCTTAAGGAGATCAAACTTGTCCGCATTTAGACTTAAATGATATGTCTGCACCTAAATCTGATGTTTGCATTTGTAAGATCTATTCCATTGTCCGCACTTAGGTATTAAATACCATGTCCAAACTTAAATGTTTCTTTCACTGTCCGCACTTATTTGGTTGGTTGTTTGTCCGCACTTAAACATTGAAAGACTCATCTGGACTTGTAAGATCTAGTCTTCATCCGCACTTGTGAGATCAAGTCTTCATCCGCATTTGTGAGTTTACAATGTGTCCACATATAGGATTGGTACATCAGTCTGTACTTAGTTGTTTGGATTCTTGTCCGCACTTAACAATCAATTCTTGTCAATATTTGTTTAGTGTTTGTCAGAACTTGTGTTTTGAATCCGAATTTGTTGATTTTTATTTGTAAAGTCCGAATTTATGGGTTTTATTCGGAAGTTTCGAGTTATATTCAGTTTCTTGATTCTCGATGAATGGATTTGGTCCATTCTAGAGTTCGGACAATGTGGGACTTTATCGGGCATATGAAGAGATATGAAGGTGACATGGCTTAGACGTTGACAGTTTACGAAGAAATAGGGGAGTAAAAACTTCCTATTTTCTTCGTAAATCTAAAGCTTGTGCATAAAAAGACTCGTGTGTGATGGAGTTTTGTCAAGTATGTTCGTGTTTTCAATCAAGTATGGACGTGATGAAGTTGGATTCTCGGTTGACGACTAGTTAAAGATTCAGCCTTATTAGTTGCTGTTTAGAGTAGAGAATATTGGTTTCTGCGTCCCTCTTCAAAGACGGCTGCTAGTCTATTCTCGAAATAATGTGGTACTTCTTGATAAGGGGAAGATCGGAAATGAAAGCCATCGGAGATTCAGTGGATTCGTGAAAATAGGAGATTGACTCATGAAGATTCGTGACGAGATGAGATCATACATGAAAGGTTGCAGATTTTGATAAAGATGGTGGACGTACTTTACAAAGTTCAGTTTGTTATTAACTTATCGAACTGAACTTCATGTCTTTGTAAAGTTTGAAGTGTTCAAGGTTGGGGATTGGAAATCCAATGTCTTTTTCTACTGCCGGTTAGGTTTGAAGATTATGGTTTCGAGCGATATTCTTACATTTGGCTGTAGGCTAGTTCGCGTTAACTTGATTCGGGAATAGTTTGAGGGGGAGGATCTACAATGTTTGATTTTGGATTCTTCAGGTTTCACAAAGCGGCCATTTAAGTGATCGTCAGCAAGACTTTAATTAGAAGGGTTGAAGATCGCTGTGCTCTGCCGGAAAGATCAAGTCTCAACAAAAATAGGAAGCAGGCATGATATCATCAGTCAAGGGGGAGTCTGTAACCCAATATCCGATGACTGATGACTGAAGATTATCGATGGCAATACAAAACTGATAGCAATAGTTAGGGGGGATCTGTAAGTGCAGCTTTTGTTGGGTAACTGTGCTTTATCAGTTCTGTTCGTCAAAGTCAAAGGCCAGTCAAAGTGATTGATTAATTTTTGATAGTTTGAGTTGATTGATTAAATTCGGACAATATAAGGTGTGAAGGATCCGAATTTGTGACATGATATGGTCAGGACTTAGGGTTTTGCCCCAGGCTATATATATGGGAGTATAGGTTAGAATTGTGTATCAATCCATCACATTCATTCATCTCAGTGAGAATGGATCCGGGTGATCAGCTTTGTGCAACCTCTCACAAACCCTAAGGAATTCCTCAATAGTGTGTGCACATTTCTAGAGAGAGAGTGACTATGTGTTAGTGAGAGAAAGCTCGGTTTAGATCTTTGTGATCTAAACCAGCTTGTAGATGATGTATACTCTTTTGGTATGTAATCTGTGATGACTGTTTCGTTAATAAAGAGATTCATCTTCCACATCTTTCTATCTTTTGTCTTTTTTATATCTTCTACGTCTTGAATCAAGTGCAATGTTGATGTTCGTCACCGATCCGGTGCTTTAACATACCTACATGTGTGTGTGTATATATATATTTGTGTGTTGGGCGTGTGTTGTTATGGTAAAAAGCATTAAAAGGGTATTGCTTGCTCTCAGAATGATTCTCATACTTAGGCTTTTCGGGCTTTTTAGCGTAACTAGATAATTTATCGTGATGGATCATTTATTTCAGAACCAATTTTAATTTTAGAACCCTTAATTGAATATACATTTCTCTTTATTAGGTGTGTTATAGAAGGTGGTTATATAACCGCCTATCATAATATCTCATTAATTCATTAGTGTAATATATTCTATTGTTTTATGAGACTTTTATAGTTCTTAACTTGAAATTGGTTCGGAAAAGAATCTTGCCTTGTACACACGTACATGGGATATATCAATTCAGAAAACTATAATAAAACTTAATTCTTAATTATTTTTATCAAGTATATTGAAATCAAAAAAGAATGTATTAATGTAATGATGATTGTTACTTTATCACTTGTTTACATGAAATAAAAGTAATAAACAAATAATTTGATTGTTTTACATATATAAAACCTACATATATCTAGATTTATTTTTTTTTTAACGGCCAACGAAACTTTTATTTATCACATTGCTAACAAAATGCTAGCAATAAAAGAAATCCAAGAATACGAAACATATCTAGATCTATTACATGGAATAAAAGTAATAAACAAATAATTTGATTGTTTTACATATATAAAACCTACATATATCTAGATCCAGGTTGTATTACCTAACCAACAGTACAAAATGTAACTAAAAAAACTAGTCACATGGCAGCTTTTGATGCAATCTAAAAATAGTATTAATCTCTCACCTATTATGTGTCTTTCTCTTTTATTAAACAATAATAATTTAAATAATTAAATTAAACAATTAATATATGAAATATAAAGCTTCCTGTTTATATATATTGATAGGTTAAAATGAGAACCATCTTAAGTTGTGAGAACCGTAAGAACTAAGTTATCCAAAAGGTTTTTTCGAATTTTTTTCTCAAAAGTCATAAAAATCACTAGTTTCAGAAAAAAAAATTAAAATGCCGCATACAAACATTTACATGAGGCGTAAAAAAATATTTATCTTCGTACAAAATTTATATCAGCGCGTAAAAAACACTTGCATCAGTCAAAACTACCGACTCGACAATTTTTTTTTACAGATGTGTTTATAATATTTTTATCTACGTTTGTGTAAAAACAATTTAGCCCAACTCGCGCGGGAAGAAGGAGTTCTCACGGTTCTCACAACTCATGGTGGTTCTCATTTGAACCGAGCGCTATATATATATATATATATATATATATATATATATATATATATATATATATATGGGTTGGTTAACGTACAATATTCCTTAACGTACGATGCTACGAGATGAAAATACGTACATTATAAAACTCAAAACCCTAATCACGCATGTTGAAAACCATAATCATGCATGAACATATTGACACGTGTACAAAATCAGAAATCACGCATGGGGTAAAACCCTAATCACGCATGTATAATAACTAAGCTCTCCAAGTATATTACATTTTGATGTTTTCTTTATTTTTTTTCCTTTACCTTTAATCCTAGTACTTTTTATGTTTTACAATTTAACACAACACTGTTCACCTTTAACTTTGGTCTTATATTCTTATCATCTTTTACAAATTGTTCTTTTTATTCTTATCATCTTTTACAAATTGTTCTTTTTACATGTCGGTCTAAAATTTGCGAGTTATCGTTCCACAATGTGTGTGTGGTTTTTACGTCTATTATTTTTCTCGTTTAAGGAGCCGTCGCGTGGGTCGTGGATCGATTTAGTTATTTTTTTATGTTTTACATTTGGGTCTAAGTTTTTCACATTAACACGCCGCAACTGGTGTACGTGGTTCAATGTTTTACGTTTACTTTTCGTTCGGTTTTATGTTTTTTTTCATATCCTTTATTCTATGAGCTTTTCTAGAGTTGGTGCTCGCTTAAGGTGGTGTACATTGGTGCTACTTGGCACAATTTTACGCCCTAGTTCGAATGCAGGGACTTAATATGGGTTCTAATAATTCATGTGATGTTAATTAGACATGATTTCTATATGTATTTAACAGGGTTATGTTGCAAATTGTAACAACCCTCAAAAAGGCCCCACAAACATTCGTAATCGAAACCCCAAACGCGCACGACGAGAACCAGCACTAAAAATCAGAAAATTTAATTTTCATGCTTCTCGCGGGCCGCGACAGACTCCAAGGTTCCTTTCGCTGGGAGCGAGAGACCTTGTAGCCGCCATAGACACGTGTGGAACACGTGTCGTCCACGTATCAAGCCTACCCGGTGACTAAGCGCACCTATGGCCTAGCTAGACCCTCTCGCGGGCCGCGAGAAGGAAGCCTCTACCTGTCGCGGGGCGCGAGTCGCCCTGAAAACAGCTATAAATTGGACTAGGTTTGGGCATTTCAAACTGCTCAGAATTCTTTTCTTTCTCTCGCTCTCTTGTTCTATCATTTTAATGTTAGTACTTCTAAAACCTGAAGCTCTGCTCGTTATCAGGGTAACAACTCTAATCACTAAACACAGTACTATATCCAATCGATTGAAACCAATCCAATGGATGTTTAAGTGCTGCCGGTACCTGGCTATACTTTGTCATTCGTTGTGGGTTTTGATCTCGTGATTATCGTTAAAGTTGAATTGAGTTAATACACTAATACGAGTTCCATTGTATCTAGAAATTAGAACTCATAACCAGGGAGCTGCTAAACCAGAATACTTAGCGATTAAGTAAACTTAATGGCTAAGTAAACTTGATGGTTAAGTAAAACTTAACAGTTAAGAAAATTTAGTGGCTAAGAAAACTTAATGGTTAAGTAAACTTAATGGTTATGTAAAACTTAGTTGTTAAGAAAACTTAGCGGTTAAGAAAACTTGCGAGTCGCCCTGAAAACAGCTATAAATTGGACTAGGTTTGGGCATTTCAAACTGCTCAGAATTCTTTTCTTTCTCTCGCTCTCTTGTTCTATCATTTTAATGTCAGAACTTCTAAAACCTGAAGCTCTGCTCGTTATCAGGGTAACAACTCTAATCACTAAACACAGTACTATATCCAATCGATTGAAACCAATCCAATGGATGTTTAAGTGTTGCCGGTACCTGGCTATACTTTGTCATTCGTTGTGGGTTTTGATCTCGTGATTATCGTTAAAGTTGAATTGAGTTAATACACTAATACGAGTTCCATTGTATCTAGAAATTAGAACTCATAACCAGGGAGCTGCTAAACCAGAATACTTAGCGATTAAGTAAACTTAATGGCTAAGTAAACTTGATGGTTAAGTAAAACTTAACAGTTAAGAAAATTTAGTGGCTAAGAAAACTTAATGGTTAAGTAAACTTAATGGTTATGTAAAACTTAGCAGTTAAGAAAACTTAGCGGTTAAGAAAACTTAACAGCTATGTAAGTTAATTAATCGGCTAAGTAAATTACTTAATTAAACAGTTAAGGAAAATTAATCAGTTAAATAGCTAAGTGAGATAATCCGTTAAAAAGCCAAGTAAACTTGATAGCTAAAACAATTAAGTAAACATAATAGGTAAGTAAACTTAATCAGTAAGAAAAACCTAATAAATAAAGGAAACTCAATAAGTAAGAAAACTTCCTAGCTAAGAAAGGAATTTGCCTTACCTATAAATAGGAGCCTAGGACTTCATTCTTCCTTGCTCATTTCTTCTCTTCTTCTCTCTATACGTTGGTATTCTAACCAATAATCACCAATACGATATTCTGTCCGATCGATCCGGGTACCAACTAAAGAATGCTCAAGTGTTGTCTAAATAAGACTATACTTTGTTGACTTACGTTATGGTTCCGATCTCGTGACCATCGTTAGGTTTGATATGGTTTTACACTAATACGTATTCCACTCTATTAAACTAAATGTTTAACTATCAGAAAACTCTGATCCATAAACTTACTATCAAACAAGATGTTTAATCATCAGAAGACTTAGAATTAAGAGGCTTGTTTAATCAAGACTATATGCTAACAAGGTGAGTCATTCTCTTTTTATCAAATTGTTTTGCAAAACCCTAAATGTTTTCCAGTTATACTTACAATGATTAAGTCTTTGTAATCTTAAATTACTTCCAGTACGTGGGGTTTTGTATACAATTCTTGACAAGCGTCACTTTTGGGTGAACGGACCTAAATAGTGATATGACCACAGTCATAGGTCTTGCCGAGTGACAACTAGGCCAAATATTCTAAGATACAAACATCGTAATCGCTCTTAATACTGTAAATTATAACAAATGTGTTTTTGAATAACTGAATGAACTCACCAGTATTTCCTGCCGACCAAATGTTTTTAAAACGCGTTTCAGGTGATTATAGTAGATTAGAATAAGAGTTGTGATACGACACCGAAAGGCTTAAAGAAGTGGCTTATTTTATCAATTAAATTAAATTAAGAAACGTTGTTTCATATATTCGGGTTTATCCCATACTAAAGCTACCTTTGTAAAATATAGGTTTATTCCCATCTGTTTAATGAATAAAATCCGGTGTTTCAAAACTCTGATATTTTTCCTAACTCACGTTCCTGATGAAATTTTCCGCTGCAATATTTTCAAAATAACCACCGGTACCACTTGACTGCTCACGGCTTCCGTCCAGGGTGTGGTCGGGGGTCGTGACACAAATCAGATAAGGTTAGGGTAATTATTCATTAATATTGTAAATTTAAAGGGTTAGACGGTATTCATGAAAATTTTGGATGAAAACCTGAAGAAACGAGGCAAGGCTGAGCAAAAAAGTGTGATAAAGAAGAATATGGACTTCAAAGGGCATATGTTGAGCTAGAAAATGAGTTATGTCGAGCATAACATATGAATCATGATTGTTTCGATGAGATGAATCCAAATATGGGATTCTTGAGCTTCATATGGGTATGGGTCGTACCTATTTAGGTGAGGTGCATGTCGTACTCCCTAAACAACTTCCAACACACTTGTAATCTTATTAATAGGCTTTAGGCTTAATATAGGTACGGGTGGAAACCTTAGGGGACGCGATTTGGAGGCTGAGAAGGTTATTTAGGAGTAGATTTGAAGATCTAGAGGTCTTGAAGCTTGAGGATTGAAGATCTTACCATTTGTTTCGCGTTTAATCACGCATATCGATTTGGTTTGCTTTCATTTTTAGTTTCTATCACATCCATGACTTCTTTTAGAAATTGTTTTGGTTTGTTTTACATTACTATGATTTTGGTCTGTTTTATCTTTATCGTCGCTAATACATGTGGGTAATGATGTGGTGAACGGTGGATGGTGGTGAAGGTTGATGGTGGTGTTTGAGAAGACTGATATGTGTTTAGGAGGACAAGATGGGGTGTTTTTCTGTTTGAGAAGAAGAAGAAGATGACCCTTGGATCATTCTTTCATCAATGGTCAGGAGTAGATTTGGAAAAAGCACACATATCGAGCATTAGGGGGAGACCGCCATTGCTCCATGTTGCCACTATTGGCCTTGATGCTCGAATTTCTTGTAGTGTATGTCAACTCCGGAAGGTTGAGGTTGCTATGGAAGCATTATATGAAGAAGCGTTAAAGTGCAACTGTTCAGTTATACATGCTCGCTATTTGCAGCTAGCGTTTCAAGATCATCTATGAGTCTTCTTTCATCATACACATTTCTCCTAGCCGCTTCCTTTTTTGTTGTTATCTCTGGATCATTAGGCCGATGGTAAGAATTTTTCTAATCTTCTGATTTTGGTAATCAGAAGATCTGCAACATAAAACTGTATACCACTCATCATTTCACTCTGTAAAGCCCCTAGGTTTTCGTTACTATTCACTGACACATCATGACTAGCAAACAAAAGAAGAGCAATTAATCTGCCGCCAATGTGTTCTATGACTTTGTTGAATCGTTTGGCTAGTGACGGTGCATAATAGAGACTTGCAAAAAAAACATAATCCTTTGCAACTTGGTGTCAATAACTTCAATAGATTTCGAATGAAAAAAGTCATAATGATCTGATTTTCCCGAAAATCGCTAAGAACTTTGTTGAATATAAGTGTAGAGTGAGATAGTACAGAAAATGATAAGACATTGTTTGTTTCTAAGTTGAGTAGGTGTGTTTGGAACTGAAACACCATATTAGAAGTACCATTGTGAATAGAGACTGAAGAATGGGTTGTAAACAGGCTGGGTGATTTCGGACCATCAAATTGAAGGGCCAAATGAAGTCTAAATTCACAATGGAATGTGAATTAATGATCACCAAAGCTAGGGGATCATAAGGTATGTCAAATTTTGATGATTTGTGAAGTTGTGAAATTTGAATAATTATCATAATCACGAATTATGAATGAATTATTGAAGCTATGATTGAATTAGTGATGTATACTTGCTTAGGAACCAAACCCGAAGTGAAAATTATACATATGATGCTATAAATTGAATGATTATATGATTTACCACACTAGGATAAGTGGGTTTTAATCTTATGATGAATTTGATGATCCAGTTATGATTATAATCATCATATTTGATAGTAATCAGGAAATACTTAAACAAATTTTGTGTTTGAGTACATGGTCATACTTGCTAGGAATAGGATTAGTATGATAAAAATGAAAATGATGATAAGCTATGATCAAAATGATGTTTGATATCATCATGTGATAATCGAATGAAATTCGATTACAATAACTTGAATTCATAAGTAGTTAAAACGGTAGCATAATAAGGATGCTTACCGTGTAGTGGAAAAGTAATAAAACGTGTAGTTAAGCTACATCGTGTAATTACTTTTGTCAATAGGCAGTTTGACTTTTTAAAGTTAAAATGACCTTTTATATGATCGAATGATAAATTCGACGTAAAGATCGTAGGATGGAATAGTCGTGAATGATTGTGACTAGTCTAACCATCTTACAACTTACAATGATAGTTTGACGCTTGACAAGCTAGGTGAAAGCTTGGGAAGGAAGCGGGTCAAACGAATAAAGAATGAAGGAAAAGCATAATCTGGATGCTAGGTAAGTAAAGTTTACACTTTATTTATTGAATACCTAATGGTTTGTAGGTTATGAATAATAGAAAGCCATCTTTGAACTAGAATGTTCCGACACGACATGCGCAATTCGGAACAAAAGACAATGAGAATAAACCATGTTTAATGGTTAAAACGGACTAATACGATAATTTGGTCATGCAATGACTAATAGATAGTGAGTTTTAAATGATTACTTAATAAGGTAAACCAATACAAATAATAAGGGTAAAACGGTAATTCGGTCACTCGTTGACGATAACCATTAGTTTTGAAAGAAACTTTATGGCGAAAGACATAAAGGAGTCAAAAGAATCAAGAAATGATTTATAAGTAAAATGACCGCATGGTGTGAACCGGAGCGAGTCATGTAGACGAGATGATAATAAATCCATCTCGCAAAGATACACGGTTATTTAGACTAAACGGGTCAAAAGGTGAAATTATCACCCTTTGACAATATCGACTAATGGTTTGTCGAGTTGTATGATTATAGGAATAAATATCAAATGGATATTTACATCGCTATTACTTAGCGGCTATTAAGGCAAGGTATCGAAACAGGTCAATATATTGATCCGAGCCAGGTATGTATAATAGGTTAACTACTCAATTAGAACGAAAGGTTCATTGAGAGTTAAATGAAGTCAAAATAGACATTTGGTTACATTAATAAGTAAACCGAATGATTCAAGTAATGATTATTGTGTTTAGAAAACATAATGACTTTTCAAACAAAATCATAGCTAAAAAGAGGGATTTTGGTCAAACATGCTTTCAAAAGTCCTTCTTCGTAAATGAAAGGCTAAAATGGACCAAAACGCCCTTGTAAGCTAAATCGAGCGAACAACCCTTAAAAGTTGTTTGGAAATGAGTTTTATGATAAGACAAATACTTCGAATAAGTATCAAAAGCGAAAGATGTAAATTTATGGTCAAATGACTCTATATGAGTCTTTGCCGTAAAATGATAATCCGATGGGTAAAACTCGGAATATATAAATCACCACATTAAATCTGCCACAAATATAGTTGTGGTGGAAGATCAATTGCTAAATAATGTGGAAATAAGATGCTAGAAGTAAATGAGCATGAATTATGTGGAAAAATGCTTAAATACCCTTAACCGGTCAAAATAAGCATTTAAGTAAAAACGGGTTTAAGAATGTATATAAACCCGGGATTTGAATCTAGTACGATAGATAACATTGACTGTATAAAGTTTATAAGAAATCGAGATCAAACAAACATGTTTGTTTGATTAATATATGAACGGGTCAAAAGTTCATAATTACCTTTTTAAGCCGAAGGCTTAAAAGTCTAAAATTTTGTTAATCCGGATGTCGGATGCTAATTCCATATGATGGAGAATTAAATTTCGATCACGTAGGAAGAAACGTGGGTCAAATCAGATTAAAAAATGAACAAGTTATGTTCGTTTTCGTAAAAATGAGTTTGGCTGGAAAATGCAGCATCTGGCTGCAATCTTTCTGTCGAAATAAAGGCCTCGCAGCACGCGACGGCCACAAGCTTTGTGGTCGCGGGACGCGACAGCTGTCGTGGCACGCGACAAGAGTGTCAAATCCCGTCGCGGCACGCGACGTGTATCAAACTCAGCCGAAGCTGCTGTATTGTTTGTTTTGCATTGCGAACTTGTTTAGACACGTTTTAAACGCTATATGACTAACTCATTTCATGTTTTATGAAATGTAGGTACTATTTGAGTTACCGGAGGACGATCAAGCTCAACGAGGAACCGGACACATAAAGAAGAAAGCTTCCGCGAAATGATTCGTCGCCACGTTTTTAAACGGAGAATGTTTTATATAATGTTGAATCGTGTTATTTCTAAAACGTTTTTAAGAAATACATATTTTGTAATGTATATGTAACTTTAATTAAATAATTTAGGAGTAAACTGTTCGGTTCGAGACTTGATCGCAAAATCCGGTAAGTTATTCAGTATATTAACGGTCCAGCATGTGAAGTGCTGAAAACAACACATAGGGTTATCGTGTAAAACACGTTACCCCAAATAAAGCGATAAAAGACCGATATAGTTAAACGAAGCCTTGTATTATAATACGGGCGCTTGTTAATGTCAACGTTAATAACATTTGTATACGTTTTAGTTGAAGGACCCACGTATCTGAAGATGACGAGAGTCTAAGGAATTATCGATACGATAAAGAAATGGTCTGAAGTATGACAAGTAAGTCATACACGCTAAAGACTGGAATCGAGAAACGATCTTGAATGAGAGATCGAACAACAAGAAAGTTTATCAGGCAAAGTATCTACAAGGTACACATCTTAAACTTATAGTATAAACAGAAATATGCAACAAACACATAGTGAATGACAGTTGCATATAGAATATAAAACTTGGAAAATCTGGATAGGTTACCTATCCAGGATGACGTTTCCAAGAGAAATTCACTAGAGATATATATTATTCATAGTCGTGAATAATAAAACAATAACTGAATTTAGTAAAACATAAACTTGGACGAAAGTAACCATCCAAGCAAGTATTCTCAATAAAGATTTAGTTGAGAAAAGTAATGATCACATCGACGAATGTGATTGTATAAATGGTATAAAAAGGAACATTCTAAATGTTCAAGGATAAAACGGGTAAAACTGGTAGTTGTTAATTGGCAATTAAATAAAGTTTTACCAATTGAAATAAATCGAGAGGTTACTTACATGGGACGTAATGTGGTAATTATAATAAGGTGATGTGTACCATGTGTTGATCGCTTACTCTGGCCAAGTAAGTAGTGAACACATGATACCATGAGCTTCTTATAATGAGTACAATTATGTCCGATGTGGTAAGGTCGAGAAGAATGAAAAAAAATGTTAAAAGAACCTTGGGGTCAAGAAATCTTATGGGCATACTCGTATAAATGGTTTTTGAGGGAATCATAAAAACGATGGATGACGCGCATAGAAATAAATGACCCAAGGGAATTCGTGAAATAAGTCATTTTGAACGAAAGAGCCATGGTTGACAAAAAGGGCATGTAAAACCAAATTATAAATGACCCGCGAGGTCATAGAAACAAAGGTGTTGCCCATACAAAAAGACGATCGAAGTCATTGATTTTGGTCGTAGTAAAGAAAGGATGATGATAATAATCATCATTCAGAAATTAAAAGACCATCAAGCATGGTCACATAACGAATACAGGTTTGGTTAAATAAAGCGATGAATTTCGCTAAAACAACCAAACAAGTCAAAACGAAGACTTAATGCATACCTAAAGGGTTGCATTAATAATGACTTCGGTAAATCACCTGGTTGATGGGTAGGAAATTAAACACATGCGTAACCCGAAGAGACGGGAACGCGGATTGAAAGTCAAAGGACTTGGATTATGAGTTATGACTAAAATATGATAAAATTTCTCACAAAGAAATTTTGAATAAATATGTTCAACTATTTTGAGGTTAAACGGGTTGGATAAAGAATAAAGTTTGATTGTCTATAAGTGATGGATTTCACATTAACAAGTCAAACGGGTTGAATACAATATAATGTCGGATGGCATAAGTAAGCGCAAGCCGGATAACGGTAGCGTTAAACGCAAAAGAATAATGAGCCTGGTAATGGGACATAATCAAATACGAATATATGCAAACCGGAGACGAACCGACGCATAAATGACGCGAGAAGTCATAGAGTCGGGAGAATGATCCGAAATAAAACGATTGTAGTCATGAACTACAGTCCAAGTTAACGGATCTTAAACTTGAAATCAAATGATTTTCAAACATAAACAAGGTGCCTTGACACCCAACATGTATGTTAAGAATGACATGAGTAAGAAATGATCTACGGGATCAACAAAACTTTCGGGTTATAAATAATGAAAAGGTCTACGGGACCAAAATGACCCTTGGGATCATAAATAAAAAGAAATGAACTATAAGGGCCTTGCCTTAACAAGGTAAAAGCCTAAAGAAATAGCCCACGAGGCAAAGTGAAAGAACCTACGGGTTACTTAGACAAAGCGAGGGAACCAGTTGAGAATCCTCGCGTAAAACCAAGACTACAAAAGAATACATTCTTAACTGTCAATATCCCAGTATGGATAATTGAAAAAAAAAAAGATAAAAGGAAGATGCTAAACTAAAACTTCAGTTTTAGTAAGAAATAACGTTTTTACAAATATGAATTCTGATAGGAATTGAAACTGTAAATATTAAAGATACAGGTCTTGACACTGGTAGTTTCAAGACGATATATTCGAAAGGAAATATTTCGACAATGAAAGGTTGACATAAATTTACACATGACGTGACACGATCACGGTCAAGAAAAGTAATGTGAAGTATAATCACATTATAGCCCGAGCGATGGGTATAAAGTAACTGGACTAATAAGTCTAGTTAGTGAGACCGGTTAAGGTCGAAATTCAAATTAAGAATTTAGATAGTACGCTATTTATTATGAGGATAGCGTATAATAAACAAAATCAATAGATTTACATGATCAAGTGGTCAAATTGGCGACTCGGTCAAGTAAACAACAAAAGTATATAGATACAAGATATAAAAGTGACGGCCCATGAGACCTCACTAACAGAAAATACTGATCACCTATTTTGAGGGATCATAAGGCTATAAGTTCACAAACAAAGGAGTTTATTTGTTAAAAGGGAAATATTTCACTAAAAACCTTTAAACTGATTAAATTAACGGATTCATGAAGAATTCAATAGTATGAAAGCGATGGATTTCGCTAAGTTAAACAAACTAGTGGAAATAACGGGATTACGTTATTTCGAGTTGCATTAATTCATATGAGATATATAGACGTTTTGTAAGCAAAAAGATATTATCATACTTTTCTGGTAATACTAACAATTGGTTAAAGTGTGAGTAATGCTTAAAAGATTACTCAGATCAAATGCATTAAGTTTAAAACTCAATGACTATGTAAGAAAGGTTTTGACGACGAAACCTCTTTAAGGGGGATAGCCCCCCGGAAACGGGTTTGGTAATCAAACCACGTTAATACTAAAAAAAACGGGTAAAGTACCGTTAGTAGTAAAATTAACCCGGAAAATATTAGGATTTATATAATTAAACCTAATATTTAATAAAAAGGGAAAAGAAAGCTTTTGAGAAAATAAAGTTTATAGAAGCCCGACTTAACAGGACTTAAAATAAACTTAGTTATGAATTCCCCAAACCCACTAATTTAACTAGGAATGTTTAACCTAGTTAATGAGTGGAAAAATTGTTAGAAATTAAGTGGGTTGTGGCCTACTTAATAAACTAACCAAACGAGAGGGGCCAAAGTAGATAAACGTGAAAGTTTATCTAATAAAAAGAATCAAACAAAACACACACACATCGTGTGTGTTCTGGATCGAGCAGGGGAAACTCCCAGGAGCTTCAAAACCCTAGTTCTTGCTAAATCATCAAATTGAAGGGCCAAATGAAGTCTAAATTCACAATTGAACGTGAATTAATGATCACCAAAGCTAGGGGATCATAAGGTATGTCAAATTTTGATGATCTGTGAAGTTGTGAAATTTGAATAATCATCATAATCGCGAATTATGAATGAATTATTGAAGCTATGATTGAATTAGTGATGTATACTTGCTTAGGAACCAAACCCTAAGTGAAAATTATACATATGATGCTATAAATTGAATGATTATATGATTTACGACACTAGGATAAGTGGGTTTTAATCTTATGATGAATTTGATGATCTAGTTATGATTATAATCATCATATCTGATAGTAATCAGGAAATACTTAAACAAATTTATGTTTGAGTACATGATCATACTTGCTAGGAATTGGATTAGTATGATAAAAATGAAAATGATGATAAGCTATAATCAAAATGATGTTTGATATCATCATGTGATAATCGAATGAAATTCGATTACAATAACTTGAATTCATAAGTAGTTAAAACGGTAGCATAATAAGGATGTTTACCGTATAGTGGAAAAGTAATAAAACTTGTAGTTAAGCTACATCGTGTAATTACTTTTGTCAATAGGCAGTTTGACTTTTTAAAGTCAAAATGACCTTTTATATGATCGAATGATAAATTCGACTTAAAGATCGTATGATGGAATAGTCGTGAATGATTATGACTAGTCTAACCATCTTACAACTTACAATGATAGTTTGACGCTTGACAAGCTGGGTGAAAGCTTGGGAAGGAAGCGGGTCAAACGAATAAAAAAATGAACGAAAAGCATAATCTGGATGCTAGGTAAGTAAAACTTACACTTTATTTATTGAATACCTATTGGTTTGTAGGTTATGAATAATAGAAAGCCATCTTTGAACTAGAACGTTCTGACACGACATGTGCAATTCGTAACAAAAGACAATGAGAATAAACCACGTTTAATGGTTAAAACGGACTAATACGATAATTTGGTCATGCAATGACTAATAGATAGTGAGTTTTAAATGATTACCTAATAAGGTAAATCAATCCAAATAATAAGGGTAAAACGGTAATTCGGTCACTCGTTGATGATAACCGTTAGTTTTGAAAGACACTTTATGGCGAAAGACATAAATGGGTCAAAAGAATCAAGAAATGATTTATAAGTAAAATGATCGCATGGTGTGAACCGGAGCGAGTCATGTAGACGAGATAATAATAAATCCATCTCGCAAAGATTCACGGTTATTTAGACTAAACGAGTCAAAAGGTGAAATTATCACCCTTTGACAATATCGACTAATGGTTTGTCGAGTTGTATGATTATAGGAATAAACATCAAATGGATATTTATATTGCTATTACTTAGCGGCTATTAAGGCAAGGTATCGAAACAGATCAATATATTGATCCGAGCCAGGTATGTATAATAGGTTAACTACTCAATTAGAACGAAAGGTTCATTGAGAGTTAAATGAAGTCAAAATAGACATTTGGTTACTTTAATAAGTAAACCAAATGATTCAAGTAATGATTATTGTGTTTAGAATACATAATGACTTTTCAAACAAAATCATAGCTAAAAAGAGGGATTTTGTGTCAAACATGCTTTCAAAAGTCCTTCATCGTAAATGAAAGGCTAAAATGGATCAAAACGCCCTTGTAAGCTAAATCAAGTGAACAACCCTTAAGTATCAAAAGCGAAAGATGTAAATTTATGGTCAAATGACTCTATATGAGTCTTTGCCGTAAAATGATAATCCGAGGGGTAAAACTCGGAATATATAAATCACCACATTAAATCCGCCACAAATATAGTTGTGGTGGAAGATCGATTGCTAAATAATGTGGAAATAAGATGCTAGAATTAAATGAGCATGAATTATGTGGAAAAATGCTTAAATACCCTTAACGGGTCAAAATAAGCATTTAAGTAAAAATGGGTTTAAGAATGTATATAAATCTGGGATTTGAATCTAGTACGATAGATAACATTGACTGTATAAAGTTTATGAGAAATCGAGATCAAACAAACATGTTTGTTTGATTAATATACGAACGGGTCAAAAGTTCATAATTACCTTTTTAAGCCGAAGGCTTAAAAGTCTAAAATTTTGTTAATCTGGATGTCGGATGTTAACTCCATATGATGGAGAATTAAATTACGATCATGTGGGAAGAAACGTGGGTCAAATCGGATAAAAAATGAGTAAGTTATGCTTGTTTTCGAAAAAATGAGTTTGGCTGGAAAATGCAGCATCTGGCTGCAATCTTTCTCTCGAAATAAAGGCCTCGCGGCACGCGACAAGAGTGTCAAATCCCATCGCGACACACGACGGGTATCAAACTCAGCCGAAGCTGCTGTCTTGTTTGTTTTGCGTTGTGAACTCGTTTAGACACGTTTTAAACGCTATATGACTAACTTATTTCATGTTGTATGAAATGTAGGTACTATTTGAGTTACCGGAGGACGATCAAGCTCAACGAGGAACTGAACACATAAAGAACAAAGCTTCCGCGAAATGATTCGTCGTCACGTTTTTAAACGGTGTATGTTTTATATAATGTTGAATCGTGTTATTTCTTAAAAGTTTTTAATAAATACATATTTTGTAATGTATATGTAACTATAATTAAATAATTATAGTTGAAAACTATATGAAAAGCGTATAATTGGACTAAGGGTCTTACTATAAAAGTAGGCACAAGGTCCAAAAACGAATGACGAGAATCAAGCAAAGCTGGGGAAATCGGGTCAAACAGGCTAGTAATGCGAGTAGAATAAAGCGTGATGACAACAAGCACACCAGATAAAAACCAAAGTTCCAAGAAAATATCAGAACATGATTCGCAAGCAAACCTAGATTCCACTCAAAGGAGTTCATAACTAGGGAATCAACATAATAATCAACAACATAATATGATATTTCGATTGAGGTATCCTTGATCCTGTATGACTCATTGACAATAACTGTTGTTTCGATTTTGATAGATAATACATCGATGGTTTGATTGTCTACTGTTGGTGCAGTTTTGTGTCTGTCGCTTGTTCTTATTACGTCTGTAATTGTACGGTCTTTGTTTAACGTGTCTGTACAGTTTTGGTCGAGTCGACCAAGTCAAGATATCCTCTTATCTTGACTTGGTACGACGTTGTTCATGTGATGTATGTAAAACAGCTGTTGTCTGCAGTCTGTTAGTGTTTGTTTGTTTTGTTGTTTGCTGGACTGTCTGTTATCTGTCATACTTGTCTGTTTGCAGCCTACCCACGAAGAACCCGTTCTTCGTGCGATAACACCTTCAAGAAACATGTCTTTCACCCATGTGTGATAGTGACGAAGAACCCTTCTTCGTCACTTAGTTATTTGTTGATTTGGGTGACGAAGAACCACATTCTTCGTGGGCTTAGATGTTTCGTTGATTTGTGTTTGTTCAACTTTGCTTTTGGTTTACATTCTTACATGGATTCCGCACTCGTAAGTGTGTTATATAAACAAGGAAGTAGGTTTCTTGATCCTCCAAGTAGACCTACATCTACACTGTCAATTTCAGTAGCTATACTATGCCACAATGGCAATTGGATAGACGAAATTAGCATGGAATTGAATAATCATTTCAATAGTGAAATCATTTTAGGTGATGAAGTCAGAACTCCGATGCCAACCATTGAACCACTAGAATGGCTCATCATCAAATGATTCATTGACATAGAAAAGCGCTCGTCATCATAGATCGCATAAAACATAAAATATCGTTCAGCTTGAGAGATTCATAGGGAGGGTTTAGATCCAATGAAACCAGGTAATCGTGGATGGTCTTGCATGAGTTTTCCAAAGACATCTTGCTAAGGATCAATGAAAGCACCAATGTGGTGAATCAAAAACAAGCTATAACTGGAATTGATTAAAGAGGCAGTCAACACAGATCTATTGATTCAAATGAAGAAGGGGGTGAGAAATAAGATGGGTTGCTTTTAAAGCAACACTAGAAAACTAACTTTCATGACCAAAAGATCAACAATGGTGATTTGTAGTGAAGATGATCAATCCATGCTTTGTAGTGAAGGAATATTCCGTTCGTATGAATGGGCCAATAATTCCTAGTGTCCTTACAGAACAGGCTAATGTTTTTGTCAATGACGCGTACACAACTATGAGGAGTTCGACACGTTAGAAAGACTCATATGTGAAGTGTATTATCATAATTGAGATTTACTGTTCAGTTTGGTTCTCTAACTACCATCCATGTTAATACATTTTTTATTGCATGGTCTGTTTCTTAATTTTCTAAAAATGAATAACAGATTGAAAAGAAACAAAGTCGAGATATATACTTATCATACCCCTATAACAACAGCAAATGATGTAAAATCTGCCGTTATTAGTATGAGCCACCTGCAACAGTTTGAGAATATGTATTCAGTATAGTTGATCAAAGTTGTTTTCTTGAAAGACAAAATCATAGATACTTAAATTAATGAATAGGGTTAGGTCAAAATCATAAAAACCAATATATTTTCTATTTTCTCATGAAAAAGTCTCGTATTATTGACATAATAAATCTTCTGTAAATGACTCGTTACCTCTTTGTCAAAATTTGATGACATGACATTCAAACTTTTTTTCATAAATAAATTATATCATTATTTTTTACAGGCATAAGGTCTAATGATCATGATTTTTTTATATATTCTTTTCACAAGTACATCTATTAAGTGATTTTGTATTCCCAAATTGTGCTAAGTGCGTTTTTCGTGTTAATTTTATATACGTAAGGAACTAATTATGCTAAAATTATGTATGATCATGATTTTTTATATATATATTCTTTTCACAAGTACATCTATTATAAATGATTTTATATTCGCAACTTGTGTTAAGTGCGCTTTTCGTGTTAATTTTAAATATATAAGGAATTAATTATGCTAAAATTATGATATGTTTATTTTCTTCAATGTTGAGGGGCACTTCCGTTATTTACCGTGATACAATAGTATAACGCGTTGAACTTCCATATTCCCATCCCCACCTAATAGTATAACGCGTTATATTTTCAACGAAATCGATTTTCGTTATTTTTATAACGCCGTGATAGTTTTATTTGTGAGTGTAATTATTGGTTGGGGAAAATTGTTGGGTGTGGTGGTGAGTGATGACCACCCCTACTAAAAAAGGTTATGAGTGATGGAAAAATGGTTGCTAACATGGCGGAACATGATTGGATATTGTGAATGATGGAAAAATGATCACTAGTGACCACCCCCTCTCCTAAGTGCGTTTTCCGTGTTAATTTTATACATATAAGGAACTAATTGTGCTAAAATTATGTTAAATTTATTTTCTTCAAAAAAAATTATCTTGGTATTTATTATTATTATTAATTTAAGCCCTAATTAATCTTTAAGTTTTCTATATGCATGTATAGAAGCATATATACATCTAGGGTGGGGTTTGGCTATAAAGTCTTTTTTTTCCTACAAAATGTACAAAGTTATAAAACACCACAATTTCACCATAAAACACACTCAAAACCCACAAATAACATAGTGAAGATCACTAACAGCCATAAACCACACTTAAAACCCACAAATAACATAGTGAAGATCACTAAAACACAATATCCAAACCCTAACAGTCCTTAAAAATTTTAAACACACTGTCGTACAACTATGAATATAAAACACAACATGATAATCAACATAAAACACACTAATATTAGTCATTCAATAATTAAAGACTTATCATCCAAACACAACACAAACCTTAAAAATATGGTGTTTTAGTAATCTCCACTATATTATTTGTGGGTTTTGAGTGTGTTTTATGACTTTTACACTTTCTAGAAAAAATAGACTTTGTAGTCAACTCCCACCCATACATCTATACCTCATAACACAAAGGGGCTGTTTGGTAGCCTCTTAATAACCATTCAGATGCCACCTCTTAATGGTTTCAAACCCCTGAATGAATAAGAGGTAACCTCAAGTCTGAATGGTTAAGAGGTAACATCTGAATGGTAAATCATCACATGTCACATTCTTCTACCTTCTCATTGGTAAAATTCCTAATGGTTCCATTAAGATGTAGCATCTTGATGACCATTCAGAGACTACCAAACAGCCCCAAAGCTTATATTAATTGATTATATTAAAGAAAATATATATGAGAATAACTAAAATTTATTAAGAAGAGACAGACAACGTGTATTCGTGAGACTTATACAGACAATTAGAACTAAAATTTATAAAGAAGAGACAGACAACGTTTATTTGTGAGACTTATAGAGACAACTAGTTGAACGTATAATAACCAAAGATTTCAAAACTTTTTGAGGGAGAACGAAATTAACATATTGCAAACGGTAATTTAATTAAAATTTTCTTCTGAGTTTTTGAGATAATATAATGGAATAAGCTACCTGGAATGTATATCAAAACAAGATATGTAGTCACCGAAGATGAACAAGTGAGCAAATGAAGCTGTGAGCACACAAAACAATACAATAAACAACGTCTTCACTGAGACTCCAATGGATGCAGCCGTCACCATTATTGCACGGACGTTTGTGTGTGTGTGGAGAAGCTTTGCCCAATTAACCTTATTGTTTTCTGCGATTTAGACGATGAATATATAACAGGATCAGCTGATGTTATTGAGTTTTCATGTGGAAAGTTAACTAAACACATGGTTATAATAATAAATTAAGTACGACAAAACTCAATTTAACTAAACACATGGTTATAATAATATAAGGAATTAATTATGCTAAAATATTGTTAAGTGCGTTTTTCGTGTTAATTTATAATGTATGTATGTGTGGGCTATCGGGGGGTAAAAGTGAAAGTGCACTAATTTTAACTTTATTTTACTAATTTTGTGAAAATAACGTTAAAAGCAAAGCTGGGGACGGTTAATCATGAATCATGTGGTAGAGTTGATAGTTGAAAGACAAAAGGTACATGCACTAATCGGTCTTTGTCCCGATTGCTGAGTGTTATGTGCCTTATGTCCAAGATGCAAAACTACTATCGAGACAGGGGTTTCACTGGAAGTAGCCTCTCTATTCTTATAGGGAGAGGTAAGGCTGTCTATATCTTATGCTTCTCAGACCCTAGCTTTACTTTGCTATTAGTGAGATTTACTGAGTATGATAATAATGATGGTTATAATAATAAATTAAGGTCACCTATGACTAGGCTATACTCCAAGAATTTAGAGATGAAAGAGAGAAGTACAACTGGAGCAATATTTTTGTATATTCCAAATCAGGGCTGGCCTTGCAAGTGGACGGGGAGGACCACCGGTCAGGCACGTTTTATTCTAGGGCACGTTTAAGAAAAAAAATCCTACATATAGATGCATATAAAAAACTATCAAACCCAAAATACATAAAAAAATTGATGTAGCTCAGCTGGTTTTAGCACTTTGTCTCTATCTTTAGAGCACAGGTTTGACTCAAGTCTGCCTTTTTTCTTTCTATTATACCCATTTACCCCATATGTTCGTTTTGGATATATAAAATAAAAGACTATGGATCTTTGCTAATTTGATCTACATTGAAAATTGAGAGCCATACTCCTTCAACTTTTAAAGATAAGCCAAAATCACATGGCAAGACTTTAGCACAAAAAGGCCCTCCAATATATCTGTACGACAAACAAAGCAAAAGATCAAAATACTAAATATTAAGCAAGTCTTTGCTGGGTGAATTAATAAAAATATACTTTTAACAGTTTATCACTTTATTGTGTAACTAAAAAATTGAGTACAGCTTATGGTTCCATATGAGTGTAGTCGGCAAATTAATTTTTTTGAAGAGAGCTTTATGAATCATCGGTTATCTATTAGCCTATAACGACATATTATTCACTCATTCGAATTTTATCACTTTGGTAATTTGATTGTTTATTGATATAACTTTAATCGTTGTTTCAAGAAAATACTTTACGTTATCTATTTTGTTAAGGCCTAAGAGGCACGTTTTTCCGGGCTTGAATAGAGCACCTAAATTCTCTGGGCCGGCCCTATTCCAAATGCATGATTACAACAATTAATCAAATATGCATGAGACAAGAATTAAATATGCATGTGACTACATGTTCACCATAACAACCCTGCATTCACCACTATCTCCTAACATGTAAACCATGTGCTAAATTGACTAATTCAAAAATGTAACAATTAATTAAAGGAATAATGCAAAGGAAAATTAATTTCATGGGCTAGTCCAAGAGCTTGGTTGGTGAGCATCCTGATGACTCTCTTAGGCCTAGCTAACATGCCAATGGTTGGGTGATTAGGTGATTCGCATCAACTGTCTTCCCCTTGAGAACCAACTAGTCCTCGAGCTTGAGGTGTAAATCTAGAAATCGATTGCAAAATTCTTCAAGTTCTTCCCACGTAGCTTAAGCCATTTCGTGATTCTTCAATATCTTTAAAAGAAACGAGAGACTATAACTCAAAGAAGAAATAAGAACTTAAACCGATTGATTACTCTAACTTTGTAAAATTCAGATATGACAAAATGTAACTTCGGGCTATAACCTTATGTCTGCAGACAAATCTTATCTCATGGAGGAGTCATATGAACTGATAACAACAACCTAAATTATAGTGACATAATATGTTGCTAATCACAAAGCAATAGCCACTAAATGTTGTTGAAAATTCATCAGTGGATTCACAGGTTTATTAACTCTATATGAATTATATATTGAAGACTTACTATGATATTTTCTTGAATAGTAACAGTTCAGAGGCGCTGCATTAAATTTCGATACAAAATGATTGTTCGTTTATGAACAAATTGAGGAAACTAATTCTCTGTATCGAATACATTCATGGTATGCTTAAGGATCCTATAACTGAAGGTCTATTACCCATAAGTCTTATTAAACGTGTTTATAATAGATATGGGTTTTAATTAATGACCATCTATAACTGCATATCGTACTAGAAATGGTTAATTATCAATTTTCCCTCACCAGCGTAATGACATATAGACAAATATAATACAAATCAAATGTTTAAAGGGCTTACTTGTTTGATCATAGCTGTTAGGTTTTAAATTGAGGTTGTAGCATGACTAATAGGGGTCTTGAGTTGAATAATGACTCAACGGTCGTATTTCTCTGCTACAATTCTTAGTTTAAAGCTAAAATGAGTATTAGCTTCTGATCAAACTTATCAAATGCTCATAATGATTATTTGGCTAACTGAGAGAATGTACCAATACATATATATATATATAATATAATTAGATAGTCATCATTATCATTTATATTATATGGATCAAAATAATTAGTATGTCTCTAGATGAAAATTAATCATGTTCATTGAAGTACTTGCCTGTTTTTGACGTTGAATATTATTAGGGAAGAAGGTTGCTGAGGTGGGAGGTAAGATAATTCCAAAACCAGATGTGCGCATAAAGCAACACTGTAATAGAGTTGTAAGAAAAATTGATAAATCGTTTTGTAGTATTAGTAATCTATAGCATGCCTGATATAGGATCAGGGAACCCCCTTCTCCTCGAGTTGTGAGAACTTAGAGAATTCGGTCTTTTCGTACGAGTTTTGCCCCCTATTTTTTCACAACTCTACATTAAAATGTTTAGAAGGACTGTCGTAAAAAAAAGGGAAAATTACGGCAGTAGCCGCTTGACCAAGCTTTTTACGAAAATAGCCATTTGACCAGGCTTTATGCACCTTCCCATCCAAGTGAACCCCCATTTTATGCACCTTCAATCTAGCAACAACCAAGCGGACACGTGTCCCTCTTACCTGAACCGGCTTTATGCCGCTACACATGTCAGCCGAGCCGCTTCATGCCCAAGCCGAGCCGCTTCGCCCAATATCTGATTTATGCCGCTTTGTGGTACTGCCAAGCCGAGCCGCTTCATGGCCAAGCCGAGCCGCTTTGCCCCATTCCAAGCCGCTACACCCTGGATCTAAGCCGCTAGTATGTGTATAAATTTTTTTGATATTTTTCTTAGACGGCTTTCATAAAAAAATATGGAGAAAAGAGTATTTTGATATTTTTTTGATGTATTTTGATATTTTTTTTGATGTATTTTGATATTTTTTAAAAAATACTACTGAAGCGGCTCGGCTTGTACTTGTAGCGGCTCGGCTTGTACTTGTGGGGCAGGGGGCGAAGCGGCTCGGCTTGTACTTGTAGCGGCTCGACTGACATGTGTGGCGGCATAAAGCCGGTTCAGGTAAGAGGGATACGTGTCCGCTTGGTTGTGGCTGGATTGAAGGTGCATAAAATGGGGGTTCACTTGGATGGGAAGGTGCATAAAGCCTGGTCAAATGGCTATTTGGTAAACACCTTGGTCAAGCGGCTACTGCCGTAATTTTCCCTAAAAAAAATTCGAAGTGGTGTTTTTCGGTCACTTACAGCAGCTGTAAAAAGCTGATGACATAAGCATGACATCACTTTTACAACACTTACGCCTGCCGTAAATGTTAATTTTTTTTTTTTTTGGAAAAGTTCATTTTTTTAGAATTTTTGGTAAAAAAAATTGAAAAAACTTTTCGTAAGACCAAGTTCTCTAAGGTTCTGTTTGGTATGTAGTAATGGAATGGGCAAAGGAATAGAATGGGTGAGGGAATGGAATGGGTGAGGGAATGAAATGAGTCATTACCATTCCATTGTCTTGTTTGGTTACCCTGTGAGAATGGAATTATACATTACTTTGTGTTGTTTGGTTGACGGAAAAAAGCAAATGAATGGAATGCACTTCTTTGTAAATGACAAAAATACCCATGTCTTAAAATAAAAGAAGTTTACCAACTTTCACAAAATTTTCCGATTAAAAATTATAACAAATTTATAGTATAAAAATAGAATAAATTTAACTAACAAAATTCAAAATTCATTCAAAAGTTTCCAACCAAAAAAAAAATCATCCGATAAGCGTCAAATAAAAAAAATAAAAATCATCCAAAATTTGCAAACTAAAAAAAATAAACAATATTCCAAAGATTGCTAGTTGTCGCTCCACCGCATTAAAGAATCCAGGTTTAAACCCATTATCTGATTTGTAATTAGAACCTGAATTGAGCACATCAAGCATGGCTGCAACAAGCTTCTCATCTTCATCTTCATTCCATTTTTTTTTTATTTTTTCCTGGGCCCCTTTCAGAATCGAGCTGTGATTCCATAACTTCACACAAAAAATAGCAATTTTGTATAAATAATAAAACATTCAAATGCTGTGTAAGTAACAAATATAAGATAAGAAACACATAAAGCATTCAAATTTATTCTAAGAAAATCCATTTATTAAACATTACTAAAATAGCATAACTAAAAACGGTTCAACCCGTCAACCCGACCGGGTTGACCCGAACCTGACCCGTTTAGTTAAACCTCAAACTGACCCGAACCCATTTAGACTAAACCCAAACCCGCGAATTACATGTTAGATTCGTGTCGTGTTTTTGGGTCGCGTCAGAAATTCACACCCCTACTTTAGTGTTGTCAATTATTCCTCTGATCTGCCCCTACCACTGGCAGAGCTTCTTGATGCCGGTACTAAATCCAAGATTAAATATTCATTTGTTGGTTTATAATTTATAAAGTTCAAAATTCCCAGCCTTCAAGTTCAATTCTTTAAAAGTGTATGCATGTTATTCTCAGGTATTGCCAAATGACATGCTGGACTACCTGGATGCACCTGTACCATTTATTGTAACTTCTCAAGCTAGTACTTATTCTAATTATTCCAATGCTCAATTGTTAATATCATTAATTACCATTACATTACATAGTTAAATACTCAATCAACTCATCGCAAGCCTAAACGGTCTCGGTACACACTGCACAAAGCTTGAGCTCGGACTCATCGAAATGAGCTTATAAGGCTTGAGACTCGTGATAAAGGTCGTTTAAGCTCGGCTCATTTCATTTCTATCTTTTACCAATCCAATCCAATCCAATCCTAAGTAGGTCACAAGCAACCCGTTCATACCTCTAATTCTAATCACACAAACAGCCTGCAGTCGTAAGTTACTGGCATGTCAACCCAAAACTGTAGCAACATATATAACTATAGTTGTACATGAAAATGGACGAACACATCAGTGGCAACTATTTTCCCCATTTAATATTCTTTTGAGTGATAAAAAACAGGAACTAAAAACGGGTACCAGTACCGAAAATACCCGGTACGGGACAGTTTGGTACCGGTATTTGAGTGAAAATACCGGTACCATACCGGACCGATACCGAAAACTTCAAAAGCGGGTACCGAATTGGTACCGAAAATATTTCGGTTTGGTAAACGCTACCGGTACCCGGTACCATTTGCTCATCCCTTGTTCTAATGGCTCAACAAATTTGAAGCTATCAATTTTGTTTTCAATAGAAGCATAAACATTAAAACTATATTTTTACAATACAAAGAAATACTCTGTACTATGAACAACTAAAAAAGTGATACATGTTATTACTTGTGAGAGTGAATGGCTAATTTAATTAAGAGAGGAAGTTGAATAAATCAGGTTCAAGTGGTTTACCAGATTCGATGCAATGACATGTTCTATCAAAAGTAATACAAATATGACTGGTGATTTAGGGTTCTGTACTATGAACAAGAAACATGCTTACCACACAAAGTTATACATACAAATAAACAAATTCAACAGCAGCATGTGAGAGTTTGAGATGATTAAATCACAAGAAGTAAACAGGTTAATATACAATGAAAAAACATTTACCTGGTTTTGTGTTTGATGACGAAAATCCAAACAAGTAACTGGTGATTTAGGGCTCAAATGCTGAAGCTCTGCTTGCTGATGAAGATGAAAGAAATATATAACCAGAGATCCTTGATTAGAGGAAACGAATCAGCGAGGGAAAATAGGTGAGGATGAGGGCAAAATTGAGAAGTCTCTTATCTATTCCGAACGGAATGAAAAAAAAATAGGGGGGGTCGCTGGAATACTTTTTGCCATATTTAGAGGGAATGGAATAAGGTAAGTAATGGGTTATTCCTTTCCTTTTAGCAACCAAACATTCCTATTTGTATTACCCCTGAATGGTTAATTCCATTCCTTCTCTCATTACCTCATACCAAACACTACCTAAATTCTCAAAACTCGTATAAGTTTGCATTTTACCCCAACCCGCCTGATATATACTCAATGTGCTTGACTAAAAGATCCATGGTGACTTTTATTGCTTACCCCCTGAAACAAACAAGCAAAATGATCCAAAACAAAGCACCCGTCCAACTAGATTCCTTATATGCTATCCACACCTGATTAACCAATCAATAGTACAAACTGGTTTTTATGAAGGCAACGAACTTCATCACATCTTAAGATTATGTAATTATATAGAGGCCATTTTTATGAACTAACTGAACATCCGACCCAATGAAATTATATTCTCTGATTATGGAAACAACACTAGTAGGGGTGTAAACGAGCCGGCCTGAGCCCGAACCCGACTAGGCTCAAGCTCGCCTCGTCATGGTTTTATGAAGCTCAAGATCGGCTCGGTTGGAGCTTTACTTATTTGAGCTCAAACTCAGCTTGTGAGTAAAACCAAAAGCTCGAGCTTGGCTCGACTCAGCTCGAGCTATTTTGAGAACAACCTTAAACGAGCTAAAAGCTCGACTTGAGCTCGCTTAAACGAGCCCAAGTTCGGCTCGCTAATATTATCATCACTATTATTATATTATATTATATATAAAAAACTAAAACTCCGCTTGGGCTCGCGAGCTTAAACGAGCTTTGTATATTAAGCTCGAGCTCGGGCTCGATAACTGAACGAGCTCCATTTTAGACTCGATCTCGGGCTCGTTAAGGCTTGGATCATTCAAGCTTTTAGCCGAGCCGATTACCAGTAGCTCTCGAGCTATTGGGCATGTTTACACCTGCAAGACCGGTTTTATAACCCTAAAATAGCGGCTAATCAAAATTTTAAAACTCTAAGGGGGCGTTTGGTTCGCGGAATGATTTGGAATTGGAATTGGAATTTGTATAGGAATTAGAATTTGAAGGAATTGAATTTGGAATTTAAACATTTCAATTGGAATTGGAAATTGTTGGAATTGGAATCTCAATTCCATTTTTGTTGTGTTTGGTTGTCAAATGAATTGGAATCCATTACCCCGGCACCCACAACCACCAGTTCGGGTCAAAACGGTAGGTCGAAACAGTACGCGTCAAAACGGTACGGTCAAAATGGTTCGCGTCGAAACGGTTCGATTCGAAATGGTACGGGTCGAAACCGTTCGCGTCGAAACGTTACGGGTCGAAACCGTTCGCGTCGAAACGGTACGGGTCGAAACCGTTCGCGTCGAAACGGTACGGGTCGAGACGGTTCGGATTGAAATGGTACGGGTTGAAACGATGCGGTTCGAAACGGTCGAAGATTCCAATGAATTTACTTTAATTCCTTCACATATAGGAATGATTTTGAATTCCTTGAGTTAAAGGAATTTGAAGGAATTAATGTCTAATTCTAATTCCAATTCCAATTCCATTGTCAACTAAACATATGAAGATTGGAATTGAGATTTTAATTCCATCAAATTCTGTGAACCAAACATCTTAACAGATGAAATTCAAATTTCAATTACCTTAAATTTCATTGGATTCCTGCGAATCAAACGCCCCCTAACTCACTTTGTAAAGACATTTATTTGTTTGTTAATTAGAGAGAAGTTTCTAGGTTTAAACCTGGATAAGGAATGAAGGGGAGTAATTTTGTAATATTTGATATATATAATATAATATATAAACTTTATAAAGTGAAGTGAAAATAACCGTCGTTCAAAAAAAACTAATTATTAATTAAGATTGTTGTTTATGCTTCAACTTGTTACAAGTTCTTTAATTGAAGCTAGTTTTTGCCTTTTCAGATATTTCGTAATTTGGTTTACAGAACTTTTATTAAGTTAAGCTTTTTGATAACTATTTTAAAATAAAAACCTAGGCTTTATTAGGTAATTAGACTCGCTTAAAAAATTGGACTTTGTTTGGTTTTCAAATAGGCCTTTTAATTCCCGATGGGTTATCAAAGACTTAGGAGGTTAGTCGAGTAACACACGCTGAAGAATTAAATCCTATAGCGACGACAACATGGCGTCGGTTTAGGTCTTTTTCACCCTTTTCAACGACACGTCAGTTAGTGGCCATATATTCGTAGGTAAAGGTTCTCAACATGGTCGCAGTAAAAAACATATATTAGGGTTGTGGTCAAGAACCTTTTCTAAATAAATAAAAACAAACGTTTATTTAAACCCTGAAACAATATAGCGACGATTTCCCATGTCACCCGATAGCAATGACATATTGTCTCCATAGGTTAAAACGTTTTTTTTTTTTCTTTTTATTCATGCACCAAGAATAAAAAAGCAGAAAAAAAATATTTTTCCTATAGCATTACAAGTCATCACTATAGAGTTTGACTAGTCAAAAGTTTAGAAACATTTATAGCGACGAAATGTCGTCGCTATAAGGTAAGATATGCCAACGACTTCCATTGTCTGTATATGGTAAAATTTTTGTAGTGACATACCCAAAAAGTCAGAGCGTAGATCACATGTCGATGGCAATTGTTACGAAGCAATTTGTATCTAGATACACATGTCGATGGCAATTGTTACGAAGCACCTGTCAACAATTTGTATCTATTAGACTATTAATGCCAACTTTATAGTAAACCATATTCTATTTTATATTCAAACGGTAAGGAAGAATATTTACGATGCGAAATATGTGGTATAGGATGGAGATAACTTAAGAATAAGTGTATAGATCAAAACACCTAACACCGAGACGCCTAAAACTGAAAAGATCACCCTTGCGGCTATGACAAAACTTCCTCCACTTACATCCCTAAGCAAAACATTTGAGTTAAGATTAGATCTAAATGTCTTAACACATGAAAGACATCAAACTTGAACTTGTCATTTAAAACATACAATGTTTAAATTCCAAAAGACAAAATTTAGTGCATTTTATATTATTTCTTGCCTTTTTTTGGCGTCTTGCTAACACAAAATATAATGGATCTTTTAAATATTCTTCGTGTGAGAGCTTGTAGAATTGTGTAAGGATATATCCTAAGGCTAACGAGACTACACATGGGAGAAACATCCACAATAATTAGTATGCACAAACTCTAATAATCCTGACAAAGAGTTAAAGGAAAAAAATGATTATACATAGAAGATTACCTTCCAAAAAAATACATTATACTGATTAAAACAACCGCAACACTCCAACTTATTCCTTGTAAGAAATCCATGCCTAAATAAGGATACAGAAATAAAAGGACATATTAAGGTATAGTTGATTAAAAGATAAATAAATATTGCAATAATAATGGATGCCTCATAGTTGATATTGTTTGAATTGTAAACGAACCAAACGTTTAGCGAACAGTTCGTAAACCGTTCGTAGGAAAATTCGTTTATGTTAGTTCGTTTAATAAATGGACGAACATGAACATGAAATTTCGTTGGATAAGTTAAATGAACGAACATGAACATAGGTCTCGTTCGTTCAATTGTGTTCATGAACGTTCGGTAACATGTTCGTAAACATTCATTCATCTCCGTGAGCATTCGGTCATGAGATTTTTCTACTTTTATTTCGTTTATCTAAACTTTTTATATTCTTTAAATTTTATTTATTTTATTATCCTAAAAATTAAAATAGTAAGCTATATTCCCACTGCGTTTATGCATTGTTCCCCTTTCCTTCCTCAATATTCACATTAACTAACGAACATTATCGACCTCTATTCCACGATTATGGCTTCAAGTTTCAGCTGCTCCCTCCTCCATCCAACTCTAGCCTCCGTCGCTTTCGCCGATTTTATTTATTTCTGTTTGTGTTCGTGAATCGTTCGTGAACATGACGTTCATTTTCTTAATTAAAGAACACGAACATAAAATCTCGTTCGGTAAGTGTTCATGAACCGTTCGTGAACACATTTATTTCCTTAACGAACGAACACGAACAAGACCTTGTTCTTGTTCGTTGGGTTCGTTTTCAACCCTACATATATACAAGTACGTGCGTAAGTGTACGCAAGCACAAACACATACATATATATTTGAATTTTTTGTGTTGTATTTTAAGAGCAAAAGGGTGAGAGTTTGTGTTATAAGACAAAAATGACATTTAATCCTAGTTATAATGAGTGACATGTTATTTTTTTGGAGATTCTTCATGGGCTACTTAGATAAAAACACACTTTTTAGGAGATCATACATCTAGATAGGGTTAGAATCGTGTGAAAATGTCACAGCCCCCGACCCCACCCCGGGAGCGGGAGCCGCAAACCAGTCAGATGATATCGGTGTTTATTAATTTGGCAGCGGAAATTTTCATCAGGACCGTAATTAGGAAATATGTTTATTAGAGTTAAACACCATAATGTTTAAAATAGATAAATGAGATAAAACTCAAGTTTTTCTGATAATATTTGTAACACCCTTGCTATTATTTTAGGATTTACGTATAATTTACGAAAATAAACATGTGATTATGAACACATATACATTACAAAATACGGGTTTATTTAAAACTTTTACAATTTAAAGTTTAGAACAACATAATGTAGTTTAGTTTGTCATTTAAAAATTTCGACGAAACAACGTGCGGAAGCTTCTTCTTCATGTGTTCGGTTCTTTCTCATCGCTTGATCTTCATCCGGTACTCCTGATATTCACCTGTGATAAAAAGCAACTTAAAAGTTAGTTTTGATATCTTAAGTAATAGTATAATCAAGTTCTAGTATCGAACAATCAAAAACAAAATAAAATTTTGAAATTTAGTCTGCCGCGCCACGCGACAGACTCCGCTTGATCTTTCGCATGCCGCGAGCGCCCTCGCGTGTTGCGCCAGGATTACTGCTCCCTGTCGCGTGCCGCAGGGGAGATGATTTTCCAGCAGTTTTGTTGCTGAAACCTGCATTTTTCCAGTTATGGTTTTAATCGTAAAACGATCTTTAAAAGGGCATAACTTTCATTCTACTTACTTGTTTTGCGTGATTCTTTTTCCTACACGTCCGTAATTTAATTACGGACCCGTTTATCTTCTTGTCCACATCAAATTCAGATTTATAAGCTTAAGGCTTATAAATCCCTTTTTATGATTATTCGACCCGTTTAGAGAATTTGAACTTTTAAGTTTATATTTCACTCATTCTTTTCACCCATCCTTTTTTTCCACATTTGTATTATCTACTTACATTCTACCACAACTATTCTTGTGGTGGACTTAGTATATTTGAACAATTTTTATTTTCGAATTCTATGCTTGGGTTGGTTGTTTTACGGAAAAGACCCAATACTAGGCATTTGACCCAAAAAGGCCTATGTTTAAAACCATTATACTTATTAAAAGCTCACCTAATTATAATACATATTCCTAAACGACCTCTAAGAGTCGTTGCCCAATTTACCCTTCAAGGGCGTTTTGGTCAACTTTAGTCCATTCTTTTACGACAAAGGACTTTAACTAATTATTTAACCAAAAATTGAACTTTTAACTATAAGTCTATATATGTGTACCTGGCCCGGGTCAACAAATAGACCCGATTTATACCTCGCTTTAATCATCCCACAATTTGTGGCGACGCAATTATCCGATTCGCTAATCGCTCCTGTCAATATAAGACTTGACAACCACATTAGTCGCTATTGTCAAATGGCGTTGTCACCACCATTCGACCCGTTTGGCCTATATGCCCAATATTACCCCTTTTTACCATTCATTATGGTTTTCATCACTTTCGCTTATTCCGACCCATTTCAATTTACGTCGGAACATCACATTTCAAATATTAGCTTATCATTTTCATAACCTTTATAATCATTATGCATTCTAAAATAAAAGGGTGTAAGATTCACTTACCTTGCATCCATGCCACGCTTTTCTTTCCATACTCGCTCCGTTTGACCCGCTTCATCCACAAGCTTCCACCTAGCTTGTTAAGCGCCAAACTATTATCCAATGTTCACAAGGTGGTTAGATTAACCATAATTTAATATGATCTTCCACCTTAATATAGTCACGTTTTACACACAACCAAGTAGACCGCGATTTCATTTAGGCATTTCATATCACTGAAAATGAGTTGTTTTTGGTGACTTGTTTAACCTAGTCTTCAAAAATTATGATTTTTTTATGTGGCGTACCTCTTGGAGGGTTAGGCCTTATGTTAAAATTTCAAGATCTAACTCTTTACTAAAAATTCGTAAAAATTCATTTACTAAGCTGCAATCAGATTCATCACTTCTGACTGCAGCTTACGGAAAAATTCATTTAAAATTCCTCGTTTATCCGATTGACGAAATTCCAATTGAAGATTCTTTTAATCACTTAAAACTATCTACAGTAAAAATTTAAGATCATAACGAAATTCCTATATTGAGTTATGACATTCGTAATGGGCTGCAAATTTTGCCAGAAAACGCAGCTTGAACCTTCGATACGGAAAAATTCATAAAACGCTCAATTTTCGTTGAAAAATGCGATTCCAGTGGGGTTTTAAAGATATTTCCTGGAATTACATTTTTGACTCAAGAAACACATGTTTTGTCACATTTTGTCCATGTTACAGCCAATACAAATCGGCTGTAAATTCTGATCAGGAGCTGTTTGAATTCAGCTTTCAATTAAAACATGTTCTTGACATCATAACACTATTTTTTAGCAATCAAAACCCTAAAAACATCTCATACATGAATTTAGCATCAACAAAATCTTAATTTACTTGAGTTAAGCATGATTTCAATATATACTTGTCTAGGGTTTACTCCTAAACACTACAATGTTCCTATTTCATCCATATAACATACATGCAACATCAATTTTCGAATTCTCTAAGTTCATCCAGAAATTTAGATGGAAATTTTCTACAAAATTTACATACCTTATGATCCCTTTTCAGAGGAGATCACCAATCTATGCTCAGATTTTATTTTGGAACCGATTTGTGCTTTCAATTTGTGAGATTTGTTGAGTTTAGAGTTTGAGGAGGAATCCGCCCCTCTGTGTTTAATCAACCAGACATACTGGTTTTAATTTTTATTGTTTTAATTATTATTAGTTTCAAACTTAACAACTTTGGTCCCCCATCTATTATTTGGTTCATTATTAACTAGGTCACAACCTAATTATTTTTAACAATATTCCCACTAATTAACTAGGTTAAATGTTCCTAGTTAACTTAGTGGGTTCAGGGAATTTATGATTAAGTTTATTTTAAGTCCCGTTAACTCGCGCCGCTTATAAACTTATTTCCTTAAAAGCTTTTATTCACTTGTATTTAATATTAGGATTATTTATTTGAATCCTAATATTTACCGGGTTACTTTTACCCGTCTTTTAGTATTAATGGGGTTTAATCACCAAACCCGTTTTCGGGGTGTTACAAGTCTACCCCCCTTAAAGAGGTTTCGTCCCCGAAACCTTCTTTATGTAGTTCGTTGATTAAACCAAACGAACTTAGCTTCGTTTTCAAGGCTTTCCTTCTTGTCGGTCTATAGTGATCATTTGTATTGACGTGTGCGTCTTTCATGTGTATGGCCTCATGGGTTGTAACTTTTATCATGTATTTCTTATCCTTGTTGTCTATTTGACCGAGTTGTCATTTGATCACCCGGTCACTAAGTCTTTCAATATTTTTACTTCACGTTAATCTTATATTGATTAGCGCTTTACATAGTTCCTAATCGTATTTTGAGTTCGAATGGTTTTACCGGCTAGATTAATTAGTCGCCTTCATTTCATACCCCGTCACCCGAGTATATTATTTCACCATCATCGGCCTTATGTGTTTTTTTAAGATTTTCTAAACCACCTCTTACCACTTATGTTTTGTTAAAACGTTGCTTTTGACTAAAGACTAAGTTTTTAGTTTACGTTTCCTCTTTGTCTTACCTCTTTCTCTCATTTTTAGGAATGTTACTTCCAAGGATCCATTCCTTTTAGTTATTATTAATGCGGGGAATTATAACGAATTCCCACGCTTGACCCATATGTCCCGTAGGTTCTTTCACTTAGCTTTGTAGGCTATTTATTTAGATTTTCACCTTTTTTCCCCTTTAAGGTGAGACCCCTAAAATTCGTTTCTTTCTATTTGTGACCCGAAGGTCTTTTTGGTCCCGTAGACTTTAACCCTATTTATAATCCCATAGGTTATGATGATCCCGTAGATCATCTTTTATTTGTGTCTTTACGTAACTGTATATATATTTATGGTGTCAAGGTACCCTTTTTATGTTTAGAATCATTTACTTTTTCTTTTTGGGTTTCATTTAACCTTGACCGTAGTTTAAGGCTTCCTTTGTTTTCTTTCGAATTATATTTCCGACTTTATGACTTCTAACGTCATTTACACGTCAGTTTGTCCTACGCTTACCATTATCCGGTTCTTACCTGTACTTCTTTACAACCCGTTACCCGGGTTCTTTATCTTAATGTTTTTAACATTCTTGTTTCGCTAGTTTGCGTTTTTCCTATCTACGTACATTCCTTTACGACCCATCACATAGGTTTATTAATATTTCGCGCTTCTATTATTCGGTTTCCGCCTATTTGTACTACCAATTTCTTATACTGTATTTGTCTCGTTTGACTTATTCGTGTGAGGTTTTATCACTTATGAACGTTAAACTTCGTTCTTTATTTGACCCGTTTAACTCTAAAATAGTGAACATAGTTATCAAAATTTCTGTTTGCAAATTCTCACTGTCTTTTAGTCGTGACTCATATTCCGAGTCTTTTGACTTTCTTTTTTGCGTTCCCGTCTCTCGGTTTACGCATTCACCCAAAATCCTACCCGTCCATCGGGTATCTTTACTGAAGTCATCGTCAAGTAACCATTCTTATACGGTTTTAGACATCATCTTAATTTATTTGATCGTCTTAGCGAAATCCATCGCTTTTATTTAGTCATGTCCTTTATTCTTTTATTCTACCCCTTTAACTTGTCTGTGTGAATTTCATCACTTATGATAGTCAAACTTTATCCCTTATGCCTTAGCATTCACATTAGTTGGTTTGTATTTTCATTTACTTTAATCTTTGTCCCGTCTTTCGGGCTGGTTATTCTAACGTAATACGCTCCCTGTCATCCGACTTGCGTTTACGTTTACTATCAAACATCTTACTTGTTTGACTCATTTGGGTACCATTTAAATTAGTCCCATTCACCCCGTCCTTACTACATCGGACGTAAATGTGTCCGCTACAAGAAGTTCATGGTATCATATGCCACTACTTACTTGGCCAGAGTAAGCGATCAACACATGATACATATGACCTTTTTGTAGTTTTCACATCACACCCCATGTAAGTAACGCCCCTATTTATTTCATATCTCTGATTTCATTTTAGTAAAACTTTATTTAATTGCAAAACAACAATCATTAGTTTTACTAGTTTTACTTTTGTACATATAAAATGTTTTTCTTTTCTATTGAACTATTATATTATCACATTCGTTAATGTGATCGCTAGTATTCTCAATAGCATTATATTGAGAGTTTTCCACTTGGATAATTACCCCCCGTCCAAGTTTCCATATGAACTAATCCTATTATTTCTTTGTTATTCCTCATCGTGAATAGCACATGTTTCTATTAAACTTCTCTTGGAAACATCATCCTAAATAGATATCCTATTCAGGTTTTATTAGATATATGCAACCGTCTTTCCCTACATGTTTGTTGCATATTACTACTTATGCGATTAAATTTAAAAGCGTGCACCTGGTAATGCTTACCCTTACGGGCTTCTCTTGCCGTTAACTTTGTTCGTGATCGTCACGCGATTTAGGTCCTTAATGAGTATGCTATGCTCGTCATACCTCGGACCGTTCCACCATCATATCCACAATTCGCTCAACTCTCGTCATCCTCATGTGTGAGTGTCCTTCAACTAAACATTTACAAAGGTTAGTAATTCCGACATTAATAAACGGCTGTATTGTAATACAAGGCCTTTTTTACTGTACATGTCAACGCACGTGATTTCGTTAACTATACCTATCGTTTTCATTGGAGTAACGTGTATTACACAATAACCCTATGTGTTGTTCACAACACTTTAATCATACTAAACCATTAACATACTTTTACCTATCGGATTTGCGATCAAGCCTCGAACCGAACACTTTACCCTTCAACCATGAGCTCTGATTACCAACTTGTAACACCCTTGCTATTATTTTAGGATTTACGTATAATTTATGAAAATAAACATGTGATTATGAGCACATATACATTACAAAATACGGGTTTATTTAAAACTTTTTACAATTTAAAGTTTAGAACAACATAATGTAGTTTAGTTTGTCGTTTAAAAATTTCGACGAAACAACGTGCGGAAGCTTCTTCTTCATGTGTTCGGTACTTTCTCATCGCTTGATCTTCATCCGGTACTTCTGATATTCACCTGTGATTAAAAGCAACCTAAAAGTTAGTTTTGATATCTTAAATAATAGTATAATCAAGTTCTAGTATCGAACAATAAAAAACAAAATAAAATTTCGAAATTTAGTTTGTCGCGCCACGCGACAGACTCCGCTTGATCTTTCGCGTGCCGCGAGCATCCTCGCGTGTCGCGCCAGGATTACTGCTCCCTGTCGCGTGCCGCGGGGGAGATGATTTTCCAGCAGTTTTGTTGCTAAAACCTGCATTTTTCCAGCAATGGTTTTAATCGTAAAACGATCTTTAAAAGGGCATAACTTTCATTCTACTTACCCGTTTTGCGTGATTCTTTTCCTACGCGTCCGTAACTTAATTACGGACCCGTTTATCTTCTTGTCCACATCAAATTCAGATTTATAAGCTTAAGGCTTATAAATCTCTTTTTATGATTATTCGACCCGTTTAGAGAATTTGAACTTTTAAGTTTATATTTCACTCATTCTTTTCACCCATCCTTTTTTTTCCACATTTGTATTATCTACTTACATTCCACCACAACTATTCTTGTGGTGGACTTAGTATATTTGAACAATTTTTTTTTCAGATTCTACGCTTCGGTTGGTTGTTTTACGGAAAAGACCCATTACTAGGCATTTGACCCAAAAACGCCTATGTTTAAAACCTTTATACTTATTAAAGGCTCACCTAATTATAATACATATTCCTAAACGATCTCTAAGGGTCATTGCCCAATTTACCCTTCAAGGGCGTTTTGGTCAACTTTAGTCCCTTTTTTTACGACAAAGGACTTTAACTAATTATTTAACCAAAAATTGCACTTTTAACTATAAATCTATATATGCGTACCTGGCCCGCGTCAACAAATAGACCCGATTTATACCTCGCTTTAATCATCCCACAATCTGTGGCGACGCAATTATCCGATTTGCTAATCGCTCCTGTCAAGATAAGACTTGACAACCACATTAGTTGCTATTGTCAAATGGCGTTGTCACCACCATTCGACCCGTTTGGCCTATATGCCCAATATTACCCCTTTTTTCCATTCATTATGGTTTTCATCACTTTCGCTTATTCTGACCCATTTCAATTTACGTCGGAACATCACATTTCAAATATTAGCTTATCATTTTCATAACCTTTATAATCATTACGCATTCTAAAATAAAAGGGTGTAAGATTCACTTACCTTGCATCCATGTCATGCTTTTCTTTCCATACTCGCTCCGTTTGACCCGCTTCATCCACAAGCTTCCACCTAGCTTGTTAAGCGTCAAACTATTATCCAATGTTCACAAGGTGGTTAGATTAACCATAATTTAATATGATCTCCCACCTTACTAATTTCTATGCATTCATCCGAACACTTAATATAGTCACGTTTTACACACAACCAAGTAGACCGCGATTTCATTTAGGCATTTCATATCATTGCAAATGGGCTGTTTTTGGTGACTTATTTATCCTGTTTACAGGTCTTCAAAAATTATGATTTTTTTATGTGGTGTACCTCTCGGAGGGTTAGGCCTTGTGTTAAAATTTCAAGATCTAAATCTTTACCAAAAATTCGTAAAAATTCATTTACTAAGCTACAATCAGATTCGTCACTTCTGACTGCAGCTTACGGAAAAATTCATTTAAAATTCCTCTTTTACCGGATCGACGAAATTACCATTGGCGATTCTTTTAATTACTTAAAACTATCTACAGTAAAAATTTTAGATCATAACTAAATTCCTAAATTGAGTTATGACATTCGTAATGGGCTGCAAATTCTACCAGAAAACGCAGCTTGAACCTTCGATACGGAAAAATTCATAAAACGCTCAATTTTCGTCGAAACAATGCGATTCCAGTGGGGTTTTAAAGATATTTCCTAGAATTACATTTTAGACTCAAGAAACACATGTTTTTTTCAAGTTTTGTCCATGTTACATCCAATACAAGCCGGCTGTAAATTCTAATCAAGAGCTGTTTGAATTTTAGCTTTCAATTAAAACATGTTCATGACATCATAACACTATTTTTTTTAGCAATCAAGACCCTAAAAACATCTCATACATGAATTTAGCATCAACAAAATCTTAATTTACTTGAGTTAAGCATGGTTTCAATATATAGTTGTCTAGGGTTTACTCCTAAACACTACAATGTTTCTATTTCATCCATATAACATACATGCAACATCAATTTTCGAATTCTCTAAGTTCATCCATAAATTTAGATGGAAATTTTCTACAAAATTTATATACCTTATGATCCCTTTTCAGAGGAGATCACCAATCTATGCTCTGATGTTTTTTGGAAACGATTTGTGCCTTCAATTTGTGAGATTTGTTGAGTTTAGGGTTTGAGGAGGAATCCACCCCTCTGTGTTTGATCGAACCAGACATACTGGTTTTAATTTTTATTGTTTTAATTATTATTAGTATCAAACTTAACAACTTATCTATTATTTGGTTCATTATTAACTAGGTCACAACCTAATTATTTTTAACAATATTCCCACTAATTAACTAGGTTAAATGTTCCTAGTTAACTTAGTGGGTTCGGGGAATTTATGATTAATTTTATTTTAAGTCCCGTTAACTCGGGCCTCTAATAAACTTATTTTCTTAAAAGCTTTTATTCACTTGTATTTAATATTAGGATTATTTATTTGAATCCTAATACTTACCGGGTTACTTTTACCCGTCTTTTAGTATTAACGGGGTTTAATCACCAAACCCGTTTTCGGGGTGTTACAATATTTTTGTAACAAAAAGTGGGACAAAAACCCAATTTTCGTTTATAATACATTTGTAGGGAATAACCCTAATTATTGAAAACAATTTTCCTTTTTAATTAGGTAACTTTTATGGCCACTTTTTCTAAGCCTTCAGTGCTCTCCGGCTGGCTTTTATTGGCTTCACACTAATTTACATGAAACACGTGTTTAAAACATTTTATCAGCAATAAATACTGGTGAGTGAATCGCAGTTTAATCAAAACAAGTTTTATCATTTTACAGCATTGAGGGCAGTCCAAAAATTACATTTGTCTATATTTCTACTTTAATTACCACCCACGGTACTGCCAATCCTGACTTGTGGTAATGTTACTACTCACAGTGTAGTAGCAAATTTTATATACAAAACCCCAACATACTGACGATAATTGTAGAATACAAATACTCAATCACTGTTAATTATAAGTTAAAACAATTGGGGTTTTGTAAAACCAGTTTACAAAAAGAAGGATTAACTCACAAAAATGGTTTACAAAAAGGAGATTACTCACATTGCTAATTTAGGTATTTCCTTATGGCTTCCTGGTTATAGTCTATTTAAAATAAACAATGCACACATGTTAGTATAATAACCCAAATTTACATTAGATATACCCTCCCCGAGACAGAACTCCAACGACTGAGTCAGACAGAGCCTTGACATGCGTTACGGAGCATTAGATCAATCGGGCAGCGTATCTAATACGTAACTGGGGATTATAATACTTACAACGAGGTAGAGCTTCGCTTATTAGTGGGTATTATGCCCGGGAATTGTTTCTATTAATTCAGAATTTGAGAGAGAAAGTTTGATTTTGAACGGTTTGGAAATGAAGCTCGAACTCCCAATTTATAGGGCTGATCAGGGGATTTCTCCCGCCCCACGACGGAAACAAGAGGGGCCGTCGCGCCCCGCCAGAGCCTAAAAGGCGGCGGTAGGGTTGCTGAGTCACCGGTAGTCTTGACGCGTGTCACTCCACGTGGCATCACCGGGTTACGCCACTTATCGCTCGGTCGCGCCCCGCGACAGATGAAGAGGAATCTGTCGCGCCCCGCGACAGCCTCTTATTTTTGTTTTTATTTGTTATTTAATGACATAAAGGTATTTCGGGTCCGTTTTTCGTATACGAGGTGTATTTAGGAGCGTTTAGGGTGTTTCTTGAGGGTTGTTATATCCTCCCCACCTTGTTTTAAATCTCGTCCTCGAGATTTGAGCTACAATATCTCCTTGGAGTTATACCAAGTCTTGTAGTTAGTAGAAACAACGTCAAAGCGTCTTTGGAAGCATTTTATGGACGGAAGTTCCGAATCCGAGTCTGTTGGGCAGAAATTGGAGAAAAGCAACTATCTGGACTTGAGATAGTGCAAGAAACAATAGACAAGATAATTCAAGTTAAAGCAATACGAGGTTATCAAAAGAGTTACGGATAACAGATGAAAACCTTTCAAGTGGGAGAGAAGTTTTTTGTTAAAAGTTTCTCAATAAAAAGGGGTAGTCAGATTTGTTAAAGAGGGAAGTCAAGTTCCAGGTATGTTGGACCATTTATTAGAAGAATAGTACCCGTAGCTTATTAGCTACAAATGCCAGAGGAAATGATAGGAATGACGTATGTATGAAATCTTAAAAAGTGCTTAGCAGACGAATCATTAGTGATATTTCTCTAAGGACATAGAAGAAAATGAGAAACTTGATGGTTTCGATTAATTTCAGGAATTGATATTAACTGAACGTGATACAATTGAGTTTCACAAAATCCATAGAGGCATATGAAATGAATGTAAACGACTTTTAATGCCAGAAGAGAAATTACTTTGATCGTTTAATTGAGAAGAACTCTGAATCAATAATCTCAATTGAAAATAGAAGTATGAAAAATAGTTTGTCACTAATCAAACCAGAAATCAGTTATCTTTATTTAAATGGTAGAGATACATCGAAAATACAATAGAATTTAGTTTATTATTGTCTTAATACATAACTGGGGTTAGGATATAATAGGAAGTTTATTTGACTAGGAAGGCTAGAAAGTAATCTTGACCATCAATAGTTTAATCAAGAGCTAAGATTAAATGAGTGAAATTGAAGATCAAAAAAGAGGCGCGTTGGTTGTGTAAGAGTATTATAGTCACTCCACCACAATAGTTTCTCTCTCCTCCAATCCCCCTCCCCCCCATTTTTAAACGTTAATAACTATTTCATACGACATTATTTTTTTATAAAAATTGCACAAAAAACAAGCGTTTTTTAATCTTTAAAACGAGTATACTATTGCTATATTTTTGAAAAAAAATTTTGAAAACCCAGTTGCGTAAAACGCAATGAAAAAAAAAACCCAGTTGCGTAAAACGCAATGGAAAAAAACCTAAAAAATGACATTTTTCTAAAACGCAATGCACCAAAAACTCAAAGAAATGTCTTATTTGTAAAACGCAATAGCCAGAAAACACACAGAAATGTATTATTTCTAAAACGCAATAGCCTAAAAACACAAAAGAAAGTGTAGTTTCTAAAACGCAATGGACTGAAAACACATAAAAATGTGTTTTACCTAAAACGCAATGCACCAAAAACACAAACAAATGTCTTATTCCTAAAACGCAATGGGCAGAAAACACATAAAAAGTGTTTTACCTAAAACGCAATGCACCAAAAACACAAAAAATGTCTTATTTATAAAATGCAATGGCTAGAAAACACTTAACAATGTCTCATTTCTAAACCGCAATGGCCTAAAAAAACAAAAGAAAGTGTTCTCTCCAAAACGCAATGGACAGAAAACACCTAAAAATGTGTTTTACCTAAAACGCAATGACTAAAAACACTTCAAAAATGAGTTTTACCTAAAACGCAATGACTAAAAACACTTCAAAAATGTGTTTTTCTAAAACGCAATGGCCAGAAAACACATAAAAATGTCTTAGTTCTAAAACACAATGGCCTAAAAACACCAAAGAAAGTGTTCTCTCTAAACGCATTGAACCAGCACAATAGTTTTGTCTGTGAATTGTCTGAACCAGGAATGCAGTTCTAAAACGCAATGGCATAAAGCTCGACCCCAGCCAGGGGTTGCCGCCCCTTGGACCCTACTACCATGGGCGCGGCCCCTGGACCCCCGCCAAGATCGTAAAACGCAATGACTAAATCAAAAACCTAGATCGTAAAAATGAAATTAAAGAATTTCTTGCATGGATCGAAGCCGATTTCTTCAATGATTGATGAAATTTGAATGATAGAAACACTTATCAGCAATCGAATCAAACGGATTGAGTGATTAACTTCAAAATCACAGGAAAAAACGAGATTTTGAATGAAATTAAACTGGGTTTTCTTCAAAAAAAGAGTTGAAGAACACGTTGATCGGATGTTTGAATCATTGATTGATGACGAAAATCGCACTATAATGTAGTGATTATTGAGATAGTAAGTGAAGAAAAGGTTGAAGATAGTGGGTTTTGAAAATGGTGGGTTTTGAAGTTACTAGGAAAAGAAGGAAGAAGAAAGGATAGGATTGACTAAAATACCCTTTCTCTTTATTTTAAATTTTGCCACATGTCATAATCCTATTGCTTCCTATCCTTCCTAGCCAAAATAAACTTCCTATTTGATCCCCCACCCTACATAACTATATCAAGACTACTTGAATGATGAGGCAAACGAATGACATATGAATTGATATAATTAGGGTTTATGATTAGCACAGGCTACAAATTTATACAGTCACCGCAAGGTGTTGTAGTGATCGAAAGAATTCAGTGATTACGGTGACCGAACGAATTTACCGTTCTCGAAATTAACTGAAAGTTTCAATGAAGTGAATCTGGATATTTAAAAGATAGGATGTTCAAATGAATAACTGAATTTCGTAGGATTGATCAAAGAAATGTTGGAGGTATATTGGAATAGGAATCTGGTACCTTTATCTTAACACAAAATTGTATTAAGACTGTTTTAGGATAACGAATCAACAGAAGATAGATACATTCGTACCTCAGGCGTGAAAATGAAATGAGTCCAAGTTTTCAAAGAAATCGCCACCGCAAGTTGTCGTGTTTTAACAAACAATTTATTGGAGTCGTAGACTTTGAACAGGTCTACTATGATTTAAACAAATGAAACTACCTCAAATATGATGATCTCAATTCATCATATGGGATTTTGAATTGAATGTATATTGTGAACAAGTTCAAACAATTGAGCTTGGTTTCGATATATTCCAACAATGGATACATGTAGTTGGCAAGAAATAAAATCCGGTAAGTATCTTTGAAAAGGAAAGGAGTTTTCCAAGAAATCTATTGACTTCATGGTTGTAAAAGTCCCGCCTAGGCTCCGAGTATTCCCCGAGTACTCACTACAAGGTAGGCTGCCAAGGCACGAGTACTGGTCTCCCAGGCCAATTACTCCCCGAGTAATCTCCGCCTAAGCCGAGTACTTCCCGAGTACTCCCGAATCCGACTAGGGAGCGCCTAGCGACTTTTGCAACCATGATTGACTTGATTATCAAAAGTCAATATTGTGTAATCATATAGATTATCAGAGTGAGTATAACGGAATATTTATTAGATCTTACGAATAAATGATCTTTTGAAGTGAATTCACATGCATGACAAGCAATGCATGTGCAACATATGAATTTGTCAAGAGATGAGACAAATGAGTGTTGACTTTATGAAAGAAAAATAAAGATCTTTTTATTTATAGATCTTCGATTATAGCCAAAAGTCAATTAATACTTTAGCACATATGCTTATATTAGAATTTGCTATTGTTTCTTGTGTCGTAGATACTTGTGCATTTTCCTTAGCTTCATCTGGGTTTCTCTCCTGGTTGCCGGGTGCCTTAGATAGTTTTGGGCAGTAGGGACGGATGTGACCTGGTTCTCCGGATTTGTAACATACATTAGTTTTCCTTCTACATTCTTCCTCTGTATGTCCAGTCTTCTTGTAGAAGTTACAGCGAAGTGTCTTCTTAGAATGGCATTTTCTTGCGTGCTTCTTGTTATGGTCGTTGTAGGTAGGCTGCATGATCGCTGGTTCCATTTCTTTGTCCTTACAGGAATTATCGGAGCGGAATTCCTTATAAGAGTAGCTATAGGTTGTGGTTTTCTTTCGTTTGGAAGATGGAGTTTTGATACAAATATCATGACTTCCATTGCTACTAGGGTTAGGTTTGAAGTGATGAGTATGCCTACACTGGGTAGTAGGATTCTCGTTTATAGAAACAGAAATCTTAATAGCTTCAATGATCGAAGGTATGGCATTCGATATTCCTTGAGCTATTATATTTTCTATAGTGTTCCTATCCAAAGAATTTTCATTACTAGCCTGAATTTTCTGATTACATGCAATTTCCTTTGACATCTGAATTGCAAACATGTTCAGATATAACTATCACAGAACTAAACAATTATACATGCACGTTTTGTTGCTCATATTACATTAGCACACTTATAATTATACTTATCAGTATTATGTGTTAACAGATATATATATATATATATATATATATATATAGGGCCAGGAACTCAGGATTTAGAGAAAACTGTGAAAAGTGTGAGAATGGTGAGAACGCTTATGGGTCGTCCGATCAAAACAATCCATGGACTAGATTGCGCGGTGGCATTTTCGTAAATAACATCAATTTTATTATGTGGGACGCGCGTCATTAAGGGTAAAAGGGTCTTTTACCGCTCATATTTAAAACGCCATCAAATGATACAACGCCATTCAAAAAAAATAAAATGCCATTAAAAACAAAACGCCAAAAATTAGTGATAAAACGCGTTGGATATTACAGGAAGATGAAACAACATAGTAACTGAATTTCAGTTATTAACATTTATTAGAAGAAATTCCCTCCTAAATTACGTGCCAAAAACATCATTATATAAACGAGGTAAAACATAGCTTCCATAATCACTTAAATCTATCCATTTTTTGCAAAAACATCTTTAACCAAAAACGCCAACTTAACCAAAACGCCAAAAATGGCAACAATCGTTTCGTGGAGATACACTCTGGCATTCAGGCGATTCGTCCTCTGTTTTGACAACAGAAGGAGGGTGTATGTTAGGACGGTCAGGGTAATTTTGAAGATGGAAAAAGAGGTACAGATGGGTATCTTATCCCTTGGCATCGCTCTAGACAACGAATGCCCTGAAACACATATGCTTATGAAAGCATTAACCAGGAAATTTGGACTAATCAAAGTAGATGTGAAGCCGGACCCTATCCTGACATCATGGCGTTTTGATGATGAAACAGACATGGCGACCGTTATATACAACAGCGGAGAGCAGGAAGTCTACTTGCTTGAAAACATCATGACAAAGCAGGGTCTTGGTTTCATGGAAGAATTGCATAACGCCACTTGTACGAACATAGAAATGGACTCAAAATTGGAGTTAATGCAAGACATGTTCAAGTGGAGGCTTCAGAATCTCAGGAACAAGAAGCCGATGAAGGTGACGGTGATGACATGGATGAAGATCCAGATGAAGACTCCGAGGAAGAAGATGACGCAAGTGATGGATACTTTTCGGATAAAGTACCTTCTGACGAAGGGTTTTAATTTTTTCCTATTTTTTTTCTTCTGTGTAACCTTCTTTTTTTAAGATAATTAAATGATATATTTCTCTCTTTATTAGCAAAACGCCAAAAAAAAATACTCAAAAGGGTTATTCCTTACAAAACGCCAAAAATAACAAAAAATATTTTTCCTGCTTAATATTTTATTTTCTCCGTTATTGTATTTTGTCATCTTGGTCTGCATAATGCCATTTAAAAAAAACGCCAAACTTAGAAGATGGGACGTCTATCACCTATAAAACTGATAAAAGCTGATCAAAACAGTAAATACAAAAACAGTAACTGAAAAGACGGTTACTTTATTACTATCATTTATTACAATAAAAAAGTCTCGTCTAAAATACGCGCCAAAAACTCCTATAAGAGAGGGGTCTATACACAATGAAATTGATCACACCCAGAAAAACAAACGCCATATCCTCTAGAAACCACTCACTTTAAAACGCCAAAATAATGTTAGTTAAAATAACCACAGATGGCAAAGCTTTCACTAAATGTATTCTTCTTCTGAGGGGGTTATCTCAGTAATATTTTGCTGAATGAGATGGACAAATATTCAAGAAAAAGAGACTGATGACAGTGATATGCCATCATGTGTGCTTTGTTCTTGATGAATTTAGGCATGGAATAAAGGGATCAACACAAGTGTAAAATGCTATTTTGGACTCCATTATTACAAATAGCATCAAGCAAGAGTTGATCTTTAATGACATGCCACCAAACAAGAATATCACACCAAAAACAGGATGCCACTAAGCAGCTTCGTCTGAAAAAGACGGGGTTTATGTAGGAAAGTTGGCATCTAGCTAAGGTATTCAAAAGGTTCAAAACGCCAAAACAAATTCAAGAAGAAGGAGCTGATGACAGTGAAGATTCGGAAGAGAAATTAGATTACCATTTTAATTTTTTTCTTTTTCATTTTATATTGTTTTGTTATAAAGTTATCTGTTGTTTTGTTATCTAATTCTCTACAAATAAAATACATTATTATATAAAACGCCAAAAACTACAAACACCAAAAAGCTAGTAGTTTGAAAACTATGAGAACGGGTGCTGGCAAAGCAACTTGTCAAATGTATTAAACGCCAAAAAAATTCACTAAACGCCAAAAAAAAACATTTTAGTCTTATTTTTAACTTATGAAAATATTAATGACTCGTTGTGAATTATTATACAAAACGCCATAAAACGCCAAAAAAATTGACTAGAAAACGCTATAACGCCAAAAAATTATCTATGAGACACAAAAACAATTAATTCAACGCCAAAAAGTTTAATAAATACAATTAACGCCAAAAAAATCTTATACGCCAGAAAATATTATACCACGCTGGGAAAATAAAAGAAGATTGAAAAGACAAAAAAAAACCCTCAGACCCTGATCATGTCCCACGCCACGTGTTGCGCCAGGATGCGTTCTCACCGTTCTCACACTTTTGAGCGTTTTCTCCTGATCCCGTTTCTATATATATATTTCAGCAAAATATAAGGGAAGTATATATATAATATTATGTGCTATTTTCGTTTATCCTAATTACGGACGAGCTTTTATTCTAGATTATGGGCTCGGTGTTTTATTAATATGGCTTTATATTTTCTCAGCTTAGCTTATATTTTCAGGGCTCATAATTGGGTAAATATTCGGGATGTTTGGTGAAAGCTGTGCTTGTAACTATGGCTAGAACGAAAGGTATATATAAGATTCTGAGATTCCCCACCATTAATTCTACCACCTTTCCCTTGGTGTTAACCCAGGCGTCCTTAGGGTTTCTTTTGGGTTAATTATGGTTAATGGTTCGAAAATCATTTGGAGAGATTCTGGATAGACACGTAGGTTTGTTTCTTCAGTCATATATAAAAGTTTATTTTTCTGCAGAAGGTATTTGATTATTATATTGTATATATTATCATGAAATTTGTGTCTTGCATATACATACATACAAATATAAAGTTTTAAAATTTCCTGTAATATATAATACCAATTCATAAAATCCAATGACATAAGTAATTATATTAGTTATCCTGTTTATTCCCATAACTGTGTTATTCCTTTACATTAACAAAATAAATTTCAATTAGATTTATTAAACATAATATTTTGGAATAAAAAGGAAATTCATCAAAAAGAATAAATTTAATAAAGATATAAATGTTCTGGATTCTTTTAGAACAATTTAATCTTTAACTAACAGGTTGACTTATTTTGATTATAACATACTTAGGACTTGATTCTAATTCTTAGTTCATAATAGATAATACAAAGTCTAACTTTTCAAAATTTGATCCTTAATATTAAGTAATGAAGTATCATTCTCATATCAGAATATATATGCATTTGACTTAAATATAATTTAAGAAATAAGTTAAACTTATCAAATGATAAAATTGTTTCTTCTTGAGATATACGTACATGTATTTTAAACCATATAGTTATACTGTACTAAATGTTTTTGTACATATTTTTACTTTATGGATGAAATATCATTTATAATATTGATACAAGTTATATATAAAACATATATATACATCAGACTTACATATAATTCAAGAAATAAGTTTAAGTTATTTCCTGTTGATATATAGGTATTATGTTTAAAATCATTTAATTACACAGTATCCAGTTATTGTACATATTCATGTTTCACAGATACAGTTTTGTAAAATATTTTATATTTTCCATGGTATATGTATATGTGCTTATGTAGATATAATATAATCATATGGAATAATATCTTCATAGAGTTATTATGATAATCTTGTTCTTAATTATTGTATCTAAACAATAAACATGTTTTAAGTATGCTAAAATATTATATTTTAACAAGGTTAATATATGTTTTGTCAAAACTTTGACAAAATATAGATTTAAGTCGAGTAAATTTTTGGGTTATATCATAAATCATAAAATATACTGCTTGCATCGAATAATATTCTCATATTATGATATTTCAGTGACATCATACCTAAAGGTGTTATTGTATATCTCTGATTAAGATATTCATAATATTATCATAATTTATTTGAATTGTATTCACATTAATAGATAGATATTACAAAATTTAATATTAATATATCGTGAATATATTTCTTTTATATATTTATAGCATAACATACGGTAAAATACAAATAGGGGTTACATATCTTGACATAAAATCATTTAGGTGTAATACATATTATCTTAATATTTAAATTATGACATTTTCGAAATATCATACCCGAATTGTGTTACCTTACATTAATGTCAAGATATAAATGTTAATATCGTAATATTATTATGATGATGTAAAATTCATATTGAACTATTTTCATACAATATATGATATATATATAGTATATCATAAAACTTAATAAGGCATAATATTATTAATACCTTAATTATTTATAAGCAATATTAAGCATATTATAATTGTAAGATACCGATATGGGTGACATATATTGGGGATTTAAAATTCGTAAAATAACATAAAAATCATAATAAACACATTAAGATTTTATGTTCATGGGTTAACACATAAGATATTAATTTCCTAACATAATGATGTCTGTCGTTATGGACGTGCAAAAACCGAAATAAACTAGTAGCTAGAGTAAGTCGGATATCAAACCAGAGGAGGATTGTGGAAGTGTGTAATGCTTAGTTTTAATTAACTACTATAGAAAAAGTAAAACTCAGTTATGGATTTGATAGAGAAATAGCTAAATTAACGAACAAAATTAAGATTTGAATCAACAGGAGAGAAGATGGTTCCTCCAGATTTCAGGTTTTACAGTTAGCTTCAACTATGTGTTTAACCGTAACCTACATAGACATAGGTGTTAAACTTGATTAACTAATTTTGATAACCAACGACTAAGTACTCCGGTCAATACATAATGGGAGGTTATCGAATGATTATCAATTACAATTACAAACCCTAACCCCATGTCAAATATATCACAATTACTAGAACTCTCGGGAACTGAATGCTTAGAAATTAAGGTTTAAATAAATGCAATTGTTTACAACCAATAAATCAAATCAAGGTGAAAAGCATCGAATGTGACACCTGTGTCACTTCAACCATCAAACAAATGCCAAACCAATGAAATATTGTTTTTTATACTTGAAATTTGTATAAATATGTGTATCGTTTGCACGTATCAATTCTTGTTCGATTTCAAGCTTTAAATCGCTTTCTGGAAGGTTATACGCGCACTGATGCGTAAATATAACCAATTCAATGCAACAAACACTCTGGAATAGTTAAATAGGCTTAACATACCTTAAATAACCTCCACATAACTTAGAAATAAGTTTTGGATGGTTTGGTGTGTTGAAATCAAGTTTGTTCGATCGCAGGGACTAATTGTGTCAAACTGCGAAACTATACCGATTTGTATAGTAACGAACCTTCCAGAACTTGATCATAAGTTAAACATACCCTAAATATCCTTTACATAGCTTAGAAATAGGCTTTGAGGGGTTCGGTATGCTAAAATAAACTTTATTGATCAATAGGGACTAAAAGCGTCAAAAAGTGCACAAGTTTACATCTTCGCGCATATCTTAGGTTCCGAGTATATCCGGACATCCAAAAATTTATGTAATCATTAAAATATTTTATTTTAATGATTGGCATGATAAAATTCCATTAGTCTCTCAATTTGGATCGTTTTTGCGTTCGTTACGACTTCCGTCGTAGTTAACCGAACAACGCAATCGTACGACCAAACGAACTGACATCTGAGATATTTTTGGGCATGTTTTGAGTTCCCTATACTTTAACATCATTTTAGAGCCTTGAAATGAGGTTAACGGGGCTTAAACGTGTCAAAAAATGAGGCGAAATCCAAGATTCTGAAGTGCAGGGACCTGTTTTGACATTCTGCCAAACTTCCTTACACGGACCGCGTAAGGATGGATGTGGATATTACGCGGGCCGCCTGGCCATGTCAGACAGAAACATTGAATCTGGTCATTTAGCTCAATTTTGATGGTTTTGATCTATGGTTTTCAATGCTATGGGCTGGTTTGTGTGGAGAACAAGTCCCCCAATCATTCTCTAACACTTGTATGGCCATGATCATTCCCTCCTTGCCAAGAAATGATCCTACCGGTTAGCGAAAAACTATATAAGGCCATGCTCCCATTCCATTTTCCTCACATTTCATCTGAGATTTCTCTAAGTGGTTGTGATTATTCACTACCTACCTGAGAATACTTAGAATTAAATCTATTTGGACCCTTTGTAAGTCCTCTTTCGTTCTTTTATCGCTTTCTAGCTTAAAAGTCAAACAATGTTTGACTTTCAGCTTTGCCACGAGATGGTTAACGAGAAGTTCGTTTGAACTTCGCAACGTGAGCATAATCACGATGGTTATAGTCCCTTGTGACTATACCTACTGATTACCACGTTGACTAGGCATATTGACAGGTCGTAGTTTCGGTCAAAATGCGCATTTAAGCGTATTTTGCAACCAAATTACTCTTGGTATCAAAACACTTTGTTTTGATATCAAAACTTGTTTTCTAACTTAGTTAAGCATGTTTTAACATGCTTAGCTCGTCATTTTTAGATTAGTGCTTATGTAGAGTCGTAAGTCAAGCGGTCTAATCAACCGCTTAGACTTTCGAACTAGACCCGTTTGGTCGATCATTAGGATCCGACCAAACATGATTAGTGACCATAGTTGTATAGGGAATAATCTTCCGAGGTTATACCTTATGGTCATTTCGTTTAAGTAGTTGTATGATAGGTAGTTTATATACCTTAGGTAAATTACCAAAATACCCTTTTTATGCATAATTGATATTTAAGCATATGTAACCTAAACTTTTGTCACTTAACTGATTATGGAACAAAATTAAACATGTTTAGGCATATAATACTTGTCATAGGACTAGTTAGGCGGTCCGAACGCGTTTTACGCGAACGACGCGTTAAAGTAGCGTGAGCTACCTAAACGGGTCGTAATGGGTCGTAAGCACTTAGATTAGGTTTCCTTTTATTATGTAGGCCTTGTTAAACCATATCATATGAGTTCCCACACTCATTTGGTTTACGAGACCTCATCCTATCCGATCTTCCGATTTAGGTCCGGTTTATTTATGTAGTTATCAATATTAGGTGCCGTTTGATTCTGTGCTCCCTCTAGCTTGCTTGGTAGTTGTTCAAGACTCCTAAGCACTCTCAAGTGAGTACATAGTCCCCTCTTTTACTGTTTTCAAACATTTTGGGGTGAAACATGTGTACCTATCTGTTATTTTCAATGATTTCAAAGTATAATTGATTATACATGATAGTACTTACCTTTTGACAAACTGAATGATTATTTATGGCCTAAACACTGATTTTTCAAAGATTATAAAAATTAATTGTTGGAATAGTACTTATTTTTGTTCACCAGACCGGTTGGTAGTATGATATAGCGCTATAGGATTTGACACCCCATTCTTGTTGTCATGGAATGTCTGAAACCAATTTGTTTCTCCATCCAAATAGGAATTGCCTTTGTGGTATTTCTATAGTCTCAAAGGTGTATTTTGATGCACTAGGTCTGAATGAATTCTTAAGTCACATTATTTTTGTATATTAAGTTATACTCCCAAAAGTATAGTTTGATATGCTCTCATATGTGATACTGTACAAAACCAACACGTATTTTGTTAATCATTAAAGCATAGTTTGATATGTTATTTTCAAAAACCAAAGCATAGTTTAGTATGTTATTTCCATAACCAAAGCATAGTTTAAATATGTTATTTATAAATCCAAAGTATACTTTTGATATACTACTGAAAATTATTATTTTTAACAACTAAAGTATATTTAATATACTATTTGTTTAACAATTGGGTTTTGGTTAGTGTTTAGATAACGAGACGGGTGTAATGTGATAAATACATGGTAGATACGCCGCTGATACTTCTTATATATAAGTGTTTTCATCACATTACATACCGTGGCGTTATTTAGTACACTTGGGTTAACGATTTTGATCTAAAATATATTTTAATATATTACTTATTCGACTTTCTTAAAACCAAAGTATATTTTGTATATGCTACAAACCTTTTATCAAAACAAATTCATTTTTGGAAACAAAACTTTTTACAAGGATCATGACTTCTTTATTAAAACATTTTCGTTAAACTTATAAGTCATGAATCCTAAATCAATAAAACCTATGTATCTCACAGGCATTTTTATGCTGACGTACCTATTTTTACACATGTTGTAGGTGCAGTTATGTGATGATTGTTGATACATGCTATACGTAGGATGGACTCGTGCCTTAGCGACTTTAAAACTTGAAAAATAATAGTTGTACTTATTTGATTGTATTAAAACAATAAGTTCATTTATTCAATAAAACAAAATTATTTATTCTATGGTTGTGAAACAATGATTCTGTTACAACACTCCCCGACGTTTCCGCCACGTTTTCTTGTTTTACGTGGTCGGGGTGTGACAGTAAAGTTGGTATCAGAGCCAATGGTTATAGGGAATTAGGTTATTAGTAATGCCTTGACCTAGACTATAACCTTCCTAGGACCCTAACACAAGTTATCTTGTGTTTAGTTTTAAAACAATACCGTCGCCTATCCTTAGGTGACAACCACAATAAGAACACAAATTTCGTTTCCGCTTTGAAAACCAATCATCTGTTCTAGGATGATTTATTATAAGGTTTTGAACCCTTTAAGTTTTCAAAATCCCGTCAAAGTTTGGTCTAAATAATGTGAACACGTGCAAACTGAAAGGGTGGGTTCCTGTGCCCTGAGCTTTCTGTCTAAGGCTAGAGTGTTCGTACAAATCCGCAAAACCGGACCAGTCACTCTTACCTGGGAACTCTTGGGGTGAGTGTCCACTAATAGGTGAGCATGTCTTCGCGATACATTATTTATGACTCATTTACTTTGATTAATCACCGTGTGTCGTTTGTTGCTTTGTAGTAACAAACAAATGACCACCATATTTGCTTTCATCAATTTTGTCTCATCTCATTCTTTTTGTCTAATCCGCTCTCAAATGCTGAAATGGCACATATTATGGCACAGCATATGGCTGCTGTACTCCCAGATATCATTGCTCAAGTGATCAAGCCAACAATAACCAGAATGCTCCATGTAATTTCAAAAGCTTCAATTCAGCAAACCCACTCAAGTTTAGTGGTTCTGAAGGAGCAACTAGGCTCCTACAGTGGTTCGAGAGCATTGAGAGTACATTTCATCACGTTCTGTGTCCTGAAAATCGGAAAGTCGAGTTTGCATCCAGTGTGTTTCAAAAGAGGGCTCTCACATGGTGGAACGGAATTATGAGGGAGCGTGGTGCAGAGGTCGCATTAGCACAGACTTGGGCTGAGCTTAGGGCTCTTATGATGAGGGAGTTTTGTCCTCGTCATGAATTGAGGGCTTTAGAAAGGGAATTTGATGATCTGAAGCAAGACAGTGGTGAACATCGAGCCTATACGGACCGATATGAGGAATTGAGCCTGTTATGTCCTGCTATGGTTACGCCTGTGGATAAGGCGATCGAGAAATACATTGATGGTCTTCCTGACCTAGTTCAGGATATTGTTACTGGCAGTAACCCTACTACTGTCAGACAAGCCATTGAATTGTCTGCCACCCTAACTGAATCCCACATCAGGAAGGGTAAGCTTTTTCGAAAAGGCGACCCAAGACCATCTAACAAGACTGCTCAAGTTGAACCAAAGGAAAAACAGGCTGAGGTATCCAAGAAGAAGAAGCGCAAAGCCTCTCAAAACTGCGCCATAATTGCTCAAGACAAACAGCTTGCACCAAACCAGCCAGCACAACCTCGCAAAAGGCAAAACTATGTTGGTACCGCACCTTTGTGCAACAAGTGCAACCGTCATCATCTGGAGCAGGAGCAGTGTCACAAATGTACCCACTGTGGGCGGTTGGGACATTTGATCAATGTCTGCCGTTATGCAAATCAAGCTGCTGGAAACCCTGCTGCTGTTCAAGCATGGTTCCCACCTGGGTCATGTTATAACTGTGGTGACCTTACTCACTACAGAAACAATTGCCCAAGACTTGTTAACATACCTCCAGCACGTGGACGGGCGTTTAACATCAATGAGGCAAACGTAAACAATGATGCAACAGTGAACAATTAGTGTTTTGTTATTTCCGCTGGTTGTTATCTTTTGACATTTAAAGACAAGTCAGTTTTTATATAAATAAAAATTCGTCGTTTTTATTTTTAAAACTGATGCAATTGTATGAATGTTTGATGCAACCTTATGATGTCAACACAAAGACAAACTACTCGTGTGGTTCTGTCATTATTATGATCACTTGTGATCTCCCCAAGAACCTTAAACGCTCGTTTCTTTTAAGAAACAAAGCCAAACTCCTGCTGAAGATCCTTCTATCTCCATAGATAGATTCTTGGAAATGATTAAAGCGCCAAATGAAATCCACGGATTGGATTCCTGGTGTGCTTTAATTATCCGTGTCCAAAGATAACAAATCAAAGATCAAGTTAACTAATTATGTGATTATGTGCTTATATGTTTTCTTAATCCATCCAAATCCTCGTAAAATCTTCCATATCTCATATGAGGGATTCATAGTAGGATATCTAAAGGTACTATCTTGAATCCTTAATGGACTTCTACTTTGTAGTTAAAGTCCCTTGGGTTTTAAAGTATTATTCAAATATTGGACCCCTTGAGTGGTCTAGTTAAACAGATTGATTTGAAAATCTGAATAGGAATATCATGTGATGATTGGAAAGATCCCTTAAGTGGTCTAGTTAAGGAGATCGTACGACGGTTTAGTTAAGGAGATCATGTGTTGATCTAGTTAAAAAGATCGTTTGTTTATCTAGTTAAAAAGATCCTTTGGTGATCTAGTCAAATCGCTTCATGTTTATTCAATTGATTTTTTCCCCTACGCATTATGAAATGAACTGTGCGGACTGTGCAAGGAATTACGTAATTATGGATGCATACATAATTATGGAATTCAGTGCACAGAAACCACAACAAGTTTAGTCATGTGTTAAGACCTATAGTGACAAGAATAATGACACGGGAGAAGTCCTGGACTTTGACCGATGTCATTTTATCTTACACTCCCCAATTTTGATTTTAAGCACACACCAAGTTTCCTATGATAAGTCTTCATAAGAAACATTCTTCTATCCATAGTCCAAAATTCCATGTTTGTTTACTTCAAGGACTTCTCTTTGAGAGTTGACAGTTTCGCTAAAGAATCCTAACATGGCCCTGTAGGATCGGTTTTGACACCGTACGATTGCGTAACGAACGTTCGACGTGCGGAATCCATGAACGTTCGTGACCGAACACACAAGAACGTACTAATGACGTGATTCAATTGAAAATGATGACGTGTACAAAGCCGAGAATCACGTGAGAGAACTTTCTCTCTCTAGACTTTCTCTCTCTAAGCTTAGATCTCTAAATCTCCAAATGAGCAAAAGTCTTCTAAACTATGACATAAAGCTCCTATTTATAGCCCTTGGAATTAATGAGACTTCTCATTAATTACCAAAATGCCACCTTGCTAATTCTATCTAAATGTTACAATATAAGCTCGTTTTGAACTGTTTCTCGCTACGGCTCGGATTGACGAATGCTATAGACATAAATGCACTAACAGACTCCCCCTTGGATATTGCCGTAGTCAATCTCGTAGCGTCTTGTCTTTCTCTTTTTCGAACAGAATCCCTGTGGATCTGTCTTCGAGCTTCCGTTGCTCTTGGGATCGACACCTGGATTTCCGTATACAAGCTCCTCCAAGATAGTTATATGGCTTTTATAATCCATGCTTCCTCTTGCGTTGAGCTCGTCTTCAGACTCCCCCTTAGACTCAGCTGTCGGGATCGTAGTCTAGCCTTCACAGGTTCACAATTTCAGGATCAATTCCTGGCTTTGTTCTGCATCTGCTCAGGATTTGAAACCTGGTTAACCTGCACATCCTCTACCTCAACATAAGTTTCACAAATTTATAACACTTAGATTTAAGAAACTTACTGGTAGAAAACATTCATTCATCAAACTGTATAGTTACATCAAGTTCAAATGAATGACCTTGATTAACTAACCACACAATCTTTCAAAACAATTTGTATATAACATTCAAAGTTTTCAACATATTCTCCCAACCCAATGTAGTTCAACATGTTTAGCACTCAGAATTTTGAATATCAACTCTTCAACATCAGTTGCCGAAAATCTTTTTGAATTTTTGTTTTGAATGAAATGCAGTAAATAGATATATACAGACAATATTTTTGTGAGTTTGTGTAAGAGGATCATATCAGTTTATGAGGCAAATCACTAGCACCGTTAAGCTTTAATCATTTTAAGTTCTAAACGATTCACATAGATTGACGATATAGTTGTCCTCTTAAACTCAATCTAAAAACTTTCGAAATGCTTACCGATACGTTAAGGTATATTAATTTTGCACTAAATTCTTATGGACCACACGATCTCAGCATATCCCATCATCATGCAATACACAGACTCAAGTAATGCCTTTAAACTTTCATCAACTATGATATGTGAGAAAACAAAGCAGAATGTTTAAACATTAACAATCAGGTCGATACTTCCGTATACGCAGAGAAAGTCCAATGTTTAAACAAAACAAGAAAATAAAAATAAGTTGAAGTTGTTTAGGCTTTAACCACCAGGTCGATACTTCCGTATACGCAGAGGTGATCCAAAGCTTAAACGAAACACCAAAGAAAATAACGCAGAACGTTTAGGAAATAACATCCAGGTCGATACTCACGTATACGCAGAGGATGTCCAATGCTTAAACAAAATAAAGAAATAAAACAAGTTTAAATCTTTGCAAAATAAAATGCACAATCACAGCGACTTTTCAGCAAGTTGTGAAAGTTCACAAACTTAACCGGTTTTATGCTCTTTAGCATTCAGCGATTACCGAGTAGGTACACAATCAAGAAGGACAAAACTAAATACTATGCTTTCAACCATGTTCCACACTTACCAACCTGGGAACTCCGGCAAGTCAGGTTTTTCATTTGAAAAGATCTACCCAAGCCTGACCAGCCTTGGGTTTGACAGTTTTTACCTCAACAAAAGGCTCTTCTGGTTTTGACGAACCAGAATCATTGCCTGAATGTGGCTTTCTGACTTTGATGAGTCAGATTCATCGCCAACACGTGGCTCCCTTGCTTCCGAAGAAACAAATTCATCGCCAGGAACTTTTTCTTTCTTAACACTCCATTCTGTCCTCAGATTTGTATCTGATGAATTCGTTTTGCTTGATTTGTCATTCTTTGGAGAGCAAAACGATTTATCAGAACTCTTATCTGATTTACTTTTTGTATCCGAGGACAAAATCCTCTCGAGATATTCTCTCGCCTTCTTTCTTTTCTTCCTCAGTTTGTCTTTCTGCCCTTGTGAAAGCTTTACTTTCTTTTCTTCCACTTTCTGTTCTTTGGGCTTGACATTGACTGATTTCTTTTCCATTTTCTGAGATTTAGCCCTCGATCTTTCCTTTGATCTCATTGGGCAATCTCTGGCAATATGACCTTTGATTTGGCATTCAAAGCATCTTCTCGTCTCAAACCACTGACTTTGGCAATTAACAGCAATGTGTCCTTGATAGCCACAAGTGTAACACACTCTGTTATCATACCTCTTCTCACTTTCATATCGTACACCATTTTCATACCACACACTTAGATCATAGCATTGAGTTGCCTTGTGGTAATCACCATTTCTCTGTTTTCTATCATTGTAATGATTTGTCCTTGAAGAATCTTCATCCCATCTTCTCCTGTAAGCTGGATTTGGCTTTTGAGCACTGTGGTCAAACCTGCACCACATATTACCAACTTTTTGTGAATTTTTAGAATGATTGGATGATTGAACTGATGAAATTTTCTTGTTGTTTTGAGAATTTTTAGAATTTTTAACATTTTGTTTTTGTTCTACATTCTTCTTAACAAGTTTCTGCTTTGAGCATTCACCTACTTCAGTAGAATGTAAAACAGTATCTTTAAATTTTTCTTTTAATTCCAAAAATATTTTCTATTTCTCTTTTTCATCATCAGTTTTATCATCACAATCTTCAATTTTGACTTTTTCAACATTTGTGACATTGTTACTTATCGGAACAGAATTGATTGGTTTTGGACATACAAGATTTGATAATAATGATGAAGTCACAAAGCCTTTCAATTTCTTTTCAAGTTCATCAATTTTGTTTCTTGAATTCTCAACTTTTTTTTTCATGCTAAGAGATTTTCTCAAGATGAGAATTGATTGCCTTTTCATTCACAATTTTGTTTTTCTCAAAAATTGATTTTTCATTTTCTAAAATTTTTATTTGATTTTGAAATTCTGTTTCTTTTTTCTTTCAAAACTTTGTTTTCCATCTTTATCCAAGAAACATCTTTATTTTCACTTTTAATTCTTTCAAAATCTTTGTTTTTTAATGACAAACTCTCAATATTCTTCAAAAGTTTGTCATTTTCAGATTTCAGTTTTTCACAGTTCAAGCGCAACTCCAGAATCTGTTCATCATCAGCTTTCTTCTCAGTCTTCAAAGTTTTGTTTTCCAATGTCAAACTCTCTACATTCTTCAGAAGTTTGACATTGTCTGTTGCGGATTTTTTCGCATTTTGAGCATTTTCCATTCATCTCTCCATCATTAGCTTCTTTCTTTGTTTCCATCTTGTATGTTCCTGCACAGAAAATTTTAACAAAATTAAGAGGATTCATATATTCATCAATATAACAACCCCTCTTAATATCGTATTTCATATCATTTTGTGCTGCAAGACACACAAAAATTCTTTTTCTCATCTCAATGATTACATCCAAATTTATCTTTTCTAATTCTCCTCTTATTTCATCCATTAACTTCCCTTTTCTTGATTCTTCATCACACTTGTGATTTTTAAGTCTATTGATGAAACTTCTTGAATCAAAGCGTGATACACTAGAATCCCGTTTCAGTTCATGCAAAAATTTATCCCATTCCAAAGGTAATGCATCAACAAATTTTGAAATTCTTTCATCATTTGAAACCCATATCCCATGTTTCTATTCTGATAATTAGCTCATAAAACCGTTTTTCCAACTTCTCCAATGATTCATTCTTCATACACAAAAAATTTTCGAATCTTTTAACATAAACATTCTTATCATATCTCATCTCATACCCAGATTCACTAGGCCAATCATTTAAATTTTCAAGATTCTTGTTTTCCTTTTCTCAAACATTTTAATCACAAATTCTTTGTTAAATGTCTTGAATTCTATTAAATGTGACCAACAATTTTAGAATCACACAACACTTTGATTGGGCCGAACAATAAGACTTGATCACATGCACTTTTGGGCCGAATCTTTTATGATACCAACTGTCAATCTTTTAATTGGGCCTTGTGATATGGATCTGATTAAATGTCTGAACACCTGAATTTGTCACATACAAGCCGAATATTGCTAACAAAATATCTATCACATACATACAAAAGATACTCCTCAAAATCTGATTGGACCGATTCTCTTGAATGGGTCGGTTCAAATGATCTGATTGGGCCAATAATAGTTTTCAATACACTTGTTTAGTGATTGGGCCGTTCGATATTTAGCACATGGACACCGACACTCCCATTATTTCACATGCAATTACTAATGTACGACAATTCAATTAACGCTTCACATGGGTCGTCACACTCGACTGTTAAACATGGGTCATCAAACTCAAAAAACGATGTGAAGCTATTGGACAGTTAATATATTTAGTGTACCGAACACTTCTCGATTAAATCAACGTCTCATGTAGTCTGTCAATTAACACCGACAACTTTATTTTTTACTCTATTCTCATTTGACCAACTTATTAGACTTAATGTCTTTTAATCATACGCAACAGCCGACAATCTATGATCAAGATGATATCATTGGACCGCTCACATTAATCACATGAAATAGGCAACTTTTAAATTTTTTCCGACAATATCAGTTCACGTTCAATCGAAATCAGGACTTAAACTTCGAGCGGAATCAGACTTGTCTGATTTCGAGCAGAATCAGAAGGTATTTCACGAGCGAAATCAGAATTAAACCGGTTGGAGCGAAATCAAACTGAATTTACGAGCGAAATCAGATTGTAAGCTACATTGGAGCGAAATCAACCTGAAATTACGAGCGGAATAACGTTTTTCGAGAGAAATCAATGTTTTACGATCAAAATCAAAGTTTTTCGAGCGGAATTAAGGTATTTCGAGCGAAAACAGATATTCGACGCGAAATCGGACCTAAAACCTTCGATTTCTCCTAAAGGGCTAGGAGTTTGAATCTCAAATTTGGTAGGGTTGTAAATCAAGTGTTTTCGCACAACATATCAAAAATTCAGCCGATTTGGACCGTAAAAACCCGTTCAATTTGTCGAAAAACAGTGAAAAACGTGAAAGAATGAGTAGAAAATGAAGAAATGATGCAATTCAGATCTGAAAACGCTGTAATCTGGTACGAATCTTGTTGTTTGATCAGTGCAATCGAGCTCCTGCTCTGATACCACTTGTACGATTGCGTAACGAACGTTCGACGTGCGGAATCCGTGAACGTGCGTGACCGAACACACAAGAACGTACTAATGACGTGATTTAATTGAAAATGATGACATGTACAAAGCCGAGAATCACGTGAGAGAACTTTTTCTCTCTAGACTTTCTCTCTCTAAGATTAGATCTCTGAATCTCCAAATGAGCAAAAGTCTTCTAAACTATGACATAAAGCTCCTATTTATAGCCCTTGGAATTAATGAGACTTCTCATTAATTACCAAAATGCCACCTTGCTAATTCTATCTAAATGTTACAATATAAGCTCGTTTTGAACTGTTTCTTGCTACGGCTCGGATTGACGAAGGCTATAGACATAAATGCACTAACAGGCCCAGAGTTTTATAGGGTTCGAGGGATTCGTTTGAAAGCGAAACCATCATAGTTGTCTTCACAAGTTTCCCCTAAAATTAAATTTCGGGAGGAAATTTCCTAAAGTAGGGGAGACTGTGACACCTGTGTCACTTCAACCATCAAACAAATGCCAAACCAATGAAATATTGTATTTGATACTTGAAATTTGTATAAATATGTGTATCGTTTGCACGTATCAATTCTTGTTCGATTTCAAGCTTTAAATCGCTTTCTGGAAGGTTATACGCGCACTGATGCGTAAATATAACCAGTTCAATGCAACGAACACTCCGGAATAGTGAAATAGGCTTAACATACCTTAAATAACCTCCACATAACTTAGAAAGAAGTTTTGGATGGTTTGGTGTGTTGAAATCAAGTTTGTTCGATCGCAGGGACTAATTGTGTCAAACTGCGAAAATATACCGATTTGTATAGTAATGAACCTTTAGGAACTTGATCATAAGTTAAACATACCCTAAATATCCTTTACATAGCTTCGAAATAGGCTTTGAGGGGTTCGGTATGCTAAAATAAACTTTATTGATCAATAGGGACTAAAAGCGTCAAAAAGTGCACAAGTTTGCATCTTCGCGCATATCTTACGTTACGAGTATATCCGGACATCCTTTATGTAATCATTAAAATATTTTATTTTAATGATTGGCATGATAAAATTCCTTTCGTCGCTCAATTTGGATCGTTTTTGCATTCGTTACGACTTCCGTCGTAATTAACCGAACAACGCAATCGTACGACCAAACGAACTGACATCCGAGATATTTTTGAGCATGTTTTGAGTTCCCTATACATTAACATCATTTTAGAGCCTTGAAATGAGGTTAACGGGGCTTAAACGTGTAAAAAATGAGCCAAAATCCAAGATTCTGAAGTGCAGGGACCTGTTTTGACATTCTGCCAAACTTCCTTACACGGGCCGCGTAAGGATGGATGTGAATGTTACGCAGGCCACCTAGCCATGTCAGACAGAAACATTGAATCTGGTCATTTAGCTTAATTTTGATGGTTTTGATCTATGGTTTTCAATGCTATGGGCTGGTTTGTGTGGAGAACAAGTCCCCCAATCATTCTCTAACACTTGTATGGCCAAGATCATTCCCTCCTTGCCAAGAAATGATCCTAACGGTTTGCGAAAAAACTATATAAGGCCATGCTCCCATTCCATTTTCCTCACATTTGATCTGAGATTTCTCTAAGTGGTTGTGATTATTCACTATCTACCTGAGAATACTTAGAATCAAATCTATTTGGACCCTTTGTAAGTCCTCTTTCGTTCTTTTATCGCTTTCTAGCTTAAAAGTCAAACAATGTTTGACTTTCAGCTTTGACCACGAGATGGTCAACGAGAAGTTCATTTGAACTTCGCAACGTGAGCGTAATCACGATGGTTATAGTCCCTTGTGACTATACCTACTGATTACCACGTTGACTAGGCATAGTGACGAGTCGTAGTTTCGGTCAAAATGCGCATTTAAGCGTATTTTGCAACCAAACTACTCTTGGTATCAAAACACTTTGTTTTGATATCAAAACTTGTTTTCTAACTTAGGTAAGCATGTTTTAACATGCTTAGCTCGTCACTTTTAGATTGGTGCTTATATAAAGTCGTAAGTCAAGCGGTCTAATCAACCGCTTAGACTTTCGAACTTGGCCCGTTTGGTCGATCATTAGGATCCGACCAAACATGATTAGTGACCATAGTTGTATAGGGAATAACCTTCTGAGGTTATTCCTTATGGTCACTTCGTTTAAGTAGTTGTATGATAGGTAGTTTATATGCCTTAGGTAAATTACCAAAATACCCTTTTTATGCATAATTGATATTTAAGCATATGTAACCTAAACTTTTGTCACTTAACTGATTATGCAACAAAATTAAACATGTTTAGGCATATAATACTTGTCATAGGACTAGTTAGGCGGTCCAAACGCGTTTTACGCGAACGACGCGTTAAAGTAGCGTGAGCTACTAAACGGGTCGTAATGGGTCGTAAGCACTTAGGTTAGGTTTCCTTTTAGTATGTAGGTCTTTTTAAACCATATCATATGAGTTCCCACACTCATTTGGTTTACGAGACCTCATCCTATCTAATCTTCCGATTTAGGTCCGGTTTATTTATGTAGTTATCAATATTAGGTGTCGTTTGATTCCGTGCTCCCTCTAGCTTGCTTGGTAGTTGTTCAAGACTCCTAAGCACTCTCAAGTGAGTACATAGTCCCCTCTTTTACTGTTTTCAAACATCTTGGGGTGAAACATGTGTATATATATGTTATTATCATGATTTCAAAGTATAATTGATTATACATGATAGTACTTATCTTTTGACAAACTGAATGATTATTTATGGCCTAAACACTGATTTTTCAAAGATTATAAAAATTAATTGTTGGAATAGTACTTATTTTTGTTCACCAGACCGGTTGGTAGTATGATATAGCGCTATAGGATTTGACACCCCATTCCTGTTGTCATGGAATGTCTGAAACCAATTTGTTTCTCCATCCAAATAGGAATTGCCTTTGTGGTATTTCTATAGTCTCAAAGGTGTATTTTGATGCACTAGGTCTGAATGAGTTATTAAATCACATTATTTTTGTATATTAAGTTATACTCCCAAAAGTATAGTTTGATATGCTCTCATATGTGATACTGTACAAAACCAACATGTATTTTGTTAATCATTAAAGCATAGTTTGATATGTTATTTTCAAAAACCAAAGCATAGTTTAATATGTTATTTCCATAACCAAAGCATAGTTTAAATATGTTATTTTTAAATCCAAAGTATACTTTTGATATACTACTGAAAATTATTATTTTTAAAAACTAAAGTATATTTAATATACTATTTGTTTAACAATTGGGTTTTGGTTAGTGTTTAGATAACGGGACGGGTGTAATGTGATAAATACATGGTAGATACGCCGCTGGTACTTCTTATATATAAGTGTTTTCATCACATTACATAACGTGCCGTTATTTAGTACACTTGGGTTAACGATTTTGATCTAAAATATATTTTAATATATTACGTATTCGACTTTCTTAAAACCAAAGTATATTTTGTATATGCTACAAACCTTTTATCAAAACAAATGCATTTTTGGAAACAAAACTTTTTACAAGGATCATGACTACTTTATTAAAACATTTTCCTTAAACTTTTATGTCATGAATCCTAAATCAATAAAACCTATGTATCTCACAGGCATTTTTATGCTGACGTACCTATTTTTACACATGTTTCAGGTGCAGTTATGTGATGATTGTTGATACATGCTATACATAGGATGGACTCGTGCCTTAGCGACTTTAAAACTTGAAAAATAATAGTTGTACTTATTTGATTGTATTAAAACAATAAGTTCATTTATTCAATAAAACAAAATTATTTATTCCATGGTTGTGAAACAATGATTCTGTTACAACACTCCCCGACGTTTCCGCCACGTTTTGTTGTTTTACATGGTCGGGGTGTGACATCGAATGCTTAGATCACCAAGTTAAAACGATTATAACAAACACATAGAATCACCTAACTTACAAAAACCCTCCATCCGGAGGAAACCATAGAAGTTTAGCCGCTCATCTCGCTCACAAAATCAACAAAAGCTTGGATTGATGTATAAGTCATGATTGATTGGATGATTGGATGGAAGATCTTGATGGATTGGAGTGAAAGAACCTTGAACTTTTAGCTCTTGGAGGCCTAGGATCGATCTTGGAAGAAGAGATAATGAAAGCCAACCTAACAAACCCTATTATATACCATAAACCCTCATCTGCGCGTTTTTTTTCTTTACGGGTCGTAAGCTACACTTTGAGGTCCATAGCTTACGGTCCAGAATCTCTGTCGGTCAGTGGACCGTAGGCTACAGTTCACTTTCTCTGTTTAATTCTTCGCCAAACATATTCATCGGTCACGATTCCTTCCCTTCATATCTCTTCACAACCAACTTCCATTAAATGACATAATGACCCCTCTAGTTTATTTCTTCCAATTCCTTTTATATTTGAGCACAAAATAACTTTCAACTTAGTACCGAATGGCCCCTCAACTTGTGATCTTCTTATTTCTTGCATATATGAGCTTCACACAACTTCCACAAAATACCAAATTAGTCCTCGAACTTTGCTCTTTTACACTCCTTTCACTCGTGAGCCTTTATATCACCCGAACAAGCTTCAACATTCATTCTCAAGCTGCAATATCCAATCCTATGCTTGTAACTTCATCTTTAACCATTGTAAGTGCACCAAATTACGTGCTTTACCTGCAAATCACCAATTTCTCATAGTTATCACATTCTAAGCAAGTAAACCCATCAAATACACATAAAACATCATGTTTAGACACTCTAAGGCTCAGATTTCACCCTTTCCATGACATTCCCACACTTGTCTTTGCTTGTCCTCAAGCAAACCAATTAGAACTAATCACCATAGCAACAACACCTCTCAACCCCTTAACCGATTCAACCTGTTGAGTCCCAAGTCATACCTATCCCATAGACTGACACAGTCGAGATTGACAGTCTGACAAGTAAATGATGCAACTTTAAAAACTTAAGACTTGTCTATCTAAAACTAACATGTTTACAATTAGACACATGCTACACACCCCTCACAATGTACTCTTCTCTCGGGTTAATATCTGGACTAGTGTGTAATGTGCTAGTATATAAACACTCAAATAAGCACACATGAAATCCTGCAATCATAGGCTTGTATGACAATTACACCTCCACTGTCACACCCCAACCAATGGCGGAAACATCGGGATGAGATGAAGTGTGAAGATTGCTCGAGACATCATAACGCTAATAATTGTGACAAGTATTTAAATAATCGTTTCATTTCATTTCTAAAGAATCAAGTACAAGGTTTTGAAACAAAGTACAACAACATGAATAATAAAATGATACAATACAAATACAATTCTTTCTAAGTGTGTATCTAAGCATCCTACTAGATTCCATGCATCGTCAACATCCACCTGTAACATGTTAAAATAAAGTTCAATGCAAAAGCAAAGGCGAGTATACAAGTTTGATACGTACATAGCGAAAGATAAGTTTGAACAATTCCTCATAGCAAGCATGTGATTCAAGATGAACATTTAAATATGGTATGTGTCTAACATATCAAACCAAGGAAACGCAATATGCTCATGACATTACCGAAGATAAAGAGGCGGGTCGTTAATCCTATAGCGCTACATATGTCACGGTTTGGCTCGTACGAAGTTAATGATAAATTCAACACATAAGATTAATCCAAGTTTAAAGCATCAAGCCATCACGTATACAAGCAAGTTATAGGAATGTTCATGTGTTTAAGCAAAATGTTCATGTGTAAGTTTGTTGATAGATAAACATGTTACACCCCAAAAGTGGTAAAAGTAAAAGGGGGAAATACGAGTATACTCACAAAGTTAGCATATGCTTTCCGATTATCCAATGTGACAAAGTTGACGAGGTTGGAAGGTTGAATGCGTAAGGGTTTAAGTTCAAGCATGTTTAGAGTCGAGATTCGGAATGAAAGTGACATGAAAATATTATACCAAAATATTCATCTTCCCACATAACACTTGTATGACACTTGGTAACCACAAGGGTTATAATGATTTTATGAGTTGAACACCCATAAGAATCATAACAAGGTTTAGGTCTTAGATGATAACCTACTACTTTGACAAATGAATATGATTTCAACATCAAAGATTCAAGTGTACATAGATAGTATTTAGGTCGTATATTATACACATATTATTAAGTCCAAATGTTCAAGTATTCAAGTAAGAGGTAGAAGATTACATCTTCATTTAGGTACCTCAAGTTGGGTCATGGGTGTCATGGATGGGGTAGGAAGACAAGGCTTCCATTTAGGTACCCCTTTGATGTTCACCACTACACTTGATGTAAAAACAACCAAGGAGGGTCATGAAATAAGGTCACTACAAGTATGTAAAGTAAACTAACTAATAGAAATCATCAAATCACGTGAGGATTGTATGTTTGGGACAACCCAAGTTGTTCCCTAATCACTCATGTATCAAAGGCTATGTTTGACATGATTTGTGGGTTAAAACCCTAGACAAAACACCAAGTTTATGAGGTTTAATCCTCTGATTTTAAATATCTCAACCTTGTTTTTAAGCTTAACCAACCATGGGATAAGTTGTAAGCATTAGGACATAGGCATGAGATGTGTTAGACACAAGTTGCATAGGTTTAAACAAGTTTTTGATGAACATAAAAACAAACAGAAAGTTTATGGACTATTTCGGGGCATTTCCAGGTCTGATTTCTCCAAGGAGAAGTCTAGGAATCGAACCCCATGATTATCCAAGCAAGTAGGAAAAAGAATCAAGTGATTTCGTTAAGAAATGAGCAAGTTATGCTCACTTTTGTAAAGATGTATGAATCTGTCCGAATTTCTGAAGTTTGCAAGAACTTGAGAGTGTTTGAGAGAGATTTTGATGTTGTGAAAGTGTAAAAATGCTTGGAGAGGATGGGTATTTATAGGGGAATGAGTTAGGGTTGATTGGAGGAGGTTAGAGGTGGATTGGAGGCCATTGGAGGAGGAGAAAGCTTGGGATTTCGTGCATTACCGTGACCATTTCAAAACTGCTGCTCGACAGACTCCCTTACGGACCGTAAGGGGGGCTTTGCGGTCCGTAAGGCCTGGCCAGGAAGCACATTTTTGTTTTTGTGTTTTCTTGGTTTGTAACACGACCCAATGTTATATATTACGAGTTTTGTAACTTATTTAAGGTTCCTAGGTATAAGTAACATGTTCTAAAAGTTGCATAAGTGTAGAATGAGTACGTTTAAGTACCAAATCAACATGTGTGCATAGTATAAAGTATGTATGACACAAGTTTTATTTACGAAGCAAGTTCCGTATTTTACAACGATTACGATGAAAGAATGGTTATAAGAACACAAGGTTTCCAAAGATAGAATTTCACGCAAGGTTTCTAAATGTAGGAAGTTTGAAAACGCAGGGCATTACAGTCTCCCCTCCTTTAGGAAATTTCGTCCCGAAATTTATTCAAGAGATAAACTTGAAGGGTTTTGGTAAAAAAAAATCTTGAGTCTTGGAAATTTTGAAACGTTTTGAAAAGTATGAAATCTTGGGGGAATAGTCATAATAGGTTTGTAAAATGATTTGTTTAGCTAAAATGGTCTAGAGGCATAAGCATGAGTGAAACGTGCGTGGGTAAAACGATTTTGAATAGCTAAATTTGGAGTTGCTTTACAAATGTATTTTATTTTACGAAGGAGGCCTTTATATAATGGTTTGAAATCAATAAAAGTGAGGTAGGTTGCATAGGAAGTTTTAAAGGTAGTATAAGACTACATATTTATAAAAATTGCTTCTCGAGTGGAACGAGAAAGTTTGGCAAAATAAAGTATTAATGACCTACTAAATACGTTTACACCAGAATAAGGGATAGAAAGACGGTTCTAAAGGTAATAAGATAAGTTAGGATTCGAATGTTTAAACAAGCTTGATTGTGAACGAGGTTTGTATGAAAGAAAGGGATAAAGGAGAATAATACGAGCATAGAATGAACGAATGACTCTCAAGGAGTGCAAGTATAAGAATAGCATAAGTGTTGGATAGATGAACGTAGTGTGTTAAGGATGAAGTCTCGTCGTGGATAATCGGATATAATGCGTTTGTGAGTTGTCTAAAGTTGTATTAGGTCTAAATAGGTCTGTAAAACATCGAATTTCTCATGGCACGTTTTACGGAAGTTTGATAACATGGTGAAAACACTTATATATAGGAAGTACCAGCGGCGTATCCACCGTGTTTTGACCACATTATGTCCGTTTCGTATTCGGTGTCATGTTACGTTCTGTGTTTTACCATACACAGTAGTACACTTTATGGTTCTCATGAGCCAATCACTATAATCCCGTGTGCACCCGCGATTATATTGATCGTCGCAGGATCCGCGTAGCTTGTACTAGTCGTGTATGAATCAGGGTATACATAATTTAAAAATTAAGAATGTGTACGTATAAGAACGTAGTATGTAAGCAAGTCCATGCTTAAGTATGTATGGGACCCACGTAAGCAAATCACTCAGATTACGCTCGCGTACGGGTACGAATGTATGAATCATGAGTTTAAGTATGAATATGCATGTATGTATGAGCATAACATAAAGCGTGTAAGTAGTATGTGGATAAGTATAAGCATAAAACGTATGAAAAATGAGTATAAGTGCGAGTACAACAGGAGTATAAGCGTAATCACAAGGCGTATGAGTATAAATACAAGTATCAGTGTGAACATAAGATCTATGAGCATAGATATGAACATGAATATGAATATAGGTGTAAAACATGAAGGTTAAGTATGAATAAAATATATGTGTATGAATATAAGTGTAACAAAGTTGTGTAAGTGCAAATGAAAACATAAAGCATATGAACATGAATACGAATGTAGTATAGACATGAATGTAAGGACAATCGTAAGTGTATAGTTGTGAGTGTATGTATTAACGTAAAATGTATAAATCGCGACTATTAGTGTATGAGTTAATGATTTTATATATGGTATGAATTTAATTACGTATAAGATCAAGAGGTTTGAGTATAAAAGAAACAAAACTGAGTAGTACATGTGAAGTAGTCGTGAGGTATAAACTAGAACACGTGAAATGACGTGCATGTCTAGTTGTTTGAGTTTATCGAATCAAAATAGATTGAGTTGAATGGGAAGGTAGAGTATAGTTTGTAAATGTAAGGGAACATAAAGTACCCATTGGTTATGCATAACGTATTTTGTAATGATTGAAATTTGGGTAATAAAACGTTTTAAGACATGATTTAGAATCCCGTGTATATGAGTTGAGTGAAAAAACAGATTGTATGATAGAAAGTACGCTTGATAAAACAATGTATTTTGAAATCGGTATGAGTAGGTATTTTGAATAATGATAAACAATTTGGGTATAAAATATGATCGAGTTTGCATCATAAGGTATTTTGAAGAGACGTTTTGGTAACGATCACCTAGGTAAGGGAATCACCCCTAATTCGTTGGTGAGGTCGTTTTTAAGAAAAAGGGGAGTGGAGTTAATCGTCAAGGTAAGGAAATCACTCCTATCTCGATGATATGTCTCCACTTGTCGTTACAAGGATTATGAATTTAAATTATATGAAATCATGCATATGTATAAATGTATGGAAAAGATTCAATATGTTGTGTGTGTAAAAATAGAATATCGAAAGTAAATTCAAATTTGAAAGATCGTATCGTATAAATGAATAATAGAAACACATGTTTGATCAAAATTTGGGTGGTTCCAAAACGGAACTTTGACTAACCAAAGTGGTCGAAAAGTCTTTTGAATTTGAGGAGCATGCTTTGGCCTAATAGGTAAAATACTCTCGCCGACAAGTCGGTTAACGGTATTTACCCTTCCGGTTACTACATGTCCCAAATCAATCGAAATTTCAAGACTTGGCGGGATAAAAAAAAGAAAATATCAAGGAGTGGAACTAGTCGCCAAGGTGCGGGTTTCACCCCTAACTTGACGGTTTCGTATCCTAAGTGTGGTTGGTACTTGTCGGGTCGAAATTTAGTTTCGACATGTTGACAAGGGTCCACTAGAATTTAAAATTTGAGATTTACCATTAAGATGTGGATTTCACTCCTAGCTTAATGGCGATATCTCGTGTAAAAAGAAGAATATATAGATTGAGCGTCGTTCACCAAATTGTGGGTTTCACGCCTATTTTGGTGAATTCGTCCCATTTGTATAATGTGAGGGTTTACGGATTTAGAATAGTCAAGTAAAATGCATGAGGAAAAGTGTATGTCAAAAGAATACACAAACAAGTATAGACACATAAGAAAGCATATCAACAATGGTACATAAAGAATAAAGAATGAAATAATAAAACAAGTATTAACACATAGAGAAATATGTCAAGAATAACACATAAAGATTCAAACAATGAAACAAGTGTTAACACATAATAAAACAAGCACTAATGCGTACGAATAACATGTCAAATATTACACATGAGTAACATACATGTTTAAAAAAAAAGCAAAGATAAGTAACAAATAAGGTATCATGTAGTGGTTCAAACAAAGCATACGAATAAGGCTCTAAAACTATAGTATAGGTGAAAGCATTCCTACTTTTCCTAATTCCCTATAGTTATGGCTCTGATACCAATCTGTCACACCCCAACCAATGGCGGAAACATCGGGATGAGACGAAGTGTGAAGATTGCTCGAGACATCATAACGCTAATAATTGTGACAAGTATTTAAATAATCGTTTCATTTCATTTCTAAAGAATCAAGTACAAGGTTTTGAAACAAAGTACAACAACATGAATAATAAAATGATACAATACAAATACAGTTCTTTCTAAGTGTGTATCTAAGCATCCTACTAGATTCCATGCATCGTCAACATCCACATGTAACATGTTAAAATAAAGTTCAATGCAAAAGCAAAGGCGAGTATACAAGTTTGATACGTACATAGCGAAAGATAAGTTTGAACAATTCCTCATAGCAAGCATGTGATTCAAGATGAACATTTAAATATGGTATGTGTCTAACATATCAAACCAAGGAAACACAATATGCTCATGACATTACCGAAGATAAAGAGGCGGGTCGTTAATCCTATAGCGTTACATATGTCACGGTTTGGCTCGTACGAAGTTAATGATAAATTCAACACATAAGATTAATCCAAGTTTAAAGCATCAAGCCATCACGTATACAAGCAAGTTATAGGAATGTTCATGTGTTTAAGCAAAATGTTCATGTGTAAGTTTGTTGATAGATAAACATGTTACACCCCAAAAGTGGTAAAAGTAAAAAGGGGAAATACGAGTATACTCACAAAGTTAGCATATGCTTTCCGATTATCCAATGTGACAAAGTTGACGAGGTTGGAAGGTTGAATGCGTAAGGGTTTAAGTTCAAGCATGTTTAGAGTCGAGATTCGGAATGAAAGTGACATGAAAATATTATACCAAAATATTCATCTTCCCACATAACACTTGTATGACACTTGGTAACCACAAGGGTTATAATGATTTTATGAGTTGAACACCCATAAGAATCATAACAAGGTTTAGGTCCTTAGATGATAACCTACTACTTTGACAAATGAATATGATTTCAACATCAAAGATTCGAGTGTACATAGATAGTATTTAGGTCGTATATTATACACATATTATTAAGTCCAAATGTTCAAGTATTCAAGTAAGAGGTAGAAGATTACATCTTCATTTAGGTACCTCAAGTTGGGTCATGGGTGTCATGGATGGGGTAGGAAGACAAGGCTTCCATTTAGGTACCCCTTTGATGTTCACCACTACACTTGATGTAAAAACAACCAAGGAGGGTCATGAACTAAGGTCACTACAAGTATGTAAAGTAAACTAACTAATAGAAATCATCAAATCACGTGAGGATTGTATGTTTGGGACAACCCAAGTTGTTCCATAATCACTCATGTATCAAAGGCTATGTTTGACATGATTTGTGGGTTAAAACCCTAGACAAAACACCAAGTTTATGAGGTTTAATCCTCTGATTTTAAATATCTCTACCTTGTTTTTAAGCTTAACCAACCATGGGATAAGTTGTAAGCATTAAGACATAGGCATGAGATGTGTTAGACACAAGTTGCATAGGTTTAAACAAGTTTTTGATGAACATAAAAACAAACAGAAAGTTTATGGACTATTTCAGGGCATTTCCAGGTCTGATTTCTCCAAGGAGAAGTCTAGGAATCGAACCCCATGATTATCCAAGCAAGTAGGAAAAAGAATCAAGTGATTTCGTTAAGAAATGAGCAAGTTATGCTCACTTTTGTAAAGATGTATGAATCTGTCCGAATTTCTGAAGTTTGCAAGAACTTGAGAGTGTTTGAGAGAGATTTTGATGTTGTGAAAGTGTAAAAATGCTTGGAGAGGATGGGTATTTATAGGGGAATGAGTTAGGGTTGATTGGAGGAGGTTAGAGGTGGATTGGAGGCCATTGGAGGCGGAGAAAGCTTGGGATTTCGTGCATTACCGCGACCATTTCAAATCTGCTGCCCGCCAGACCCCCTTACGGACCGTAAGGGGGGCTTTGCGGTCCGTAAGGCCTGGCCAGGAAGCACATTTTTGTTTTTGTGTTTTCTTGGTTTGTAACACGACCCAATGTTATATATTACAAGTTTTGTGACTTATTTAAGGTTCCTAGGTATAAGTAACATGTTCTAAAAGTTGCATAAGTGTAGAATGAGTACGTTTAAGTACCAAATCAACATGTGTGCATAGTATAAAGTATGTATGACACAAGTTTTATTTACGAAGCAAGTTCCGTATTTTACAACGATTACGATGAAAGAATGGTTATAAGAACACAAGGTTTCCAAAGATAGAATTTCACGCAAGGTTTCTAAATGTAGGAAGTTTGAAAACGCAGGGCGTTACAGTCTCCCCTCCTTTAGGAAATTTCGTCCCGAAATTTATTCAAGAGATAGACTTGAAGGGTTTTGGTAAAAAAAAATCTTGAGTCTTGGAAATTTTGAAACGTTTTGAAAAGTATGAAATCTTGGGGGAATAGTCATAATAGGTTTGTAAAATGATTTGTTTAGCTAAAATGGTCTAGAGGCATAAGCATGAGTGAAACGTGCGTGGGTAAAACGATTTTGAATAGCTAAATTTGGAGTTGCTTTACAAATGTATTTTATTTTACGAAGGAGGCCTTTATATAATGGTTTGAAATCAATAAAAGTGAGGTAGGTTGCATAGGAAGTTTTAAAGGTAGTATAAGACTACATATTTATAAAAATTGCTTCTCGAGTGGAACGAGAAAGTTTGGCAAAATAAAGTATTAATGACCTACTAAATACGTTTACACCAGAATAAGGGATAGAAAGACGGTTCTAAAGGTAATAAGATAAGTTAGGATTCGAATGTTTAAACAAGCTTGATTGTGAACGAGGTTTGTATGAAAGAAAGGGATAAAGGAGAATAATACGAGCATAGAATGAACGAATGACTCTCAAGGAGTGCAAGTATAAGAATAGCATAAGTGTTGGATAGATGAACGTAGTGTGTTAAGGATGAAGTCTCGTCGTGGATAATCGGATATAATGCGTTTGTGAGTTGTCTAAAGTTGTATTAGGTCTAAATAGGTCTGTAAAACATCGAATTTCTCATGGCATGTTTTACGGAAGTTTGATAACATGGTGAAAACACTTATATATAGGAAGTACCAGCGGCGTATCCACCGTGTTTTGACCACATTATGTCCGTTTCGTATTCGGTGTCATGTTACGTTCTGTGTTTTACCATACACAGTAGTACACTTTATGGTTCTCATGAGCCAATCACTATAATCCCGTGTGCACCCGCGATTATATTGATCGTCGCAGGATCCGCGTAGCTTGTACTAGTCGTGTATGAATCAGGGTATACATAATTTAAAAATTAAGAATGTGTACGTATAAGAACGTAGTATGTAAGCAAGTCCCTGCTTAAGTATGTATGGGACCCACGTAAGCAAATCACTCAGATTACGCTCGCGTACGGGTACGAATGTATGAATCATGAGTTTAAGTATGAATATGCATGTATGTATGAGCATAACATAAAGCGTGTAAGTAGTATGTGGATAAGTATAAGCATAAAACGTATGAAAAATGAGTATAAGTGCGAGTACAACAGGAGTATAAGCGTAATCACAAGGCGTATGAGTATAAATACAAGTATCAGTGTGAACATAAGATCTATGAGCATAGATATGAACATGAATATGAATATAGGTGTAAAACATGAAGGTTAAGTATGAATAAAATATATGTGTATGAATATAAGTGTAACAAAGTTGTGTAAGTGCAAATGAAAACATAAAGCATATGAACATGAATACGAATGTAGTATAGACATGAATGTAAGGACAATCGTAAGTGTATAGTTGTGAGTGTATGTATTAACGTAAAATGTATAAATCGCGACTATTAGTGTATGAGTTAATGATTTTATATATGGTATGAATTTAATTACGTATAAGATCAAGAGGTTTGAGTATAAAAGAAACAAAACTGAGTAGTACATGTGAAGTAGTCGTGAGGTATAAACTAGAACACGTGAAATGACGTGCATGTCTAGTTGTTTGAGTTTATCGAATCAAAATAGATTGAGTTGAATGGGAAGGTAGAGTATAGTTTGTAAATGTAAGGGAACATAAAGTACCCATTGGTTATGCATAACGTATTTTGTAATGATTGAAATTTGGGTAATAAAACGTTTTAAGACATGATTTAGAATCCCGTGTATATGAGTTGAGTGAAAAAACAGATTGTATGATAGAAAGTACGCTTGATAAAACAATGTATTTTGAAATCGGTATGAGTAGGTATTTTGAATAATGATAAACAATTTGGGTATAAAATATGATCGAGTTTGCATCATAAGGTATTTTGAAGAGACGTTTTGGTAACGATCACCTAGGTAAGGGAATCACCCCTAATTCGTTGGTGAGGTCGTTTTTAAGAAAAAGGGGAGTGGAGTTAATCGTCAAGGTAAGGAAATCACTCCTATCTCGATGATATGTCTCCACTTGTCGTTACAAGGATTATGAATTTAAATTATATGAAATCATGCATATGTATAAATGTATGGAAAAGATTCAATATGTTGTGTGTGTAAAAATAGAATATCGAAAGTAAATTCAAATTTGAAAGATCGTATCGTATAAATGAATAATAGAAACACATGTTTGATCAAAATTTGGGTGGTTCCAAAACGGAACTTTGACTAACCAAAGTGGTCGAAAAGTCTTTTGAATTTGAGGAGCATGCTTTGGCCTAATAGGTAAAATACTCTCGCCGACAAGTCGGTTAACGGTATTTACCCTTCCGGTTACTACATGTCCCAAATCAATCGAAATTTCAAGACTTGGCGGGATAAAAAAAAAGAAAATATCAAGGAGTGGAACTAGTCGCCAAGGTGCGGGTTTCACCCCTAACTTGACGGTTTCGTATCCTAAGTGTGGTTGGTACTTGTCGGGTCGAAATTTAGTTTCGACATGTTGACAAGGGTCCACTAGAATTTAAAATTTGAGATTTACCATTAAGATTTGGATTTCACTCCTAGCTTAATGGCGATATCTCGTGTAAAAAGAAGAATATATAGATTGAGCGTCGTTCACCAAATTGTGGGTTTCACGCCTATTTTGGTGAATTCGTCCCATTTGTATAATGTGAGGGTTTACGGATTTAGAATAGTCAAGTAAAATGCATGAGGAAAAGTGTATGTCAAAAGAATACACAAACAAGTATAGACACATAAGAAAGCATATCAACAATGGTACATAAAGAATAAAGAATGAAATAATAAAACAAGTATTAACACATAGAGAAATATGTCAAGAATAACACATAAAGATTCAAACAATGAAACAAGTGTTAACACATAATAAAACAAGCACTAATGCGTACGAATAACATGTCAAATATTACACATGAGTAACATACATGTTTAAAAAAAAAGCAAAGATAAGTAACAAATAAGGTATCATGTAGTGGTTCAAACAAAGCATACGAATAAGGCTCTAAAACTATAGTATAGGTGAAAGCATTCCTACTTTTCCTAATTCCCTATAGTTATGGCTCTGATACCAATCTGTCACACCCCAACCAATGGCGGAAACATCGGGATGAGACGAAGTGTGAAGATTGCTCGAGACATCATAACGCTAATAATTGTGACAAGTATTTAAATAATCGTTTCATTTCATTTCTAAAGAATCAAGTACAAGGTTTTGAAACAAAGTACAACAACATGAATAATAAAATGATACAATACAAATACAGTTCTTTCTAAGTGTGTATCTAAGCATCCTACTAGATTCCATGCATCGTCAACATCCACCTGTAACATGTTAAAATAAAGTTCAATGCAAAAGCAAAGGCGAGTATACAAGTTTGATACGTACATAGCGAAAGATAAGTTTGAACAATTCCTCATAGCAAGCATGTGATTCAAGATGAACATTTAAATATGGTATGTGTCTAACATATCAAACCAAGGAAACACAATATGCTCATGACATTACCGAAGATAAAGAGGCGGGTCGTTAATCCTATAGCGTTACATATGTCACGGTTTGGCTCGTACGAAGTTAATGATAAATTCAACACATAAGATTAATCCAAGTTTAAAGCATCAAGCCATCACGTATACAAGCAAGTTATAGGAATGTTCATGTGTTTAAGCAAAATGTTCATGTGTAAGTTTGTTGATAGATAAACATGTTACACCCCAAAAGTGGTAAAAGTAAAAAAGGGAAATACGAGTATACTCACAAAGTTAGCATATGCTTTCCGATTATCCAATGTGACAAAGTTGACGAGGTTGGAAGGTTGAATGCGTAAGGGTTTAAGTTCAAGCATGTTTAGAGTCGAGATTCGGAATGAAAGTGACATGAAAATATTATACCAAAATATTCATCTTCCCACATAACACTTGTATGACACTTGGTAACCACAAGGGTTATAATGATTTTATGAGTTGAACACCCATAAGAATCATAACAAGGTTTAGGTCCTTAGATGATAACCTACTACTTTGACAAATGAATATGATTTCAACATCAAAGATTCGAGTGTACATAGATAGTATTTAGGTCGTATATTATACACATATTATTAAGTCCAAATGTTCAAGTATTCAAGTAAGAGGTAGAAGATTACATCTTCATTTAGGTACCTCAAGTTGGGTCATGGGTGTCATGGATGGGGTAGGAAGACAAGGCTTCCATTTAGGTACCCCTTTGATGTTCACCACTACACTTGATGTAAAAACAACCAAGGAGGGTCATGAACTAAGGTCACTACAAGTATGTAAAGTAAACTAACTAATAGAAATCATCAAATCACGTGAGGATTGTATGTTTGGGACAACCCAAGTTGTTCCATAATCACTCATGTATCAAAGGCTATGTTTGACATGATTTGTGGGTTAAAACCCTAGACAAAACACCAAGTTTATGAGGTTTAATCCTATGATTTTAAATATCTCTACCTTGTTTTTAAGCTTAACCAACCATGGGATAAGTTGTAAGCATTAAGACATAGGCATGAGATGTGTTAGACACAAGTTGCATAGGTTTAAACAAGTTTTTGATGAACATAAAAACAAACAGAAAGTTTATGGACTATTTCAGGGCATTTCCAGGTCTGATTTCTCCAAGGAGAAGTCTAGGAATCGAACCCCATGATTATCCAAGCAAGTAGGAAAAAGAATCAAGTGATTTCGTTAAGAAATGAGCAAGTTATGCTCACTTTTGTAAAGATGTATGAATCTGTCCGAATTTCTGAAGTTTGCAAGAACTTGAGAGTGTTTGAGAGAGATTTTGATGTTGTGAAAGTGTAAAAATGCTTGGAGAGGATGGGTATTTATAGGGGAATGAGTTAGGGTTGATTGGAGGAGGTTAGAGGTGGATTGGAGGCCATTGGAGGCGGAGAAAGCTTGGGATTTCGTGCATTACCGCGACCATTTCAAATCTGCTGCCCGCCAGACCCCCTTACGGACCGTAAGGGGGGCTTTGCTGTCCGTAAGGCCTGGCCAGGAAGCACATTTTTGTTTTTGTGTTTTCTTGGTTTGTAACACGACCCAATGTTATATATTACAAGTTTTGTGACTTATTTAAGGTTCCTAGGTATAAGTAACATGTTCTAAAAGTTGCATAAGTGTAGAATGAGTACGTTTAAGTACCAAATCAACATGTGTGCATAGTATAAAGTATGTATGACACAAGTTTTATTTACGAAGCAAGTTCCGTATTTTACAACGATTACGATGAAAGAATGGTTATAAGAACACAAGGTTTCCAAAGATAGAATTTCACGCAAGGTTTCTAAATGTAGGAAGTTTGAAAACGCAGGGCGTTACAGTCTCCCCTCCTTTAGGAAATTTCGTCCCGAAATTTATTCAAGAGATAGACTTGAAGGGTTTTGGTAAAAAAAAATCTTGAGTCTTGGAAATTTTGAAACGTTTTGAAAAGTATGAAATCTTGGGGGAATAGTCATAATAGGTTTGTAAAATGATTTGTTTAGCTAAAATGGTCTAGAGGCATAAGCATGAGTGAAACGTGCGTGGGTAAAACGATTTTGAATAGCTAAATTTGGAGTTGCTTTACAAATGTATTTTATTTTACGAAGGAGGCCTTTATATAATGGTTTGAAATCAATAAAAGTGAGGTAGGTTGCATAGGAAGTTTTAAAGGTAGTATAAGACTACATATTTATAAAAATTGCTTCTCGAGTGGAACGAGAAAGTTTGGCAAAATAAAGTATTAATGACCTACTAAATACGTTTACACCAGAATAAGGGATAGAAAGACGGTTCTAAAGGTAATAAGATAAGTTAGGATTCGAATGTTTAAACAAGCTTGATTGTGAACGAGGTTTGTATGAAAGAAAGGGATAAAGGAGAATACTAAGAGCATAGAATGAACGAATGACTCTCAAGGAGTGCAAGTATAAGAATAGCATAAGTGTTGGATAGATGAACGTAGTGTGTTAAGGATGAAGTCTCGTCGTGGATAATCGGATATAATGCGTTTGTGAGTTGTCTAAAGTTGTATTAGGTCTAAATAGGTCTGTAAAACATCGAATTTCTCATGGCACGTTTTACGGAAGTTTGATAACATGGTGAAAACACTTATATATAGGAAGTACCAGCGGCGTATCCACCGTGTTTTGACCACATTATGTCCGTTTCGTATTCGGTGTCATGTTACGTTCTGTGTTTTACCATACACAGTAGTACACTTTATGGTTCTCATGAGCCAATCACTATAATCCCGTGTGCACCCGCGATTATATTGATCGTCGCAGGATCCGCGTAGCTTGTACTAGTCGTGTATGAATCAGGGTATACATAATTTAAAAATTAAGAATGTGTACGTATAAGAACGTAGTATGTAAGCAAGTCCATGCTTAAGTATGTATGGGACCCACGTAAGCAAATCACTCAGATTACGCTCGCGTATGGGTACGAATGTATGAATCATGAGTTTAAGTATGAATATGCATGTATGTATGAGCATAACATAAAGCGTGTAAGTAGTATGTGGATAAGTATAAGCATAAAACGTATGAAAAATGAGTATAAGTGCGAGTACAACAGGAGTATAAGCGTAATCACAAGGCGTATGAGTATAAATACAAGTATCAGTGTGAACATAAGATCTATGAGCATAGATATGAACATGAATATGAATATAGGTGTAAAACATGAAGGTTAAGTATGAATAAAATATATGTGTATGAATATAAGTGTAACAAAGTTGTGTAAGTGCAAATGAAAACATAAAGCATATGAACATGAATACGAATGTAGTATAGACATGAATGTAAGGACAATCGTAAGTGTATAGTTGTGAGTGTATGTATTAACGTAAAATGTATAAATCGCGACTATTAGTGTATGAGTTAATGATTTTATATATGGTATGAATTTAATTACGTATAAGATCAAGAGGTTTGAGTATAAAAGAAACAAAACTGAGTAGTACATGTGAAGTAGTCGTGAGGTATAAACTAGAACACGTGAAATGACGTGCATGTCTAGTTGTTTGAGTTTATCGAATCAAAATAGATTGAGTTGAATGGGAAGGTAGAGTATAGTTTGTAAATGTAAGGGAACATAAAGTACCCATTGGTTATGCATAACGTATTTTGTAATGATTGAAATTTGGGTAATAAAACGTTTTAAGACATGATTTAGAATCCCGTGTATATGAGTTGAGTGAAAAAACAGATTGTATGATAGAAAGTACGCTTGATAAAACAGTGTATTTTGAAATTGGTATGAGTAGGTATTTTGAATAATGATAAACAATTTGGGTATAAAATATGATCGAGTTTGCATCATAAGGTATTTTGAAGAGACGTTTTGGTAACGATCACCTAGGTAAGGGAATCACCCCTAATTCGTTGGTGAGGTCGTTTTTAAGAAAAAGGGGAGTGGAGTTAATCGTCAAGGTAAGGAAATCACTCCTATCTCGATGATATGTCTCCACTTGTCGTTACAAGGATTATGAATTTAAATTATATGAAATCATGCATATGTATAAATGTATGGAAAAGATTCAATATGTTGTGTGTGTAAAAAGAGAATATCGCAAGTAAATTCAAATTTGAAAGATCGTATCGTATAAAATGAATAACAGAAACGCATGTTTGATCAAAATTTGGGTGGTTCCAAAACGGAACTTTGACTAACCAAAGTGGTCGAAAAGTCTTTTGAATTTGAGGAGCATGCTTTGGCCTAATAGGTAAAATACTCTCGCCGACAAGTCGGTTAACGGTATTTACCCTTCCGGTTACTACATGTCCCAAATCAATCGAAATTTCGAGACTTGGCGGGATAAAAAAAAGAAAATATCAAGGAGTGGAACTAGTCGCCAAGGTGCGGGTTTCACCCCTAACTTGACGGTTTCGTATCCTAAGTGTGGTTGGTACTTGTCGGGTCGAAATTTAGTTTCGACATGTTGACAAGGGTCCACTAGAATTTAAAATTTGAGATTTACCATTAAGATGTGGATTTCACTCCTAGCTTAATGGCGATATCTCGTGTAAAAAGAAGAATATATAGATTGAGCGTCGTTCACCAAATTGTGGGTTTCACGCCTATTTTGGTGAATTCGTCCCATTTGTATAATGTGAGGGTTTACGGATTTAGAATAGTCAAGTAAAGTGCATGAGGAAAAGTGTATGTCAAAAGAATACACAAACAAGTATAGACACATAAGAAAACATATCAACAATGGTACATAAAGAATAAAGAATGAAATAATAAAACAAGTATTAACACATAGAGAAATATGTCAAGAATAACACATAAAGATTCAAACAATGAAACAAGTGTTAACACATAATAAAACAAGCACTAATGCGTACGAATAACATGTCAAATATTACACATGAGTAACATACATGTTTTCAAAAAAAGCATAGATAAGTAACAAATAAGGTATCATGTAGTGGTTCAAACAAAGCATACGAATAAGGCTCTAAAACTATAGTCTAGGTGAAAGCATTCCTACTTTTCCCAATTCCCTATAGTTATGGCTCTGATACCAATCTGTCACACCCCAACCAATGGCGGAAACATCGGGATGAGACGAAGTGTGAAGATTGCTCGAGACATCATAACGCTAATAATTGTGACAAGTATTTAAATAATCGTTTCATTTCATTTCTAAAGAATCAAGTACAAGGTTTTGAAACAAAGTACAACAACATGAATAATAAAATGATACAATACAAATACAATTCTTTCTAAGTGTGTATCTAAGCATCCTACTAGATTCCATGCATCGTCAACATCCACCTGTAACATGTTAAAATAAAGTTCAATGCAAAAGCAAAGGCGAGTATACAAGTTTGATACGTACATAGCGAAAGATAAGTTTGAACAATTCCTCATAGCAAGCATGTGATTCAAGATGAACATTTAAATATGGTATGTGTCTAACATATCAAACCAAGGAAACGCAATATGCTCATGACATTACCGAAGATAAAGAGGCGGGTCGTTAATCCTATAGCGCTACATATGTCACGGTTTGGCTCGTACGAAGTTAATGATAAATTCAACACATAAGATTAATCCAAGTTTAAAGCATCAAGCCATCACGTATACAAGCAAGTTATAGGAATGTTCATGTGTTTAAGCAAAATGTTCATGTGTAAGTTTGTTGATAGATAAACATGTTACACCCCAAAAATGGTAAAAGTAAAAGGGGGAAATACGAGTATACTCACAAAGTTAGCATATGCTTTCCGATTATCCAATGTGACAAAGTTGACGAGGTTGGAAGGTTGAATGCGTAAGGGTTTAAGTTCAAGCATGTTTAGAGTCGAGATTCGGAATGAAAGTGACATGAAAATATTATACCAAAATATTCATCTTCCCACATAACACTTGTATGACACTTGGTAACCACAAGGGTTATAATGATTTTATGAGTTGAACACCCATAAGAATCATAACAAGGTTTAGGTCCTTAGATGATAACCTACTACTTTGACAAATGAATATGATTTCAACATCATAGATTCGAGTGTACACAGATAGTATTTAGGTCGTATATTATACACATATTATTAAGTCCAAATGTTCAAGTATTCAAGTAAGAGGTAGAAGATTACATCTTCATTTAGGTACCTCAAGTTGGGTCATGGGTGTCATGGATGGGGTAGGAAGACAAGGCTTCCATTTAGGTACCCCTTTGATGTTCACCACTACACTTGATGTAAAAACAACCAAGGAGGGTCATGAACTAAGGTCACTACAAGTATGTAAAGTAAACTAACTAATAGAAATCATCAAATCACGTGAGGATTGTATGTTTGGGACAACCCAAGTTGTTCCATAATCACTCATGTATCAAAGGCTATGTTTGACATGATTTGTGGGTTAAAACCCTAGACAAAACACCAAGTTTATGAGGTTTAATCCTCTGATTTTAAATATCTCAACCTTGTTTTTAAGCTTAACCAACCATGGGATAAGTTGTAAGCATTAGGACATAGGCATGAGATGTGTTAGACACAAGTTGCATAGGTTTAAACAAGTTTTTGATGAACATAAAAACAAACAGAAAGTTTATGGACTATTTCGGGCATTTCCAGGTCTGATTTCTCCAAGGAGAAGTCTAGGAATCGAACCCCATGATTATCCAAGCAAGTAGGAAAAAGAATCAAGTGATTTCGTTAAGAAATGAGCAAGTTATGCTCACTTTTGTAAAGATGTATGAATCTGTCCGAATTTCTAAAGTTTGCAAGAACTTGAGAGTGTTTGAGAGAGATTTTGATGTTGTGAAAGTGTAAAAATGCTTGGAGAGGATGGGTATTTATAGGGGAATGAGTTAGGGTTGATTGGAGGAGGTTAGAGGTGGATTGGAGGCCATTGGAGGAGGAGAAAGCTTGGGATTTCGTGCATTACCGCGACCATTTCAAATCTGCTGCCCGCCAGACCCCCTTACGGACCGTAAGGGGGGCTTTGCGGTCCGTAAGGCCTGGCCAGGAAGCACATTTTTGTTTTTGTGTTTTCTTGGTTTGTAACACGACCCAATGTTATATATTACGAGTTTTGTGACTTATTTAAGGTTCCTAGGTATAAGTAACATGTTCTAAAAGTTGCATAAGTGTAGAATGAGTACGTTTAAGTACCAAATCAACATGTGTGCATAGTATAAAGTATGTATGACACAAGTTTTATTTACGAAGCAAGTTCCGTATTTTACAATGATTACGATGAAAGAATGGTTATAAGAACACAAGGTTTCCAAAGATAGAATTTCACGCAAGGTTTCTAAATGTAGGAAGTTTGAAAACGCAGGGCGTTACATCCACTGTATCATCTAACATGGCACATATCAAAAGGACTTTCGGGTTCTGGGCTTAGGCTAAGGTAGGGAAATTTTTAGGTTCTTTTTCTTTTCTAATTGGCTCACAAACAATAACCAAACCGTGATAACTTTATTCAAACACAACTTCGGGTTGAATTTTACCCAAACAACTAAACCACATTCAACACTTTTGTTTTTGTTATTTTCTTTTTCATTTTTCATATATTTTTCTATTTTTCTCTCTTTTCTCTTTTTTTTTCATAACAATATCATCACGGTCGGTTTTTCACAATAAACAATAGGTGGACAAATGAACAGTAGTTAGGCTCAACAGGGCTACTAAGGGAAGTAAGTAGTAACACGACAAACACAAACACAAAAGGTGTAACGGGAAATCCTAATGCCTTTATCATATACATGCACATGTCAAATCCACAATTTCAGCATGCATCAAATCACACAAGTTCTAACACAGAATAACATGTAGCATGCACTCAATAAATAAATTCATTGTATAATGTATCCTATCCATCTACAGGCTCAAGATCTCACCAAGAAAAGGTAAAAAGGTTGACGACATGTAGCATATGCAATTAAAACATGTTACCCCTAGATAGACATCTCTTTTCAACTCATTTCCTATAAAAAACACTTGCCAAACCTACTCTCATGAAACTTAAAGGGACAACCATGACAAGGGACTAATCTGTCTACTACCGGTAAGAAGCCTATTGGTGATTGAAACTTTAGGTTTTCGTACCCAATTAGCATACTTAAGGCGATGAAAAATTTTAAAAATTTCCAATTTTTTCAATTTTCATCAATTTCAATCACTTTTCAATCTCTTTAAGCTTTATATACAAATCCCTTCCCGGGCTCCCACATCCCCACACTTGGGATACATTGTCCACAATGTATGGTGCTTTTAAAATATAAGCCCGGGAAAACAACCAACTACCCTTCATGAGCGGCTAACTCATAACAAAACAAACAATTAAAAACACATCCCATAACACACTAAAAAAAGTTTCAACATCACCAAACACAAAACACAAAAAAAAAATAAGCAGTAAATTGTTCATAAAGGGAGAGAGCACATGGACCTGAACGAGTCAGAGTGTGCCTCACTGGTATGATGGACCCGGTGGTCCACCATAATATCCACCTAAATGCTCATAAAACGAGCTCATGTCGAAAATGTCCACCAAACCTCCTCCTTGCGGACCTTGCTGCTGCGATTGAGAAGAAGAAGACTGAGCTGCTTGCTGCTGACTCTGCTGAGCAGGGTATTCATATGGCGTCGGCTGGTACGGGTAAGAGCTTTGAAAATGTGGCTCTGAATACTCTCTCGGTAACCACATAGGTCCATGAACTTGAGGCATTGGGTGGCGAGGCATACCGGGCTCGTATGGCGGCAACTGGCTATAATCCACATGAGGTGGATTTTCACAATATGGAACCCCATTGTAATAGTCATGATAGTGTCGCGTCTGATTTTCATCATATGCTCTCATGTTCAGTTCCATCTCACCACTGATATGACGTGCACAGTCAGCACGCCGTAAAAATCCCATCATATCCTCATGTTTCCTCTCTTTGCTGACCTCCAACCTCGAGCCTTGATCATACAAAGATTGTTGCCACATCTGCCAGCCATCATATTCTGGCGGCTGGCTACTTTGCACCCTCGCCTGCATGTCATCGTCGAACACTCCCAGGAGTAGTCCGACTGCCTTGGTCCATCGTACTGCCTACTTCCACCTTCACCCACTTGAACACCCGCTTCTCTCCTCCTTTGCAATACCTTCTCATCACTTGAATCCAAGTCATCCATCTCTCCTTGACTTGGTGGTTGCTTACCCCATTGCAACAATTTCAACTTAGCTCCATCCCCGAACTTTATCTTGTGCCACAGTTTGGTCTTCACATGTGTTATCCGATCACCAGTGCACAATTCAGCGATCGAAAAGGTGGCATGCAGTTTTTCAAAGGGTTTTTCAGATATTGGCACAACCCCCTGTTTACGAAGAAAAGCACTAATCAACCGGGCGTGAGGAATCAACTTTTTCTGTCTCTTGTTTTGGCTCTGCCAAATATGCAACATTACCAACTGTCGAAAAGACAAATGCATCTGGCCAGTCATAAGAGCAAAAAGAACCACCAATTCCCATTTCCGAATGCCCATCATATCTCCTAACCGTGGAGCCACATTCGAAACCACCAAACTCAACAAAACCCTTACTAGCGGCTTCAGGTTATCCCGCTTCATTCCAACACCTTTATCCAGCAAAAATAACTCCGAATACATCACATTTTCCCCCACTATCTTCTTCTGATCATTGTAATAATCATCCTCTTTGATAAAAGTATAAAAACTATCCGCTTTAGAATCAAACTTGGCAATCTGACTCAATGAAGCAGGAGACATAGTTGCCGGCTTCCCATTAACCTTCTCAGTCAGTGTGACCGTTCTCGGTGGGTCACTTCTGTCATTCTTAGTCAACGTACTTAACCATTCCATAACACTTCTAAGGTAAACCTCCCCACTCTCATTTCCCTGGAAATCCAAAACTGGTTCCCAATCAAGTTCAATAAATTTCTCATAAAGTCCCAATGCCCTAAGGTCGGGTTTATGAATACGCTTCTCAAAGCAAGCGTTTGATCTGATAGAATGCGTATCTCCCATCTTTTCATAAAATAGTTCAGCCTGATATGCTGCTTCTTGCTTGTAAAGGGGACCATCTCTCCAAGTGGGACGATAAGGAACATCACCATGTCCCCGTGGAGCCTGAACAAAGTCACCCAGTGGTGTTTCCCGGATTTCCACTCTGGTACCCCTTTTTGCCCTCTTTGAACCAACTGCTACATCTTCCGGTGATGCGGTTTCCTTTTCCTTTCCTCGGCGTGATTTTACCATCTACAATCACACAAACCAACAAACAACACTCCAAGTTAGTCCAAATCAGCTAATAATACGCTAGAACAAGTGTGTAGTCCGTGAAACCTCCCCACACTTGTTCTATGCCATGGCTCTACTTGTTTACTAGTTAAATCCTTACCCAAGATATTCCCAAATTCACAATTTCAATACAAAAATTAGAATATGGTTCATTAACTAGCATCAAAACAGATTCAATGATATCCCCTTAGCCATAACATTAATCTAAACCCTCATGCAACTCTTTTGCCCCTTTTTAATTCATTAACCAAGACAACATCACATATTCATGACTCAATACATGTTTACTCAACCATTAGATAGCTAACGAAACATGAACAAAGCATAAACCCAATAATACTACCTTAACTTCATCAAATCAGAGCAAAATCATAGTAAAAGTCATACCTTTTTCGTTTAGGAGGGCTAGAAAACACTAGAATAGCTTGATTATGAAGTTTAAGCAAAAACCCCAAATTTGAATTTCTAGGGTTCTTCGTGCTTGATCTGATTCGAACGAATCTGGGTGTTTTTGATGAAAACCGAGGGTAGGGTTGTGTTCCTCTCGAAAAATTAGCCAAGTTAGGCTCTTGAACCACTCGATTTGGTTGAGAAACGAAGCTTTTAGATATGGAGGTGGCTATGGAGGATTTAAAGGTTTTGAGGAAGAAGATGGAGTTGGTAGATGAAAAGATTAGAGACTTGTGGTGAAAAAGATGGAATATTTGGATATCGAATGCTGAAAGATGAGTAATATTCATGTAAATCTGGGTTTTAAATGAAAATCCGGGTCGGATAGGCCCAACCCGGTCCACCCCGCGTTGCTCACAAGCGACCGTAGGCTACGGTCTCTAAACCATAGCTTACGGTTTAATTTTCTGTTCAATTATGTGAAGAGGACCGTAACCTACAGTTCCAAACCATAGGCTACGGTTCAAAAATGCTGTTTGAAACCGAGGCCCCCAACCGTAAGCTACGGGTCCCAACCGTAGCTTACGGTTCACTTTTCAATTTTTTTTAAGGTTGAAAAGTTATGTGTTTGTTTAAGAAGGCATATAACAATTTTTTAAATCAGGTAAATCAAACCAAATCGCTCGGTCTCTCATTCACGTGCCCTCTCCACCCCCATATGAAAATCGTGTCGTCCTCGACGCACAACTGAGACTAGCTACATACGTGAGTATCTTCAACTTCTCCACACTTGTCCGAAGCTGTGGCTAAACTCATAAAACATTTTCAAACCATAAAAACAACAAATGACAATTAAACAAAAACAAAGGAAATATGTACCACACATCCAGGTTGCCTCCCGTAGTGCTAAGTTTTAGTCTTCAGCCGGACTTCTCATGACCCTCAGTCGGTCGTATACTCTGGTGCGCTTTCAATAAAGCTCGCCTCCTCTGGTAATGGGTTCAAATCATCACCATCAAGATACGGTTTTAACCGATGACCATTCACCACTTGTCTTCGTTGGTCTTTCGGATCCTCGATCTCTACATCTCCATATTGTCCCACTCGTGTAATAACAAACGGATCGGTCCATTTGCTCCTTAGCTTGCCTGGAAACAATATAAGACGGGAGTTAAATAACCAAACTCTTTGACCTACCGCAAACACCAAACGCCTCAGCTTTGCGTCGTGCACCACCTTCATCTTATCTTTGTATGCGGCTACGGTATCATACGCTTCATTGCGTAATTCCTCCAGTTCACTTAGTTTCAACAATCTGTGGGCACCTGCATCAGAATAATCAGTGTCCACCTGTTTAACAGCCCACACAGCACGATGTGCGATTTCTAGGGGTAAATGGCAACCCTTCCCATACACCAAACGATAGGGTGTAGTGCCAAGAGGAGTTTTATAGGCGGTGCGATATCCCCATAAGGTATCATCCAATTTAGATGACCAATCCTTACGGTCAGTTCGCACCGTCTTTTGCAAAATTTCCTTAATCTGCCTATTCGATACTTCAACTTGTCCACTCGTTTGTGGATGATATGGTGTAGCAATTCGATGGTCAACGCCATACCGTTTCAATAGTTTGCCAAAATTAAAGTTTTTAAAGTGGGAACCTCCATCACTAATTATAACCCGAGGAATCCCGAACCTAGAAAAAATGTTTGAATGGACAAACTTGCAGACAACGGTATGGTCGTTTGTCTTAGTGGCAATTGCTTCAATCCACTTTGAAACATAATCAACCGCAACTAAGATGTAAAGATTACCATTCGAATTGGGAAACGGCCCCATAAAATCAATTCCCCAAACACCAAAAATATCAACAACCAAAATTGGTTGCATTGGCATTTCATCCCTTTTTGAAATCCCACCCATCTTTTGACAATTAGGACAATGTTTAACAAACTCAAACGCGTCTTTGAACAAGGTTGGCCAATAAAGGCCAGATTCAAGAACTTTATGACCCGTCTTTTGTCCGCAAAATTGACCGCCACATGCAGAAGAGTGAGCATGCTGTAATATTTCCAAGAACTTCGTCTCGGGCACACATCTTCGAATAATCTGATCAACACCAATCCGGAACAAATCTGGCTCGTCCCAAATATAATTCTTCACCTGCGTCAGGAACTGCTGCTTCCTACGCTTATTCCATGCATCCGGTATTGTACCTGAAACAAGATAATTTGCAAAGTTAGCATACCAAGGTCCGGAACTAGTAGCCATTATGAACTCATCAGGAAAGAACTCATTGATCTCGGGTGTAAACTCCTCCACTCCAACTGTTGGTGCATACGTCTGTCGACTTCGTCTTGTATCAAGTCTTGTTTTAGATTAGATAGATCAGGGCACAAAATACGAGAAATTTGTGTTGATGGCTATTTCGCAAGAAATAGCATGTTGGTCATTTCGTACGAAATAGCCTAGCTATTTCGTTTGAACCATTTCGTGCTAAATAGGCACGCCTATAAATACTTGATGTGCCTTGTCATTTGTAACTTTCCGGTTTCAGTGCTGAGCTGCTGCCGAAGTGTCTACTCGCTGTAAAACATTGTTATATCAATTAAAAGACAGTTTAAAGTTAATTGCAAGCTGAATCAACTTGATACGTTTGTTTCCGCCTCTTGTATTGAGCAAAAACTCTTCTGAATGACTCGTTTGGGTCAGACATCGATCCTACAAGTGGTATCAGAGCTTAGGAGGAAGAGTTCTTACCGATTCAGCTCAAAATTCTGATTTCTACACCTTCTTTTCAAAATTTAACAAGCTTTTACGGTTAAAATGGGATAATTTTCACACATTATACGCGCAATACTGTTTTAACAAAGCCTTCAAAGAATTGGACCTAAAATCGGATTAAAACTTGATCAATTGGACAAAAATCAGATCGAAAAGATGATGTCAGCAGCATTTCGCACGAAATAAGGTTTTCATTTCGCACGAAATAAGGTTTTCATTTCGCACGGATTAGCATATTCAAGCTCATTTCACACGAAATCATTTCAATTTCGTACGAAATCACTCTATTTCGCATGAAACCAGCTCATTTCGTACGAAACCAACCCATTTCGTACGAAAACACCTGTTTCGAACCAAAGTGTTCTTATTTCGTGTGAAAATCAGTTCATTTCGTGCCGAACCATCATTTTGTTTGAGTACGAGTTGATTTCGCATGAAACCATTCATTTCGTGTGAAAGTTTTGTTTTCGTGTGAATCATTTCGTTTGAAGTCATTTTGCAGGTCATTTCGCACCAGTTAGTCATTTCGCTTGAAAAGGTCATATAGTGTGAAAGTTGATTTCGTTTGAAAGTGTCTGTATTTAAAAATTTTGTTATCGAATCATGGAAGAGGAATTCTATAACGCATTTGCTACTGCCCCGACTACTCCGGCTGCCATTGCTCAAAGCATGAACATGGAAAATGAAACAGGAGCTTTGCAAACGCCTCCGAAACTAATGGGCATTGAGGAGTATTATGGTTGGAAAGATGGGTTCGAAAAATGGGTTCAAGCTAATCATTTGAGATCTTGGGAATGCATTGAGAAGAAGTATGTTAGACCTCGTACTGATTTGGGAGTTATCAAAGCAATTTCTGAGTTGTCAGACAAAGAAAGAGACATGTACAAAGCAGAAAAGATGATGATTAGTCTGCCACAGCAAGCTGTGATAGAAGACATATTCATTTTATTTCAACATGATAATACTTCACGTTCAATTTGGGATGCACTTCGAGTTCAGTTTGAGGGAAGTGAGAAGATGATCCGGAATAAGAAATCATTATTAAAGAAAGAATTTGACTTGTTTACGAGTTTTCCAGGAGAAAATACCAAGAAACTGATTGAAAGATATTGTCACTTAGTTCGATCAATGTCATTGTTAGAGATAAATAAAGAACGAGAAGAATGGGTCGACAAATTGGCTGATGCTTTACCTCAAAAAGAATGGGGTACATTTTTGATGATATTAAAGAATACTGGAGAATATGATGGCTTGACAATTTCTCAGTTCATCGAAAAGATTGAAGGACAAGATCTTGAGCAACAAAAGATTGCTAGGATGAACAATCCAAGTGGTCAACAAGATATTAAGATGTACTATAAAGGAAGTGTTCAGGATGTTGAAGCAAGCCCGAAGGTTCAAACTGCTTTCAGTGCAGAAAACTCATCTGGATCAGTCAATCAGAGTCCAAACAGCAATAGTGGATTTTCTTCATATCCGAGTGTTAGTCCAAATGTTTCAACCTCAAGTCATCAATTCCAACCTCAAGTCATCAATTCCAAAGCTCAAAAAATGGAAATGGTTATGTGATACAATGTAACATTCCATTGAATCTTCCAAACGGTCAAAATTTTTCTGAAGAAGTCGCTAAAGATCACATGGCATTACTAGCTACAGTGTTAGAATCATATGAGGGATTGGTTGTAGGAAGGATCAGAAATCCTATGCTGACAAAAGAGGATTACGATCAAATCGATGCAGAAGAAATGGAGCTTATGGATATTAAATGGTGTTTAGCGAGTGTTTTGAGGAGAGCTGAGACATTTAAGATGATTACTGGAAGAGATGATTTTAGAGATGCGAATGTTTCTACTTTGGGTTTTGATAAATCTAAAGTTACTTGTTTTCGATGCAGGGAGAAAGGACATTTCAAGAGGGAATGTAAGAATCGAGAAGCAAGTGGAGCACAGAATCCGTTTGGAAATAATGATTATTATCGGAAAGCCATATATCAACAAGTTGCTCATCAACCATATCAACAACAAGAACCACAAACTGCACATGCTAAAAAGGCGATCGAAGAGTCAAACAAGAAAGCTTATTTTGGTATAATTGATCAAGATGATGAGAAAGTGGCAGAAGGCTTTAGCTGGGACAAATACATTCCATCATATTCAAAAGTAGTAGCTCTCATTGCACAAATAGTTCAAGAGCCAGATTTGATGACGGAATGGATGAAAGTATTTGCTAGTGATGAGAAAAACCAAGATGGAGAGTCTGTTTCTTCTGATGATAGTTCAGAAAAGACAACAGTCTTTGATCAATCATCATCTGATAACAATGATGATGAAGAAGAAACACAAATAAACATTGGAAAAACTTCATTATCTCCTGAAAGTTTTCAATTTTATTTTGCAGATAGACTGGAGAAGCTGAAGGAGAAACGAGCAGCTAAAGATCAGAAAAAGGCAAATTACAAAAAGGATGCTCAGGAAAAGAAGATTGAACAGAATGAGGGAGCTAAAGTTGTTGAAAAGACGGTTGAAGCTGAGAAGGTGATTGAAGTGGAGAAGGTAGTTGAAGTTGAAAAAATTATCGAAGTTGAAAAAGTCGTTGAGGTTACAAAACCATGTCTAAAGTGTTTGGAATATTGCAAGCAATGTGAAGAGAAAGATGAGAAGTATAGTGAGCTTGACAAGATGAAGGAGAAATTATTGTTTGACTTAAACTATGTGAAAGAGTCATATGATGTGTTGAACAGAACAGTGAATAGTCTGCAAAAGACGAATTCAGAAAGAGAAGATGCTTTGGTCATGATGAATGCGGTGATGATGTCCAAATAAAAGGCGATAAATCACTACGTTGAAGAATGTGCTAAGTTGAAGCAAGAGTTGGAGACTGAAAAAATCGAGAATGAAAGAATCAGACGTTTGTTGCAAAGTTATTCTAGTTCTGATTATTTGATTGACAGAATTTATCCAACTGTTGCAGGTTTAGAAGCATTTCAAGACGAGAAGACGAAAGAGAAGGATACTGGTAAGAAACAGAGTGTCAGTTATAACAAGTGTCCGCCTCCGATTTGGGAATGTTATTCTCCTAGAAAACCAAATGAGAAGCAGGTCAAAAAGGCAGTCAATATAAAATTGAAGTCTGAAACAACTGATGAATTACCAGAAAACATTGACGTCACGTTCACATCGTCTGACACTGATCATGAGTCTGAGTTAATAAAAAGGTGGTCGATCAGGTGTTGGATAAAGATGAAGAGTCGGAGTCAAAATCTGAGTCTGAAAGTTCGGGATCATCATCAGTTGAAAGTTCAAAGTCGTCGGTCAAATGGGTTTACAATAAAGAATTCCTGTTATCAAAATCAAATTTGAATGACGAACCAATCAAAGTGGCATATACTTTGAATGATTCAGACAAATTATATTCTGATGAGGAATTTCCAATAAGAAGTGTTCAAATTGAAAAGATCAAAAAGGTTTTCAAATTAACAAAAATTAACATTTCTGAAATAAAAGATGTAGATCTTAGTGAAAAACCTAAAAAGTACACTTCAAGAGTTCAATAAAGATTGAACAAGAAAAAGGGTTACGGTTCGGGTTCTGGTTTTCAAAAGAAACCAAACCATAACAGTAATTTCAAAAAGAATGGTTTGGGTTTTGATGTAGAAAATCATAAAAATGTGAAAAATTTTAAACCGAAAACAAAATTTGTTTCAGGGACAAGTTTTGAGGAAGAAGCAAAGAGCTCATTCTGGAAGCAATCAAACAAGACATTTCTTGCAGAAAAGCAAAAGTTGGCAAAGAATGGAGCTAATCAGAAAAGAGAGACAAGAACCTGTTATCGTTGTCAAGAAGTTGGCCACATTGCATGGAACTGTCCAATGGCAACCAAAACCAAACAGGAAGTTGTTTCTAAATTGAAAGAAAAAGTTGTTGATAAAATTAAACCACCAACTGAAAAATTCAAAGTGTTTAAAAATTCAACATTTGAAGTTGGTGAGTGTTCAAAAAGGTTTTACAAACGAAGAGGAAATCTTGACAACCAAACATGGGTTGTTAAGAAATCAAATGTAAAATCTGGCGATGAATCTGATTCCACAAAGTCAGAAGAGCCACAAGTTGATTTAAAAGATGAAAAATCAGTTCCGACAATGGATGATGTCAATTTTCCACCATTGCGGGCTGAAAATTTTAAACAAAAAGTTGGAAAAATTGAAATCTCGAATCAATTCTATTCTGAAAAGAAAGAATTTGATGCTGAGAAAGCTTTCAATGGAAAGGTTAAAAAGATTTTTGGAAAAATAGTCGAGGGCAAGGCCAAAGGGGTAAAAGATTTTTATGAAACAAAGAAAGCAACTTACACCCCGAGTGAAACTGAGGAGATCACATCCAAGTTTGGTCAGGCTTGGATGTCTGTTTTTCATATGTAAAATCCTGACTTGCCAGAGCTCCCAAGTTGGTAATCGTAGAGCAGGAATCGGCATCTTTCTTGAGAAATTCACGAAAGTGATTTCGTCTTACAAGTGGTTGAAAAAGAGGTTTACACTTTCAAGTGGTTAATTAAGGACATTAAGTTGTACTTGATTTAACTATCTTACAAGTGGTATGATTATTGGAAATTGTTTTTGTGATAAACTTACAGGTAGTTGAGAAAAACAATGTGATGAATTAACCCCTATCCTACAAGTGGTTTATGGAATCAACAAAACTTATTTTCTGGAAAAACCGTTTTGATTAAAACAAACTTAAGTGTTTTGAAATCATAATGGGAAAATAGTTTGTTGTAAGGGGGAGTTCTGATTGTTTATGCCAAGAGAATGGCGAATTGAAGCTATTCACAACAGTTGTTACTTTACTTGTACAATTTATTTTCAATTTTCTTTTAATGGTTTTGAATTTTAGGGGGAGTAAGAAATTTCAGAAAATCCAAAAACATTAGAAAATTTAAAAAATCCAAAAACATGATAAAATGAAAAAGAGTTTTGTTGTGAAAAAGAGGAAATGATAGTATATCAGTGGACTATCACAGCACGCTAAAGAATTGTAAAGTCTAAAATGTGATAAATGGTCTCACTGTGGATGTGTCAGTAGGTTTTTATACATTCAATAGATTGTTTTCGCGATATAAATCTAAATATAAATACTTACTTATCTCGTGGGGAACATCTCTCGGATATATGGGTAACCCCCGAAATCTTGTTTGAAAGATTTTCTATTTCTGACATACTAGGTCTTTGTACGTGGTGATATCTGGGGTATTATACCAGGACTTCTGATTTTGCGGGAGCAATAGCCTAGTCCTTGTATAATGCTTTGCATTTGCTTTATTCTTAAAGCCAACCCTCAGCATAAGAATGATGAAACATTGAAAAATGCTAATCATGTGCTGTTGAAGAAAAGATCCCCAAAAGGGACACACCTAAAGACAAGCCATCATCTCTTTGTCTGAACGGAAGTTCTAACCTGAGCTCTCATGGTCTCGCATTACCCATTTACAGATATCATTAGTGTACATTCACCTGTAAGACTAAATATAGGAGTCTGGATACGGGAGTATATTCTGAGGTGGGACACGCGAATAAGTGCAAGTTCTTAAAACACTAATCTCGTATCTCGAAACAGTTGAACTTTGTGTGAAAATTTAAGTGGATCAGTATACTGACAATCTAAGTGAATTGTTTAGAACTTAAATGTTTAAAGCTTAACGGTGTTTTGGATTTGTCACATAAACTAATATGATCCTCTTACACAAGCTCACAAAAATATTGTATGTAAATATTTCTTTATTGCATTTCGTTAAAAACAAAATTCAAAAAGATTTTCAGTGTGTTTTAGCATAAATTTTTGAAAAATCCAAAGAGATTTTCGACAACTGTTGTTGAAAGGCTGATTTTCAAAATTCCAAATGCTAAACATGATGAACAAAAGGTTTGGGAGAGTTTGTTTGAGATGAAAATTGTTTGAAAAGAAAAATTTTATTTTTACAAGTGGTTCATCAGAGATTAACATTGTAAAATCATTTCTTAACTGTTTAATATCTGCAAGTGGTAGAGCTTGTGCAGGTATGAGTAAGATTCAGATTTCGATCTTGAACCTGTGAAAACCTGACTATGATCCCAAGTACAACTTAAGGGGGAGTCTGCTAGCAAAGGAGAGTTTGTAGACGTAAAGAGCCAAGTTCTGATCATCAAACTGCCGATGCTGATGAACTTAAGGAATCAAGAGATCTGATCAATAGAATTAGAAAGCTTGAGATCCAGATTGCGATTCTGATTCTTTGAAGATCAACATCCAAGGGGAGGTTATCTGTTAGTGCTGAGGAAAAGAGTAGAGAGAGATTAAGGATGCTTTACATTGTCAGATACTTCGGAGAGATCGGGAAGACTGATAAAGATTGAAGATTGAAGACTCGACACTGATGAATTCGTTAACATTCGAGGGGGAGTCTGTTGGTGCATACGTCTGTCGACTTCGTCTTGTATCGAGTCTTGTTTTAGATTAGATAGATCAGGGCACAAAATACGAGAATTTTGTGTTGATGGCTATTTCACATGAAATAGGACTACGACGTAGTCATTTCGTATGAAATAGCCTGGCTATTTTGTTTGGACCATTTCGTGCGAAATAGGCACGCCTATAAATACTTGATGTGCCTTGTCATTTGTAACTTTCCGGTTTCAGTGCCGAACTGCTGCCGAAGTGTCTACTCGTTGTAAAACATTGTTATATCAATCAAAAGACAGTTTAAAGTGAATTGCAAGCTGAATCAACTTGATACGTTTGTTTCCGCCTCTTGTATTGAGCAAAAACTCTTCTGAATGACTCGTTTGGGTCAGACATTGATCCTACACCAGCCGGTAGTCGTGATAGGTGGTCAGCAACTATATTTTCACACCCTTTCTTGTCTCTGATTTCGAGATCAAATTCTTTCAATAAGAGGACCCACCGAATCAGCCTCGGTTTGGAATCCTTTTTCTCCATTAAATACCTGACTGCACTATGATCAGAGTAAACGATTACTTTGCTTCCACAAATATAAGACCGGAATTTATCTAATGCATAGACAACGGCAAACAACTCTTTCTCCGTTGTGGTATAATTCAATTGAGCATCAGAGAGAGTTTTGCTTGCGTAGTAGAGAAAGACCGGTTTCTTATCTACTCGTTGTCCTAACACAGCCCTAATAGCAAAATCGCTTGCATCACACATGATTTCAAAGGGTTTTGTCCAATCGGGTGATTGCAAGATTGGCGTTTGTACCAAATGTTCCTTCAGCACATTAAAAACATTTAAACATTTGTCATCAAATTCAAACGGAACATCTTTTAACAATAGGTTACATAAAGGTTTCGTTATAACACTAAAGCCCTTAATAAACCTACGGTAAAATCCGGCATGTCCTAAAAAGGAACGGATGCCCTTCACATTAGTAGGGGAGGTAATGTAGAAATGACTCTCACTTTGGCTCTATCAACTTCTATCCCCTTACTTGACACAACGTGTCCTAACTCTTGAACCACAAAATGGTTCTTTTCCCAACTGAGCACTAGATTCGTTTGGACACATCGCTCTAATACCCTAGATAGTTCATCTAAACATGTATCAAATGATGACCCAAAGACTGAAAAGTCATCCATAAAAATCTCTAGGGCGTCCCCGATAATATCCAAGAAAATACTCATCATGCACCTTTGAAAGGTGGTCGGGGCATTACCAGCCCAAATGGCATTCACTTAAATGCGAAGGTGCCATAAGGGCATGTGAATGTGGTCTTCTCTTGGTTACCTCCTTCTTTACCACCTCTCGCATGTTTGGCATAAGCCTCCTCTGTGTATCCCGTGCAGGCTTCGTATCTGCATCAGTAATAATTTTATGCATACAAATAGAGGGGCTTATACCTTTCAAATCGGCAAGAGTCCACCCGATCGCTGCGTGATGGGTCTTCAGCACCTTCAGTAGTGCTTCCTCCTGTTCTTTCTCCAAATCAGTAGCAATAATTACCGGGAGAGTCTGATCATCTCCTAAAAACACATACTTCAAATGTGCGGGCAGCTCTTTCAGTTCTACCTTTGGTGGGCTGATTAGTGACGATTTCAACCTGGATGAAATCTCAGCAGGAAGGCTCTCCACATGATGGGACCATGGAGGCCTTCTCTCTTGCACCACCTGTGCTTCTAGTTTCTGCATTTCTTCTTCCAAATCACACATGTGATTTCCTTCTATCGTGTCACAAAGCAAACAAAACTCGGGGAACTCATCCTCTACATGAGGATAGCATCCATCTATGATATCTGCCATGAAACATTCATCACTTTGAAACATGTCAGAAACGTTAGAAAACACATTTAATCGGACCTTTCTATTGCCAAATGTCATGTCGACAATGCCGGTGCGACAGTCGATCTGAGCATGTGCAGTGGAAAAGAAAGGTCGGCCCAAAATAACGTTTGGTTGATTGACTTGATCAGGAGAAACATAGTCAAGCACCAAAAAGTCAACATGAAAATAGAATTCTTCCACCCTAACTATTACGTCGCGAACTATCCCTCGAGGAAGCTTAGGGGTCAAATCTGCCAACACAACAGTTGTGTCGGCACGACGCAGTGGACCAAAATCGTATTGGTCGTACAAGCTTCCCGGAAGGATACACATGCTAGCTCTGAGATCCAACAACGCCCTACTCATTTTAAAATCACCAACTTGTATTGAAATTAAAGGCGTCCCGGGATCTCGTAGCTTAGGTGGAAGGATCCCATTCAACACGGCACTAACTGTATCAGTTAGATCAACTTTTTAGGAACTTTGTGCTGCCGTTTTTGAGTGCACAAATCCTTAAGGTTCTTAGCATAAGCTAGAACCTGTTTAATGGTTTCAATTAAGGGTAAATTGATTTTTACTTGTTTAAATACCTCCCAGATTTCCTCCGATTGAGGTCCCCTTTTATTAACTATCTTTGTATTACTCGAATCCTTCAAGACTTCGGGAAAGGGAGGTAAAATGGTTCCCTTTCCTTAGCCTTGATTGGCTCAGAAGTTGCAGCACGAGTATTTTTACCATTAATTTTAACAATATTAGGTTCCGAATCATCGTCACGCTCACCATCTTCACCTAAATCCTCCACCACACCATCAACAGGCTGTGGTGGAGTGTCGACCTTTTGATAATTCTTACCACTACGTAAAGTACTTACCTGGCCGACTGGACTGCCTTTATTTTGATGAGCGGGATTTGTTGTTGTATCACTTGGTAATTTCCCACTATTCTGCTTCAGCTCCATCATCTCGGTTGCAAGTTGGCCCATCTGTGTAGTTAATGCTTGAATGGCCATGTTTCGCACCTCATCCTTTTGAGTACGGTTTTGCAAATCAAGTTGAATTGCCTTCAACATCTCCATCACCTCATTGTTCCCAGAAATGTTAGAAGGGTCAGTTGGTCCTCTTTGATTGCTTTGGTAGCCACTTAGAAAATTACCTTGGAATCGGTTCTGATTAAAGTTCCGTTGACCACCAGATTGATTATTACCTTGAAATCTCGGATTTAGCTGATTATTTGCATTCCCATAGCTTAAATTCGGATGATTTCTAAGACCTGGGTGATATGTGTTGGACTGCATGTTGAAGTTTATTCCACCGCCCCCACCTTTCACAAATTCACGTCCTCACGCTCACCATAAATGACCGGGCCTTGATCCGCTATATGCCTTAATCTCCACAATGTCCATACATCGGGAACTGACCACTTGCTTCAGGTGGGATCTCTACCGCTCTCACCACTGAATGTCGTGCACTTCTAGAAGATTGAGCTTTCCGCTTTGAAGTCCTTGCAATTCTTTCTAGATATTCCCAATCGTCCTCTTCGTAATTTGTTCCAAAAGTACCATTAGATATTGAATTCACATCCCTTGCATCCTCATCTGTTAGGCCCTCGTGAAATGCACTGAGAAGCTCCCACAAATATATACCATGATGGGGACAATTCTTGAGCATCATTTTAAAACGATTGAATGCTTCATGAAATAACTCACCGGGCTATTGTCGAAACCCCCGAATATCCTTCCTGGCATTGTTGGTACGCAACGGAGTATAATATTCTCTAAAAATGATTGCTGCATTTCGCCCCATGTAAAAATCGAAGCTGACGGTAGCGAATGGAACCATTGCTGCGCTTTGTCTTCGAGTATGAATTGGAAGAGTACCAATTTCACATCCTCAGCTGAGAAACCTTGATTGCTGATTGTGTTACAACATGCATCATACGCAACAATGTGTAAGCAAGGCTCTTCATGTGCTTGACCATGATATTTGGGCAAACTGGATATTGATTGTGCCCGTACTTCAAATGACCGCCCTTATTGTAATTGCGGGATCACAACCGACGATGGGTTGTTAGCTATAGCAGGCGTGAAGTGGCTCTCAAGACCGCGAACTGGACCCTGATCATTTCGTCGTGGAATACCTTCCGGTAGATTCACCGGTCGGTGTAAGTTTCGCGAAAGTGGTCTTATCTGACCCGGCATCTGAGGTACCGGTGGTGGTAATGGAATATCCACCGGCCTTCGCGGAATAGGCTGCTGATTGATCGGTTCAGGTTGATGATACTGTTGTGGCATTGGTATCGGTTGCACCTGCGGTTGTTGATATAGAGTTTGTTGAATTGGTACTTGTTGTTGCTGCACAAATGGTTGATGACCCGGAACATTCTGATTTCTCATTTCCATAGAACCAAACTCTGTAGTATACCTCTCAACATTTGTTGTTCTTAACATTTGGCGATCCCCTTGCTGCACATAACTATCGTATTCTCCGTACCCATCATCGAAATCTCTCGAACTTGTCCCTTGATCAATTGTTGCTGCCTTGTAGGAAAATTGCTGATGATCGGGTTGATAATGAGATGGTTGTGTTGATTGAGGAATCGTAGAGGATGAATTAATCGGTTGGGCGAGGCTCGGTGATGCCGTGTTATCATCTGCAATGATTCTCACGTATGGAGAAGATTGTTGTATGTTGGTTGTCCGCAAGGTGGCAGACGGGTATTGTAGAGATGTCGGTTGAGTGGGCGCTTGTTGAATGTTCTCAAGGTTTGGGAAAAATGTTGAGAATGGTGGTACTGATGAGGTAGAGATAGGTTGTGTAGACTGTGGTGGTGGTGGTGGAACGGGTATGGTAGTATTCGGTGAAGGTTGGGTAGGTGTGTGAGAATTGTTGCTGTTGTAGTGGGTTCTACGGTTGTTTCTCCGGAGTCGCTGAGTTCTCCATTGTCTTAAGTGTTGGTGTTGGTGATCGTAAAATCTTGTTCTCACAATGTATTACTCTCTTTGTATGCTTCACTGTTCTCTCGATCTCTGGATCGAACACTAATGGTGATGACTTCCCGGAATTCCGAGTATGATGCATACACTTCCTAGATCACCTGCACAAACAAAAACAAGAAAACCTCGCATAAATCCGAACAAAACAGAGTAAAACTATTTTTTTTTGAATTTTTGTATATTTTTAACTAAAACTAGAACTTAACACTAAACACTTAGCGCACGCCTCCCCAGCAATGACGCCATTTTGATGTCTGTCGTTATGGACATGCAAAAACCGAAATAAACTAGTAGTTAGAGTAAGTCGAATATCGAACCAGAGGAGGATTGTGGAAAGTGTGTAATGCTCAGTTTTAATTAACTACTATAGAAAAAGTAAAACTCAGTTGTGGTTTTGATTGGTTATGAGAAATAGCTAAATTAACAAACAAAATTAAGATTTTAATCAATAGGAGAGAAGATGGTTCCTGCAGATTTTAGGTTTTACAGTTAGCTTCAACTATGTGTTTAATCGTGACCTACATAGACATAAGTGTTAAACTTGATTAACTAATTGTGATAACCAACGACTAAGTACTCCGGTCAATACATAACGGGAGGTTATCGAATGATTATCAATTACAATTACAAACCCTAAGCCCATGTCAAATATATCTCAATTACTAGAACTCTCGGGAACTGAATGCTTAGAAATTAAGGTTTAAATAAATGCAATTGTTTACAACCAATAAATCAAATCAAGGTGAAAAGCATCGAATGCTTAGATCACCAAGTTAAAACGATTATAGCAAACACATAGTATCACCTAACTTACAAAAACCCTCCATCCGGTGGAAACCATAGAAGTTTAGCCGCTCATCTCGCTCACAAAATCAACAAAAGATTGGATTAGTGAAGAAGTCATGATTGATTGGATGATTGGACGGAAGATCTTGATGGATTGGAGTGAAAGAACCTTGAACTTTTAGCTCTTGGAGGCCTAGGATCGATCTTGGAAGAAGAGATAATGAAGGCCAACCTAACAAACCTATTATATACCATAAACCCTCATCTGTGCCTTTTTCTTCTTTACGGGCCGTAAGCTACGCTTTGAGGACCGTAGCTTACGGTCCAGAATCTCTGTCCACATAATCATACTCAACCGTAACCTACGGTCAGTGGACCGTAGGCTACGGTTCACTTTCTCTGTTTAATTCTTCGCCAAACATTTTCATCCGTAAGCTACGGTTCAAATATCGTAGCCTACGGTCGCGATTCCTTCCCTTCCTATCTCTTCACAACCAACTTCCATTAAGTGACACAATGACCCCTCTAGTTTATTTCTTCCAATTCCTTTTATATTTGAGCACAAAATAACTTTCAACTTAGTACTGAGTGGCCCCTCAACTTATGACCTTCTTATTTCTTGCATATATGAGCTTCACACAACTTCCACAAAATACCAAATTAGTCCCCGAACTTTGCTCTTTCACACTCCTTTCACTCGTGAGCCTTTATATCACCCGAACAAGCTTCAACATTCATTCTCAAGCTGCAATATCCAATCCTATGCTTGCAACTTCATCTTTAACCATTGTAAGTGCACCAAATTACGTGCTTTACCTGCAAATCACCAATTTCTTATAATTATCTCATTCTAAGCAAGTAAACACATCAAATACACATAAAACATCATGTTTAGACACTCTAAGGCTCGGGTTTCACCGTCTCCATCACATAACATAAATGTTTAAGGTTTAGGTATTAGAAGAACACCTAAATAGCTTAAACAAGTGGCTTTGCTCTGATACCACCTTCTGTCACAGCCCCCGACCCCACCCTGGAAGCGGGAGCCGCGAACCAGTCAGATGGTATCAGTGTTTATTAATTTGGTAGCGGAAATTTTCATCAGGACCGTAGTTAGGAAATATGTTTATCAGAGTTAAACACCATAATGTTTAAAATAGATAAATGGGATAAAACTCAAGTTTTTCCTGATAATATTTTTATAACAAAGAGTGGGACAAAAACACGATTTTCATTTATAATACATTTGTAGGGAACAACCCTAATTATTGAAAAAAAATTCTCCTTTTTAATTAGGTAACTTTTATGGCCACTTTTCTAAGCCTTCAGTGCTCTCCAGCTGGCTTTTATTGGCTTCACACTAAGTTACCTGAAACACATGTTTAAAACATTTTATCAGCAAGAAATACTGGTGAGTGAATCCCAGTTTAATCAAAACAAGTTTTATCATTTTACAGCATTGAGGGCAGTCCAGCAATTACATTTGTTTATATTTCTACTTTAATTACCACCCACGGTACTGCCAATCCTGACCTGTGGTAATGTTACTACTCACATTGTAGTAACAAATTTTGTATACAAAACCCCAACATACCGACGATAATTGTAGAATACAAATACTCAATCACTGTTAATTATAAGTTAAAACAATTGAGGTTTTGTAAAAACAATTTACAAAAAGAAGGATTAACTCACAAAAAGGGTTTACAAAAAGGAGATTACTCACATTGCTAATTTAGGTATTTCCTTGTGGCTTCCTTGTTATAGTCTATTTAAAATAAACAATACACACATGTTAGTATAATAACCCAAATTTACATTAGATATACCCTCCCCGAGACAGAACTCCAACGACTGAGTCAGGCAGATCCTTGACATGCGTTATGGAGCACTAGATCAATCAGGCAGCGTATCTAATACGTAACCGGGGATTATAATACTTACAACGAGGTAGAGCTTCGCTTATTAGTAGGTATTATGCCCGGGAATTATTTCTATTAATTCAGAATTTGAGAGAGAAAGTTTGATTTTGAACGGTTTGGAAATGAAGCTCGGACTCCCAATTTATAGGGTTGATCAGGGGGTTTCTCGCGCCCCGCGACGAAAACATATGGCCGTCGCGCCCCGCCAGAGCCTAAAAGGCGGCGGTAAGGTTGTTGAGTCACCGGTAGTCTTGACGCATGTCACGCCACGTGGCATCACCGGGTTACGCCACTTATCGCTCGGTCGCGCCCCGCAACAGATGAAGTGGAATCTGTCGTGCCCCGTGACATCCTCTTATTTTTGTTTTTATTTGTTATATAATGAATTAAAGGTATTTCGGGTCCGTTTTTTGTATATGAGGTGTATTTAGGAGCGTTTAGGGTGTTTCTTGAGAGTTGTTATATCCTCCCCACATTGTTTTAAATCTCATCCTCCAGATTTGAGCTACAATATCTCCTTGGAGTTATATCAAGTCTTGTAGTTAGTAGAAACAGTGTCAAAGCATCTTTAGAAGCATTTTATGGACGGAAGTTCCGAATCCGAGTCTGTTGGGTAGAAATTGGAGAAAAGCAACTATCTGGACTTGAGATAGTGCAAGAAACAATAGACAAGATAATTCAAGTTAAAGCAATGCGAGATTATCAAAAGAGTTACGGATAACAGATGAAAACCTTTCAAGTGGGAGATAAGGTTTTTGTTAAAAGTTACTCTATAAAAAGGGGTAGTCAGATTCCCTTAAAGAGGGAAGTCAAGTTCCAGGTATGTTGGACCATTTATTAGAAGAATAGGACCCGTAGCGTATTAGCAACAACTGCCAGAGGAAATGATAGGAATGACGTATGTATGAAATCTTAAAAAGTGCTTAGCAGACGAATCATTAGTGATATTTCTCTAAGGACATAGAAGAAAATGAGAAACTTAAAGGTTTCGATTAATTTTAGGAATTGATATTAACTGAACGTGATACAATTGAGTTTCATAAAATCAATAGAGGCATATGAAATGAATGTAAACGACTTTTAATGCCAGAAGAGAACTTACTTTGATCGTTTAATTAAGAAGAACTCTGAATCAATAATCTCAATTGAAAATAGAAGAATGAAAAATAATTTGTCACTAATCAAACCAGAAATCAATGATGTTTATTTAAATGGCCGAGATACTCCGAAAATACAATAGAATTTAGTGTATTATCGTCTTAATACATAACTGTATCAAGACTACTTGAATGATGAGGCAAACGAATGACATATGAATTGATATGATTAGGGTTTATGATTAGCACAGGCTACAAATTTATGCAGTTACCGCAAGGTGTTGTAGTGATTGAAAGAATTCAGTGATTACGGTGACCGAAAGATTTCACCGTTCTCGAAATTAACTGAAAGTTTCAATGAAGTGAATCTGGATATTTAAAAGATATGATGTTCAAATGAATAACTGAATTTCGTAGGATTGATCAAAGAAATGTTGGAGGTATATTGGAATAGGAATCCAGGTACCTTTATCTTAACACAAAATTGTATTAAGACTGTTTTAGGATAACGAATCAACAGAAGATAGATACATTCGTACCTCAGGCGTGAAAATGAAATGTGTCCAAGTTTTCAAAGAAATCGCCACCGCAAGGTGTCGTGTTTTAACAAACAATTTATTGGAGTCGTAGACTTTGAACAGGTCTACTATGATTTAAACAAATGAAATTACCTCGAATATGATGATCTAAATTCATCATATGGGATTTTGAATTGAATGTATATTGTGAACAAATTCAAACAATTGAGCTTAGTTTGGATATATTCTAACAATGGATATATGTAGTTGGCAAGAAATAAAATCCGGTAAGTATCTTTGAAAAGGAAAGGAGTTTTCCAAGAAATCTATTGACTTGATTATCAAAAGTCAACATTGTGTAATTATATAGATTATCAGAGTGAGTATAATGGAATATTTATTAGATCTTACGAATAAATGATCTCTTGAAGTGAATTCACATGCATGATAAGCAATGCACGTGCAACATCTGAATTTGTCAAGAGATGAGACAAATGAGCGTTGGCTTTATGAAAGAAAAATAAAGATCTTTTTATTTATAGAACTTCGATTATAGCCAAAAGTCAATTAATACTTTAGTATAGGCAAAACGCACATATGCTTATATTAGAATTTATTGTTGCTTCCTTTGTTGTAGATACTTATGCATTTTCCTTAGCTTTATCTGGGTTTCTCTCCTGGTTGTCGGGTGCCTTAGATAGTTTCGGGCAGTAGGGACGGATGTCACCTGGTTCTCTGCATTTGTAACATACATTAGTTTTCCTTCATTCTTCCTCTGTATGTCCAGTCTTCTTCTAGAAGTTACAGTGAAGTGTCTTCATAGAATGGCGTTTTCTTGTGTGCTTCTTGTTATGGTCGTTGCGGGTAGGCTGCGTGATCGCTGGTTCCATTTCTTTGTCCTTACATGAATTGTCGGAGCGGAATACCTTCTAAGAGTAGCTATAGGTTGTGGTTTTCTTTCGTTTGGAAGATGGAGTTTAGATACGAATATCATGACTTCCATTGATACTAGGGTTAGGTTTGAAGTGATGAGTATGCCTACACTAGGTAGTAGGATTCTCGTTTATAGGCACAAAAATCTTAATAGCTTCAATGATCGAAGGTATGGCATTCGATATTCCTTGAGCTATTATATTTTCTATAGTGTTCCTATCCAAAGAATTTTCATTACTAGCCTGAATTTTCTGATTACATGCAATTTCCTTTGACATCTGAATTGCAAACATATTCAGATATAAGGCGGCGGTAGGGTTGCTGAGTCACCAGTAGTCTTGACGCGTGTCACGCCACGTGGCATCACCGGGTTACGCCACTTATCGCTCGGTCGCGCCCCGCGACAGATGAAGAGGAGTCTGTCGCGCCCCGTGACAGCCTCTTATTTTTGTTTTTATTTGTTATTTAATGAAATAAAGGTATTTCGGGTCTGTTTTTCGTATATGAGGTGTATTTAGGAGCGTTTAGGGTGTTTCTTGAGGGTTGTTATAGAAAAACACTAGAGTAATTGAGAAACGCGAAAAGCATTCTGGACCACATATTTTTCCTAAGAAAAATGCAAATTATTGTTATTACTATTACTATTACTATTATTATTATTTGTAGGTCCACTAGCGGAGGATCTAGTAACCTTATCCTTGTTATACAAACAAACCCGGTTGAAAGTGTCAAGTGAATGTGTCTCAATCGTTTGGATATGCCAAACGGTTGTGAATGGGCATATATATACTTGTTCATATGGTATAGTCATTAAGTTATTAAAGGAGAGATCACATCTGATCTCGACCCGGTCTCATCGATGTAAAATTTTTCAATAATACAATTTGTGTCGGTTTGTTTGTATCATGTTTAGTTACCGAATTTGTTCCTTTATCTTGGAACTTTCATCTATGAACAATATCTAACACTAATATTAGGTTTTCGATCTGAACTATGTTTCTACAATTGTGTTTCCTCCATCGATGAAAACACACTTTGACTGGTAATGACCCAACTTAGCAGATATGACCAATGACCCGCAGTGCGCAAGTCCACCGCAGATAACTTGAACATAACTTGTTGTTCACGCCAAGATTATGTGGTCTCATTGGTATTCTTAAGGGTTCTATTGTAATGTCGCATAACACTCTCGATCATGTTTAACATGCGTGTCTTTTTCTGCGGAGGAGCCTCTGTTTCGGCATCCTTTCGTTGTAGAACATATGTGATATCTTTGACCAAATGTGCCAATTTTTCGACTTGACTGCACATTCTAGTTGTTTCTTTAGATGGAAACAATCGTTGGTTTCGTGGCCAGTATCTTTTTGGCAGGCACGGTCATTTTTCATCCCGCTTACCCTCGGGACGCATGGGATGAGAACTTTGTAGACACTTTCTCAATCATTAGGAGTTCAAATGGAGTTTTGGTGAGTTTCATGAAGGACCCGCGTGTCTCTTCTATGAGTCCATCTCGTGATCTTCCATGAAACATGACTTTAGCTCCAAAGATATAGTTAGTTCAATATGGACATCATACTTGTAACTTGTATAAACTGCTGATGATCTAGTGGTGGAGTGGTAAGGGAGATACGTAGCATTCCAAGTGACCCAGGTTCAATTCCTGCCCCCAGCATTTAGTTTCTGTGGCACCTGGTGATTATGGGAGACAAGGAGAGTAGGCGGTGATCGCTAGTTCGATCCTTGAACTGAGCGGGTTTTACTTCACCGCACTGTCGTGCCTTCGGGCGAGTGTTCACGGGTTTCGGCCCTAGGTGAGGGTTTTCCCCGGTTCGGAAGGCGAGTGTATCCTGATGTGGTGAATTTCGCCAGTAGCCCATTTGGAGGATTCTTTGGCCGTTCAAAAAAAAAAAAAAAAAAACTTGTATAAACTAGAGAGGTTATATTTGGGGTATGTATCTTGTATATTTTCTAAAATTAGCAAACGCATATAATTAAACCAACATTAGTTTTATTTGACATCATTAATTAAGCCACTTAATTGAGGTTTACTGCTTAGTTTTGGTTTCTTAGACTGGAGGGTATGGGGAGCCAGGGAGGGTCATTCTCATGAGGATGGGCCGCCACGTCATCGAGAGTGAGGATGGGCCTAAAGGGAATGGACCAAGAGGGTGGAGGATAGGCCCCACACTATTTATTAAAACAATTAAAAAAATAAACTGATTTGATTTTAGAGAGAGAGAGAGAGGAGAGAGAGAACGAAGAGAGGGAGAGAGAAAGAGGCTCGTCGAGCTCGTCTTCTGGGCGACTGAAAAGCCGGGACGCGCCTATGGGGGGCAGGGTGGGGGTGCGGCGCCGGGCCTCGCCGGGCCAAGGCCGGCCCTCATACCCTCTAGTCTTAACGATATGCCATAAATGTTAAAACATTTTAATTGCAACATTTGTTTCTTAATGAAAGAAAATAACAGATAGAAAAGAGACAAACTCGAGATATATACTTATCATACCCCTATAACAACAGCATGTGAAGTCTGCTGCTACTAGCATGACCCACTTGCAACAAATTTGAGAATATATATTCAGTATAGTTAATCAAAGTTGTTTCTTCTTGATGAGAAGTTGAGAACAAAAAATCATTGATAATTCTTAATTTAATAAGGTTAAAATAGTAAAAACCTAAATAGTTATATTTTAACATGAACAAATCTCTTAACGTATTATTCACATATTAAAATCTCTAAACATGTAAAAGATGAGAAAATTCTTAAACCCTAAACCCACTTTTTAATATTTTTAGAGTGCTATCAAATGTATCTCCTCCTTACTAATACTCCCTTCTCTCACTTGTCTGCAATGTATTCACTTATCAAAATGTATATTTATAAATGATTCATTACCTCTTAAGTTTGTCATAACTGTTTTGCATATATAAATTACATTATTACTTTTTACCCACTTAAGGGCTAATGAATCATAATTTTATTTAATATATTTTTTTCGCTAGTACATCTATTATAGACGAATATAATGATTTTAATATTTCAAAATGTAGTCACCGAAGATGAACAAGTGAGCAAATGAAGCTGTGAGCACACAAAACAATACAATAAACAACGTCTTCACTGAGACTCCAATGGATGCAGCCGTCACCATTATTGCACGGACGTTTGTGTGTGTGGAGAAGCTTTGCCCAATTAACCTTATTGTTTTTTATTTATTTATTTATTTATTTATTTATTTATTTATTTATTTATTTTTTTGTGATTTGGACTATGGAAAAATTTCTGGGTCCGCCACTGATGTCATTGAGTTTTCATGTGGAAAGTTAACTTACCACGTATTCAATTTTATGAACCACAAATGTCAAATTGATCAGAAGATGAGAATATATGTAACTAGTATTATGGAAGTTGGCCCAGGTTCGATTCTCAGTCTCCTCATTATTTTTTGCGACATTCAGGTGAAGAGTGAATACGGGTGGCGCCAGTTCGACTTGGATGTGAGGCGAGGTTTTTACTGATTATTCTACTGTCGTGCCTTCGGACGGGTGGAGGTCGGGTTTCCGCGCAACTGGGGAGAGCCGAGGGGCTGGCGGCGGTCGAGTAGTCTATATTGGTCAAAGCGCCCAGTGTCACGGTGATTGACACATTGTTCCTTGCCGTTGAAAAAAATCTAGTATTATGGACTCGCACACGTTTTTGCGCGCTAAACCATTCGCATAATTAAGGTACTAAAACCTTTATAACAATAATAAAATCAAAACATATACATAAACCTACAACGTTATACTATAAAAAAAATGAAATTTAGAAAATACAAAAAAGAGATTTACGGATTCTTAACATCGACTACGACTTAAGACCGTGCTTTGCTTTACGGTGAATTTTCGGCTAATATCAGTTTGGTTTGTTACAGTACCATCATATACTCGATAGAGCAATTAAAAGAGATAAAAACAGTGATATAGTACCCATTTATATATTTGTTGTTTGTAAACAAATATATATAGGCATATAGTTATAATATCAAAGTTAAATGTTAGTAGTTATGCATTGGATAATTTTTTTGTTCTTTGCTATTTAATGTGGTATTGTACATAGTACTTGGACCATTATTTAGAGCTCTTACTCTCTTTCTCTCGCTATTCAATGAGTGAGAATGAAATGGCGTGGATAAAGAACTATGTGCAGTAAATGGTAGTACAACATTCACCAGAGCCAATGAGAGGAAGAGAGAGTGAAGTTGAACACTAATTTAACGACGGAGAGTAAAATTGATAATGAATATAGGGATAATAAGATCGCCTATTGTTGCTCATGGGTAGGACCTCTTATGTGACAAAAGATTGTCTTGCGTTGGTACAAACCTAAAGTCACTCTTTCGTTGAGACATTTCTAATAGACTTTATGTAACGCCCCAAAACCCAGACGTTTAATTTACTAGTATGTTTCATTGTTATATGACATGAGGTGGGTTAATTAATTAAGTTAATTAACTTAGTTAAAAAAATATATAAGTTAATTAGTAGGGAAGGAAGTTGTGACAAAACAAAACAATTAACTAAACTAAGGGACCAAAGTTGGGCATGTTAGAAAGCTAAGTTATTAAAAGAATGAGAAATCTAAAAATCTAGTTAATATGTGTGTGCATATGTCGATGTATAGAGAAGGAGAGGGGAAGAACTCTCTCAAGTTTAACATATCACAAATTCAACCAAATCAAGATCGAATTGAGTGATGATACCTTGCATGAAGGAAGAATTCTCATAATCTCAACCTAACAAACATGTGGTAAGTTATAATATTTGATTTGGTGATTTTGTATAAAGTGGGTTTATGAACAATCCATGAATTAGTATGAATTTAAGCATGAATATGTGTTAGAATCACCATATAGAATATGAGTTATGAATGATTTTGAATAATTTGATGTTTGAGGGTGAAACCCACCATTGGTAATGAAGGTGGCGACATGGGTGAATCACCCATGTCTAGTTCTTGTTCAAATTGATGTATTTTGTAGTATGTGATGTATACTTGTTATTTAGATTAAGTATGGTATAGAAATTGTTTGATATTACTTGTGTTAATGAATAAAAGTGATAAGTAGAAAGCAAAGAATGAAATACTTGTACATTAGGCTTAGAAAGTAGTGATTAACTACTAAAACTTGAATGCTTGTGATTACACGAAAACTTGCTTAATGGTTTAAAATAATAATGGAGAACAAGGTTTACACCCGGTTCGATAATCGCAAGACCTAGGGATTCTACACGGTTTAAATTGATTTAGTTGAATTAATCTATTAATGTATTTAGTGTCACGTGGCTTAGGTGTCAAAGGCTATCAACGCTACAAAGAACGGACCGCGGAGCAATTCTTTACCAAGAACATGTAAATCCTAACTTAAGATAAGGCATACTTACACATCAACCTTTCGCAAAGTCAAATTTTATAATCACTCAACAATTTACGAATTCGAAACATATGCAAGAAAATTATCAAAAGTTTCAAATACTTTAAACACAACTTGTCACAAAATCAACTAAACATAAATGTATAAACCCTAGAAATCCTACAAAAATCTACACCGGGGTGAAACTCGAAGAGACTGGCCGCTCATGGTGAATGGAACACGATCACCGGATGATGAAATCTTGAACATCTTGAAGCTTGATGCTGGAGATGGATGATGATTAAGGTTTGTGGTTGGTAGTGGTGACGAATGGATTGAAGATGAGATGATGATGATGATGATGATGATGATGATGATGATGATGATGATGATGATGATGATGATGATGATGATGATGATGATGATGATGATGATGATGATGATGACGACGACGATGGTGGTAGTGAATTAGGGTTGTGTTTTTCATTCCGTTTCCCAACCACCGGGAACGCATGCTTTTTAGAAAAAGGTTGTGAACTCACCTTGGTTTGCTCGGCAGATGATTTACTTTAAAATGACTTTGGTCAATCACGCCCTAATATAGTTATCACGTTTAGTTAGATTTGTATACAAACATTTCACGTGTTGATACGTATCACTAGTCAAGTAGCACACAAGGCTTTCATGCATCTCATCCTATCCTATACATAAATTTATATTATAATCTGTTGTGCAACACAGGGCATATCATTATACATCACCTTACAACAATTGGGCCACGTAGGAAACTTATTCATAAGATTTATTAGAACATAATATAATTCGTCTATTACATGTGCTTTCAGTGTGCGGTTTAAATCGGTCCACATGAAGAGTTCGGCCTAGTTAGATCGTTAGTCCACCAAGAGAACCCTTTGGCCCAAAGTTTGCGGTTGGAAATATGGTGTGCGACTATGGGAGTGTACGGTCTGACATTCTCTATTTTGTGGGTGGCCCCCACAACACACTCACTATGCGGGTCCTAGTAGCACACTCAGTGTGCGGCATGCATAACTGGGTTGTACCCTAAGCATGTATTGTTGTACACTCCATGAAAACACAACATCAAACATTCAAACGACAGCACTCATATCCAAATCGTATAGTATACCTATTCAAGCATCCATATGCAGAAATCTTCATCATCCTTATCACTAAAAACAACTAATAGGACATCATCATCATCATCTTTATTATTTAAAACAATTAATAGCTTCAAACATCAAGCATACGAGCATCAAGTGTCAAAACAGATTCATTATCATCTTCATCATTACTTAAAACAGCTAATAGAAATTATCATCACCATTACTTTAAAACTTTTAACAGAAGTCATTGTCATTTGCATCATTTAGAGATAGTTCACATAATCATCATCATTCTAAGAATCACCATTCTTAGTACGTTACATTATTCATCAAGCTTTACACGCATTATCATTCATCAACAGATTTAGGGTCGAGCACATCAATGATTATTTCCACTACTAGAAAACTATATATTTTCCTACAAAAGTTTCCCACAAATTTCCCACAACTCAAATTTTGTTACAAATTTTGTACGGTTTGCTAACAAAAAAGAAAACCTAAAAAAACCCAAAACTTTTCTACAATTTTCCAACAAAATTTCCACACAAAAACCATTTGTAGCAATTTCATCACAACATTTATTAGCTTTTCAACAAAATTCAGACAAACTAAACTAAAAGTTTATATAATTTGTAACCACAACAAAATAAATAATTTAAAAAATAAAATTCAAAATTTGTCGGAAAGTTGTAACAAATTGATACCGTTTGCTACATATTTTCGACAAAAAAAGTTAATCTATTTTGCATTTGTTAATTTTTGAAAAGTAAATAATTTTTAGAAATTTTTTTAAATTAGTCAAAAATCTGTAGCAAATTGACATTAGTTGCTACGGATTTCCTACAAAAAAAAAACTTAATTCATTTGTAATTATTCATTTTAGAAAAATAAATAATTTTAAAATAAAATGTCAAATTTGTTGAAAATTTGTAGCAAACTAACACCATTTACTACAGATTTCCTACAAAAAAAAGTTATTTTATTTGTATTTATCAATTTTAGAAAAATAAAGTGTTAGATTTGTCAAAAATTTATAGCAAGCTAATCTCACTTGCTACAGATTTCCTACAAAAATCATTATTTATTTGTTATTTATAAATGTTAAAAAAATAAATAATTTTAAAAATAAAAATGTTAAATTTGTCGTAAATTTGTAGCAAACTAACACCGTTTACCACAGATTTCCTAAAAAAAGTTATTTTATTTGTTATTTATCAATTTTAGAAAAATAAATAATTTTAAAAAATAAAGTGTTAGATTTGTCAAAAATTTGTAGCAAACAAATCCCAGTTGCTACAGATTTCGTACAAAAACCATTATTTATTTGTTATTTATAAATGTTAACAAAGAAACCTCTGCCGTAGATCAGGAGAGACGAGCCGTAAAGAACCACTCGGCGCCGTAACCTACGGCACCAGCCGTAGGCTACGGTGCCCTATGTTGACTTCTGAAATTGTTGACTGCCGTAACCTACGGCAGAGGGCCGTAGGTTACGGCACCGACTGGGCTGCATGAGTAACTTATGGCATTTATTGCCATTTTGATGATGCTTTGTGATGCTAATCATGGGTATTCGGTTACGGGAGGCAAGAGACGAGTTGGGGAGTATATTTTAGGCACTTGGGAGTGAAGAACATTATCTTTTCGTTAGTTTTCGTTGCTTTGATCTTGATGAACATTGAAACTTTTGTTATGATGATTGTCCAAGCCATGTGCGGCTAAACTTATGGTGGTCATCTTTAGTTGAAGGTTTGTTTGAGACGGTTGTGTTTTGATTCCCTATTTCTAGAATGGTAAACTTTATTTATGTTTTGTTTACTATGGTGTTTGATTATTTGCTTGTAAATTGTTGATTCTTATGTTATTCTAAGTTTGAAACCATACGTTCTTGGTGTCGTTGGCAATCGAGATATCATGGGTAGAATTAGGATTGGGTAAGGGTTAATTGGTCATTGGGTAACAACCTCACGTTCTTGGAATCTGAGTACTTTGTTCCCTTTTATCACAACAAATAATTACACATGAACTATGTCTATGTAGTTCTCTCTAGTAGATGATAGCACAACCGTTGAAGCAAACCGGAAACTAAAGATGGTCATTTGTCTCTCAATTGTTTACAACCAACATTTTCATTTTGCAATTAAATAGTAATCTTAGTTTTAAAAACCGAATCAATCAATCCAACTCTTGAATTTTATTTTCTTGCAATTAGCTTAATTTAGTTAACTTAGAGAAACACTTCAAATAACACATATTCCACAAACTCCCTGTGTTCGATACCCACTTGCCACTAACTATTTAGTAGTAATTGTATTAAATTTGATTGTGACCACGACATCACGTCAAATTTTGGCGCCGTTGCCGGGGAGTAGTGCGCAACGTGTGTTATTTTTGTTCTTTTTAAGTTTGTTATTTTTCTGGTTTACGCGGGGTGTGTTAGTGTGCAGGTATTTACAGGTGCATGCGTACTAGAAGCTCTCACAAGCTTTCACCATTAGCATTTGATCCAGAAATCGAACGAACTTTGCGAGCAAACAGAATTTTGTTAAGGGAAAATACAATTAGCGGTTCACCAACAACACCAATTACACCGATTACACCACTGAGATACATGGATCGGGATCCACCATCACCCACTACGGGTGAACCTACTCCACCATTTATACCAACATCCACTCAACCTTCACCAAATACCACCATTCCAACAAATACCAGCGAACCTACCTTGATTCAAAATGTTACACCAACCAACACCACGCAACCCATTACCACTCAAGAAGAACCAACCATTACTTTTAACCCTGCTACTACTATTCCACCATTGTCCCATTTCTTTCCGGGTGCGGGTCAATCATATTCGAACTTTAAGATAGCACCAAACTCGACCATTGTCCATGCTTCATCATTTCGACCATCAAAACCAGTCGGGTTTTCAGTACTCGACTCTTCCATTTGGGCAATCTTCAGGAATTCAAGGAGATGGTTACGATGAGGGATATGAGGAATTTGCGGGTTTTGATGAAGATGGGTATGCTTATGGGGGTGATGGAGATCAAGGAGAGTTCGGTTACGTGCAAGGCCAACTTCAAGGAATGCTAAGTGTTGGTGGAGTGCCACAACAACAACTTATACCACAACACATTAGGCCAAGGCCACAAGGGCCACAATTGCAACGTCCGGTGCCTTTGCAACAAGTTCGTCCACAGAATGTACAACCTCAATTCCAAAGGCCAATTCAAAACCCACCGATGCCACAACAACAATTTCAACAACCAATTGCACCACAAGGGCATATACTAAGACCAATGGGTCCTGTTCGTCCAAGGGGGCAGTTTGGTGTACCAAGAAGGCATCTTAGAGAACATGCGAGGGGTATTGAAGCGCATTTTAGGCCGGTGATTACTCATAATCCTTCACCGGTGGTTATTCCTCACAACAACCAAGGAAGAACTTTTGAAGTAAGAACAAATTCCTTGCAAAGTTTGCCGAAATATAAGGGTCTAGCAACGAAGGAACCTTATTTCCATTTGGAGGCCTATGATTCAATTTGCAACACTCTTGGAAGTCAAGGTTTTTCGGCCGATGATGTCAAGTTGGTTTTATTTCATTTCTCTTTGGAGGATAAGGCAAAGAAGTGGTTCTACACTTTGCCTTCAGCATCTATTTACACTTGGGCGGAAATGCAACAAATTTTCCTAGATGAGTTTTACACCGCCCAAAAGACCAATGATGTAAGAAAGGGATTGAGGATTTTTCAACAAAAACAAGGCGAAATGTTTCATGAAGCCTTCGAGCGCTTTAATATGATGATCAAGAACTGCCCGCATCATGGAATTGAACTTTGGGAGTTGATGAATGCTTTCCATGAGGGGTTGTGTGCCGAAGATGCGCGTGATCTAATGTCCATCACAAGTGGGACTTTTGGCACAAATTATGAGAATGATGATTGCGAGTTCTTGGAACAAATGGCCATTACTTCGAAGAGAAAAGCTCAAGCATCAAGGAGGGCACGACCGGCCGTTACCCGAACACAAGTGCATGCGGTTGATGATGGTAATGTACAAACTTCTAATCAAATTTATGATGTTTGTGCTATTTGCAATGAAATAGGTCATGCGGCTGAAAATTGCCAAGGAGTGGTGGAAGGGCAATATGAAGAAGTTTATGCGGTACAGGTCAAGGAGGGGGTGGTAGAAACTTCAACATAAACTCTAACACTTACCACCCCGGGTTGAGGAACCACCCAAATTTCCGATATGGGAACCCTTCAAATCAAGCAAACCCGAATTTTCAAGGTAGCCAAGGAAACTATGGTTTGCGCCAACCTTACAATAACCAAAGTGGATATCGAGGTGGGAACAACCAAGGATACCAAAGGCAATATCAAACGGGTCAAGAACAAGGGGGGTCATCGGGTGGAAATGAAATGATGGATATGTTGAAGAGCATGCAAGCGTAAATGCAAAAGAGGAACCAAATGGATGACGCTTGCATACAAAAAGACGAGGCCAGAGACAAAGCGATTCAAACTTTGGCCACCCAAATGGGTCAACTTGCAACCGAAGTGTCAGAATTGAAGAAAAGCAAAGGTCAATTACCAAGCGACACTAAGGTAAACCCGTCTCATAGTACTTCAAGAGGTAATAATGTTAATATTCACCATGTAAGTGTTTTGAGAAGTGGGAAAGAGTATAAAACCAATCCTTCACCGGATTTGGTTGATGGGGTGGTTGAAGATATAACGGGTCAAGATAGTGAGGAAGAAAATGAACCACCTATTGTTTCTTCTAAAAAACCCAATTTTGAAAAACCTGAAATTAATAAAGAAAAAGAAAAGATAAATGAGGGTGAGGGATCTAGTGAAGTACCATTTCCCTCGGCGTTATTAGATCCGGGTAGAAAAAAATTTATTTCAAAATGGGGTCCTCAAAAAGATGAAATTTGGGAGATTTTTAAACAGGTAAAAATTAATCTTCCTCTACTTGAAGCAATCAGACAGGTACCCGCTTACGCCAAGTTTTTAAAAGAATTGTGTACCCAAAAGAGGCAACAAAAAGTGCCTAAACTGGTTGACTTGACGGAGTGGGTAAGTGCGGTCTTGAAAGGAGATCTTCCTCCTAAGTTACAAGATCCGGGAACGCCTCTAATAAACATCCCAAGTTGGAAATTTTCAAACCGCAAGGGCGTTATTGGATCTTGGAGCCGGAGTAAGTATCCTACCGGGGGGTTATATGACCAATACGATTTTGGTCCATTGAAGCGGGTTGAGACAACGGTTGTACTAGCCGATTTGTCTCACAAACTTCCCCGGGGTATCGTACGGGATGTGATAGTTAAGGTTGATGAGTTTTATTATCCCGTGGATTTTCTTGTGCTAGATTACTCATCCGCGGACCCAATTCGACAACAAAATGTTATTTTGGGTTGGCCGTTTCTGAACACCGCACATGCCGTTATTGATTGTCGATATGGTACGATCGACATGACATTCGGTTATAGAAAGATGAGATTAAATGTTTTTACTAATGGTACTAACGTTTATGGTGATGAGTGTTTTCTAGCAGATTTCATAGATGGATACGACCCGAAGGAATTCGAAGAAGAGATTTTGGGTTCTTGTGTTTGTGATGTGTCTTTGCAGGTGCATGCATGCGAGTTGGAAAATGAAGAGAAGGAGCAAGAGGCTCTTGCGGTAAAAGAAGGACGACCACCATGGACCCACCAAACGGATGCCTTACCGGTGGAAATCGATTCGGGTACAAAGCCTTCCTTGGAATGTCCACCAAGTGTGGAATTGAAAGAGCTACCAAAGCACCTAAAGTATGAATTTTTGGGGGAGAATGACACTTTACCGGTGATCATTGCTTCCAATTTGGCGGTAGCTCAAGAGGAGGAATTAATACGGGTGTTGAAGGCTCACAAGGCTGCAATTGGGTGGACGATAGCCGATTTAAAAGGTATTAGTCCATCCATTGTGATGCACAAAATCATTACAAGTGAAGATGCAAAGCCGACCCGTGAAACACAAAGAAGGTTGAACCCAAATTTGAGAGAGGTGGTCAAGAAAGAAGTTATCAAGTGGTTGGATGCGGGGATCATTTATCCCATTTCGGACAGTGCGTGGGTAAGTCCGACTCAGGTAGTGCCTAAAAAATCCGGCATCCAGGTAATAAAAGACGAGCAAGGTGAGCAAATCGCCACCCGCCCGGGTGGCGAGTTTGCATTGATTATAGAAAATTAAACGCCGCTACCTCCAAAGACCACTTCCCGTTACCCTTCATTGACCAAATAATTGAAAAACTTTCCGGTCAAAAATATTATTGTTTTTTGGATGGGTACTCGGGATATAACCAAATTGCTATTCACCCGGATGACCAACACAAAACCACGTTTACATGTCCATATGGTACATTTGCTTTTCGGCGAATGCCATTTGGACTATGTAACGCCCCCGCCACGTTCCAAAGATGTATGATGAGTATATTTTCGGACATGGTCGGGGAATCTCTTGAAGTGTTTATGGATGATTTTTCCATTTTTGGGCCAAGTTTTGACTCTTGTCTCGAAGAGTTAGAAAATGTTTTGAAAAGGTGTGTGGAGACAAACTTGGTCCTAAGTTGGGAAAAGAGAGGGTATTGTGTTGGGGCACGTGATATCGGACCGGGGAATGGAGGTAGACAAAGCAAAGATTCGGGTAATTTCATCTCTAAAAGAATGTTAAGGGGGTGAGATCATTTTTGGGACATGCGGGGTTTTATAGAAGGTTTATTAAGGGTTTTAGTGTAATTACAAAACCTTTATGCAACTTATTATTGAAAGATGTTCCATTTGATTTTACTGACGAATGTTTGCAAGCGTTTCATGTTTTGAAGGAACAGTTGGTGAAGGCTCCTATCTTGCAACCACCGGATTGGTCAAAGCCGTTCGAGATTATGTGTGATGCTAGAGACACGACCATTGGAGCGGTTTTGGGTCAAAGGGTCGATAAAAAGCCGGTGGTGATCTATTATGCAAGCAAAACTTTGTCTGAGGCGCAACTAAATTACACCACAACCGAAAAAGAATTATTAGCGGTGGTGTATGCCTTGGACAAGTTTAGATCTTACATTTGGGGGAGCAAGGTGATCGTGTACTCGGATCATAATGCGGTTCGATACTTAATGGAAAAGAAGGATGCAAAGCCCCGGTTGATCCGTTAGGTGCTTTTGTTGCAAGAATTTGATCTTGAGATTCGGGACAAAAAGGGATGTGAAAATGTTGTTGCGGATCATTTGTCCCGGATCCCATTGGAAGATGTTGACGACCCGAGTGAGATTAATGAACGGTTTCCCGACGAGCAATTGTTAGCCGTATCTACTTTTGTTGTACCTTGGTATGCCCACTATATGAACTATTTGGCCAAGGGTGCAATTCTGAATCATTGGACGAAGAAGAGACGACAACAATTTCTTAGTCAAGTGAAGCAATATATATGGGATGAACAGGACTTGTTCAAAATCGGACCCGATCAAGTGATACGAAGATGTGTTCCCGAAACCGAAGTTTTAGAGATTTTGACCCATGCTCATTCATCGGCATGTGGATGGCATTTTAGTGGGAACAAGACGGGTTATCGGGTGTTATCTAGTGGGTTTTATTGGCCCATGATTTTCAAGGATTCCTGCGAGTATGCCCGAAATTGCATAAATTGTCAAAGAATGGGAAGCATTACGAAACGGGATGAAATGCCGTTACAACCAATTTTGGTAGTGGAAGTGTTTGATGTTTGGGGAATAGACTTCATGGGTCCTTTTCCAAATTCAAATGGATTCTTGTATATATTGGTTGCGGTTGACTACGTTTCCAAATGGATTGAAGCTATCGCTACGAGAACTAACGATCACTCTGTTGTATGTAAGTTTGTGCAATCCAATATTTTTGCTCGATTCGGTGTGCCCAGGGTGATAATAAGTGATGGCGGTTCACATTTCAAGAACTTCAATTTTGGGAAATTGTTAAAAAGGTACAATGTGAACAACCGCGTTGCTACACCGTACCATCCGCAAACGAGTGGTCAAGTGGAAGTGTCTAACCGACAAATTAAAGAGATTTTAATAAGACGGTAAGAACTGACAGAAAAGATTGGTCAAGCAAGCTTGATGATGCGTTGTGGGCTTATCGAACGGCATACAAAACTCCACTTGATACAACTCCTCATCGAATGGTGTACGGAAAAGGGTGTCATTTGCCTATGGAGTTAGCACATCGGGCATATTGGGCGATTAAAACGGTGAATGCAAACTATGACGAAGCGGGTCGGGCGAGAAAGTTACAATTGAATGAGATTGAGGAAATACGGGATCAAGCCTATGAGTGTGCATCCGCATATAAAGATAAACTGAAGAAAGTTCATGATGCAAAAATAAAGAAAAAGAATTTCGAAGTGGGTCAAAAGGTGTGGTTATACAATTCAAGGTTGAAAATGTTCGGGGGGAAACTCAAAAGCAAGTGTATGAGTCCTTACGTCATTCGAAGAGTGGGGAGGTTTGGAGATGTTGATATACAAGATGAACAAACAAATAAACAACAAACGATGAACGGGCATCGGCTCAAACCATACTTAGAAGGTAACGATATCAACAATCTCGAGCTCGACAAAGTGGGGTACATTTTACGCCTAGTGGATGACGAAGAAACGTGAAAGAGGCCCAGGTTTGGTGTTTGTAAATATTTAGTTTAGTTTATTTTGGTTTGAATAAGTTCCGTTTAAACCGGTGTTTGAAACAAGTGTGGGAAATTTTTACGGATTTCCCGAACATAGTGTTAAGGACAACACGGGTTTTTAACGGGGGGTGGTGATAATTTTTCATGTTTTCAAAAATTTAGAAAGGCAATAAAAATTAAGAATTTTATAAGGTAAAAAAGAAAAGAACAAACAAAACATAAAAATTTAGTGATTTTTTTTGGACACCCCTACACATTTGCCCAGTTACCGCCGTAAGCTACGGTAGGGGGGCCGTAGCTTACAGTGGTCATCAATCAAAAAGAGTCTTACGGCCCGGCTCTACTGTTTTACGGTGATATTTTGGAACCCAGGTACCGCCGTAACCTACGGCAAGGCACCGTAGGTTACGGCACCGAGCAAGAATGTGGGGACGTTTGGGGTGCTGGTTGTCGGCAGTTTCATATAAAAAAAATAAAAACGAAAATCAGAAAATAATAATAATAATAATAATAATAATAATAATCATTTTAATAAAAACAAAATCAACAATAACCCCATCCACTCATTTTTATCCATCGACCCTAACCACAAAATTGTTTTCTTCTCCATCTTTCTTCTTCTTCCTCTAGAACCCTAGCCACCATAACCACAAACATCCATATCTTTCTCAAATCTTGTCCAAATCAAGTGATTTTTGGGTCGTTTTTGACTAAAATTTCACAAGCATTCTGATTTTGGGTAAAAATTTGGAAGAAAACCTAATTTCCTTGGTCGAATTTTAGACCCTAGAAGCCGAAAATTTGGGGCTTTTTGTGGGTTTGTGTTTTAAAGTGAAGTGCTTGCTATTCTCATCTTCCATAATTCTAAGGTATGCAATTTCTTGTCAATTGTTGATGTACATTGAGGTCTGTAAGTTTTCATCCTTGTTTTTGCTTACACACTTGCTAGTATATGATAGATGATAGGATTTTGTGAACCATTGAGCGCTATGGGTACTAATGTGTTTGATGTCTAGTGAAAATTTTGAGAAAAAATTCTGATTTATAAGGACATCATGCCGAATTTTTGTTTGAAAGAATGAATTTTTGGTTTTTGTACATTAGCACCCATAACATAAAGCAAGTGTGGGGAAGATTGGGAAGGAGTACTAACTTGATTTGTTTTGTGTGGTTGGTTTTTGAATGTGTGTAGGTATGGTGACGAAAAAAGCGAAAGGAGTTGCAAGTTCGTCTAATGAGCCTCAAGGGGATGATGCACAACAAAAGAGGAGGAGATTGACCCGGGTTGGTGACCCGGACTCGGAGGAGGATGCACCTCCAAGGGGTCCGAAGCCGGATTGGACATCCGGTTCATTGTTAGAACAACCCGCGGAATGGCGAGAGGATCTATTTCACGAACAAATGAACAAGTTAAAACAAAGGGGTGAAGCATTTATTTCTGAAAAAGAGATCCGGGAGGTTGATTTCGGGCCATTTGGGATAACAGCAAAGTTCAAGGAATTGGGTTGGGGTGCAGCTTTGAAGTGTTATGATGGCGAGGTGAAGAAGATGTATGACACTCATATTGAGGAGTGGGTGGCTTCACTCGAATGTCCCCCGTTTAAGGCCCCAAGCAAGATGAGGCTTGTTGGACGGTGTAACGGGGTAAAAGTTGAAATGTCTTATGACTCTTTGCGCAGAATAGCAAAGTTTGACGATGGACCAGCCAATGAGTACATTTACCCGAGTCTTAAAGATCTCTACCACGAGCCCAACCAGCATCCGCAATGGCAAAATATGCTTGACTACCTCTTCCTTCCGGGTACGACACATGGGAAGTTATATAGACGCAACTTGAGAATGGAAGCAAAGTTGTTGTTGACATTGTGCATGTACAATGTTGTTCTGAGGCGGGGTGACAAGATGGAGGTTCGGTTCCAAGAGGTGCCGATCCTATATATGATGATGCATGGTTCTCCCAAGGTTCCATTCTGATTTCTAGTGCTGAATAACATCTGGTTAAGCAAAAATAGTGGGGAAAGAAAGATAATACCTCATTGCCGGTTGATTACGGCGTTGTTGAAAAAATATGGGGCAATTAAAGGCGATGAAAAAGGTTCTTACAAGAGGTTTAGACCATTCGACCTTAAGAATCTGGGGCTAGGTTGGATTTACACGGAATCGGAGAGGTATCATAAGTTGAAAACAGATGGGAGAAGGTGGAGAGCGTTGAAAGTGGATGCGAGACCGTTACGCCCAGGTGAGGCCGATGAGCCCGAAACATCGGATGAAGAGGTGAGTGGAGATGATGACTACCGTGAAGACACGTTCATGGTTGATGCTCAAGTTCAGGGAGCCGGTGTGTAAGCTGGTTATGTGGGGAGTGCATTTGATTATGCACAGCAGGCTTATGATCCATATTGGGCCCACTCGGGGAATATGGGTCAAATTATTGAACAGAGGCGGCCACCCACTTTCGGTGAATGGAGTGAACCAAACCAGATGTTATTTGATCAACAAACGTTTATGGGTGCTAGTATGGAAAGAGCTATCAAACGAAGCTATGATAGAAACGAGAACCGTGCTCATATGTATGCCCATGAAGAAGAAGTGAACAATCGCTACCTAGACGATCGCCAGAGACGCATGCATGATCAGTGGCATGCGGGCCAACCAATTGAAGCGGATCCGCCTCTTGTGGACTACACCACATTGCCACCTAATGATGGTAGTGTATCATATCCCACCCCACCATTATATCATTCGCAATGGGTGGATCCACACGCTATGAGTTATCAGCAGGCGAATCCAAGTGGTGATCAAGGAAGCAGCAGTAGCAGTGGAGCATTTGGCTTTGGTGAGTGGATTGATATGATGACATCCATCTTCGGGCCTCCACAGCCGAAGTACTACTAGCCAGGTCGTATCTTGCTCCTTTGTATATTTAGTATGTTTATTTAGTATGTTTATGTTATGGTTGGGAGGTCGGGTGGTGTTTGATGTTGATATGTTTGTTGGGTTGTGAAAGTTGGTGGTGTCTTTAATAATAAAATAAAAAAATACAAAAAGAAACTTGGGGTTTGAGAGTATAAGCAATTGTTAATGTTTTTGGTTAAAGCGATCTTTCCCTCAAAACCATACATTGGGACAATGTATCCCAAGTGTGGGGATGGGGGAAATTTTTGAGAATTTTAAAATTTTTTTTTGTAAATCCAAGCGAAAATTGTCAAAAATTTGAAAACTTAATATGGTTCCACTTGACACACCGACACCCATTCCTAGTCTTTTCTTGGTGAGGATTTGAGCCACACATGATTGTTATTGATATTTCATTGTTTGAGTGGCGGTGTGTGTTGTGTGTTAATAGAACTTGTATGTGAATTCTTGTTAAATCCTAGAGTTAGTATGCTTTTGAAAATGATAGGGGACTTTTAGGAAGCTTCGTCTAGATGTGTGAGAGTGCGGGATTGGTGGGTTGGACCTCATACTTTACATATATGAGCTTGGTATTGTGAAGGGTGGGGGTTTGGTCTTTAGAAAGCCACGTTTGAGCCTTAAACCATTCGGTTGTGACCCAAGCCTACTTCCCACATAAATTTTACCTATTGAGATAACCCGGTTTAAGAGATTTAGTATGTAGTGTTGATGTTTTTGTATATTTTATTGAAGTTAATTCAAAAAAAATATGAGAAAAATACAAAAAGAAGAATTTAGTTGTGTTAGTAGTTGAAAAGTTGATGATGTCTTGTATATAGTTGATGTTTCTTTGTTTAGTAGTAAAAATAAAACCGGGTCAAATCAATTAGCTCTTTCATATGTATTCCACCATTTCCTACCTTTGCACCTAGCCCCGTTACAACCCGCAAGTCTCTTTTGATTCATAAGCATGCTAGAAATTTGATAGGAGGAAACTTGATTCTTATACAAGCTTATTGTCGCACACACACACATACGCATTGAGTGGTTTAGCATAACATGCTAATTTTTCTTGTCACCGAGAGCTTTTGTGAGGGGTGTGTCTTGTGGTATGATTGAAAGTTAGTAAAAGGACGGCACTCTAGCTTGGTTTGCATGTTTGATTGCTTGAGGGTTGAAGATAGTTTCTGAATTGGTTGCTTGGGACAAGCAATGGGTAAGTGTGGGGATGTGATGGGTGGTCCGTAGGACAACCCTTAAGTGCCTTAAAGAGAATAAAATTCCATACTTTGCCCGGTTAATTGCTCGAACTTGGTAACCACTCTACGTTTGATTATGCAGGTGCAAAAGTGCTCAAAATGCGGGATTTGGGAGGCTTGGATGGGTGCTAGAAGTTGGCGGTGTTGGGATTGAAGAAATAGCGAATTAAATGAAGGAAACAAGGACATACCAACACTCAGCGCCGTAACCTACGACACTTGGCCGTAGGTTACGGCCCCAACCCTTGCAATGAAACCTCCGCCGTAGATCAGGAGAGACGAGCCGTAAAGAACCACTCGGCGCCGTAACCTACGGCACCAGCCGTAGGCTACGGTGCCCTATGTTGACTTCTGAAATTGCTGACCGCCGTAACCTACGGCAGAGGGCCGTAGGTTACGGCACCGACTGGGCTGCATGAGTAACTTATGGCATTTATTGCCATTTTGATGATGCTTTATGATGCTAATCATGGGTATTCGGTTACAGGAGGCAAGAGACGAGTTGGGGAGTATATTTTAGGCAATTGGGAGTGAAGAACATTATCTTTTTCACTAGTTTTCATTGCTTTGATCTTGATGAACATTGAAACTTTTGTTATGATGATTGTCCAAGCCATGTGCGGCTAAACTTATGGTGGTCATCTTTAGTTGAAGGTTTGTTTGAGACGGTTGTGTTTTGATTCCCTATTTCTAGAATGGTAAACTTTATGTATGTCTTGTTTACTATGGTGTTTGATTATTTGCTTGTAAATTGTTGATTCTTATGTTATTCTAAGTTTGAAACCATACGTTCTTGGTGTCGTTGGCAATCGAGATATCATGGGTAGAATTAGGATTGGGTAAGGGTTAATTGGTCATCGGGTAACAACCTCACGTTCTAGGAATCTGAGTACTGTGTTCCCTTTTATCACAACAAATAATTACACATGAACTATGTCTATGTAGTTCTTTCTAGTAGATGATAGCACAACCGTTGAAGCAAACCGGAAACTAAAGATGGTCATTTGTCTCTCAATTGTTTACAACCAACATTTTCATTTTGCAATTAAATAGTAATCTTAGTTTTAAAAACCGAATCAATCAATCCAACTCTTAAATTTTATTTTCTTGCAATTAGCTTAATTTAGTTAACTTAGAGAAACACTTTAAATAACACATATTCCACAAACTCCCTGTGTTCGATACCCACTTGCCACTAACTATTTAGTAGTAATTGGATTAAATTTGATTGTGACCACGACATCACGTCAGCTGTCACAAAGGAGACAGTTTTCTAGTAGTGTTCATTACCACATTGAACATTCAATCATGTAAAACATTCATCACACAAAATCATTATTCAATAATGTTGGTGCACTAACCGGTTATTGTCTAGCACCGATGTATGTAGGAGATGATACAACAAGCTTCTGAAATGACAGTTGGAGATTATCTTGAAAGCTTTCGTCGAGAATTAGAAGAAAAGAGGAGATTTTGTGTGTTTTCTTTAGGGTTTTTAGAGAGAGAAAGTAGAGAGGGGGAGGGGAATGTTTTGGGGATTGGTGCCCTAAAATCTTGTTGCCAATAATTCCCTGATGTCGGCTGATGTTAGAGTATTTACACAAGTCCTTTCACTTGAGTATATGCACCTCTTTTGAGTGTGCGGACACTCTAGATCAACTGATGGGCTCCCCAGGGTTGAACCTAGGTTCAAAAGGAGAAGTGTGCTGGCCCAAAAAAGGGGTGAGTGTACGAGGCCATGAGGAACTATGCGGTGAAACATCTGGTTGCACACTTTGGCATTCGGTTGGGTTGGATGTTTATCTAAACCTTGTTCTAAATTAAAACATGTACACATATTGAGCCATAATTGTATTAAAATTTTCATTCATTACTTCAAACAATATCTTCACAAAGTCATAGCATATCTACATATATATATATATATATATAGGGTAGGGATATGGTAAAAAGTGTCTAAAATGTAAGAAGGATAAGAAGTGTTTTAAACCATTGGATATTTGATCTAATGGTTGAGATCAATAGGGTATAAAAATGTAAATTGTGTTTTAATTAGAGGGACCTTATGTAAAATTGAAGGGCAATAGTGTCTTTTTCAATGTTTGAAATATGGTAACCATATCATACACGACCAAAAACTCCTAAATTCACTCATTTTTCCTTAAATATCGGAATTAATGATTCACCTTAATTGTAGGAGGTCTTTGGTTGCATATTCGTCATACATTATCATAAAGAGAACTGTAATCAGATTCATGGCGTGGTGTTTTCAAACAACTGGATAAAATTGACTATGATTCAAGTCATGGTGTTTTATCTGGAGACATTATTCATGGCGTGGTGTTTTAAACATCTATGATTCAAGTCATGGTGTTTTATCTGGAGACATTGTTCATGGCGTGGTGTTTTAAACATCTATGATTCAAGTCATGGGTTTTTATCAATACAAAACATTCCCAGATTTTAAAACACCATGACTATGATTCAAGTCATGGTGTTTTATCTGGAGACATTGTTCATGGCGTGGTGTTTTAAACATCTATGATTCAAGTCATGGTGTTTTATCTAGAGACATTGTTCATGGCGTAGTGTTTTATCAATACAAAACATTCCTAGATTTTAAAACACCATGACTATGATTCAAGTCATGGTGTTTTATCTGGAGACATTGTTCATGGCGTGGTGTTTTAAACATCTATGATTCAAGTCATGGTGTTTTATCAATACAAAACATTCCCAGATTTTAAAACACCATGACTATGATTCAAGTCATGGTGTTTTATCTGGAGACATTGTTCATGGCGTGGTGTTTTAAACATCTATGATTCAAGTCATGGTGTTTTATCTGGAATCCAAAAAACATTGTATAAGGTTTTTGCGAAAGATGTTGTGGGGTTGTGTCGAAAAGATAAGAACAGAAAGGGTGTTACGGTGTGTCATGGTGGTGAGAAGGTGTTTCACCGGAGAGAAGGGAGGGGATTTTGTGGGTGTCGGCTTGCCAGAAATACGGCCGGAGAAGGTCGTTGGACTTTACTTCGGTGACCGGAGTCTAGAGAGAGGCAGATTGTTTCATCTTGGGGGCTATGGTTTTGGTGGGGATGAGGGAGAAAGAATCGTAAGAAATAATATGTTTCCTAAAATTTCTCCTAAAAAAGTTAACACATGATCTAATTTCCTTTAATTGACTTTAACTACTATTAAGAGTAAATTACATTATTACCCTTATTCATTAATATAATTGATGGACACATGTCAACACCAGATTATTTCTTACACTTCTCACACTTTAGCCACTTTTTACAGGATCCTTTACCTATATATATATATATATATATATATTTATATATATATATATATATATATATATATAGGGGGCTGCTAGAATGAAAACCACCTCGAGTTGTAAGAACCGCGAGAACTACACCCCACGGGTGGGCGTTCACCACGATTTTTTTTTACAACTAGATGTGTAAATTATAAACACAGCCGTAAAAAAAAAAATTTAAACGCCGCGGCCGAGGGGGTAGTTTTTTACACCACAAGTTTGGTGTTTTTAATTTTTTTTCTTTTTTCTTTTTTTTTCACCAAACTTGTGGTGTAAAAAACTACCCCCCGGGCGCGACGTTTAAAATTTTTTTTTACGGCTGTGTTTATAATTTACACATCTAGTTGTAAAAAAAAATCGTGGTGAACGCCCACCCGTGGGGTGTAGTTCTCGCGGTTCTTACAACTCGAGGTGGTTTTCATTCTAGCGGCTCCCTATATATATATATAGGGGATGGTTCAAATGAAAATCACTTTTATTGTGAAAACTCGAAAACTAACTAAAAAAAGCCTAAAAAACACACAAATTTTTTTTTCAATTTTTTTTATAAAAATCGCTAGTTTTTATATATAAAAAAAACTTTTTTTCAAAAAAAAAAAAATTTGTGTACTGCACATGTGTAATAATACACATGTGTAGTACACATACATATGTGCAGTATTACACATGTGCACTACACAAAAATTTTTTTTTTTTTTTTGAAATTTTTTTTATATTAAAAAAGAATTAATTACATAGTTAGTCCCTGTGCTTTGCACAAAATAACATACTTAGGTACTAATAGTTTAAAATCACATTCTAGGGTATTAACTTTTCATTTTGTAACGTTTGGAGGTATTAACTTCTAGGGTATTAACATAGTAAGTCCCTGTGGTTTGCACAAAATAACATACTTAGGTACTAATAGAATGTGATTTTAAACCTACAAATAACGTTAATACCTCCAAACGTTACAAAATGAAAAGTTAATACCCTAGAATGTGATTTTAAACTATTAGTACCTAAGTATGTTACTTTGTGCAAACCACAGGGACTAACTATGTAATTAACTCTATTAAAAAACCTGCGAAATTTTGATTGCAAAAAAAAAAAATTTTGTATGTTTTTTTGGCTTTTTTTAATTAGTTTTCGAGTTTTCACAATAACTAGTGGTTTTCATTTGAACCTTCCCCTATATATATATATATATATATATATATATATATATATATATATATATATATATATATATATATATATATATATATACTAGTCTAAGATCCCGCGAGTTTCGGGGGTGGCTTAACACAAACATATAATATCTACTGGCATTGAAGCCCATTTAGATCATCATTGTTGTTTTATTTGTAAGTTTGTCATCTTTTTCTAATATTAGTAATAGTTTATGTACTTGTCTACTACATGGGTTACAAAATGTCAAATATATAATTTATAAGTTAGTAAATAATATTACAAAATGTTGCATTAAATATGTAAAAAATTAACTACAATTAATTCATAAACAAATGAACAAATCTTAAGTCTTTGGATATTTCCATATATACTGCATTTGTTATGTTATTTGTAATTAATAATAGGTTAGAAACTCGTGTATTACACGGGTTGGACAATAAAAACGATAAATTTTATACAACATATTTGTAGGGAGTTTTGGGGAATAATATGTATAAAATGTTAGCGAACAGTATTGTGGATATATATACAATAGGCCTCTAAACAATTACCAATTGCTTTATGATATGAAAGGTAAGAGTAATTATTAATATTTCATAATTGGCAGTTTAGCAATGAGGCTCATCATGATAACACTACAAAATCAGCCACAGATCATATTCTTGAGTTAGATTAAAATTTAAAAAAAAAAACGAAGATGATTATTACTCAAATAATTTAATTAATTACAAATTTGAAGTTAATCTGATCAACATGCATCATAATTAATTTATTCTGTAATGATATAATAATGTTATTACAAAAGTATATCATAAATAAATATTTCTTTTCAAATGTGGGTAAAAGTAGAAGATCATCAAAAATAACTTACAATATATGATGGTAATCAATACCCCTCAAACAAAAAGAATATCAAACTAATGATCCTTCACTGCATTTATCCGGATTTATCCATCCTGAACTAAAATAGTATTTATCATCTTCTTTTTTATTTGTCTAAGAATGCCCCGGTTGCTTTTTTACCAACCAAAGAGAGCTTTATTTAACCAACAATAATAGGCTTTTCCTGGATACACCTTCAATGGTGGGACTTTATCATATCACCTTGAAACACATCATCTTTAACCTCTTTCAACTCAGCTCACAATCATCCTAAAACACATAAATATTATATATGGTTAACAATACACATATTCACAATTTCAAGCTATTGTAAGTCTAAGCATACCAACCCTTTAACCAGTATGTTACCCAACTTTTTCACACAACCTTTTGTTAATTAACTCATTAAAACATATCCCTTTAAATCCAATTCAAAACAGCACTGGAGGTCACCTAAACGGGACATCCGACTACTTAAATTATACGCGTCAATATACGAATTGATAAACCCTTCCAAGTCAATAAACTCTTTTTACATGATCAGCCGCAATAATATTTAAAAACAATTAGAAAGGAGGGGTTATGAACTCACCTCAAGTGTTTGGACCGAAACCCCCAAACTGTCATTCACCAAAGCTTGCAACTGACCACAACAACCCCTACAGCCCTGTCCTTGGTTTATCAGCCTTAAAATCACCTCTTATAAGTTTTGTGACAGCCTCCAATGACACCTTGATTGTTTTCCTCAAACCTGCTTATGACATGTGACTCTTACGCGACTATCGGCCACAAACCAAATCTGAAACACCCGATTTAACAGACACAAAAAACTATCAGATTCGACTTTACACTCGCCTATAACCTGTTCGATCAAATGCGCAACAGAAGCGTGGTTCATCAGAATAGTTGGTGATGCTGCTTAATTTTAACAATAAAATAAGCATAATATTCAGAATAGAAATTCATCAAATTTCTACAGCGAAAGAGCAGATCATCATAAAGCATATCATTTTTCATAGACCATGTTTAATTAACAAAATACAAAATTAAAGCCCTAACTAACCTTCATTTGCATCTGTCTCGGCTGCTCCTATTATCAGGCATCTTCTACATGATATTCAAATAAAAAATAAACAAAGTTTAGAATTTAGATAAGCAGGTAATGGCTTGAAACAGAAATCGCCTAATCTCCACACCTAGTTTGTATACTTAGCTGTAGAAATTGTACCTCTCGGACAGACTGTTTGAATCTGGCTAGTGGCATGACAAATAAATCAATCCACCACCACCACCGTTAATCCAAAGAGTAAACCCTTTGTCAATCGATCGAATTAGCGTAAAACCAATATCCACCAAATGATACCTTCACAAATCAACAATACGGAATAAAAATTGAATAACTACAAAATTCAAAATAAAACCACAACCAAACATACCTTTGAAACAATTACTTGACGCCTCGGAAATCCAAGTTACACCGATCTGCAACCAACGTCCGATCAAAGCAGGCCAAGCCTGTTAGGGTTCGTTGAAATTGGGTTAGTTAAAACTTTAAATCAATAGATTTAGGGTATACCAGTGGATGAAATCGTTGCCAAGCCTGTTAGGGTTCATTCAACAAAGGAACCTTCGACTGAAACTATAAACATGGATATGAAATCATAACAGATGATAACATTATTTTTATAAGAAGAAATAAATAAATCAGAGACTTCATTTTGCAATCCACACAAACTTCATGAAGAAAAAGTAGTGTAAACCTACCTGATGAATCGACGTAAACGAATATGAAATCAACATTGAGTATGAAATCTGGAAGTGAATCGGTAGGTTTTAGGAAAGTCTTTGTTTTACGATTGAAGAAGAAAGATAAAGGTTTAGGGTTTTTCGATCGGTGTGAAAACAGAAATCCCACGTACCTGCGTTATACAGTTGAAGATGAAGATGTTAGGTTTTGATGATGTAGAAGATGAGATCAGAAACTTACCATTTGATTTGCTATGGAAGAACGAAGATGGAGGCTGGGAGATTAGGGTTTCTGTAAGTTTTGGAAGGTGGTTTGAGAGAAGATGAGAGAATGATTGTGTGTGATTTAGGAAATTATTTGGTGTGAGATAAAAGCAGGATATCATACAATACGTTTCTTCAATTGCCGCTCAAATGAAGAAGTGGAGAAACAATCAGATGCCACGTGGCAATAAATGGTTTAAGAAGATGCCATATGGCCTAAGATTGTTTTGTTTTATTATAAGGTATAGATAAGTGAAATGTATCGAAAAACCCGAAGTGTCACCATACAGGAAATTAAATATATTAGTTCTTTTTAAATATAGGGGAATTGGCCTGTAATAATTCCAACGAGACGTCATTGACCATTGTCAGTCCTACCTTTGAATATTCCCCAATGCCAGTCCCACCTTTCACCTATTTCACCTATTTTTCATCCACCGGTTCTTAGTTAAAAAAACTTAACGGAGTTAAGTTTTTTCCAAATTATAAACTGACATATTAGGGTTTTTTATCAGAACGAGGATACGAGTCTATTGATGTAAAACTTACTTCGAAACGGTGCTCCAAACGACTTGATTTTTGTTAATTGGAAGTTTAAACACCCAAATTGAAACACCGTTTTCATCATTTGGAGCACAATTTCAAGGTAAGTTTACATCATTCAACTAGTTCCGCCCTAAAGAAACTGATTCATCTCCGATCTAGCACTTCAAAAATTCCTCTTGACCTACTCAAACAAAGAAATTACCTCTAACTTTAATATTCAAATAATAATTAATCCCATGCATATCTATACCTTATAATAAAGCAAAACCATCTTAGGCCACTTGGCCTTCTCTTAGCCTATTATGATCCACGTGGCAATGATACGCTCCCTTAATTCTTGGTTTGAGCGGCAAAACAAACACTGAAGACAACTTTCTCCTTTACCTCTTCGGTAATACGTTTCCCTCTCATACCCTTTTCTCCAAAATATTGTTTCCAAACATAAAAACCTTTTCTTTCTACATGATTCTTCAAGTAAAAAAAACCCTAGATCTAACTATATTTTCATTGCTGATTGCCGATGGCGATGCTTATCTCAAACAATTAATCTGCAGATTTCTTTCATATATTGCTTCTTGAAGTCGGTAATTTTGTGCCCTGAATCCATATTCATGTTAAATCAAGTGTTTATTTGCTTAGATGTTATGAAATTAAAACGATTTGGTTTTTGTTTATGTTCGATAATCATTATTATTCTAGAGATTTAAAACCCTAACTGTATTTTAGGTTCCGATTGACAGTTTCAGTCTCCAGCGAGGTTTCCGGCTAGCTCTGGTGAGGGGGTGCCTGGATTGAAGGAGTGTCTTTTTTTGTGTTATGATATATTATTTTTTATGTTTTGTTTTTCAGTAGTCATTTTGTGGGTATATCACCAATAGATGGATGGAATATGTACATGAATCTGGAAAAGGATGGACAGTCGCTTTTTAGTTTTATTCCCATGTTCTTAAATTCCAAAATGGAGTCCAGGGGGATTTAGGGGGATTTGAATATATACTGTAGACAATCAATAAAGTAGTTATCTCTAATTTGTATGTTCATATATATCATTTGTTATAGTTATCTCTAATTTTTGTATTGGTTTAACCTTTTTTTTCATAATGTGCCTTTTTGTTTGACTTTTCATCACAGGAAGCTAAAGAGATTTGGCTCACCACCTTGAAGTTGGAAGTTCCACTAATTAACATCACAGTCACAGTTTGTTCACTAACTTCTGCTTTAGTTACTGGATGTTTTTGATGTTGAAGCCGCTGGTTTTGATTTTGTTAACCAGATTTACATGTTCACCCCCCCCCCTAAAAAAAACTCTATTTTTTCATCTACATACAATTGTATCGACTATCGCTTTCCTACGGTTGGTAACCATTGTTTCATTAAATCTTTGAATAATAGTATATATAGACGTGTGTTTGATTTTGGCATTGTTTTGGTAATTTATTTTCGTGTTGCGATTCGTATTAGCATGTTCTAATGCCTTTAACTGATTTACTTTATAGTTTAGCAGTGGAGGGAAGGATTCCAATAGTGGCGATGTCGTCGAACAGAGGAATCCATATGCAAAATGTAGAATGCATCTTTTGCAACGACGGGTTATCTATTAATTATCGGCAGGTTTGCGGAAGGAGTATGGTAACACATAAAAAAGTTTGATGAATATACCCTTGGGCCAAAACAGTGATACAATTTGTGAAAAAAATGAGTATGAACGACTTGGATTTTTCAGCGGCTTGGAGAAGATTGATTCATGCAGTCTATGCTTTAACGATGTCGAGAATATGGGAAACAAGAAATGGGAAAGTGTTCAAAGCACGCTTACATGAGAAGTCATTTGTTCTTGAGGTATGTCGTTTTAAAACACACACACATAACTACACCATAGACAAAATAATTTTAATACACTGGGGATATTTTGGTAATTTCTTTAAAGATATAGTTATAATATGAGACATATTCTACTCTCTATGTGCCAGGTCAAAACATGATATATGAAATCACCTGCACTTGCAGCCAAACATGATGTTGTAGTGGCTGGAACAAATATTGGGGGGCCTGAGAAGTGATTTCTGATGTCTAATTCTTATATTGATATGGATTAGAGCAAGCACATTTTTACTATTTAAAATATGGTATGACCATTGTTATATTCCTATATGCTATATTTTTTACCAAAATTTTCGCGTACCATGGTACAAGCAAAGTTATTAAAACCAAGTTTTTTTAAGAATTTTTTAAAATGTTCATTTGGAACGTACCAATGGGAGTGTTTCGAGTTTGACAAATTCACAGTTGGAACTGAGGTGTGTAACATCTATCTCATTCAACTTTCTATCTCTCAATCACATTTAAAATTACAAATGATGAAACCATACATTTGATTGCGAATTGCAGGAAACTGGAAAGAAGCTAGCTGAACTCAGTGGAAAGGGGGTAACACCAACTATCTCATTCAACTTTTTTAGACATGTTGATAGGTTTTCATTTTGTAGAAACGGGTCAGGCCGGGTTAGGAGTTACAAATGAAAGTTTTAGTTTCTTTAAAATGGCTTTATATATTTATCTAATTTGTACTTAAATTGTTCTTTAAATTAGCATTAGAGATGAGTTAAGAGGGGAAGAAATTCATGTTGGCTGTTACATTTCATCAGATGATCATTATCCACCTCTAATTCCAGCAGCAGCAGAAAAGTCATAATCAAGGGTACTGGCATGAAGGAAGAAACTCAATATAGAGTCGTTAAGATCGGCATTAATGTGATTAATCGTCGTTAAAACGTGAAGCCTAAATTTGGAAAGGCCTAGAACAAAAATGATGATCTACAGGGACTTCGATGTCAGTAGATATTATATGTTTGTGTTAAGCCACCTGCGTAATTCGCGGGATCTTATGTAACGCCCTGCGTTTTCATAATTTCCCTATTTAGAAACCATTGCTTGGATTTCTATTTTTGGAAACTTTGTATTCTTGTAATCGTTCCTTTCTTTGTAATCATTATCAAACCGAGACTTGGATCATTAATGAAGCTTGTATCTTGTTACACTTATGTTATACACACACTCTATGTATGCTCGTATGTTTGACTTCGTGAATCAATCAATGTCTAATTGTTATTCTTGGAAACTATGTGCGAAACTTATAATTAAACTAAACTTATGCATTGAACGTGTTTTGAACGAGAACGATACTTAATTTCGACATTCATGCACTCAATTATACTTGGTTTATGATAAACATACTTGTCTTGCCCTTAAACAATGCTTATATGACAAGAACATCCCCTAAAAACTCTTAAAAACCCTAAACTATGAACTACAGGGGCCAAATTGTCATTTTTCAAACTTAATCCAGAAAATTGGACCCCGTCGCGTAGCGCGACGGGTATGGGGCTTGATGCTCGCGCTACGCAAGCCCCTGTTTTCGGCAGATTGTGTTTTCTTTCAAATTTTGCACGAAATCCAACTCTCCAACCTCACCCAATCACCTTTAATCCACCTCTAATCACCTCCAATCACCTTCTAACTCATTTATTATAAATACCCACCTTCTCCAACCCATTTTACACTTTCACAACTCCTAAATCTTCACTAAATTGCTCTCTAATCAGCTGAGAATCTGAGTTTTGGACAGATTCGTGAAGCTTCACAAAAGTGAGTGTAACTTGTTCATTTCTCAACCAAATCACTTGGTTCTTCTTCCTAATGCTTTGTTATGTCCTTGGGTTCGAATCCTTGGTTTTTCTTTGGAAGAATCATGCTTGGATTTGCCCTAAAATGGACTAAAACTTTCTGTTTGTTTTATACTATTCAAATGACATGTTATTTCTTATCCAACTTGTGTCTAACACATCTCAAACCAATGTCCTAATGCTTACAACCCCTCTTATGGTTGGTTAAGCTTAAAAACATGGTTGAGACATCTAAATCAGAGGTTAAAACCTCATAAACTTTCTGTTTTAATTAGGGATTATACCCACAAGTAGTGTACAAGTGTGAAACTTGTTGAATGTGTGATGGTTGGATTAGCTTGGGCTATCCTTCATAAGAATCCACTCATTACTTGATGTTTTGCTATAGATTAGTTGTTGTTAATACCTTGATACTTGTATGTTCATGACCGTCCTTGTTGTTTATAACAACAAGTGTAGTGGTGAACAATAGAGGTGCCTAAATGGAAGCTCGTTCTTCCTACCTCATGTATGTATTCTATGACACAAAGAGGTACCTAAATGGAGACATTAATCTCCTACCTCATGCTTGAATCATAAGACTTGTAAAACTATATAATATCTAAGTTATTCTATATGTATACATCTAAGTAACTAAGACTTGATGATGACTTAATGGTTATTTGTTAAGTGGACGTTACATCATCTATGACCATGCCCTTGTTACGACTCTAATGGATCTTAGAATCCATGAAATCATACCAACTCTTTTGAGTTTCAATAGTGTCAAGAACAAGAGTTATGTGTACAAGATGATTATTTTCACCATGTTACTTTCTTTATATTTTAAAAACTCCGAATCTATAATCTTCCGTATACGCCAAACTCACACACCTACGTTTCCTTGTGTAGAAGGACAAGGTGCTCCAAACTAACTCATCTACAAACTTGCTCTCGGAACTTCAAGTCACCACTTGTAAACCGTGAGTATACTCGAACCCATTTCTACTTTTAACACCTTGGGTGCAACATGTATTCTATATTAAACGCACACGACACTTGAAACTTATTTGAAACTTACTCTATCCATTTAAACATGAAACATGAAACTTGTGAATCTTGAGACTTTTTGTGCAATGTGAACGTTTAATTCTTGTGTGTAGTTCCGCCTTAACAATAGTAGCGCTATAGGAGTAATGCACCTCCCCGTTAGTCTTTGGGGTATTGTTAGGAGGAGACATAACAACCTCCCGTTAAACTTTGGGTTAGGTACTTTAAACGCATTGGGAAACTTGGGCTATCACTTGGACTACGTAAACTAGCACGTTGAAACTATTTTGTTATGTTCATGTTGGATATGAGTTTTTATTCTATTATGCTATGTAAACAAACTTGTATACTCGCTCTTTGCTTTTGCATTGAAACTCTATTTTAATACATGTTGCAGGTTGATTATTGAAGTATGGATGATTCATGAAACAAGTTTAGGGTGGACTAGATACACACCTAGATTAATCTATCATTTTGTTTGTTATGTAATGTTATGAAACAAAGTTGTTATTTCCTTTTGAATTATGTATGACATTTAGTTTTGAAATGAAATTTGAATTTAAATTAATTATTGTCACATAGTGTTATGACGTTTTGAGCAATCTACACACTTCGTCTCATCCCGATGTTTCCACCATCGGTTGGGGTGTGACAGATTGGTATCAGAGCCATAACTATAGGGAATTTGGAAAATTGCCATGCTTTTGCCCTAATCTATAGTTCTAGGAATTTTGCCTCTTATTTGTTGTTTAAAACATTTGTACTCTACCTTACATGCTTCCTAGCTACACTTCTTGTTATTAAAATTATATGCCTTTCCTAAGGCTAACACGAATACACTTATGCTATTTTATACTCTTGTAACACCAACGAGACAACTTTACCAAAATAGGCGTGAAACCCACAATTTGGTAAACGACTCTCATTCTACCTTTGATCTATTTTTTGCACGAAATTTCACCATTAAGCTAGGAGTGACATCCACAACTTAATGGTAATTTCCATTTCAACTCTAGTGGACCCTCGTCATAGTGTCAAAATTTATTTTGGCCGACGAGTACCAACCACATTTAGGGTACGAAATCGTCAAGTTAGGGGTGAAACCCGCATCTTGTCGATTAAGTCCCATTCCTTGATTTTTATTCTCGCCAAAGTCCCGAATGTTCCAACCATTTAGAGATGTGTAGTAACCGGAAGGGTAAGATACCGTTAATCGCTTCTCGACGAGAGTATCTTACTTATAGGCCAAAGCACAATATCTCTAAATCGAAAGGACTTTCGACCCACTTTGGAATTGTCGACGTTTCTATACCCGAAACATTCCTATGTTTTATTGAGGCTCTCTTTTATGTAACTCAATTTATATGTGATTTTATACTTGAACGTTCTTCCATTTCGAAATGTCGTATTAATCATTTCGCACGTTATCGCAATCACAAACAATAATAATCCCTCGTGAACAAACTAAATTTACAATGCTTTCATTTATTCATGTTATGTGGAATTCATGATTATGCTATATGAGACATTTAAACTTTTATACTATGCAAATCAACCTGAATCTTTACGTTATGTGACCCTTTATGCTATGTGATCAATTTCATTTTATTAAACAAACATTATGACCAAGTCTCATCTACTCCCTCTTTTCGAATTCGAATTTTTTTTTAAATTTTCATTTTCTACGCATATATCGTACAAATACTTTATCGTACATTTATACATTATTTACATGCATGACTTCACATAATCTTATTTATACCCCCTTGTAACAATAAATGGAGACATATCATCAAGGTGGGAGTGATTTCCTTACCTTGACGACTAACTCCGTTTCTTTTCTCATCTTTGTGACAACTCGAACTTTAGACTTGCTTGATGTAACGTTTGTGCACGATACGTGATTTTATAAACCCAAATGATTAATTGATTACATGATTTATGCATTATGTGTGTATGTATGTCGTATGTTTGTGAACCGAGTACACAAGCCCTTTGGGCCACTCCTTGTTCTCGGGTCCATTAGACAACCGAGTGGGCTCGGCCCACTCCCCACTCGCAACACACAAAACCAAGTTAGGGGTTTTGTTTTACCACTTTTGCAAATCACACACACACACACAAACCCTAGAAGCTTTGCTCTCTATCTCTCTCTCGGCGGGATTAGGAACCGGAGCACAAGGCCACCCGATCACCCTATTGTTCGGATCACATCTCGTTACTTGTAATCGGTTAGTATGATGTTTATGCTTTTGTGTTAAATGATGTTTGATTACATGCTTAGATCGAACCGATTGGAATTTGCATGATGATGAACTAGGACCGGTTAGATCATGTGGTTATGTTTGGTCCTCGAATTGATTTGTATATAATCAGGTTGTAGTTATGATTAGCTTAGAACTGAATGTATTGATATATATAGAAATCGGCTGTTTTAATGATCAAGTAATCGGCTATAGTATGCATCGGGTTAGCTTGAATGTTGGTTTGTTGATGAATTGTTAGATGTGTTCATGCATGGTATAATTAGGGTTTTTATGATATTGTGTTGAAATTGTTATGTTTGATCGATATCATGCTAATGATTTGTGGAAAATTATGTTAATTGATTTGGTACAGAACTGACCAAAACTGTTAGCTGAAATCACGGGATTTAATTGACTAAAATTGTGGAAATCAGTTACACGTCCGGTTGCGACTCGGGTTGCGAGTCGGAATCCCCACTCGAGACCAAACCGCACGAACCGCAACCTCTGTTGCGAGTCAGATTGCGACTCGTAACCAGACCGGGATGAACCGAGACTATCCGTTGCGACTCGCATCCAGCCATTACGACTCGAGATCCTCGTTGCGACTCGTAACCCCGTTGCGAGTCGAGACCGCCGATTACACGCACACTGTTGGGCCTTCACTGTTACGGGCCCAATCTATTGAGCCCAACGATTTGAATTGTGGACTGTTAGCTATTGGACTTGTATGTGTTTGCTATTTGGGCCGATTGAGAATCTGGATTGTTATTGGGCTGCTTATGTTATTGGGCCGGGTATGATTGGACTTAGAACAATTGGATCCTCACATGTTATGTCTTATCTGCTTACGTGCGTACATGTTTGCCATGACTATACGTGATTACTATATACGTGCTATATACGAACCTGACTCGTATAATAACCATGATAGGACGTGGTTGACCATTTACTTGCTACTTGTACTTTCTGTGTATCTGCCGAGCAAACCAAGGTGAGTTCACACAGCCAAGGCATGGGATTCCCGGGTTGGGAATTGGGTTGGATATGTTATTGAAAAAGGAGTTACTCGTACTTACGCATATACCAGACTATAGACCATCGTCCTCAGGTTAGTCAGGACACGTTACGTAAAGCCTACGTAACCCAGTATATTTGCCATATGTCTCCCGGGTCGGGAAGGACACGTTACGTAAAGCCTACGTAACCCAATACCATTCACTGGCTTCCAGGTCGGAAGGCCACGCTGCGTAAAGCCTACGTAGCCCCCACGCGTACCACTGTCCTCGGGGAAGGGCACGTCACGTAAAGCCTACGTGACCCTGTACGTTTTCCTGTTCTCGGTAAAGAAGAACACATGGTCGGAAGTTAGTCTAGTAAGTACCGTTAATGAGAAGCCCTCATTAACCCGGATGAACATGGGAAGCCCCCCACCTTTAGTACACACTAGTATGGGAAGCCCCCACTAGCTATACTTATGCATATTATGAACTTACTTTCTGTGAACTCGCTCAACTAGTTTGTTGATTATTTGCTGCATGCCTTGCAGGACCTTAGGTATACTTGGGAGCTTGCACAGGGAAGGAGCAGGTCGTTGTGGGCAGATGGATCGTTAATGATGTCGAACTCATAACTCGTTTTGAATTTACTTTACTATGCTTCCGCTACTTAAAACATTATTTGGTTGTGAAACATCAATCATGTCATGGTGACTTACGTTAATTACTTTTATCATTATTAAATGCTATGTTTGATATGATTGATGGCTTGATCCTGGTCAGTCACGCTCCCAAGCGGTGGTATTCCGCGGGTGGATTTTGGGGGTGTGACAGATTGGTATCAGAGCCATTGGTTATAGAGAACTTGGTTTTAATATGGGAAAACGTTTTTATTAAAACCGGACTATAACCAGTACAATGCTCTCAACGATCCACAACGACGCTTCGCTCCACGTGCAAGACTCGACATCCTAGGTAATAAGGTTTATGTTTATTGCCTGTTTGCTAGAACTGCTTAGAACTTTGCTCGCATTACGCTTAGATACACATGCTTTGATTTCATGAGAACACCTATATGCCTACGCTTTTCTGTCATCGCCCTACTCGCGAACCATTCTTACGTATGCTACTTGTTACTATGAAGATCATGTCTGGACGAATCAACATGACACAAGCCCAGCTAGAGGCTCTTGTTCAAGCTCAAGTTGCTGCGGCAGTTGCAGCAGCTCAAGCAGGTAGTATATCCTGCAGTATAGGCACACACTAGGATCTTTAGATCCTACACTAACTCTCGTATTTAACTCTCGTCCTATTCGTACACAATAGGTCAACACGCGCAGCAGCCTGTCTGCACGTTCAAGAATTTCATGGACTGTCGTCCAAACTCTTTCAGCGGCACAGAGGGGGCAGTGGGACTCCTCCATTGGTTTGAAAAGTTAGAATCGGTGTTCGAAATGTGCGAGTGCCCTGAGGCTCGCAAGGTCAAGTTTGCTACCGGCACTTTGGAAGGAATAGCATTGACTTGGTGGAACGCCCAAGTCCAGATCTTAGGGTTGGCAGCTGCTAACGCCACCCCATGGAACGACTTTAAGGAACTCATCAAGCGTGAGTATTGCACGCGGGAAGATATTCATAAGTTGGAGGATGAGCTCTATAATTTGAAAATGGTTGGATCGGAAATCGAGGCGTATACCAAACGGTCTAATGAGCTGGCCGTTCTGTGTCCAACTATGGTGGACCCTCCATACAAGCGCATTGAGTTGTATCTCAAGGGATTGGCGCCAGAAATTCAGAGCCACGTGACGTCGGCTAACCTCGAAAACATCCAAGAAATCCAGCGTCTTGCTCACCGCATCACTGATCAGGCAGTGGATCAGAATAGACTGCCCAAGCGTGTTAATGCTACTGCTAACGTCACCACCTCAGTTACTCCTGCTACATCTGGTGACAGTAAAAGAAAATGGGATGGGGATTCCAGCAAAGGTTCAGCATCTGTTCAGCCACAAGCTCAGCAGCAGAAGATCGATCACTATCAGAGTCCCAGTCAGCAATCCTCTAGTGGTCACAGACAGAGGAGATATCAGGGTAGTCAACCCAGGTGCCACAACTGCAACAGGCATCACCACGGCCCATGTAACAAGGGTCGTTGTCAAAGGTGTCTTAAGATGGGGCACGAGGCCAAAGACTGTAGGAGCCCTCGTCCTGCGAATCAGAATCAGCAGCCTCAGCAACCAGCTCCACAGAACCAGCAGCAGCAGCAGCAGCCACAGCGTGGAAACCGGGGATGTTTCCAGTGTGGGGCTGAAGGTCACTTCAAACGCGATTGCCCTCAGTTGAACCAGAATCGCAACAACAACAACAATCAGGGCAACGGGAATAACAACAACGGGGGAAACAACAACGGTAATGAAGCTCGTGGTCGTGCATTCGTGCTAGGTCGAGGTGACGCAGTGAACGATCCCAACGTTGTTATGGGTAAGTTTCTCCTCGACAATATTTACGTTACTGTTTTATTTGATTCGGGTGCGGATACAAGCTATATGTCTGTGAAAATGTGTCAACTGCTAAAACGTGCACCAACACTTTTACCCACCAAACATGTAGTAGAGTTAGCTAACGGTAAAAGTCTAGAAGCCACGCACGTAGTTCAGGGTTGTAATCTTATTCTAGCTGGTCAAGCCTTCTCCATTGATCTCATTCCCATAGTTTTGGGTAGCTTCGACGTCGTGATTGGGATGGATTGGCTTTCCCAACACCAGGCAGAAATCTTATGCAGCGAAAAGGTTATTCGCATTCCTCGTTCGGGTCAGGAACCTCTAGAAGTTCAAGGCGACAAGAGTGGTGCTGTGGTTGGCATCATCTCTTTCTTGAAGGCTCAGAAATGCTTACGTAAGGGGCACACTGCCATCCTGGCACTAGTTTCAGATGCATCGACGAAGGAAAAGAAATTGGAGGATATTCCAATTGTACGTGATTACCCTCAGGTGTTTCCTGAAGACTTACCTGGCTTACCGCCTCATCGTCAGGTCGAATTTCAGATCGAGCTCGCTCCAGGAGCAGCACCCATAGCCCGCGCACCATATCGTCTAGCTCCATCGGAATTGGAGGAACTGTCAAAGCAACTGCAAGAACTCTTGGAAAAGGGTTTCATACGACCAAGCTCTTCGCCTTGGGGAGCTCCAGTGCTTTTCGTGAAAAAGAAAGACGGTACGTTCAGGATGTGCATCGACTACCGTGAACTCAACAAGGTGACGGTGAAGAACCGTTATCCTCTTCCACGCATAGACGACTTATTCGACCAGTTGCAAGGGTCGTGTTACTATTCGAAGATAGACTTAAGGTCTGGGTACCATCAGTTGAGAGTCCGGGATGAGGACGTCTCCAAGACAGCCTTCAGAACTCGTTACGGTCACTACGAGTTTCTCGTCATGCCATTCGGGTTAACAAACGCGCCTGCTGTATTTATGGATCTTATGAACAGGGTGTGCAAACCCTATCTCGACAAGTTCGTCATAGTTTTCATCGACGACATTCTGATTTACTCCAAGAGTCAGGAGGAACACGAGCAGCATCTTCGTCTTATTTTGGAACTCCTTCGGAAGGAACAGCTGTACGCCAAGCTTTCTAAATGCGACTTCTGGCTTCGTGAAGTCCACTTCTTAGGCCACGTGGTGAACAAGGATGGGATCCATGTCGATCCATCCAAGGTAGACTCGATCAGAAACTGGCCTGCACCGCGTACACCGACAGAGATACGCCAATTCTTGGGTCTGGCAGGTTACTACAGACGGTTTATCAAGGATTTCTCGAAGATTGCTCAGCCGCTTACGCTACTGACACAGAAGAGTGTTACCTATCGCTGGGGAGAGCCCCAGGAGACTGCTTTTCAGCACTTAAAAGATAGGCTTTGCAGCGCACCTATTCTCTCATTGCCAGAGGGCACAGAAGACTTCGTAGTATATTGTGATGCATCCATTCGGGGATTGGGATGTGTGTTAATGCAGCGTGACAAGGTTATTGCTTACGCCTCTCGTCAACTCAAGGTTCACGAACGGAACTACACGACGCACGATTTAGAGCTGGGAGCTGTTGTTTTCGCGCTTAAGATATGGCGACACTACCTGTACGGTACCAGGTGCACGATTTACACCGATCACAGGAGTCTTGAGCATATTCTTAAGCAGAAGGATTTGAATATGCGTCAACGACGATGGGTCGAGTTACTTAACGACTACGAATGCGCTATCAAGTACCATCCAGGCAAAGCCAACGTTGTGGCTGATGCCCTTAGTCGAAAGGACACTTTACCTCGGCGCGTGCGAGCGCTACAGCTTACGATTCAGTCTAGCCTTCCTACACAGATACGAGCTGCTCAGACAGAAGCACTGAAGCCCGAAAACGTCAAGGCTGAAGCCTTACGCGGCTCACGACAACAGATGGAACAGAAGGCAGACGGCGCCTACTATGTAACGGACCGGATTTGGGTCCCTCTTTACGGCGGTTTACGCGAACTTGTAATGGATGAAGCTCACAAGTCTCGCTACTCGGTACATCCAGGGTCGGATAAAATGTACCACGATATCAGCACTACTTATTGGTGGCCTAGTATGAAGGCCCACATTGCTACGTATGTTGGAAAATGCTTGACCTGTGCAAGAGTCAAGGTCGAATATCAGAAACCGGCTGGCCTACTTCAGCAGCCTAAGATACCTCAGTGGAAATGGGAAGAAATTTCCATGGATTTCGTTACGGGTTTACCTAGATCCCAGCGTGGGAACGATACAATATGGGTCATAGTTGATCGACTCACTAAGTCTGCACACTTCCTGCCGATTAAGGAAACGGACAAGTTCTCCACTCTCGCAGACGTCTACCTTAAAGAAGTTGTCTCGAGGCACGGGGTGCCCACATCTATCATTTCGGATCGCGATGCACGATTCACGTCAGAACTATGGCAAGCGATGCATAAATCTTTCGGCTCACGATTAGACATGAGCACAGCATATCATCCTCAGACGGATGGGCAGTCTGAGCGTACGATTCAAACACTTGAAGACATGCTTCGGGCATGCGTCATCGATTTCGGCAACGGCTGGGAAAAGCATCTCCCTTTGGTGGAGTTTTCTTACAATAATAGTTATCACACCAGCATACAAGCCGCACCATTCGAGGCATTGTACGGACGTAAATGCCGGTCACCTCTCTGTTGGGCAGAGGTGGGGGATAGTCAGATTACGGGTCCAGAGATTGTAGTGGACGCCACAGAAAAGATTTCACAGATACGACAACGCATGGCGGCAGCACGCGACCGTCAGAAAGCCTACGCGGATAAGCGTAGAAAGCCATTGGAATTTGAGGTCGGGGACCGGGTTTTATTGAAAGTCTCACCCTGGAAGGGTGTGGTTCGTTTTGGCAAACGGGGTAAACTGAATCCGCGATACGTCGGACCATTCGAAATTATAGAAAAGATTGGCAAAGTCGCCTACAAGTTGAAATTACCAGCTGAACTCGGGGCAGTTCACAATGTCTTTCATGTATCGAACCTAAAGAAGTGCCTATCAGACGAAACACTCATCATTCCTTTTAAGGAACTCACTATCGACGAGCGGTTGCAGTTCGTCGAGGAACCAGTTGAAATCACGGACCGGGATGTGAAGGTCCTCAAACACAAGAGAATCCCTCTTGTCCGAGTTCGTTGGAACTCCAAACGTGGCCCAGAGTACACCTGGGAACGCGAAGACAGGATGACAGAAAAGTACCCCCAGTTATTCGGGAACAAGGCAACCACTACTGAGGCTGAAGCTACTACTTCGGAATTTCGGGACGAAATTCCAGATCAACGGGGGGAGGATGTGACACCCCAGGAAAATCAGTGAACGGTACAGTTTACCTAGCTTCCTCAGTGAGTGCATACCAAATTTCGGGACGAAATTTCCAATTAGTTGGGGATAATGTGACAACTCGAACTTTAGACTTGCTTGATGTAACGTTTGTGCACGATACGTGATTTTATAAACCCGAATGATTAATTGATTACATGATTTATGCATTATGTGTGTATGTATGTCGTATGTTTGTGAACCGAGTACACAAGCCCTTTGGGCCACTCCTTGTTCTCGGGTCCATTAGACAACCGAGTGGGCTCGGCCCACTCCCCACTCGCAACACACAAAACCAAGTTAGGGGTTTTGTTTTACCACTTTTGCAAATCACACACACACACACAAACCCTAGAAGCTTTGCTCTCTATCTCTCTCTCGGCGGGATTAGGAACCGGAGCACAAGGCCACCCGATCACCCTATTGTTCGGATCACATCTCGTTACTTGTAATCGGTTAGTATGATGTTTATGCTTTTGTGTTAAATGATGTTTGATTACATGCTTAGATCGAACCGATTGGAATTTGCATGATGATGAACTAGGACCGGTTAGATCATGTGGTTATGTTTGGTCCTCGAATTGATTTGTATATAATCAGGTTGTAGTTATGATTAGCTTAGAACTGAATGTATTGATATATATAGAAATCGGCTGTTTTAATGATCAAGTAATCGGCTATAGTATGCATCGGGTTAGCTTGAATGTTGGTTTGTTGATGAATTGTTAGATGTGTTCATGCATGGTATAATTAGGGTTTTTATGATATTGTGTTGAAATTGTTATGTTTGATCGATATCATGCTAATGATTTGTGGAAAATTATGTTAATTGATTTGGTACAGAACTGACCAAAACTGTTAGCTGAAATCACGGGATTTAATTGACTAAAATTGTGGAAATCAGTTACACGTCCGGTTGCGACTCGGGTTGCGAGTCGGAATCCCCACTCGAGACCAAACCGCACGAACCGCAACCTCTGTTGCGAGTCAGATTGCGACTCGTAACCAGACCGGGATGAACCGAGACTATCCGTTGCGACTCGCATCCAGCCATTACGACTCGAGATCCTCGTTGCGACTCGTAACCCCGTTGCGAGTCGAGACCGCCGATTACACGCACACTGTTGGGCCTTCACTGTTACGGGCCCAATCTATTGAGCCCAACGATTTGAATTGTGGACTGTTAGCTATTGGACTTGTATGTGTTTGCTATTTGGGCCGATTGAGAATCTGGATTGTTATTGGGCTGCTTATGTTATTGGGCCGGGTATGATTGGACTTAGAACAATTGGATCCTCACATGTTATGTCTTATCTGCTTACGTGCGTACATGTTTGCCATGACTATACGTGATTACTATATACGTGCTATATACGAACCTGACTCGTATAATAACCATGATAGGACGTGGTTGACCATTTACTTGCTACTTGTACTTTCTGTGTATCTGCCGAGCAAACCAAGGTGAGTTCACACAGCCAAGGCATGGGATTCCCGGGTTGGGAATTGGGTTGGATATGTTATTGAAAAAGGAGTTACTCGTACTTACGCATATACCAGACTATAGACCATCGTCCTCAGGTTAGTCAGGACACGTTACGTAAAGCCTACGTAACCCAGTATATTTGCCATATGTCTCCCGGGTCGGGAAGGACACGTTACGTAAAGCCTACGTAACCCAATACCATTCACTGGCTTCCAGGTCGGAAGGCCACGCTGCGTAAAGCCTACGTAGCCCCCACGCGTACCACTGTCCTCGGGGAAGGGCACGTCACGTAAAGCCTACGTGACCCTGTACGTTTTCCTGTTCTCGGTAAAGAAGAACACATGGTCGGAAGTTAGTCTAGTAAGTACCGTTAATGAGAAGCCCTCATTAACCCGGATGAACATGGGAAGCCCCCCACCTTTAGTACACACTAGTATGGGAAGCCCCCACTAGCTATACTTATGCATATTATGAACTTACTTTCTGTGAACTCGCTCAACTAGTTTGTTGATTATTTGCTGCATGCCTTGCAGGACCTTAGGTATACTTGGGAGCTTGCACAGGGAAGGAGCAGGTCGTTGTGGGCAGATGGATCGTTAATGATGTCGAACTCATAACTCGTTTTGAATTTACTTTACTATGCTTCCGCTACTTAAAACATTATTTGGTTGTGAAACATCAATCATGTCATGGTGACTTACGTTAATTACTTTTATCATTATTAAATGCTATGTTTGATATGATTGATGGCTTGATCCTGGTCAGTCACGCTCCCAAGCGGTGGTATTCCGCGGGTGGATTTTGGGGGTGTGACAATCTTACAACGGCCTAGCCAACGTATTAGGGGTGATTCCCTTACTTAGGTGGTCGTTACCGATATTTTCCTTAATAGACTATATTACGTAAACATGATCACGTTTATATCTAAATCTTTTATCATTAGCCAAATCCCTATTTATTTCAACATGCATTGTTTATATGAACGAATTCCTTATCCTACAATATATATTTTTTTTATATAGCTCACACACACGAAATTCTTAACCTTTACCATAACCGCTTATTTCTCGATTTTCAAAATTTACAACCTAGTTGGTTTAATAAATCCATTGCCCACGAAATTTTGTATTCAACGTAACTACTAAAAAAAAGGGCTCATCTTATATCCTTAAACTAGAGATCTTCTATTTTCAATTAGGAATCAAATCAACTTTTCCCGCACACCTATAAAATACTACCAATGTTATTCAATCATTTACTAAAATTTCTTTCAAAACCAGTAAAATGTTTTATTAAAAACGCTTTTTCAACAATCACTAAGATCGTATACCAAAATCCTTTTCTTACGAATCATCGTTGTCACAAAAATGTCTAAAATTCGAATTTCGTCTTTAATGCAAGATCATTTAAAACGATGCAAACTTATTTACTTCTAGAACCTTCTCAACCATTATTCAATACGTCAATTTAAAATGTGTGGGCAAGGAAACTTCATAAGAACCAACCATCTTCAACGAATGTAAATCCTTTTTAAAGCAAGAGTAGCAATCCCTTTCTTTCACAAAGTATAACACGCGTAACTAATAAATATTTTATGCTCTCTTTACATTTATGAACTAGATTCTATATGTCATGTCAACTCAATCTATTTTGATTTTAATTAAACGTCACGCTTTGCTCAAAACAACTATATATGTATATCATTTTATGTGCTTAGGTTTATATCTCGTGACAATTACACTTATACCCTCATTTTTACCTTCATACTCAAAACTTCTTGGCCTTTCGCTTCATGTTTAAATTCGTATATTACGATTCATATCATAAACAAAATCATTACGTATTACACTCATATCCATATTCGTATTTCTACATCTTATGTCTACACCTATATTTATAATTACACATTTATGTTAATTTTCATAATCATATCTATATTCATACGTTTTATATTATACTCGTGTTCCCAAATTATACATTTACATTATACTTATGTCCAAGTTTATATTCATATTAATACGATTATACTTACACTCACATTTATACAATTACGTCTACACTAATATTCATATTCGTGTTTATACTCATATATCCTACTTGTACCTGTACCTATACAACTATGCTTAAACTTATATTCACATCCATATATTTTCCTCATACCAATACAATTATGTTTATACGTAAATTCATAGTTATACTCGCATTTATACAATTTATGATAGACTCATACTTATACATATACTCTCATTTATACGATTTACGTTTATGCTCACGCTCATTCGTTTATGCTCAAAATTGCACTCACATATATATACTCATATTTTTACTCATACTCCTGGCACGCGTTTTGTGTTTATGCTCTCGTGCGTGTTCGTATTTAAACTTATCCTAGACTCATGCTTTTTTTACACAAAATTTATACTTTCGCACTATACGCGGGCGAAACCCGAGAGATTCGCTTACGTTGTCATACTATTTGGAACACAAGCATTCTTATATGCTATGCCTCTATGCACGCAATCTTATTTTTAGAATTTATTTATACCTTAATTCATACACAACTAGTACAAGTTATGCGGATCATGTGACGATCAATGTAATCGCGGGTGCACACGGGATTATAGTAATAGTCGTATGAGAAGCATAGAGTGTACTATTGTGTATGGTAAGACACGGAACGTAACATGACACCGGATACGAAACGGACGTCACATGGTCAAAAGATGGTGGATACGCCGCTGGTACTTCCTATATATAAGTGTTTTCACCATGTTACCAAACTCTCGTAAAACGTGCCATGAGAAATTCAGTGTTTTGAAGACCTTTTTGGACCTTATTACCAAAACTTTTTCAAACCTTCCGTCTTCCTAAATTTCGGGACGAAATTTCCTAAAGGAGGGGAGACTGTAACGCCCTGCGTTTTCATAATTTCCCTATTTAGAAACCATTGCTTGGATTTCTATTTTTGGAAACTTTGTATTCTTGTAATCGTTCCTTTCTTTGTAATCATTATCAAACCGAGACTTGGATCATTAATGAAGCTTGTATCTTGTTACACTTATGTTATACACACTCTATGTATGCTCGTATGTTCGACTTCGTGAATCAATCAATGTCTAATTGTTATTCTTGGAAACTATGTGCGAAACTTATAATTAAACTAACTTATGCATTGAACGTGTTTTGAACGAGAACGATACTTAATTTCGACATTCATGCACTCAATTATACTTGGTTTATGATAAACATACTTGTCTTGCCCTTAAACAATGCTTATATGACAAGAACATCCCCTAAAAACTCTTAAAAACCCTAAACTATGAACTACAGGGGCCAAATTGTCATTTTTCAAACTTAATCCAGAAAATTGGACCCCGTCGCGTAGCGCGACGGGTATGGGGCTTGATGCTCGCGCTACGCGAGCCCCTGTTTTCGGCAGATTGTGTTTTCTTTCAAATTTTGCACGAAATCCAACTCTCCAACCTCACCCAATCACCTTTAATCCACCTCTAATCACCTCCAATCACCTTCTAACTCATTTATTATAAATACCCACCTTCTCCAACCCATTTTACACTTTCACAACTCCTAAATCTTCACTAAATTGCTCTCTAATCAGCTGAGAATCTGAGTTTTGGACAGATTCGTGAAGCTTCACAAAAGTGAGTGTAACTTGTTCATTTCTCAACCAAATCACTTGGTTCTTCTTCCTAATGCTTTGTTATGTCCTTGGGTTCGAATCCTTGGTTTTTCTTTGGAAGAATCATGCTTGGATTTGCCCTAAAATGGACTAAAACTTTATGTTTGTTTTATACTATTCAAATGACATGTTATTTCTTATCCAACTTGTGTCTAACACATCTCAAACCAATGTCCTAATGCTTACAACCCCTCTTATGGTTGGTTAAGCTTAAAAACATGGTTGAGACATCTAAATCAGAGGTTAAAACCTCATAAACTTTCTGTTTTAATTAGGGATTATACCCACAAGTAGTGTACAAGTGTGAAACTTGTTGAATGTGTGATGGTTGGATTAGCTTGGGCTATCCTTCATAAGAATCCACTCATTACTTGATGTTTTGCTATAGATTAGTTGTTGTTAATACCTTGATACTTGTATGTTCATGACCGTCCTTGTTGTTTATAACAACAAGTGTAGTTGTGAACAATATGTCACACCCCCAAAATCCACCTGCGGAGTATCACCGCTTGGGAGCGTGACTGACCAGGATCAAGCCACCAATCATATCGAACATGTAATTAATACCAAATATAATAAATGTAAACCAGTCATTCAATATGATAGGTGTCAAATATAATCATAGTTTTAAAGTATAGCGGAAGCATAAGTACGAAAACCCAAATGTGTAACATAAGTTCAATAAGTTACAAAACATAATCCATGCTCCACAACGACCTGCTCCTCCCTGTGCAAGCTCCATATGTACCTAATGTTCTGCAAGGCATGCAGCATAGAGTCAACAACTAGTTGAGCGAGTTCACAGTTAACAGTTCAGTAATAGTATAGCGTGAGTAGTAGTATGTCGTTCGTTATGTCATGTATCGTATTAGTTTCCATCGCGGCCTCCCAGGCAGGTATGCGAAGATAATAGGGGGTGTTCATCCCGTGTATTCTAGACTAGGTTTACCTGTATCGCGGCCTACCAGGCAGGTGTGCGAAGATATGTAAATTACAGTTCGCGGCCTTCCAAAGGCAGGTGTGCGAAGTCAGTCATAATATCGCGGCCAACCCTTGGCAGGTGTGCGAAGATCAGTTCAATAAGTGTTACTAGTCTAGTCGTAGTTCAATCAGCGGAGTATGTACCATGGTTCATCAAATCACATCACTACGTTCCAGTATAGATAAGTACCAGAAAATAATCAAATCCCATTCCCACCCTGGGAACCCCATGCCTTGGCTGTGTGAACTCACCTTGGTTTGCTCGGTATGTTATTGCTTCTAGGGTTTGTTAATCGTCTAAGTCCGTTACACACAACCTAGGATATATTGCACATGATTCGATGTAAGAGTTTGCATCAAATTAGGGTTTACACAACTTTGATATCCAAGCGATTGTGTTGTGTGTGTTTATTGTGTACAGGATGATATCACATATAATGTTCACACATGCAGAATCATACCGTTGCACACAATTATTCACATAGAATCATACGTCATGCAAGCAGTCAATTCTATTCACGTAATTCATGCGTAGCGTCCCTGATTTCATGGTTTAATCTTACGTGTACATTATTCTAGTGGCCCCTGTTAACACTCTTTATACCTTTAACAGTGTAAATACTTAACATGTTTAATGAAATCAAGGAATCAAAGTGTCATACAGGCTTAACAGGACTAACATAATATATCATGCAGCTACTTGTTTCAAATTGACAATTACACAGCATCATACAGTTTCACAATATCAGACCAGTGTGGGGGGGGGTTTCCCCTGTTTGAAACTCGGATAACACATGATATATCATACAACCTCGGACATATAATGAACATACAAATTCGGATATGGATGATCATATTAAACTCGGACACAACACCATCATTAAACTCGGTCCACAAGGTAATCCATTAAACTCGGTCCATCATCCTCATTAAACTCAGACGTATAATCAAATACATACTCGGACCAGTCTTTATCACATAAACTCGGACCAGTCTGATGATCCTTAAACTCGGACAGCATGTTGATCATCAAACTCGGACCCCTTTTTGTTTGGTTTAAGCTCGGACACACTCAAAACATCATGAAGGTCGGACCTTTTCATATGTTTCATCCAATACTTCGGACGTTTATCATTTCAAAGGAAACTCGGGCATTACACATCAAACAAAAGTCGGGCCTTTTATGTTTTAAAACTCGGAACCTATGTATCTTGCATTAAACTCGGGCCATACATTAACATAAAAACTCAGACATGCATGATTTATAAATAAACTCGGGCACTTGATGTTTTCATTATAAACTCAGACGTATGTTAATCATTAAACTCAGACATTCACTATGCACAGAAACTCAGACAACAGCTTCCATCCTACGATCTTTGTGATTCAAGCAGTTACGTTTCTATTGTTCAAACTATCTCAAAACCCTAATTCATATGTGTTGACGGCAGAAGCATAACAAATCATCAATTGCTAATCAACAACAACCATTGTCACCAGAATAATCTACCGAGTATGCACTAATCATCATCATAATCACAATTATCAACATCAATTAAAAACACAGAACCCTCATATTATAAACTAGGGTTTTTCAAGAATTACAAGAACCATACATTGATAACAATCCATCACTCAATAAACAATCATTTACAATTACCTTGTGTTGATCCTAGAGAAGAAGAGAAATAAATCTTGTGATGTCTTGCCAATGATTTGGTGATGATGATTGCTAGAGAAAATGAATGTACGTGCTTTGGTTTTTGTGAAAGTGATTAGTGAAATGAGATTAGGGTTAAGTATCTAGGATTTCACTAATTACCATCTACATCCCTAAGTATTATATTTTACACAAGCACAGCATCTCATAACCGTTTCCTAGTTTCACCACCAAGTTCATATATTTACCAATTCCACAAATAACAAACAACTATGCACAATCAAACAATCAAAACTTATATAATTTCATGGCAATCAATTGCAAATAAACGACTAGTCAATACATGAACGTGCAATAAATACGAAGTAGAATCTTGGAAATTCGAGTTGCCACATTATCCCCAACTTAAAAGAAATTTCGTCTCGAAATTTGGTACGCACTAACTGAGGAAGCTAGATAAGCTGTATTGTTCACTGGTTTTCCTGGGGTGTCACATCATCCCCCCGTTGATTTTGAATTTCGTCCCGAAATTCAGTAGTAGTAGCTTCAGCCTCAGTAGTGGATGCATTGGTTTCGAATAACTGGGGGTACTTTTCTTTCATCTTGTCTTCGCGTTCCCAGGTATACTCTGGGCCACGTTGGGAGTTCCAACGAACTCGAACAAGAGGGATTCTCTTGTGTTTGAGGACCTTAACATCCCGGTCCGTGATTTCAACTGGTTCCTCGACGAACTGCAACCGCTCGTCGATAGTGAGTTCCTTAAAAGGAACTATGAGGGTCTCATCTGACAGGCACTTCTTCAGATTCGACACGTGAAATACATTGTGAACTGCACCGAGTTCAGCTGGTAGGTTCAATTTGTAGGCTACTGGGCCTATTCTCTCTATGATCTCAAACGGTCCAACATACCGTGGATTGAGTTTGCCTCGTTTACCAAATCGAACCACACCCTTCCAGGGTGAGACTTTAAGTAAAACCCGGTCCCCGACCTGAAATTCCAATGGCCTCTTACGCTTATCCGCGTAGGCTTTCTGACGGTCGCGTGCTGCCGCCATGCGTTATCGTATCTGTGCAATCTTTTCTGTGGCGTCCACTACAATCTTTGGACCCGTAATCTGACTATCCCCCACCTCTGCCCAACAGAGAGGTGACCGGCATTTACGTCCGTACAATGCCTCGAATGGAGCGGCTTGTATGCTGGTGTGATAACTGCTATTATACGAAAACTCCACTAACGGGAGATGCTTTTCCGAAGCATGTCTTCAAGAGTCTGGATCGTTCGCTCAGACTGCCCATCCGTCTGAGGATGATATGCTGTGCTCATGTCTAATCGTGAGCCGAAAGATTTGTGCATCGCTGGCCATGGTTCTGACGTGAATCGTGCATCCCGATCCGGAATAATGGAGGTGGGCACCCCGTGCCTCGAAACAACTTCGTTAAGATAGATGTCTGCGAGAGTGGAGAACTTATCCGTTTCCTTAATAGCCAGGAGGTGTGCAGACTTGGGGAGTCGATCCACGATCACCCATATAGTATCATTCCCACGCTGGGATCTGGGTAGGCCTGTAACGAAATCCATGGAAATTTCTTCCCATTTCCACTGTGGTATCCTGGGTTGTTGTAGTAGACCTGCGGGTTTCTGATATTCGACCTTGACTCTCGCACAGGTCAAGCACTTGCCAACATAGGTGGCGATGTGGGCTTTCATACTTGGCCACCAGTAGGTTGTTTTGATGTCGTGGTACATTTTATCCGCCCCTGGGTGTACCGAGTAGCGAGACTTGTGCGCTTCGTCCATCACAAGCTCTCGTAAACCGTTATAAAGTGGGACCCAAATACGCCCCGTTACATAGTAGGCGCCGTCTCCCTTTTGTTCCATTCGTTGCCTTGAACCGCGTAAGGCTTCAGCCATGACGTTTTCGGGTTTCAATGCTTCTATCTGAGTAGCTCGTATCTGTGCAGGAAGACTGGACTGAATAGTAAGCTGTAGCGCTCGCACGCGCTTAGGTAGGGTGTCCTTTCGACTGAGGGCGTCGGCCACAACATTGACCTTGCCTGGCTGATACTTGATGGCGCATTCGTAGTCGTTCAGTAGTTCAACCCATCTCCGTTGACGCATGTTCAATTCCTTCTGCTTGAAGATATGCTCGAGACTCCTGTGATCGGTGTAAATCGTGCACCTGGTACCGTACAGGTAGTGTCGCCACATCTTAAGCGCGTAAACAACAGCTCCCAGCTCTAAATCGTGCGTCGTGTAGTTCCGTTCATGAATCTTGAGTTGCTGCGAAGCGTAGGCGATAACTTTATCCCGTTGCATCAATACACACCCGAGACCCAACGGTAGGTGACACCTTTCTGTGTCAGCATAGTAAGCGGTTGCGCGATCTTCGAAAAGTCTTTAATGAATCGTTTGTAATACCCCGCCAAGCCCAAGAATTGGCGTATTTCTGTCGGTGTACGCGGTGCAGGTCAGTTCCTGATCGAATCTATCTTGGATGGATCGCATCCCTGTTCACCACATGGCCTAAGAAGTGGACTTCACGTAGCCAGAAGTCGCATTTAGAAAACTTTGCGTACAATTGCTCCTTTCGAAGAAGTTCCAAGATAAGACGTAAGTGCTGCTCGTGCTCCTCCTGACTCTTGGAGTAGATTAGAATGTCGTCGATGAAGACAATGACGAATTTGTCCAGGTAGGGTTTGCACACCCTGTTCGTAAGGTCCATAAATACGGCAGGTGCGTTCAATAATATCAAACCATCCATCATATCAAACATAAAGTATAGTAGTTAAAAATAATTCATAAAACCCAATACATTTGATGTTCAAACCAAACTTTGTTTGTGTAGCGGAAACATAATAATGAAAACTCAAAATAAGTTATAAATTCAAATATCGTTCATTGCGTCTCCTCGTCCTAACACGAAAGCTTGACCTCTTGCCTCGTTGCCATTGCTGTTGTTGTTTCCCCTGTTGTTGTTGTTGTTCCCGTTGCCCTGGTTATTGTTGTGGTTCTGATTCTGGTTCCACTGAGGACAATCGCGTTTGTAATGACCTTCTGCCCCACACTGGAAACATCCCCGGTTTCCACGCTGTGGTTGCTGCTGTTGCGGGTTTTGAGGAACTGGTGGCGGAAATTGCTGATCCTGGTTTGCAGGTCGAGAGCTTCTACAATCCTTAGCCTCATGACCCATCTTGAGGCATCTTTGACAGCGTTCCCTGCGACATCTTCCGCTGTGGTGTCTGTTGCACTTATTACACAGTGGGTGAATTCCCCGATATCCACCCTGCCCCTGACTGCCAGATGATTGCTGACTCGAATTCTGGTAGTCATTTGTCTTGCGCTGCTGAGACTGAACAGAAACTGATCCCTTGCTGGAATCCCCCTCCCATTTTCTCTTGTTGTCACTGGGAGTAGTAGCAGTAGTGACAGCAGTAGTAGTAGCCTTGACACGTTTTGGCAGTCTGTTCTGATCCACTGCCTGATCTGTAATACGGTGAGCAAGGCGCTGAATTTCCTGGATGTTGTCAAGGTTAGCCGAGGTAACATGGCTCTGGATCTCTGGTGCCAAACCCTTGAGATACAACTCAATACGCTTGTATGGAGGGTCCACCATAGTTGGGCATAGCACAGCCAGTTCATTCGACCGTTTAGTGTAGGCTTCGATCTGTGACCCAACCATTTTCAAGTTATACAGCTCGTCTTCCAACTTGTGAATATCTTCTCGCGTGCAATATTCCCTTTTGATAAGTTCCTTAAAATCATTCCAGGGTGTGGCGTTAGCAGCTGCCAACCCTAGGATCTGCACCTGCGCGTTCCACCAAGTCAACGCGATCCCTTCCAAAGTACCAGTGGCAAACTTAACCCTGCGAGCCTCAGGGCATTCGCACATCTCGAACACAGACTCGAGCTTTTCAAACCAGTGGAGGAGTCCCACTGCCCCCTCGGTGCCACTGAATGAGCTTGGACGACAGTCCATAAAGTTCTTGAAAGTGCAAACTGGTTGCTGAGCGTGCTGACCTGCTTGAGCAGCTGCAAGTGCCGCAGCAACTTGAGCCTGAACAAGAGCCTCTAGCTGGGCTTGAGTCATGTTGATTCGTCCGGCCATTGATCTTCACATCAAAGGCAACATAAGTGAGAAAAGTTCGCGAATAGTGCGATGACAGAAGAGTGTAAGCACGTAAGTGTTCTCAAGCAATAACAAGTAGTGAGCAAAGTAAGGTAAGCATACTACGAGCAAAGTTCTATGCAATTCTAGCATGTAGGCAATAAACATTGACCTTATTACCTAGGATGTTGAGTCTTGCACGTGGAGCGAAGCGTCGTTGTGGATCGTTGAGAGCACTGTTCTGGTTATAGTCTGGTTTTAATAAAAACGTTTTCCCATATTAAAACCAAGTTCTCTATAACCAATGGCTCTGATACCAATCTGTCACACCCCCAAAATCCACCTGCGGAGTATCACCGCTTGGGAGCGTGACTGACCAGGATCAAGCCACCAATCATATCGAACATGTAATTAATACCAAATATAATAAATGTAAACCAGTCATTCAATATGATAGGTGTCAAATATAATCATAGTTTTAAAGTATAGCGGAAGCATAAGTACGAAAACCCAAATGTGTAACATAAGTTCAATAAGTTACAAAACATAATCCATGCTCCACAACGACCTGCTCCTCCCTGTGCAAGCTCCATATGTACCTAATGTTCTGTAAGGCATGCAGCAGAGAGTCAACAACTAGTTGAGCGAGTTCACAGTTAACAGTTCAGTAATAGTATAGCGTGAGTAGTAGTATGTCGTTCGTTATGTCATGTATCGTATTAGTTTCCATCGCGGCCTCCCAGGCAGGTATGCGAAGATATTAGGGGGTGTTCATCCCGTGTATTCTAGACTAGGTTTACCTGTATCGCGGCCTACCAGGCAGGTGTGCGAAGATATGTAAATTACAGTTCGCGGCCTTCCAAAGGCAGGTGTGCGAAGTCAGTCATAATATCACGGCCAACCCTTGGCAGGTGTGCGAAGATCAGTTCAATAAGTGTTACTAGTCTAGTCGTAGTTCAATCAGCGGAGTATGTACCATGGTTCATCAAATCACATCACTACGTTCCAGTATAGATAAGTACCAGTAAATAATCAAATCCCATTCCCACCCTGGGAACCCCATGCCTTGGCTGTGTGAACTCACCTTGGTTTGCTCGGTATGTTATTGCTTCTAGGGTTTGTTAATCGTCTAAGTCCGTTACACACAACCTAGGATATATTGCACATGATTCGATGTAAGAGTTTGCATCAAATTAGGGTTTACACAACTTTGATATCCAAGCGATTGTGTTGTGTGTGTTTATTGTGTATAGGATGATATCACATATAATGTTCACACATGCAGAATCATACCGTTGCACACAATTATTCACATAGAATCATACGTCATGCAAGCAGTCAATTCTATTCACGTAATTCATGCGTAGCGTCCCTGATTTCATGGTTTAATCTTACGTGTACATTATTCTAGTGGCCCCTGTTAACACTCTTTATACCTTTAACAGTGTAAATACTTCACATGTTTAACGAAATCAAGGAATCAAAGTGTCATACAGGCTTAACAGGACTAACATAATATATCATGCAGCTACTTGTTTCAAATTGACAATTACACAGCATCATACAGTTTCACAATATCAGACCAGTGTGGGGGGGGTTTCCCCTGTTTGAAACTCGGATAACACATGATATATCATACAACCTCGGACATATAATGAACATACAAATTCGGATATGGATGATCATATTAAACTCGGACACAACACCATCATTAAACTCGGTCCACAAGGTAATCCATTAAACTCGGTCCATCATCCTCATTAAACTCAGACGTATAATCAAATACATACTCGGACCAGTCTTTATCACATAAACTCGGACCAGTCTGATGATCCTTAAACTCGGACAGCATGTTGATCATCAAACTCGGACCCCTTTTTGTTTGGTTTAAGCTCGGACACACTCAAAACATCATGAAGGTCGGACCTTTTCATATGTTTCATCCAATACTTCGGACGTTTATCATTTCAAAGGAAACTCGGGCATTACACATCAAAGAAAAGTCGGGCCTTTTATGTTTTAAAACTCGGAACCTATGTATCTTGCATTAAACTCGGGCCATACATTAACATAAAAACTCAGACATGCATGATTTATAAATAAACTCGGGCACTTGATGTTTTCATTATAAACTCAGACGTATGTTAATCATTAAACTCAGACATTCACTATGCACAGAAACTCAGACAACAGCTTCCATCCTACGATCTTTGTGATTCAAGCAGTTACGTTTCTATTGTTCAAACTATCTCAAAACCCTAATTCATATGTGTTGACGGCAGAAGCATAACAAATCATCAATTGCTAATCAACAACAACCATTGTCACCAGAATAATCTACCGAGTATGCACTAATCATCATCATAATCACAATTATCAACATCAATTAAAAACACAGAACCCTCATATTATAAACTAGGGTTTTTCAAGAATTACAAGAACCATACATTGATAACAATCCATCACTCAATAAACAATCATTTACAATTACCTTGTGTTGATCCTAGAGAAGAAGAGAAATAAATCTTGTGATGTCTTGCCAATGATTTGGTGATGATGATTGCTAGAGAAAATGAATGTACGTGCTTTGGTTTTTGTGAAAGTGATTAGTGAAATGAGATTAGGGTTAAGTATCTAGGATTTCACTAATTACCATCTACATCCCTAAGTATTATATTTTACACAAGCACACCATCTCATAACCGTTTCCTAGTTTCACCACCAAGTTCATATATTTACCAATTCCACAAATAACAAACAACTATGCACAATCAAACAATCAAAACTTATATAATTTCATGGCAATCAATTGCAAATAAACGACTAGTCAATACATGAACGTGCAATAAATACGAAGTAGAATCTTGGAAATTCGAGTTGTCACATTATCCCCAACTTAAAAGAAATTTCGTCCCGAAATTTGGTACGCACTAACTGAGGAAGCTAGAAAAGCTGTATTGTTCACTGGTTTTCCTAGGGTGTCACACAATAGAGGTGCCTAAATGGAAGCTCGTTCTTCCTACCTCATGTATGTATTCTATGACACAAAGAGGTACCTAAATGGAGACATTAATCTCCTACCTCATGCTTGAATCATAAGACTTGTAAAACTATATAATATCTAAGTTATTCTATATGTATACATCTAAGTAACTAAGACTTGATGATGACTTAATGGTTATTTGTTAAGTGGACGTTACATCATCTATGACCATGCCCTTGTTACGACTCTAATGGATCTTAGAATCCATGAAATCATACCAACTCTTTTGAGTTTCAATAGTGTCAAGAACAAGAGTTATGTGTACAAGATGATTATTTTCACCTATGTTACTTTCTTTATATTTTAAAAACTCTGAATCTATAATCTTCCGTATACGCCAAACTCACACACCTACGTTTCCTTGTGTAGAAGGACAAGGTGCTCCAAACTAACTCATCTACAAACTTGCTCTCGGAACTTCAAGTCACCACTTGTAAACCGTGAGTATACTCGAACCCATTTCTACTTTTAACACCTTGGGTGCAACATGTATTCTATATTAAACGCACACGACACTTGAAACTTATTTGAAACTTACTCTATCCATTTAAACATGAAACATGAAACTTGTGAATCTTGAGACTTTTTGTGCAATGTGAACGTTTAATTCTTGTGTGTAGTTCCGCCTTAACAATAGTAGCGCTATAGGAGTAATGCACCTCCCCGTTAGTCTTTGGGGTATTGTTAGGAGGAGACATAACAACCTCCCGTTAAACTTTGGGTTAGGTACTTTAAACGCATTGGGAAACTTGGGCTATCACTTGGACTACGTAAACTAGCACGTTGAAACTATTTTGTTATGTTCATGTTGGATATGAGTTTTTATTCTATTATGCTATGTAAACAAACTTGTATACTCGCTCTTTGCTTTTGCATTGAAACTCTATTTTAATACATGTTGCAGGTTGATTATTGAAGTATGGATGATTCATGAAACAAGTTTAGGGTGGACTAGATACACACCTAGATTAATCTATCATTTTGTTTGTTATGTTATGTTATGAAACAAAGTTGTTATTTCCTTTTGAATTATGTATGACATTTAGTTTTGAAATGAAATTTGAATTTAAATTAATTATTGTCACATAGTGTTATGACGTTTTGAGCAAGCAATCTACACACTTCGTCTCATCCCGATGTTTCCGCCATCGGTTGGGGTGTGACATCTTAGACTAGTTATCTTATTATATATTCTTCGTGTTCTCATTTTGACTTCCGTCGTACGTTAGTGATTTATTTTTAAAACTATCCTCATGTGTTAAAATAACTTTCCACGATTTAAGTATTTTTAAAATGGGTGTGGCTAAATGCACCTCCATTTTTACTATTCATACCCCTTTCTAAAAATATTAATTTAAAACTTTTCAACTTTCACCCCTTTAAAAATCCATTCCTCACACTTTTTACACTAAGAAGTCACAATCAACATTCTCTATTCTTCTAAATATAACACTAAGAATTCACAACCAAACATTCTCTATTCTTCTAAGTTTACAACTTGATGGCTATTGTCTGTATCATGAACCACCATTGAGATCTACGATGTCATTTAGATTTGCTAAGTTTGCCATTTACACACTAGTGCGTAATCTGTTTCATCTGTTCATTCAATTTAGTGCAAGAATCAAGGTGCTTGAAGTCTGTGATTATATATTCTTTTTCAAAAAATAGAATTTAGTAGCAAAATTCTTCTCGTATTCTATTTTTAATCAAGAGATCGGTGCTCAGTAGTCAACATTCAATCTTCAAAGTCAGATTCATAGTCGGTGTTTCATTAAACTGAATAAATCGGTAACTGTTTTGGTCAAAAATTACCGAAGCAATTAAGTGATCAAATTAGTTAAGTGAGGTAGTGTGCTAGCAGTGTTTGTGAAAAATATGCTGATTTAGTTGTTTGCAAAAATAGTTTTCAGGATATAGCTCAGGATATCAAGCTATATCAACAATCAAACAATGAGCAAAAATGTAAAGGTTGACACGAGATATACGAGGAAAGCCCTTGATCAATCTAGATCTCCGGCATAAAACCTCGGGAGCTGACAATCGCAGCTGCCTAGTTCTTCTTATTACTTCAAAAAGTTAGGATACAGTGCAGGATAATGCCCAGATCGTTGCTAAGTGTTACAATGCTTGCTAGAAGTGTGTGAATTGCGAGAGAGTGTGTAAGTATTCGAGATCAGTGAATGTGATGTGTCCTACGAGATCTGGTTATCCATATATTTATAGTTACAAAGAATAAACAAATTCTCCTAAAATAGTGAGATGCCTTGGAAGATTCCCTTGTTAACATTATTGACCAAGTATTGCGACTTCAACGTTCTTCTTCTAACCATCTGGACCGAGTCTTCAAGGGAACGAGTCTTAATGAACGTTATGATCATGCACTCGAAACCTGCAAACAGTTTGTTAGTAAACATCAGGATACAGCATCAGAATGTTACCAATATCCTGATCCAGCATCCTGGTTGTGAACAACTATTATGTAATCAAGATATAACCTAAGATATTATGCAAGATATGGGCTCGGAATTTCACGCATAACAGTAACATGTTAACATTCAATTTAGATAAGAAACGCAATAATCTTCATGGATCCTGCAATTAATTTGAATTTAATTTAGTAGAACAATATATGTACATCGATTTTACCTAAAGTCTCTTGTCATCACATTAATAACAAAAACAATAACTGTACCACACGAAGTATCAGTTTCATATGTTGTGTATTTTATTCAATTCATATGTCGTGTATACGTACATGATTCAAATTATGAGAATAAGATAAACCCCTATAAAAGTTAGAGATGTTTTCTAATGTAATTAAAAAAATAGAAAATATAAAGTTTGATTGTGTTTATTTAAAAACTTCACAGGGGAGTGCAACCAGTAAAAATAAAAAATAGAGTAAATTACAACCGATGTCCTTTACGTTTGTATCAAATTACAACCGGTATCCTTTAACTAAAGAAATTACAGGCTTTGTCTTTTATGTTACCAGTTTTTAGCATGTTATGTCCTTTAGCGCTAACCTAGTTAAGTTTTTTGGTTAAGTCTTACCATGTGCCTCTCACATGAGGGCAACATGGTCTTTTCATCTCAATTTATCATGAATTTGGATTTCCCCCTTGCATCTGATTGTTCATATTTATCTCAAAAACCATAGCTATTGTCTATGTCTCTTAAAACTTCGATAAAAAAAAAACCTACAGAAAAAAGGAACGTGAATCAAACCTTACAATGAGTGCCTTCTACATATGACAAGCACTAGAACAAAACGACATCGATGAAATTTATGGTAAGCTTCCAACGTCATCGTAGTCAGTTCTTTTGGTTGGTTTGATAAAAAAACAAAGATTAATTCCAAAATATTGTTTATTTATTTATTTATTTATTTATTGGCTTGAAAAAAATGAAGGGGATAAAAGAGATTTATTTATTTCATTTTTTAATATAAAATTGGGATGAAAAGACCATGTTGCCCTCATGCGAGAGGCACATAGTAAGGCTTAACCAAAAAAACTTAACTAGGTTAGGTCTAAAGGACATAACGTGTTAAAAACCGGTAACATAAAGGACAGAGCCTGTAATTTCTTTAGTTAAAGGACACCGATTATATTTTAATGCAAACGTAAAGGACACCGTCGTAATTTACTCTAAAAAATAAGGGAGTAATTTTAAAACCCACGTGTTAAATTAACTTCCCACATGAGAATCCAACGCACGTCAGCTAATCCAATTCTATGTTCATTCTATATCACAAAAAAAAAAAAAAAAAAAAAAAAAAAAAAAAAAAAAGAAACTCTTTAACGTTTGGCAACGGTTCTCCACACATACACATCTGTTCAATAATGGTGGCAGCGGCATCCATTGGAGTCTCAATGAAGACGTTGTTTATCTTCTTGTTTTGTGTGATGGTAGCTGCGTTTGCTTACTTGTTCCTTTTCGGTGACTACTTTTCTTGTTTTGATATACATTCCAGGTAAAGTCTTTTAATCTCATGATCTTAACTAACGGTTTTTCAATGTTTAATTTGAAATATTGAATTGAACTAATTAACTATAATAAACTAAAACTGTTGGTTTGCAGTTTAAAGAAGAAGACATAATTCAACTATTACTATAATAAACTAAAACTTTGTAATAAGATTTTCTTGTGTGGTGTATTGTTCCCAATCTTTAGCAACGGAAAGTCATGTAAATTGTAGATGTAATTGTCTAATAATCTTAAGCTAATACTCTATTTTAACTGTATGTTTCTCAAAGATACACGTTTTCAGTCTAATCTTTCTGGAATTAATATATGTTTCTTAATACAATCAATTAGTCTACAATTTGTTTTTGGATGTATAGATGCATTTATTTGGGATATATATATAAAGACCATGAATATTAATTTAGTTAATTAAGAGTGTATTTTTTGTGTATCAAGAAGAAATAACTGCTATCAATTGAGGAATGTGGTATCCTAATACAAGAAAGTCGTCATTTCATATAAAAAAAAAAAAAAAAAAAAAAAAACCAACTGAATATATATGTTCACAATTTTGTTACAGGTGGTTCATACTAATGGCGGTAGACTTTACCGCATGTACTGTTCCTATAGTGGTATGATAATAATTTCTTGTTTGCCAATTAGACTTCATTTTATACCGTTGAAAATTAGGTCTTCTTCAATATAATTGAAAATGAATTTAAAAAGAAAAAAATGTTTGATCAAAACTGAAGGTACATAAATCCTAAATTATAATCCGTGTTTATACTAAACAACCCTTTGGAAAACAAGTAACCTATTAATATAAGGAAACCAAATAAAATAAAAATTGTACAAATCATAAACCTTCCTACTGAAATAAAATACGGATAAAAAGAAATCATTTGAATCCTCTAACTTCTGAGTGTTAATAAGATTAATTCTAACAATCACCCCTTTATCTTGTCAAGTTCTTCCTAGGTCTTGAATACCAAGTAAGACACAAAGTTCTTCCACCTTCATACTCGGTCTCTTGTGTCCGCTTTGCATCAACACCTTTGGTGCAACCCAAACAACACCGCACCCCCTGTTTGCTAACTTCTTTAGGATCACACCTTAAACTTGTCCAAACACTTGAACCATTAGCCACAAATAGGGCAACATCCTTCTCTACCACCTTGATCAAACCCGCTACTTCACCACCTTTGAAGTTTGTTGTTGATCCGATCTAACACTGCACTACACCTGGGTTTTCTCCTTTAATCAAGCATGCAATCATTGTTCCTTGATTGCTATAGTTTTGCTGTTGTTGATCACAATCTTGATCACTACATCCTGTTGTTGTCGTTTGATCAACAAACCCTCTTTCACATGCCTTCTTAATTGCAACAACCTTTGTTCAACTCAATAGCCGTCCTTTTATCCAAGACCTTTCGAGACTGCCACATCCGAATCAATCATCCATCGCTAAAATCCCCTGAGGAAAATTAAAAGCTCGTGTGGTATGCTCACACATCAATTTCCACAAGGGACTGTCGGCATTAGACATAGGAGGGGCATCGTCTTCGATAACAGCGGAGGGATCCCGAGATTGTAGAGGCTCAGACAACATTCTAGGGGAGATGAAGATGAACTTGTTTTTCCACTCTTTCATATACGTAGAAGTAGGCATAAAGGAATAGCAAGGAGGAACACACTATCTTTCCTCTTCTTGAATGTGAACCAATCGCCGTCGACACGTAAACCGTAAAACCACCTGAATAGAGATACTGATGGAGCACTAGCGAAAGCAATGCGAGTAAGTTAGAAATGAACAATTCTTAGAAAGGCCAGGAGGTGGATCTGAGAGAAATGAACTCGATAATGTTTAAGCAACTTCACATGTTGAATTGGCATCATAAACTTGGTCACTCGTCTTTTCGATCTTCAAATATTTAGCAAAATGTTTAAGGCTTCAATCTAAAATTCAAAATTTTATTGTAACTCATGCTCTATAAACAATAACCACAAAGATTTCGTTACCAACTCATTTAGGGTATGAAGACCATTAAAACTTTTATATCCGGACGTGTGGGGACCAATTGAAAATTCGGTATATTCTTTTACTTATCATGTTAATTTCATGGATTTTTACTCCAGATACGTCTAGTTATATCCAATGAAATAAAAGTTTGATATTTCCAAACTGTTTCCCAAGTTCAAAATTTTAGTTAAAGTTGTTTTTCAAACTCATTTGAACTTATTTTTCATTGAAAATGGTAGTGGGTATCAAGGACTCATCTCATATCTTCAATCACAAGGCAACCCACATTTTACGAAACCCCCGTATACACCAAAACAAAATGTTGTTGCCAAGAGAAGGCGTGTGATGTGTCCAAACACCTTTGGCACAACGAAACCATAAACAAAATCCTATGTATTAAAGCCAAAGTTTGCCAGTACCTCAACCCCATCTTATTCTCACCACTATTGAACCAACACCCATACCCAGGCCTTTAAAGACCCACAATGGCACAATGCTATGAACAACGAATTACATGCTTTCCTAAAAAACGGTATGTGGGATCTGGTCCCCCTATCTCTCACAAACCAAGTGATTGCAAGTGGATATCCCGGGAAAAACTAGAACCCAGTGGCTTCAATTGTCAAAAACGTCATTCGCTTTGCTGCAAAAAAAGTTTATTGGAGAATATTACAACGACTAATTTGACATATTTTGTCGGGTGAAAAAGTCGGTTACAGTTCGGATTATATTGGCAATTGATTTATCCAAAAATTGGAATGTATTGTAACTGGATGTCAAATGGGACGTTACATGAAGATGGGTACATGATTTAACCTCCCAAATATGTTAACCCCGCCTACCCAAATCATATTTGTAAGCTACATATGTTACTATATCAAAACCTTCTCACTAGGTTCAAAATGGATGGGCCGAAACATGTAAGCACCCTTCTAAGTGCCACTGAATAGTTATCACATACGAACAGGTCAACAACTGTGAATGCTACACCATATCACCAACTTGTGTGCTCATTGCAATACTTAGCCTTCACACGTTCCGACGTTTCCTTTGCCATTAATGAACTCTCTCAATTTACGCATTGCCCGACATAACTGCCATGGAAAAATCTAAAATGAGTTCTTCGTTACTTGAAATGAACCATTCACCATTGGTTCTTTCATAACCGTATTGCCCCTCTTAGACTCACAACTTTTTTTAGATTTTAATTAGACGGTATCTCTAACTAGGGACGCACCACCAAAACCTACATCATCTACCTTGGCTCTAATATTATCTAATGGAAGTCGGCTCAACAAAAATCAGTGTCACGTTCTTCCACTGAAGTCGAATACAATACTTTTGCCATTGTAGCAGTTTAACTCTCTTGGGTTCAAAATCTCTAACTTAAGCTCGGAATTTCAGTACCTGACCCTTACACGATCTTTTATGATAATGCTAGTGCTACATATGTCTGTGCAAACCTCGTTTGTCATTCGCCAATGAAACTCATAGAGTTGGATTATCATTTTGTTAGAAAAAAGAGGCGGGTGGTTTTCTTGAAGTAACTCATATACACACAACCGTTCAGCTTACAGATGTTCTCACAAAGTCGATGTATCGTGGCTCGTTTCAACATCTTCGCTCCAAGATTGGAGTCTCGGACTGATTATCAATCTTGCGGGGGTATATTAAGGAAAAGTCATAGTAAATGGTCAAGTCAATAGCCAATACGTCAAGTCTATTCAATAATTACCATTTAATTATTCAAACCTTAGGCGTAGAATTAGTCTTGGTATATTCATGTATTCTTGTGTATAGAATATAGATACACCCCTGTGAATTAATTGTAAGCATCTTTTCTCAATCAAATTCTCTAGCATTATAATAGAATGTAGGAATCCGTATAAAAGTACAGTACAATTACAACTGAAAAATGAAAAAACAAAAACAGAAAATTCAAACAGAACTGGTGTTATTGGCTGAGGATCGTGTTAGACACAGGTCCCTTAAAACAAATTTGGTGTCTCCAAGGAGAACACGTATGTTTCCAGGATACGACAGCCCGGAGCAGTTGCACTGCCGGTCTTGACTCCAACCCGAAGGTATACCTTGAATTCTTGAAAAAGAAGATGAAGATTCAGAGAAGATTGTATGTTGTTGTGTAAATTTTTGGTGTGTTTGATTCTGCAGTTGGGTCCTCTATTTATACTGCAGATGTAAGGTCGAAACTGAAAAACGAATTTAATGGGAGAATTAAACTGCATTAAACATCTTCAATGCACTTTAATTCGTCATTAAATTCTCAGTCAAACGCATTGACTCATCGGTTTCAAATGCCGAAGTGTAACTACACTGGCAATAACTGCTGGAAGCTTCTGCGCGCACGCAAGACACACTGGTGCGCGCGCGCCCTTGCGCGTGCAAGTGTGAACGCTCATGCACGCATGCGCCATTTTGGCTCACTTCCATGCGCGTGTGCGCCACACTGGCTCAGTTCCATGCGCACCTGCGCGCGTGCGCCACGTCACCTGTGAGCCTATACGAGCACGCCACACAGTCACGTCGTATTGGCTTGCTTTGGTGTGCCGCGCACGTCACTTCAGTGTCCATGCTCCATGCGCGAGTGCGTGCCACCATGCCACGTGTACTCGCGCGGACCCACTAGGGTCATGTGCCTGCATGCCACGTCACCAACCACCTGGTCCTTGCAGCCCTCATCGCCCACGCTACGCGCGCGCGAGGGCGAGTGCGAGTTAGGGTGCTACGTACCCTTCGCGAGTACATTTAGTGAGTGCTTCCATGAAACAATAAGGATGGAGAGTTCCCACTTAAATACCCCTTTAAGTTTCATCTCTCCTCCTATGTGGGAGAAGATGCCACTTTCCCACTTTTTCAGCATTCAAGTTTCAAACACCAAACTTTGAGCATCGATATCTCATTCATCTTAGCTCCGTTTTGCATATGGTTTAGTTCGTTGCGAAGCTCTTCCACGATAGAACACAAACCCACAAATAAATATATAAAATCCGCTCATTTTCTTATATTTATTTCTAGTCCAAAATAGGAAAAAATCATTTTTCTATATTTGTGAAAAAGACTATTTTCATAAATTTCCAACATAGAACACCAAAACACTTCGCATAGTTTATACAAGTGCATTGTATCATATTGCATAGACACACAAAATTATACATACGTATATAGTATCTACAGAACCAAGTCCAAATTAGAAGAATTTTTTTAGTGTAGTATGTTTTTATACAAAACTTTATTTCTATTTATGTAGGTCCCGATACGGATCGTTAGATGAACGTGATTTCTTGTTTCGGATGCCGTAACGAGTGCGGAATCCAAGTTACGGCACAACCGAGCGAGAGAGTATAATCAATACGCAAAGATACAATGATTAACGTTTCCGTATATTGATTTCGACAGAGTTTCAGTACAAAATACAATCATATAATAGCTCTGATAACTCTCTATCTCTCTACTCTCTCTCTCTCTCTCTCTAGGCTCATTTAAGCTCACCGTTAAACAAATGACCTAACAACGCATATATACTAACAGTTAACATACACATGGAGGTCTAAGCTCTCACGCAAAAGTGCCAAGAACCCACACGAAGGTAATGATGCCATGCGAAGGCATGCCAAGAGACGCGAAGGCATGCCAAGAGACACGAAGGCATGCTAAGATACTCGAAGGTCTTGTTCTTTGAATGTTAGCATGTTGAACACAATTATCACATCATCATCATGATGTCATGATGATGATGTTGTTCTCATATCGTTATTGTGTCGTTGTCACTTGTATCTCATATGTCGAGTCAAACCGATGGAGGAACGTCGTCGACTTCAGTCGTGGCCCGAACAGACTCGGACATCACTAGCGTCATCCACACAAAAGTGCATCAACAAACTCCCCCTTGGAAGATGCTCATGATGACTTCACTCTGTCGGATCTTCAAGAATCAACACTAGTTGCAGGCAGGAGGTGCATCAACAAACTCCCCTTTGAATGTAGCTTGTAAAGCTTTGATCAGCTTTAGATCCTCGTGATGTTGATGATTGGTCAGCTGCAAATTTATCTTCTTGATCCACTGCTTGTATGCATGTCGTGTCGTAATTCCACAGCTTGTCATCTGACACGTTCTCTTTATCTTTAGCTTGTTTGAAAGCCACATCTGCACACACAACAAAACTAAACGCGTAATGAGAACAATCGCTAGGGTTTTAACCAATCTTAGAGAATTTTCAATTAAAAACCTCACTAAGGATTGATTTTAAACAATATCAACAGACTCCGGCGACTAATTACGGCGAGCTTGTTGCGAAAAAAAATGGTGGATAGTGATTTTAACGTCAAAACTCAATAAAACTTGTACTTTCGATAATATCCATCGTTTTAAACAAGTTTTAAGCATAAACATCAACCGATAACATCATATATTTGAGTTTTAATTCGTTTTTCAGTCAAGAGATGTTGGTTTTGAGTTTTTGTTCAAGAACACCTTAAAAATCACTTAAAAACTGCACGGTTTTCAACAAGAAATCAAGCCTTACGCTCTGATACCACTTGAAGGTCCTGGATCATTAGACGAACGTGATTTCTTGTTTCGGATGCTGTAACGAGTGCAGAATCCAAGTTACGGCACAGCCGAGTGAGAGAGTATAATCAATACGCAAAGATACAGTGATTAATGTTTCTGTATATTGATTTCGAAAGAGTTTCGGTACAAAATACAATCATATAATAGCTCCGATAACTCTATCTCTCTCTCTCTATTCTCTCTAGGCTCATTCAAGCTCACTGGTAAACAAATGACCTAACAACGTATATATACTAACAGTTAATATACACACGAAGGTCTAAGCTCTCACGCGAAAGTGCCAAGAACCCTCGCAAAGGTAATTATGCCATGCGAAGGCATGCCAAGAAACATGAAGGCATGCTAAGATACACAAAGGTCTTGTTCTTTGAATGTTAACATGTTGAACACAATTATGACATCATCATGATGATGTCATGATGATGATGTCATCATGATGTCATGATGTCGTTCTCGTATCATTATTTTGTCGTTGTCACATGTATCTCGTATGTCGAGTCGAACCGACGGAGGAACGTCGTCGACTTCGGTCGTGGCCCGAACGGTCTCGGATATCACTAGTGCCATCCATACAAAAGTGCATTAATAATTTATTTATCTCTAATATGTTTGACTCGTAAAACTAAGAAAATGTGTTAAAAGTTATATTTTGTTAATTTGTAGCTTAATCCTTGACCAATGTTTGAGTTTGTGGTACGCTAGAACCTTATTCATTTTGACCTCCAAAATAATATACAACATGGTTTAAACTCCCACCCAATTACTCGTTTTGCGATGCACTTCTACGCGTAACGTAATTGACCACCTAGTCTCAAAAAGATTTTTAGCTTTGGAAGTAGATAAAGTAAAATATGGTTCATACACACACACGTATAAACTATAAGTCATCCATTATTAGTTATATATTTAGAAGTTATTGGACTCATATGTGCTTTTACACCCGTATATTTTAGGCATGGGTATACTACAAGGAATCAAGTTGGATTTTTGCATTTATAGTAATGGCCGCAATGAATGTACTAGGAAGGTAATCTATTAATCTTTCTAATAGTACTGAAATGTTTTTGAATCATTTCTATCTATTTCACTAATATGGGTGTTGGTACATGCTAATTATTGTCAACTTTGTTGACCATATATAGCCTTGTTAGCCTTGGTTACATCCTTGCACAGTTCTACAAGCTGTCACATGAGGAATATTTGAAAGATCCGTTATATTTTGTGTTAACAAGACGTTAAAAAAGGTAAGAAGTAACATAGATAGAGTTACAAGTTCTTAAACTGATCCGTTTGTGTTTCGAAACCTAAACATTTTGCGTTTTAATGGCACTTTAAGGTTTGATGGCTTCATTCTAGTACGTGTTGAGATATTTACCCTTTAATTTTGATTTGATTATTTGGCTTAGGGATGCCAATGGAGGATCTTTTGTTGTAGTTGCCAGAGTGATCTTTTCAGTATTAGGTTGCTTGGTGTTGGGAGCTCTGATTTATACGCTAGTTGATGAGTTATCTCCATTTTATACAAAAGAGTTTGCATCGCAAGTATTTTTCCTTTTTATGTGAAAGTAATAAAAGGATTTCAGTTATTTGAAAAATGGCAGTAATAAATACGAATTGTTGACAGGTGTTTCATAACATTTGAAACAGACATATACATCCACATTGCAATGTTTTCGGTTCGCGTTCCTTCTCTAATCTAAGTCTATTATAACCCAATGCTATAGGCATATCAATATAGCTCATTTGTATGTACAAATATAACTTGAAAACAATGGGACATATCAATATAGCTTATTTTGTGTTACATCCTAAAGGATGGGACATTGTACCATCTTTCTATTTCTCGATCCGGACAAACAATTCATCAAAATAAAATTTAGTGGGAGGGCTTACCGGTTTCCAAGTCAACTTGGGAAGGCGATGTCACATTACTTAAGTCATTTTCCCATTTGCTCCTTGGAGACATGGTGTCGCTCGACCGAGGTGGGGGTAATGTTGTGAAACCAAGGAACACTTATACACATAAGACCACTATTGAGCCTAGAAGAAGCAACATAATCCGGAATGCAGGATGCATTGTAGCCTAGTCCCTTGCTAAAAATGTCTATATTACTACTTTTAATAAGTTCAAGAAAATGTAATAGATTCATGTTTGTCGGTAAAAAAAGGCTCGTACAAGTTTAAAAAGAATGTACTAGATCCCATTGTATTAATTGCACACACGAGACACTAAAATTTTATAATACTTAAGAATCTTGTACTTTGGTTGGGTTTTCTAGGTGTGGATAGCTTATAAGGAGTCAAGTTGGACAAGTGCTTTCTTTTGGATTGCTTCACTTGTATGTTTAAGGGGGTAAGCTACAAAATTCACCATTGATCTCTTTGTCAAATAGATGAATATGAGACACGAACATTTATGTGTGCGTATTACACACATGATTTATATGTTATTATCCTTCGCATCGTATATGTTATTATTTGTTAGGATCGGAGGCTGTCTGTGAGTGTGTTTATTTGCATAAAACGAATAAGTGCAGCGGAAATGAGTAGCAAACTTTGTAAACACAAACATAGGAAAGTGTAGATTGATAAACAATTGCTTTTCATTGAGTCAAAAGATTTACATAAAAGCAAAAGATTACAGTCAAACCTTACAATCTAAACTCCCCCTCAGCCTGATCTACCAGAGTTGGTTGCACAAGATGAAAGGATGAATTGAGGAGAAAAACTCACTCAAAACGATCAAGTGTAACAGTACAGAGTATTGTCATACTTATAGGCAAACCAAACTACTGATATGCTTCAGCTGACGTCACCATGATAGTGACATCTAACGACCTAACAAACTATAAATACTGTTCTATACAAACTACTGTTATGTAACATCTGATAATCACTAATGTACAAAACATAAGGTAACTACTGCTTCACGTTCTACTATTGTAGCCTTAGCACAGATGTTGAGTCTTCAGTGCTTTCTTCAAAGGTGATCAGTCTTTGAGAGGGCAGTGCTTGAATCTTCAGCGGTACTTAGGAGACGGCAGTAGATAGAGCAACAGAGTTTGTCTTCAGCAGTTGTTAGATAATCATCAGAGTTTGGTTTATCAGTTGTTGTATTTGAGCAGCACTTCAAGATTCATCAGTTGTTGGATAATCACTGTCAAGGGGAAAGATTAGAGCAAACTGCTGCTTATTAAGTGTCCACTGATGGGATCCGGTTTTGGCTTTACATTATCTGTTCCTCTGTTAGGATTCAATCCCAACAATCTCCCCCTGGAACAGATAATGCCAAAACCCTTCCTTATTCAGGACCTTTATTACTCATCAAGAGTGCCTTAGCTTGTTCTTTGAATTGAGCTTCAAATTCTTTGGCACTCTGATCATCTTCATCCCTGCACAGTGAAAGCTCAAGGAGATCCTGCAAATCTTGAACACTAAGGCCTAGTGCTTCTTTTCTTGATATATGCTTCACCTCACCATTGGCTCTGACCAAAGTCAATACGTGGGTCTTTTGATCAGACATCCACTTTAGTATTTTAAAGCATAATGGGTTTCTTGGGAGAGATTTATTTCCTGATGAGTTGAGAGATGATGGCCTTGAAAACACATGCAAACTATCAGACATTCTTTTGAGGGCTTCTTCAATGACATTGTTTGCTGCAGCTATGTCATCTGCAGTTTTTTGTTCAATGAGTTCTTGCCTGTCAATCTCTGAAGTATTTGTTGTAGTGTTTGGTGATGCAGATTTGTTTAATGCCTTTTCAAACAGGCTCTGAAGCTTTGTTGAGTTGCCTTCTTTCAGATCCATTTTCATGATGATGTCTTTGAAGTACTCTGCTTCTTTTTCTTTAACCTCTGCCTCAGTCAGCTGTTGCAGTGTAAGGTTGTCTGCTGTTTTCAACACTGTTTTGAGGTTGTCTATCTGCTGTTCAAGTTTCAACATTTGTTCTCGTTTCTGTGCAGCCCTTGATTCAGCAGTTTTTCTATTCTTCAGCCTTTCATAGGCTTCATCTGTTTGCTGCCTAGACCATTTTGATATGGCTTCAGCAGTGTCTATCTTGGCATCCACCAACTCCCTTTTCTTTCTTTTATACTCAGCAGTGAGATCAGCAATGAGCCTTTTGTACTTACTCCAGTTTGGAGCAGTTTTCTTCTTTGAAGGATCATTTTTGACTTTTTGGATCCTTTCAGCCTCATGCTTCAAAGCTATTAAAGGCCATTCTTTAAACTGAGATTCTTCAGCAGAATAGAACTTTTCTTTCATGATGAAGGCTAGAAGTTGTTTTCTCAATCTCTTCTTTTGATCAGCCTTTTCCTTTTCTAGCTCTTGAGCAAATTCTTCCATCTGCTTAACCTTTGCAAGGTAGAACTCCAGTCTATTAGCAATGCCTACCTCGCTTAGCCTTTCTTTTTCACTGTCAACTTTAGCTTTAACTTTAGCTTGCCTAGCCTTTAACTTGAGATAATCAGTTATATCTTCTGGAGCTATGTAGCCAATGAGTGAGGAGAATTTTCTTTTTGAGCTATCTCATTTTTTTATGGCATCAAGCTCTAGTGGATATTTTTCAGCATTTGGATCATGTATCCCTTCATCGGCAGTAATAGGCTTTCTTTTTCTGCTAAAGATCCTTGGTTGGGATATAGGAAAGGATAGAGCAGTGGTGGATGGTTGACTAACAACTGTTGAAACAACTGGTGTCTCAACTTTTGCTGTCATTACAACTGCTGATGTGTCAGCAGATGTCTTCTGCTTTTGAGCAGGGAATGAAGGATGTGATGGTGGTGGTGGTGGTGACTCATCATCAGGAATGAAAACCCTTCTCCTTTTTAATGGAGGAGAGGCTGATGATGTTTTGGGTGGATCAGTGGTTTGTGATTGTGACTGACTGACAGTAGTTGAAACAACTGGTGTTTCAACCACTGTTGTCATTACAACAGATGTTATAACATCTGCTGTCTTCTGCTTTATGGCAGGAGGCAGTGGTGGTGATGTGATTGTAGATGATGATAGTGGTGGTTTTTGTGTTATAGACACAGATGGTGATGAAGATGGAACAGTAGTTGTGGTGGTGTGTGTTGAATAGTAGTTGTGTGTGTTGGAGGTGTGTGTGTTGATGAGATGGCAGCTGTTTGGCTACTGACAGCAGTTTTTGTAACTACTGTTGTATCAGCTGTTGAAGTTTTTGTGGTTTTGGGTTTTTCTGGTTCAAAGTATATCCCATCTTCTATACCTTTCTTTTTCAGCTTGGTTTTCTCCCCCTTTTTGGCATTATCTGCCAGGGGTGTATCCATGAAGAAAATGGTAGATGGGCCTTTCTCCCTTTGAGCATTCTGTTGTATGCTGGCCTTTATAGCCTTAATGTCTGCTTGAGTGTCTTTGAACCGAGACTCCACCATGTTAGTCAGCATTTGTACTTGATTTGCGTGCTGTTTAGCAGCCAATTGTTGCTGATGTTCAAGCAGTGGTTGGAGAATATTCCATAGCTCATTTGCAGCAAATGCTTGTGGAGCAGGTGCTTGAGCAGGAGGAGCAGAAGATTGGGCTATTTGAGCTTCTAACAGCTGCTGCACCATATCTTTTATTTCGGCAACAGAAGATTCTAGATTTTCAACTCTGGCCGTCAATTCATTGTATTTTGAATCATCACCTGAATTAACAGGATCATCTGAATCCCCACCAGCAGTGGTTGTATCAATGTGTGACTTAGGAGCTGTAGCCCAAAAATCATCCATTGATGCCCCTTTTTCTTGGTACTGGGGACTTCTTTCTTCGGCACTCGATAATCCTTTGATGTTACCAGCAGTTAAAGATAACTCACTGGTGGTTACCGATGTTGCCATGGAAGAAATTGCCTTTAAGGGAGTCTTAGTTATGTAACAACTGTCCAACTGAAGATCTGTTTATCCATCAGTTGCAGTTGCTGCTCCACTTGAACTACCACCGGGAGTTACTTGTAACTCAGGGGGTGTAACCTCCTCAGTTGTTGCTGGGATAGCAGAGGTAAGTGCATCAGACCCAGTCACTTGTGGAGGTATACTCTCTAATGGGTGATAGAGAGGAACTGGTTTTTGTCTGTGCCATATCAACTGCATGCAACAGGGGTATTATTGATTGTGGCATTATTATTGGTGAGGGTATGGGTGTTGAAAGAGACATGTCCTTGGGATCAGGACTGTGGAAGATAGATCCGAGTGGACCTAGAGCTTCATATTGTGGTGTCCCTGTGCTTACAACTTGATCCTTTTGTGAGGATGCAAGAGGAGTTTGAGGCTGGGGTTGAGATCTTTCTACCAACTGCTGTGAGGAAGTAGCAGTAGTGGTTTCTGGTGACTTTTGTGTTGTCACTGGCAGTTGCTCTGGGATCTCATCTTCCAGAGTTGCCTTTGTTTTGGGTTTGGTGGGTTTTCTGGATGGTTTTCTTTTGGTCTTTTTGGTGGTGGCAGGTGTGGGTTTCAGAGCAGTGGGTGTGCTACTCTGATCACCTGGAGCAGTGGGCTCAGCAGTGGTTTCTTGAGGGTCAGTGGCAGTTTCTACAGTCTGCTCTGCCTCTTTTGTTTTTAATTTTATTGGTGCCATCATTCTTGAAAAAGTTTCTATTGTTAAACAGTTTATTTTGAATGAGACACCTTGTTTGGGCACTTCTGCCTCTTTCTCGACAAATTTTTGTTCAAAATAGTAACTTAGAAACCTTGGAAAGAGAAGAAATGCCTTATTATCAACGTTCTTTACCAAATCATCAAATATTTCCTGGGAGTAGTTATAGTTTTCATTGTTCAAAATTGCATACCCCAGGCATTGGATTTTTGTTGGTATCTCATTGAAGGACGTTGTTTTATTTGAAACACACATGAGCAGTGTGTGGAATAAAAATCTGGGTGCAGAAGGGAAGTAACCCTTTTGTAGGGTGTCTGTCACGACCCCCGACCCACCCTGGACGGAATCGGGTGCCGTGAGCAGTCCAGTGGTACCGGTGATTATTTTTATTTTGAAAAACATTGCAGCGGAAATTTCATCAGGACCGTGAGTTAGGAAAAATATCAGAGTTTAGAAACACCGGATTTTATTTATTAAATAGATGGGATAAAAACATGTTTTACAAAGGTAGCTTTTAATATAAAAACGATATTTCTTAATTTGATTTAATTAATGAAATAAGCCACTTCTTGAAGTCCTTCAGTGCTGGATCTAATCCTTACTCCAATCTACTGTAATTACCTGAAACGCGTTTTAAAAAGGTTTTGTCAGCGGGAAATACTGAGTGAGTTCATTCAGGTTTTATAAAAACAGATTTGTTATAATTCACAGTATTAAGAGCGATTACAATGTTTTTATCAACCAATTATCAAGAATGGGTATTTGTCACTCGACCGGATCTGTGACTGTGGTCATACCACTATTGGGTCCCGTCGCCCCAATAGTGACGGTTTACTCACACAGAGTAATAATCACTCACATAGAGTGATACTCACTCACCTAGAGTGATAAAAATAGTAATGTGCACAATACCCCACATACCAGCTGTAATTTGGTGATTACAAAGACTTAATCCCTGTAATTATAACCTTTGAAAATAATTTGAGGTATTGTAATACTTACTCACAAACTGTGAGAAAACAGTTAAAAAGAAGAATGACTCACATTATAAACATGCAGATTCCTACGGCCAAAGTTTAGTCTACAGATAAGCCTTGATATATTGCAGATTTATACAGGCAAAGCTTAGCCTATTGATTTAGCCTTGTAACCTAGTGCACACGAACTAGGTAGTTAACTTAATACAACAATTACGATAACTCACGAGATCAAATTCTCACAATGAACGACAAAGTGCGATACTTAAACATCCATCGATTTAACGACGAACGACAAAGTATAACCCTAATGTGGGTGGCACTTAAACATCCATTGGATATATTGATCGGTCGGAAAATGAATCGTAATAGCGATCGAGTTAATACCCTGTATCGTAGCAGCACCCTGCTATACTAATTAGTGATTCGCGTGTGTGTGGTGGGGAGTATTTAGACATATAGCTTAATAGAATGGAATACGTATTTGTGTAAAAACCCAAATCAAACCTCAACGATAGTCACGAGATTCGAACCTTAACGAACTTCACAAAGTGTAGTCTTATTCAGACAGTACTTTGGCATCCGTTTAACGAACTCACAAAGTATAGTACTTTGGATTCCATTTAACGAACTCACAAAGTATAATACTTTGGATTCCGTTAGTTGGTTCCTGAATCGACCGAACAGAATATCGTATCGGTGATTATTGGTTAGAACACCAACATATAGAGAGAAGAAGAGAAATGAGCAAAGAAAATGAATCCTAAGCTTCCTATTTATAGCAAGCAAGCAAGCAAGCACCTCAACATAGATAGTGACGTGCCTGCCTACCTGCTTGACGTGCTAGCTAGCTTGCTTATATATATTAATTCAGCTGCTTCACTCGTTTTTCTTGCATAACTTTTAAAATATAACGTTTTATAAAACGACGAATATGTCTTTAGAATGAGCATATTTTTATCTACGTTTTAACCTAAGTTTCATTAAAAACGGAGTAAGGGAAATAAAATAATATATTTAATTATTAATATTAAACGTTCTTATACGACCCCATATATATCTATTTTTAATAAACCTTACTTAGCTTAATTAATCTTGTTAGCTTAATTAATATTGATTAACTGATTAATTAATCATACTAAACTTAATTAGGGTTTCCTTATTGCATAATTATCATACTAAATATTAATTTTAGTGAGGGTTGTTACATCCTCCCCACCTTAATAGAAATCTCGTCCTCGAGATTTGGACTATGATATTTTCTTTATGTTTCTTCTTTTATTTTAAGAGAAATAATGTATCGTGGAATGGAATCAAAAGATATTTTGAGGGGTATAAATTTTAAAAATAGAAATGATTTATAGAAACAATTGGATTCAATATCCGAAATGAACTTACTTTGATCAATTAGGGGAGATTCTGAATTGATAAATATCTATTTGTGAATGTAAGTATGGAAAATGATTTGTCAATGATTATCCGAAAGTCAATATCGTTTACTTAAATGGTATTGGACAATAGAATTTAGTGTATCGTAATCTGAGTACATAATTGTACCAAGAATATGACAAATCAAAAAAATGGCGTATGAATAGGGTTTAGCACAGGCTACAAATCTATTCGGACGCTACAAAGTGTTTGTAATGATTGAAAGAATTCAATGATGACCGAATAAATTTATTGTTTTCGAATTTGAGAGTTTCAAGGAGGCGAATCTGGATATTTCAAAAGATGAAATGTTCAAACGAATATATATATATATATATATATATATATATATATATATATATTTTTCAAGGTGAGTGGGTTCAAGCCAAAAGATATACGATCTATAGATTCTTAAAATGAATGTGAAGAACTTTTTGGAATTAGTAAAATTCTTTGTCAGAAGAAAACTTACCTTGATTGGTACCTAAGGAAGACTTAAGATTGACCGGGTCAAAATAAAATGAAAACATGAAAATGTTTTGTCAGATATTAAATTATGATATGAGAAAATTAATGTGTTTGAGATGGGTGATTTGTAAGAATACATGAAAAGACAATAAAGTTAGTGTATTTTTGTCTTATAATTGTATTCAGAAGATTTTAATCAAAATGTTTGATTAAAGATAGGTGATATTTTGATTTATTAAAATCCTTTTTCCTTTTTATGTTATCATAAGGTAGAATAATAAATAAATATAGATAGGTTTAAATATTAAAATCCGTGGTAACTTTGACAAAATAATGATATAGGTTTACCCAATATTCTAGAACTTATGATTATTATTTTTAAAATCAAGTATGTTTAACTATAAGATTATGGTATTTTAAATCATAAAAGTAGAATAATAAATGTTTATTTTAATATCAAGCATACTTAAGTATTGGCTTGCGTAAATAACATTTGATATTTTAATATAAAAGAATATTTCTATAAGTATTTAATGGTTGTGAAATATTAATCAAGATGAACATTTATTTATAATATGTTTTGTTTATGATTATTTAGATAATTCTATTCGTCCCTTTTAATTGTTTTATGAAAATATGTCTTCTCTTTACAGTACAAAGTATATATATAATATATAAATATTTTTATATATAATTGAAATTTACTAAATAAGTATGATGACTTAATTACCTAGTCATTATCACGGCGGATATTGGTTAGTGCTGCCTTGTTTAAGCATAGGTGGCCAGTCCATGCCTAACTAAGGCTAGGCTATTCAATACATGCCCTTGATAATAACTCTAATATCTAAAAATAATACTAACACTATTACTATTAATATATTATTACTAATAATAAAACTAATATTAATTGCCAATAATAAATGCATAAACTTAAATGAGAATATACTTCAAACAAAATTTTATACGTAAAAATATAAATTCTTTACCTTAATGGTTTTAACAAAAATTTTAAATGTAGGAATACTATATTGTAAGTTTCTATATATAATTAAGTTTATATAATGTTTTTCGATCAATGATGATAAGGTAAGAAATATCACGAAAGGCTCGATTAGGATATGAAATGGTGGATCATTATCTTAGCACACAATTGTGTTAAGATTGCTTTCATAAAATAAATCAACAAAGCGGATTCAATATAAATAAATAAATAATTAAATCCTAGATTAGCTCAATCTTCAAATTTGTGAAAATATCATCACAAAGTGATCGTGATCGAAGAAATGATTTGATGAATTCGAAGACTAAACAAGCATGTTATGGTTCAAGAGAATTGAAGTGCTTGTTGGGACTATTTTGAATATGATGGTTTCAATCCATCATATGGGACTTCGAATTGATTACGTATTGAGAGCAAGTTAACTGGGTTTGGATAAAACGAGTTTTAATAAGGAAGTTCGGACATGATCACAACAGAAACCATGTATAACCTTCAAAAAGAAAATCGAGTTTTTCAAAAAAAAAAAAATTTATCGATCAAATATCAAAGAGTAATCATTTTTCAAAACGCGGTTTACAATGCAAAGATCAAGTATAGCGAAATGATATTTGAGGTTGGATAAAACAATAATTTGGAATGAAGCCTTCCTAGGGTCTTATAACTCAAATGAACCACATGCGCAACAAATAGTGCATGTGTATCGTATGGATTTACCAAGAAACGAAATGGATCAATATTTGCTATTATGAAAGAATTCTTTATGGTATGATGACCATTAAAAGAACACGAAAGTCAACTTATTATAGGCAGAAGTCAGAATTGCTACGAAAGGAATATAAGAACTTTTATCTGGAATTTTGTGTGATACCCGTTGTTAAGTGCCATTATCAGGGAATGTCGAATGAACTGAAATGGAATAGGGGATTAGCAAAGGTATGTGACTCCTTTTTCAGTGATAATAATTATGACTTAGTTTAGACTGTGCACCGATGATTGTGAAATCTTGTTCCAACGTACCTCAGCGAAATGTAGATCGTTTGTAGGATCACGTGGCAAAGTGCTTCTTTTTGATTAGTAGTTTTCTACTGACAGAATTAGTATTGGTGTCATCGTGCCCAATTTATACTTTTCAAAGTTCTTGCCTTGGAAAGTCGTGTGTGATATATTTCAACGTCTGTGGACGTATATTTTAAGTTTCATGTGTTTTCTTGTGCATTAGCACAACTTTATATGTTTCTTACTTGTGCATTGTAGATTTTTATACTTTCGATGATATCCCATCTTTAAAGGGTTCTCATTGTATGAGTTACGAGGTAAATGATCAAACAAAATAATGTTTGATATTGGAAAAGAGATTCCTGATAAAGAATTCTAGACACGGATGCTTGTGCTTTATTTCAATTTGTCAATCCTTATGGCTTTTTGGAATTTCCTTATAGATATACCTATCTATATAATCACATATTTCACATGCTGAAATAAACATACCATTTATCAGGTCAATGTATTTAACAGATTCATATTTCCAAGAACCACTCAGGTATTTGGTCATGATACTATTTAGGGAAATCTTGTCACTGATTTGACATAACATTTACCCCGTCTTATCCGGGTCGCGCCGGAGCGGTAATCTCAATATGTCCGGACAAGCTGGAGAGTCTGCTACTCTATACCCAGTTTTGCCGGAGAAAATTTTCTATTTCCCATAAATAGTATCTTTTCCAGATTTTAAAAGTGCCTCTTTTATTAGGACTTTTATCCAGAATCAAGGAAATTTGTATTCCCATAACATATCTTTATTCTAGACCAAATAATATCAATGAGCAAGAATAAATAGCAATTAAGTGTTATTGCCTGCTAACCGTCATACCAGTATCCATTACATTACACTTATATAAGTAATTTACCTTAAAGTTTATTTTAAGGCAAAATTCTTAAGTTCAAGTCTAAATACCATCCGGAGTGCTATTAAATAATATTAAGTTTCTAATTCTCCGTTTCACTTAGGTATTATTATAACACCTAATTGTGTAAACCAGTGGCTTAGCTTATACTAAGGCATCTTTTCTTATGTTCAAGTCTAACTGCTATCAGCTGTGCTACCATTTAATAGAAATCTCTTAACTCTTTTTAATTAAGCTTAAGTATTATTATCACAACACTTATAGGCTTAAAGCAGTGGCTCTGATACCACCTTCTGTCACGACCCCCGACCCACCCTGGACGGAATCGGGTGCCGTGAGCAGTCCAGTGGTACCGGTGATTATTTTTATTTTGAAAAACATTGCAGCGGAAATTTCATCAGGACCGTGAGTTAGGAAAAATATCAGAGTTTAGAAACACCGGATTTTATTTATTAAATAGATGGGATAAAAACATGTTTTACAAAGGTAGCTTTTAATATAAAAACGATATTTCTTAATTTGATTTAATTAATGAAATAAGCCACTTCTTGAAATCCTTCAGTGCTGGATCTAATCCTTACTCCAATCTACTGTAATTACCTGAAACGCGTTTTAAAAAGGTTTTGTCAGCGGGAAATACTGAGTGAGTTCATTCAGGTTTTATAAAAACAGATTTGTTATAATTCACAGTATTAAGAGCGATTACAATGTTTTTATCAACCAATTATCAAGAATGGGTATTTGTCACTCGACCGGATCTGTGACTGTGGTCATACCACTATTGGGTCCCGTCGCCCCAATAGTGACGGTTTACTCACACAGAGTAATAATCACTCACATAGAGTGATACTCACTCACCTAGAGTGATAAAAATAGTAATGTGCACAATACCCCACATACCAGCTGTAATTTGGTGATTACAAAGACTTAATCCCTATAATTATAACCTTTGAAAATAATTTGAGGTATTGTAATACTTACTCACAAACTGTGAGAAAACAGTTAAAAAGAAGAATGACTCACATTATAAACATGCAGATTCCTACGGCCAAAGTTTAGTCTACAGATAAGCCTTGATATATTGCAGATTTATACAGGCAAAGCTTAGCCTATTGATTTAGCCTTGTAACCTAGTGCACACGAACTAGGTAGGTAACTTAATACAACAATTACGATAACTCACGAGATCAAATTCTCACAATGAACGACAAAGTGCGATACTTAAACATCCATCGATTTAACGACGAACGACAAAGTATAACCCTAATGTGGGTGGCACTTAAACATCCATTGGATATATTGATCGGTCGGAAAATGAATCGTAATAGCGATCGAGTTAATACCCTGTATCGTAGCAGCACCCTGCTATACTAATTAGTGATTCGCGTGTGTGTGGTGGGGAGTATTTAGACATATAGCTTAATAGAATGGAATACGTATTTGTGTAAAAACCCAAATCAAACCTCAACGATAGTCACGAGATTCGAACCTTAACGAACTTCACAAAGTGTAGTCTTATTCAGACAGTACTTTGGCATCCGTTTAACGAACTCACAAAGTATAGTACTTTGGATTCCGTTTAACGAACTCACAAAGTATAATACTTTGGATTCCGTTAGTTGGTTCCTGAATCGACCGAACAGAATATCGTATCGGTGATTATTGGTTAGAACACCAACATATAGAGAGAAGAAGAGAAATGAGCAAAGAAAATGAATCCTAAGCTTCCTATTTATAGCAAGCAAGCAAGCAAGCACCTCAACATATTTCTGTCGATGTGGGATAGTGACGTGCCTGCCTACCTGCTTGACGTGCTAGCTAGCTTGCTTATATATATTAATTCAGCTGCTTCACTCGTTTTTCTTGCATAACTTTTAAAATATAACGTTTTATAAAACGACGAATATGTCTTTAGAATGAGCATATTTTTATCTACGTTTTAACCTAAGTTTCATTAAAAACGGAGTAAGGGAAATAAAATAATATATTTAATTATTAATATTAAACGTTCTTATACGACCCCATATATATCTATTTTTAATAAACCTTACTTAGCTTAATTAATCTTGTTAGCTTAATTAATATTGATTAACTGATTAATTAATCATACTAAACTTAATTAGGGTTTCCTTATTGCATAATTATCATACTAAATATTAATTTTAGTGAGAGTTGTTACAGTGTCCCTGTTTGGTTGTTCTGCATAGCCCCTTTTCATGAAATCCTTTACCAACTCGTCTTTTGTAAAAGAGGTTTTTCCATTTAAATCATCGAGTTTAAAGGTTTCAGAGATGGATTTTGGTGAGATGTTTACCTTCTTACCCTGTATCGAGGAGTTGATGGCAGCGATGATATCTCCTTGTTTTTCAAGGGTGGCATTTTTCCAGAACTCTCTCTGGGTGTCAAGGTAAATAGGCGCGTCTGATGTTATCAAAGTTTTGTACTTTGATGCAGAAAGGATGTCAAGGATGGAATCGAAGGTGTGGTTATCGGTAGGTTTTGTGAGTATACCTACATAGTTGTGTGGAGATTTGTAGCGAATCTCCAGCGTTTCAGCAGCCATTTGAGTGGCATCTGCTGTTGTGGAAGAAGATGTTGGTTTTGATTTTGACTTCGATTTTGGTTTCGTCATTTTGGATGAAGAAGATCGAAGAAGTTTTTGGAGTTATGAGAGGGAAACTGTTATGAGAAGAGAACTTTTGGAATTCAATTCGACAGTAAAACCCTGTTTGGATTTAATCAGGGTTTTATTTAGGGAAAAAGTAATTGCTGATGTGGCAGCGGTCATTTTGATCTGAAGGCTAAAAACTGACCACGTGTCAAACATCTGATAGAATGGTAAATGATGGAGGACAGTTGTTTCGACAACTACTGATGGATCAAGTATCAGTAGTTACAACGGTAATAAAATGAAATGGTGGGTGTAACAGTGGATGGAACAAAAATTTTAACCATCAGTGTTTTTGAAGAGTAGAGGTTGACACTTTAGCAGTGGACAGACTTTAGAGAGCAGATGTTATGGCACAACAGCATTTTAGGAACAACAGTGGATAAAAACCAATGAGGATCATATGTTTAACAACTGTTTGTGCGGCAGTGTTTTGACTTTTGACAAATTCTTTTAGCACCTGCTTGTTCAGATGTAGAACTTGATTTTGCTTTGTGAAAGCACAGTATCTTATCTAACATCTGTTTGAGCATTTGAAATGCTATTCTTAACAAAATACATTTTAGATGTACATTATCAAGATTAAATTGCCAGCAGTTGTTTACAGGAATTTTTGTTCTAGGTTTTGCCAAGTGTCTATTATTTAGACAATGGTTTAGCATCCTAGATGATGAAGACATTTCTACATGAGCTGCTCATTTTGTGTCTAATTACCTGAACTAGAGCATGAGTATCTCAGTAGTCTAAGTCAATTTACAATCAATTTATGATCAGTGAAAACCTAACTTGAGCTCAACCTGACCTTGGTATGTATGTCATTTCCTTTTGACCAGATTTAAGGATAGTAATTTCACACAAAAATAAGGAAATTACATCCTGACCAGAGATGAGCTTTTACTATTAAAAATGAGTAAAAGAACAAAATATATTTCATAAAGGAATGAAATATATCTGGTTTTTATTTTAGAGGAAAACACCTTAACAAAAATCAAAGGAAGTTTTGAAAATAATCAAAAGGATCCGTAAATTTTTCAGTAAATTCATGATCATATCATTCTCAAGTTATTTTGACCATTGTTTGGTCAATTTCTTGTCAGTTGATTGTAAATTCCTTTTAAACACCATCACTGAAGATGCTATTGTTACCAGAACAATTCCTGTATTGATGAATGCACACAGTTGCACAATGACCACTGATGATCTAATTTGAACCTCAAGAGTGTTTTATGCTTATACTCCTTTGCTTTTGATTTCAAAAGTTTGAGATAGCCATACTTTAAGATTTGTTCATTTTCCTTTTCCCTTTATACCCTGTTTATTCATATGTTCAGAAATACTCACTAGGAGATTATATTTTGAACATACTTTGTCCATAATCATTTTGAAGCAATGTTTTGAGAGATCTGACCATGTTTGATCATGTTTTATTTCAAATCTCACATTACTTATGATTAGGACTGATTTGACACCTTATTTTCTCAATGTGTTTTGGACAAAATTTATTTGGTCCTTTTGAAGGTTCTCAACCTGCCTTTGAACACATGAGAAATTTTGACTAAACATCACAAAAATCAACACAACAATTGAAATCAATTTTGAAAACATCGAACGATCCCATAATTTATCAGACATTTTACAGATCTGAAAACAATGAGTGACATATGTATGAAAACGCTTGTTGTGTGAGATTTGTGTGTCATATGACATCTTGGTTGATTTTCAGAGTATTTGAATATTCATTTAACCATGATTCACTCGTTACTCTGTTTTTCAACTGGATACAACCAACCTTAGCATCAATGAATTTTGAGCTGAACTGTTATGTCAAATTGATTGTTAGATCGAATTTGACTGTCCAAGCTCTGATACCAATTGTTAGGATCGGAGGCTGTCTGTGAGTGTGTTTGTTTACATAAAACGAATAAGTGCAGCGGAAATGAGTAGCAAACTTTGTAAACACAAACAAAGGAAAGTGTAGATTGATAAACAATTGCTTTTCATTGAGTCAAAAGATTTACATAAAAGCAAAAGATTACAGTCAAACCTTACAATCTAAACTCCCCCTCAGCCTGATATACCAGAGTTGGTTGCACAAGATGAAAGGATGAATTGAGGAGAAAAACTCACTCAAAACGATCAAGTGTAACAGTACAGAGTACTGTCATACTTATAGGCAAACCAAACTACTGATATGCTTCAGCTGACGTCACCATGATAGTGACATCTAACGACCTAACAAACTATAAATACTGTTCTATACAAACTACTGTTATGTAACATCTGATAATCACTAAAGTACAAAACATAAGGAAACTACTGCTTCACGTTCCACTGTTGTAGCCTTAGCACAGATGTTGAGTCTTCAGTGCTTTCTTCAAAGGTGATCAGTCTTTGAGAGGGCAGTGCTTGAATCTTCAGCAGTACTTAGGAGACGGCAGTAGATAGAGCAACAGAGTTTGTCTTCAGCAGTTAGATAATCATCAGAGTTTGGTTTATCAGTTGTTGTATTTGAGCAGCACTTCAAGATTCATCAGTTGTTGGATAACCACTGTCAAGGGGAAAGATTAGAGCAAACTGCTGCTTATTAAGTGTCCACTGATGGGATCCGGTTTTGGCTTTACATTATCTGTTCCTCTGTTAGGGTTCAATCCCAACATTATTTATCTGCAAAATTATTTATAATCTTTTCTTTAAACTTTTTTGTAGTGTTGCTTTATGTGCATATATACTTCGACGGTTGTTTGACCTCTCACCTCAGCAACCTGCTTCCCTAATAATATTCAACAACACTGGCAGGTAAGTACTTCAATGAACCGAATTAATTTTCATAATCCTATGGTTCATAGGGGTTAATGAAGTAATCGCATCATGTATTAGCCAATAGAAAATACTAAGTTGTTGTGGGTGTGTAGATCACCTCTTTAATTGTCAAGAACATAGTATCAAAATATTAATAACAACTTTATTGATCACCAGTCGGCACAGATTAACAACGTACAATAATCTAGTCGGCACATATTAACCGACAAAGAACAAAACACAATTCTAATGAAAGTGAAACACTCAACCTATGCAGATCATCAATACTCCATCTCTGATGATAATATGATCACCAAACACTCAAACTCACACAACAAGAAACCCTAATTTTGCGTATGAAGTTTCTGGAGAGAGATCAGAGAAGATATTATCATAGTGATTAGATGAATGATCTCTCTTATTTATACAACAGCGCCCTGCCAAAGGCCAAGCGGAGAGATCCATGCGCAAACCCACATCAGCAATGGATATAATCCAACCCAACTACTAGCCCAGCAACATGTCTTGAGCCCAACGACCGGTTACAATCCAAAACTTAGAAGAGGCCCAACATGCAAAAAATACAAGAAAAATAATAAGATATCATCAACTTGATCCTTAGATTTAACACCCACAGTCCAAATAAAACCTTTTGAAATTTTCTCCCTTAAGAAAACAAGAACAATTTCAAAGTGTTTTGTGCGTTCATGAAAGACCAGATTAGCAGCTGTCATATCCCGACTCGCAACGGATTGGAACGGGACATGAGGATTGTCCATTGCTCATGACAACTATTATAAGTTTAATATTTAACACCCACAATTCTAATGAAAATGAAACGCTCAACCTATGCAGATCATCAATAGGATGATCTGCTCCATCTCTGATGATTAGTATGATCACCAAACACTCAAACTCACACAACAAGAAACCCTAATTTTGCGTATGAAGTTTCTGGAGAGAGATCAGAGAAGATATTATCATAGTGATTAGATGAATGATCTCTCTTATTTATACAACTGGGCCCTGCCAAAGGCCAAGCGAAGAGATCCATGTGCAAACCCAGCTATGGATATAATCCAACCCAACTACTAGCCCAGCAACAAGTCTTGAGCCCAACCACCGGTTACAATCCAAAACTCAGAAGAGGCCCAACATGCAAAAAAATACAACAAAAATAATAAGCTATCATCAACTTGATCCTTAGATTTAACACCCACGATCCAAATAAAACCTGTTGAAATTTTCTCCCTTAAGAAAACAAGAGCAATTTCAAAGTGTTTTGTGCGTTTATGAAAGACCAGATTAGCAAGCTGCCATATCCCGACTCACAACGGATTGGAACGGGACATGAGGATTGTCCATATCTCATGATAACTATTATAAGTTTAATATTTAAAACACGATCAAATTAAATTGTCACACTTTCATAGAAATCTCAAATAAATCATACAATATTCAAATTCATCAAACATAGAATAAAATCCCTTAATCAATCTAAGGCATGTCTTCAACCTTCAATCCACTCATATTTGTGTACATGTATCATGCGTAGAAAAAGTTTTTAGGTCAACAAAAAGTAGGCGAATAGATCTAAATTCAAATAAAATATTTTTCTTTATTATTTGATTTATTTATTTAACAAAGTAAACATGCAACTTCATATATAAACATATGTACCAATTAATAAGACAATGCATCATAAATAAAATAAACCAAAACCAATTGCTTGTGTCCAACAACCACAAAAGCGTGACTAAATGAGGTGACGATACCAACATCTCATAGTCATTAGAAAAGGTCAGCCCATGAAAGAAAATGTGAGGTGATACCATCAGGAAATGTCAGTCGTGTATCCACAAAATGTTTGCTTGCTTGCTTGCTTGAATTCAATAACCAACACAACAACCAAATAAACAACAACCAAATAATACACGTAATACACACTAACATTTGTAGGTCCTGATACGGATCGTCGGACTACTATGATTTCTTATTCCGGATGTCGTAACGAGTGCGGAATCCACGTTACGACACAAACCAAGCGAGAGAATGAACAATACGTAGAGATATCAACGATTAACGGTTTCGTGTATTAATTTCGACAAAGTTTCGGTACAAGATTCGACTAATACAAAGCAAACTAACAACTCTCTCTCACCACTCTCTCTCTCTCTCTCTAGCTCATTCAAGCTCTATGTTATACAGATGGCCTAACATGGTATTTATACTAAATAGTACATGTAAACCACGAAGGTTCTTGATTCCATGCGAAGATCATGTTGAAGTGCGAAGGTTCCATCTACCTCACGAAGGTTATGAGTCATTCTAATGCATTCCAAGCGAAGGTGATGTTATGATCTCTTCATGCGAAAGTCATTCATGCATTTCTTTATTCCATGCGTATGGAGATATGAAGTCATGAAGTATGCACATGAGATGATTTCATGCAAACTATAATTCATGACATCATCATCACGATGTCATTATGATGATGTCATTCTCGTATCTTCGTCATGTGCATATCTTATGACGAGTCAAACCGACGGACGACTTCAGTCGTGACCCGAATGGTCTCGAACATCACTGGTGCCATCCACACAAAAGTGCATTAACAACATTGCATGCTTGGTAAATGATTTAACATAATCAAGAAACTTTATGACATAATGATACATCCCAAAAAGTTTAATGGTAAAAATGGGAAAAAAGATCTACTTACACGTTGTGAAGCATTCCAAAAATGATTCCTCATAAATAATATCTAAAAGAATCCAACGACAAAACCACCATAAAAATATAGAAATCAAAATCTAAACAAACGGAACAATGAACGAGACTAATCATTCGGGTTCTTGATTTGGGGACTTTACATAAAATATTATTTTGAAAAATATATATAAAGTATTCTTAACCATACTTGTATATAAATTTGGTAGGACATAAATATATACATGTGTTTTGGTAGGACATAAATATCATCTGTTACTGTGTCCTTTTCCTTGAATACTACACTATATAATTATATTTAGTCATTTAAGTCCATGCATGAAATAATATGAGTTTTTTGATGGACAACAATATTAATAAATAATAACATAAAATTATATAGGAATAAATGAAATAATTCTCTAACAACTAGAATATATATATATATATATATTTCGGTTACTATATATATATAAACTTTTATTTAGATATTTATAGATCAATCATCTAATAATTCTCTAACAACTAGAATATTATCACCGCCTATAAGGATTATCATTTTTTTGTCCCAATGATTATTTTATAATAATTAAATTAGTCATTATTTTCATGAAAAGTATATATCTAGTTTTACCAATTATCTAACCTATATATTATGATCAATGACAAAGTTAAACATAAACTTTTTTATTAAAATTCTACACTAAGGAACTATTGAAAAAATTCAGAATATAAAACTTGAAATATGATATTTTCATAAATTAGTATTTTTCCATGAATTTCGAAACTAATATAATATGCTAAAATTCATAACAAATTCATATGACGTCCGAAAATTCCCAAAATTTCCAAGAGCTAATCTTATATGATAATAAATAAAATCCTCAGTTTATTTTTATTTAAACACAACTTTAAATGTAAAAATCCCCAAATTTGATTGTTCAAGAACCCTAGAATTAATATGTTCCAAATTTGGATTTGTATGCCCTCTATCACAAAATAGATAGAGGAGTTTTGTAGAGCATGAAAAACTAAATAGAATAGGCTTGAGAATTACCTAATTCCGTTGAGATATGAAAGAGAAATCCTATAAACAAGTTAGGAGCCCTAGGTTCTTCTTTCTTCAAATCCTCGAATTTGGATGATGGTGAAAGAGTTCAGATGATGGGGAATGATAGGAAAAGACTAGAGAAGTTGATTGGAAGCAAGTTTGTAATTTTATGTGGTTGAATTATCATAAACCATTCATGTTCTACAAAGCTTCAATGACTTATTCATGTTCTACAAAGCTTCAATGACCTATTAATGGAGTTTTAATATATTGATTATAGGGTGTAAAGAAGTGGTTTAATGATATGTAATGAATTTCTCCTTAAAACCGAATAAAATGAGACCAACTAGAAGATATATCATCATATAAAAAGAATCGTTTGGTCGGGCCGAGTCTGTCTAAAGTCAGGTTTCGAATGGGTGTGAAAAGTATGACACGGGTAGGCGTTGTTTGCAAAAAGGATGGCCTTGTCGTTTGGGATTTGCTTATTGAAACTAGGCGTCGTTTGAATCATATTGTTAAGTGGCACCTGATGTCGTTTATCAAGTATAGTGTCGTTTAAGAACTAAGGTCGTTTAGTTGTGGTGTTATTTAATATTATAACCAAACTCAGTTTTTTATTAAGCCATTGAAACTACATCATTCGTAACATTAGTATCTATAAACCGAAATTAATTGTATTACATAACCTAATTAATGACATAATTAAAACAATAAATAAATATAAAAGTTGTGATTTCTCATTTGAACCTTTTTAGGTGCTCTCTCTCTTCTGTCATGAGCTCTCTCTCTTCTGTCATGTTATTTTGGGATTGAAACTAAAAGTAAAAACTGATCGGTTTTATTTATTACGGTTCAGATCTGGGTTTCGAAATGAGTCGGGTTTTTCTAAGACCCGTTTTTGTTGATACATGTTTGTGGACACGACTCGACTTGACGTACGTCGGCTCGGGCAACGGCATTCCTCCATCGTTTTGCTTAAAGATCAAACATGGGCCAAAAGAACAAAGGGCTTGAGCTTAGTCCATAGGCTGAAACAAGATCAACAAAACAAGCATATGGGCTTATAACAGTTTGGCGAAAAAACATTTGGGCCTAAGCCCATATTCGGCGAATCACATGGAAGTCGACGAAACACATGTGTTTCGCCGACTGAATTCCATTTCGTCGAGTGTTTCGTCGATGTTGCTATGTTTCGCCAAGCCCAAGTCCGTTTCGTGGTGCTGTAGTCAGTCTCTGGATAAGATAAGCAGAGAACACAGGGCTGAACACAGAGAGCACAAACACACACACGAGAGTTTGAGAGAGTTTGCAAAATACATTTGTAAACATTGATTTGTAACTGATCTTTTCATACGTATTAATACAGAGGTGTTAATCGGTGAATCTTGCGTGTCGTGTATTTGCGTGTTCTGTCTCGGTTTGCTTTCCCGGTTGGATTCCGCACAACCGGGTTGGTTTGTACACAAGGATTAGGTGACTAGATCCTCCTAGCCGGACTTACAAGTGGTATCAGAGAAGAGCCAAGCTCTTCTCCTTGTTAAAACCGAGGTGTTCTTGGTTGTTTTTCGGGTTTTATAGCTTATATTTTTCTGAAAAACATCTTAAAATCGGGTTTAATCTTGTGTTTTGCTTTATGTTTTGTTAAAAACCGTGTTATTCTCATGCTCACATGTTAGTCTTTGGTTTTTATTAAACATTTTAGCAAAATCGTGTGTTTCGGAAAGTTTCGGTTCACCGGAAACTTCAAATAGTTCATATTGTTCTTCACAATCTTCAAGTGTTCTTCATAAAAATACACTTTTTGATCCTTGAAAGTTAATTGTGAAAACTGTTTGTGCATTGAGAAGTGTTTAGAAATTAAAATATTGTTTACCTTACCTGTTTGGTGAAACAGGCATGTCCTGAGCCGAAAGGAGTGTCTGCTGTGTCAGAACAGGATAAGGGTTGAAAAGTTTACCAACCCTCTGTCACCTTTTCGACAAATCAGACAATCCAACGAATCACTCTTCAACGAAACAGAAACAAAAATAATAACCTTTGACGAAACAAAGGTGTTTGACGAAACAAAAGCATTTCGTCAATAATCAAATTGATCCTGTTTCGTCACTAATCTTTGGGCCTGTTTCCTTGAGTTGATAGCCCATAATTGCATGTTTGTTTCGTCAAATATAAAGCCCAAAAAGAAAGCCCAAATTAAAATTTTGAATTCTGTTTCGCCGAGTGGATAGTGGACCCCTGTTTCATCAAGAATTGGGCCTTCAAAATATTATTTGGTTTCGCCGAAGAGTTAGTGGGTCTGTTTCGGTAAAGCCCAAAAGCCATTCAAACCTGTTTCGCCATAAAGTTTTCTAAGTGGGCCGGCTTCGTGATTGTAAAGCCCAAACTTTATAAAACCTTTTCGTCAATTAAAAATCCATTTCGTCAATTAAAAAATTATATATTTGTTTTGCCGATCACTTGGGCCTTAGATAATCTTGGGCCCGTTTCGTCACTCATAAGAGTTGAAACTTGTTTCTTGTTTCGTCGAAACACTTATATTTTTTTAACAGAAGGTTTGCATTTGTGGTTTAACTATTTGTTTGAGGTGTTATTTTCAGGTAATCATATTTCTTGATCAAATATGAATCCAAGTTGGTGGGGTATTCCGTCTGCGGATGAGGGAAAGTACAGGAACACTAGTTTATCTCCTTCATGGGCCGAATCTCCCGTATCCACTTCTTCGCAAACAAATGCTATATCACCCGGTCAATGGGCTTTTGTATCAAATCAGACGCCTAGAATTCAAAGCATCTTATTGAGCGAGAGCGAAACCGGAAGTTTGAATCGGCCTCCAAAGTTGATGCATTTAAATGAGTATCCGGGATGGGTTGATAGGTTCTACACATACGTGCTTGGTCAAAATACCGAATTGTGGTTACGTTTAACCACAGATTTTGATCAAACAATAGAGGTTGCCGCTTCATCTGCTGCTACGTTTGCTGATCTTCCTGAAGATCAAAAGAAGACGTATGATCTGGAAAAGAAGGCTTATGCTATTCTTACTCAGGCATTAAGCAAAGATATCTACCATCAGTTTGTCAGTTTCAAGACAACGAAGAAATTGTGGGATGCGTTGAAGACCAGAGGGGTAGGAAATGAAGCAACACGTCAATTGCGACACGATCTACTCAAGAAAGAATTTGATGGCTTCACGTGTATGGATAAGGAATCGTTGGGAGACATGACAAGTCGGTTCTATCACTTGCTTACTGAGTTGGGTAATTTTGGGGTTGTGACGACTCCAGTTGAGGTGGTGAAGAAGTTTACTGATGCGTTGCCTCCCCAATGGAATAGTTTCTTGGAAATTCTGAAATACAACGGGGTTTTGGCTACAACAAACATCAACGACTTCGTGCAACTTTTAGAGAACAAGGATCAGGAAGAAACTCTAAAGGCAAAGAAGGTTCCAGTTCCACAGAATCCAGAGATGTATTATGGAACCTCAAGCACCTCTTCTGCAAGACCAGTCTCTCATGCTCCTCTTCAGACGGCATTTGTCACGAGCACAGACTTATATGGCAATCTGATACAGGTTCCTATCAAGCCAGCTCCAACTACAGACTTGTATGGAAATCCTCTACAGCCAGTTCCTCAACAGCAAGCCTAACGGCCATCTACTGTAGCAACTGATCTATATGGGAATCCACTTCCTGCTCAACAACAAGCGTGTTATGGAAGCACATCATCTGCTGGTCAACAATCTAAGCCAAATACAGTACGGCTCGACACTTCAAGCTTTTCAAAGGTCAGTGTGGAAGTAGCAAAGGAACACATGGAGCTGCTTAACACTTTGGTGAGCGCATACTGTGGGTTAGTGGAAGGTCAGATTGGCAACATTAATCTGACACAAGAAGACTATCAGCAGATTGACAAGGAAGAGATGGATTTAATGGACATTAAGTGGGCCTTTGCAAGTGCTGTAAGGAGTGCAAAGGATTTCATGGAAAGAACTGGCAGAACCAGCTTGGAAAGCAAGAAAGACACCAAGTATGGGTTCGATAAGCAGGCGGTGAAGTGCTTTAATTGTGGTGAACGGGGTCACTTTAAAACGGAATGTACAAGGCCAGCACAGCATGGGAACCAGAATCCTTTCAGAAACCAAGGCAATCAGCAGAACCAGAACAGGAACAATGAACGTACGTTGATACCTGTCAACAACCAAAGCCAAGCGGGACCATCAAATGCCAACCAGGCACTTGTGGTTCAAGTAGATGAAGGTTGTGATTGGTCAATCCAGTTGAGTAATGATGCTCCGGATGGAACAGCGTGTTTTGCTGAGGTTGTGAAGGCTTTAAATCACGCTAGTGGTGGAGAATCTTCCGCCAATGGTGGTGAATCTTCTGAGGATGAAGACTCTTCTGGTTACAGTAGAAGTTCAGATGAAGAATCCTCAAGTTCAGGCGATGATCAGGTGGATGACACATCAAGTGCGTAAGTTGATGCAGATATTGATGAGCTTTTGGAAGAAGCTGCAGCAGGAACTCAAAGAAGATCTATTTTGGTGGATCAAGCTGCTTATTCTTCATCTTCTCTCCATTCAGCCTTTATGGCTAATGTCGACAGTTCATCAAGTCAGGTATGTGTCGATGAACACACTGCTGTTATTTGTGATAATTGTGATAGATTGAGTGCTAAATGTGCTAATTTAGAAGCAAACATGTCTGAGTTGCAAGGCAAACATGATGCTTTACAAGCTAGTTTGTTTGACTTGCAAGACAAACATGTTACATTGAATGCCAAGTGATGTGAGTTGCAAAGCAAACACGAGGCTTTGCAAGAAAAGTATGATGTGACATTCATCCACAACCAAAAGTTGACTGTGGATCTTTCCAAGTGCACTGAAGCCAACATGTTTTATGAAAACCATGAAAAAGAGTTTAAGTCGGTAATTGAGAAATTAAAGAAAGATAAAACCGAGTTAACAAAAATGGTTTCCAGAAAACAAACTGACATTAATTTGTATATAACTCGCCTTGAGATTATGCAAAAGGAGATGGCTTGTGTGAAAACTGAAAGTGAGGCGATCCAACTTAAGCTAGACAGTTATTTGAGCTCTAGCTATGTGTTGGATCACATCATTGACGTTCAGAAAGAAAAACGGGATGTCACATGCATTGGTTACAAGAAATGTCCACCACCTGTGAGACACAATTATGATGCAATGCCTGACGAGGAGGATAGAACTTTCTTTGAACCATCTGTTCCTCTAGATGTCAAGGAATTTGCAACAGGACTCGGATACAAGAAAGAAGTATCATCAGATTCAGATGTGTCAGCAGATACATGTGTGTCTTCTGCTGAACTGAATCAGGATCCTCCAGTTATCATTGAGGATGCTGATTCTTCTGATGATGAATCCGATGATACTAACGCAGCAAAGTCTGATGCGGAAATCAAGGAAGAGGACATACCTCTTGAGAATCATATTCTATGTGATCCTCCTGCAAAACCCGCTAAGACTATTGCAATCGAGTCCTCGTCTGCAAACGAGTCGGAGAGTGTGAATTTGCTGTACACTCTTGTTGGTGATGATAAAATTTATTCCGACAAAGATTTTCCTATTAAGAATGTAAATCAATCTTTAATCAGTAAAGTCTTTGAAAATTTGACAAGTAAGTTTTTGGGAAAGACAGGATCACGTGTTACGGTGACACAGTGTCCTCCTATTCCAAAGGCCGAAGTTCGAAAACAATATGGCAATAAGAAATTACCAACAGAGAAAAGGCAGCAAAATCATAACAAACCAAAAGGAAAATCATCGACTCAAGGTCAAAGGAAGCCGAATCAAAAGAAGAACAAGAATGTGAACTTTGTGAAATCAAAGGGAACGGACAAAATTGAAACGTTTGAAAACAAATCTAACTTAGATTTTGTTAAACAAGCAACAGTGTTGAAAAGAAATGAACCAAACAGTTCGAAACCTAGTACCTCGGGATCACAAAGTTCATCATCGGCAAGACGATCACATGATACTTCGGGGTTTGTTGAACGAAGATCATGTTTTGAATGTGGTACAATTGGACATGTAATTCGAAATTGTCCATATCTTCATAAACAAAAAGGCAAAGTTGATGATCCCCGTGACCAAACTGAACGCAAGCGATCTGTTTCTGTAAACCAAGATCCCCGTCTTGTAAAAGAAAGGGAAAAGAAACAGAAACAGAAACGCCAACAGGTCAAGAAAAATGAAAAGGCAATTAAAGCCGATGTGGTTAACAAAACATCTGTTTCTGTAAAATCAGACAATTCAAAAACTTCAGACAACCATGAAGTTAAGGTTTTAAAGAATGACACTGGTAAAACAAAACAGACCTGGAAACCAAAAACGGTTAAAGAATCAGGGGGATCATCACAATTTACAAATCATCAAAGAATAGAAGTTATTGTTGTTGATGAAAATGGAAGACCCAAGACCACAATGGCTTGGGTCCCCATCTCCAACTAATCAATTGAGTTCATGTGCAGGGTGTTCCAGGAGGAACTATCAGTAGTCATTGGATTGTTGATACTGGGGCATCCAGGCACATGACAGGCGACATGAAGCTTCTCTACGACGTCAAATCTATTAGAGGAGGTTATGTTGCTTTTGCTGGAGATAAGGGCGGATATATTACGGGTGAAGGAATGATATCCAACGGGATTGTCAGCTTTGACAACATCAACTTTGTACAACAACTTGATCACAATCTTCTCAGCGTTTCACAAATTTATGACAAGCAGTTCTCAGTACACTTTGATGCAAATGGATGTTATGTGCTGAAACCCGGCTTCAAAATTCCAAAAGAATGGATTCTCTTATCTGCTCCTAGGATAAATGATTTGTATGTCCTTGATATGAGCCAAGCTATTACGACGTCTGCACAAGCAACATGTTTCGTTTCCAAAGCCACAGAAAAAGACTCAATCTCTTGGCACAGACGAATGGGTCACATTCACTTACGCAAAATGAATCATTTGGTGTCAAATGAATTGGTGAATGGTGTTCCTCTTAAAAACTTCCATCTTCAAGATGTCTGTGTTTCGTGCCAGAAAGGAAAACAAACGAAGAAACGACATCCTACTAAGAAGATCAACACGGTGGCCGTTCCGCTTGAACGTTTGCACATGGATTTGTTCGGTCCTGTCAAGCACAAAAGTATCAGGAATGATCAATATTGCCTCGTGATAACTGATGATTATTCAAAATTTTCTTGGGTAGCGTTCATGGCACACAAGAGTGAAACCTTTGGTATTATCAAAAACTTGATCATTCAGATTGAGAATTTGTATAAGTTGAAGGTTAGGCGGATACGCAGCGACAATGGTACTGAATTTAAAAATCATGCCATGGCGGAGTTTTGCACTTCAAAAGGTATTCTTCACGAATTTAGTGCAGCTTATACTCCTCAACAGAATAGCGTCGCTGAACGTAAGAACCGCACATTGATCGAGACTGCTAGGACTATGTTGGTAGAGTCACAGTTGCCCATTCCATTCTGGACTGAAGCTGTGGCCTCTGCATGTTACATGTTGAACCGAGTCCTTACAGTCAAAAGGCACAACAAGACCTGCTTTGAGCTTCTTCACAAACGGAAACCAGATTTGTCCTATCTTGAACCGTTTGGAGCTCCGTGGACAATAATCGATCCTAATGGAAAGTTTGGGGCAAAAGCAATTGAGGGATACTTTCTTGGGTATGCCACCCCAAACTTAAGAGTCTGGAATCTAGAGATAAAAAGGGTCGAAGAATGGTCTGAAGTCATAGTACAAAGGCACACTTTGCCAGTCAAATGTCCTGGTCAGCCTTGGATGTTTGAGTACGATGACTTTTTCAATTCGATCAATGTTGAAGCCGTTGAAGAAAATGCTGCGGCAAGGATGTTTTTCGAGAGTGACAATGCAACAGTTTCACCCGTGGTTCGTCCAATTCTTGTCAATCAAGAACCATCTTCAACAGTTTCACCCGTGGTTCGTCCAATTCTTGTCAATCAAGAACCATCTTCAGTGAACAACAATGCTCTCGACAATGAGGATTTTCACGATGCTACCGAATTGAACAAATCTTCAGAGGATGATGAATTTCTAGATACAGATCAAGAAGCTCCAACAACAGCAGTTCATGGTACTTCAGAGGGTACTCCTCCAGTGGATGCCCCTAGAACAGCTAAAGCTACTGCATCATCCTCTTCGTCAATTCCGGGCATTGATTTAGTTGTTGATCTCAATCTCAACAACCTGGGTACAAATATTCCAGTTCGAGATAATCTTGAAACAAGGATTCATAATACCCATCCTCAACAAAACATCATCAGAAATGTGCAAAGTGGCATTCAAACAAGGAACATGTTGTGAAACAACAACAATGCAGGCCTGTATGCAGCTATTCGAGAATCCGGGCAACAAAATGATTGGTCTTTCGTGTGTTATGTTTCACAGGAAGAGCCAAGAACTTGGAAAGAAGCCATGAAAGATAACTCTTGGGTTGAAGCAATGCAGGAAGAACTGCAACAATTCCAGAAGCTTGGTGTCTGGAAACTCGTAGAGAAACCTGCTGGTTACAAGAAGATTGGTACCCGTTGGGTGTTCAAATGCAAAAAGGATGACCGTGGAGTTGTTATCCGAAACAAAGCACGTTTAGTCGTTCAAGGTTTTCGTCAGATTGAAGGGATCGACTACAACGAAGTGTATGCACCTGTTGCACGTCTGGAAGCAATTCGGATCTTTCTGGCTTATGCCTCATTCAAAGGATTCAAGGTTTACCAGATGGACGTCAAAAGTGCATTCTTACATGGTGTGGTTGAAGAAGAGGTGTACGTCGAGCAGCCTCCAGGTTTTGAAGATCCTATCCATCCCGATCGGGTTTGGTTGCTCAACAAAGCTCTCTATGGTCTACATCAAGCACCGCGAGCTTGGTACGCAACCTTATCTAATTATCTGCTGGAGAATGAATTTCGCAGAGGTCTTATCGACTGTACTCTCTTCATCAAAGAACACGATGGAGATCTTCTACTGGTACAGGTATACGTTGATGATATTATCTTTGGTTCTACTAATGATGTTTTGTGTAGGAATTTCGAGCGTATCATGCAGGAGAAATTCGAGATGAGTGCTATGGGGGAAATGACCTTCTTTTTGGGCCTACAAGTGCAACAAACCGAGTCTGGGATATTCATCCATCAGACTAAATATGTTGGTGACATCTTGAGCCGGTTCCAGATGTCTGATGCAACGCCCATCGGTACCCCATTGCCACAAAATCACGGAATTACTCCAGACTTGAAGGGTGAAGCTGTTAGCCCCTCCTACTACCGCGCGATGATCGGATCTCTTATGTACCTCACAACATCAAGACCAGATATAATGTACCCAACGTGCCTGCTTGCCAGATATCAAGTGAACCCGAAGGCCTCACATCTTGCAGCTGTAAAAAGGAGTTTTCGTTATTTGAAGGGTTACCCAGACACCGGTCTATGGTACCCTAGGGATAATAACTTTGATTTGATCGCTTTCAGTGATTCTGATTTCGGCGGATGCAAAATCGACGGCAAATCCACAACGGCTGGATGTCAGTTTTTAGGAAATCGCCTAGTCACATGGCAGTGCAAGAAACAGACGTGTGTAGCTACATCAACATGGGAAGCTGAATACATTGCTGCCTCGAGTTGTTGCTCCCAAGTCCTGTGGATCCAACAACAATTGCGCGACTACGGTTTTGAATTCCTAACTACTCCTATTTACGTTGATAATTCTGCTGCTTTACAGATCACTAGAAATCCTGTGCAGCACTCAAAGACCAAACACATCGAAATCAAATATCACTTCATATGTGATTGCTTTGATAAAAGGCTAATCGGTGTTGTTAAGGTCCACACCGATGACCAACGTGCCGACCTTTTTACCAAAGCATTTGACAAATCAAGATTTGACTTTTTATTATTGGTAAACGGCATTAAGGTCAAGCAAGAGTAAAACCAACATCGGAAAATCATTTTTGTAAATACCTTTGTGTTTTAATTTTATCTTAGTTTGTTGATTTTAGGGGGAGTAAATCCAAATTTGAAAATCCAAAAACATCAAAAAATTTCAAAAACACAAAAACAATAGAAAAACAAAAATGAGTTTCCTGGCGAGCAAAAGAGAAAATGATAGTACATCAGTGGTCTATCCAAACCTCTTTAAACCTTAAATGAAAAACGATAAGCAGCTATATATAAGATGTATCGGTAGGCTCACAATCATTTTAAAGTGTGCAGGGTGATATAAATCTTAAATCGACTGAAGACCAGGTGGGAACCATTCATTGGCATATGGTCTTAGTACCGAAATTTCGTTTGATAGATTGCCGAGGTTCTGAGATATTCGGTCTTTATGTTGCTTATCATCTGGGTATCATGGTTGTATCTTTTACCGAAAAATAACGGGGACACAAGTCTAGATCTTCCATGATACTATACATACGTGTACATACTGCATACGACCTTAATAAGTGATCAAGAATCACATGTCCAAACAAATAAGTGATAAAATATCACATTTATCCGGGAGTCAAGTTCGTCTCTCTGCTGTACGAAAGTACTGACCTGTTCACGGACTTGCTCCTGTGCCCTCATGCATATGAAAATCAAGTTCCTCATCATTAAGTGATTCTATCACATAGGGCTCGTTTTCAATCAAAATAAGTGAGAATCTCACATCATATACGGTCAAACAGATGATAATCGGTATACTCACCGGTAAGATGAACCCTCGTGCATACCTTGATACGGGAATGTGTCGTGATGTGGATGAACACCGGTCGGTAAGTATTAATCATACCTTAACGTATCCCCTCGCCATGATTACATCTGATAAGTTGAGCTTATGTGGACAACAATACCGATAATTGTTATAGGATGCTTATCTTAATGTTAATTAATTGAACAAAGAGAGCGTTTTGGCATGACCGTACACTGATATGATTCTCTTACCCTCGAAACTCGCAAAAAGAATGTCTGTATATATTTATTTACTGCTTTCAGTCTTTAAATTTCGAAATATTCAAAAATACCAAAAAGATTTTAGGTGTGTTTTAATATAAACTTTCTAAAAGCCAAAAAGATTTTATTTCTGTCTTATTTTCGATCGTACGATGTTGGATCTCAAGTCTTCGTTACCTGAAACCTGAACGAAAACCGAATTGACTAAATCTTCATAAACGGTCGAAATTTGCAAGTTTTGAAAGTTAAAGGCTAAAATTGACAAATTTGATGAACTTTCAAACTGTCGGTCGGTAGTTGATTGAAACATGGTCATACGTGTGTCGTTTGTTATGCTAACTAAATTCCAAGCAGTTGTTCTCATTACGCGTTTAGATTTCTTACATGTGCATATTCTAAAGGCAAGGAGAACATGGTCAATGACAAGCTTCGGAATGAAGATACGACGTGAAGGCACTCAAATGATGAAGATGATCGAGTTGCCGCTGACCATCATCAATACCACAAGGATCTCAAGCTTTAATGATCAAGTCATTCACGAGCATAACTCAAGGGGGAGCTTATGTTAAGGGGGAGTTTGTCACCACACTTCCTACATGAAACGGGGAGTTTGTTGATACACTTTCTGCTTTCAAGACGTGAAGACTTTGAAGATCCTCCGACATAGAAGATATGAAAGGCGAATCTCGCGAGTAGCGTCCAAGGGGGAGTTTGTTGATACATGTTTGTGGACGCGACTCGACTTGACGTATGTCGGCTCGGGCAACGGCATTCTTCCGTCGTTTTGCTTAAAGATCAAACATGGGCCAAAAGAACAAAGGGCTTGAGCTTAGTCCATAGGCTGAAACAAGATCAACAAAACAAGCATATGGGCTTATAACAGTTTGGCGAAACAACATTTGGGCCTAAGCCCATATTCGGCCAATCACATGGAAGTCGACGAAACACATGTGTTTCGCCGACTGAATTCCATTTCGTCGAGTGTTTCGTCGATGTTGTTATGTTTCGCCAAGCCCAAGTCCGTTTCGTGGTGCTGTGACTATAAATAGTCAGTCTCTGGATAAGATAAGCAGAGAACACAGGGCTGAACATAGAGAGCACAAACACACACACGAGAGTTTGAGAGAGTTTGCAAAATACATTTGTAAACATTGATTTGTAACTGATCTTTTCATACGTATTAATACAGAGGTGTTAATCGATGAATCTTGCGTGTCGTGTATTTGCGTGTTCTATCTCGGTTTGCTTTCCCGGTTGGATTCCGCACAACCGGGTTGGTTTGTACACAAGGATTAGGCGACTAGATCCTCCTAGCCGGACCTACAGTTTTTAACATATATTACAGTAGATATGGAAATAGCAGTTGTGTTGTCACAAGGTAACTGAACAAGAAGTTTATCTTCCGCTTTAACTCATTTAATAGATTTGAAATCCACATGATTTCTTATGTAGCAGCACATATAGAACGATATTCTGCTTCAGCGGAAAATCTAGAAACAATGGACTGCTTTTTTCTCTTTCATGACACGATATTCTGCTTCAGCAGAAGCCTTTAGATCTAAAGTCTCTTCTTTCTAAAAAGTACCTATACTAGGAAAGTCATTTAGATACCTTAAAAAGCTTAATGCAATTTTAAAATGAGCCTGAGTAGGACGGTGCATAAATTGACTTAGATTTGAGAAAAGACTTTATACTATCAATTACTTTTGAAAAACTACCAATGATAACAATATCATCCACATAGACAAGAAGTACAATAAACACATATTCTTTCTAAAAAATACCTATGCTAGGAGAAAAGACTTTACTATCAATTACTTTTGAACAACTACCAGTGATAACAATATCATCCATATAGACAAGAAGTACAATAAACACGTATTCTTTCTAAAAAATACCTATGCTAGGAAAGCACTTTAGATCCCTTAAAAAGCTTAATGCAATTTTAAAATGAGCCTGAGTAGGACAGTGCATAAACTGACTTAGATTTGAGAAAAGACTTTATACTATCAATTTCTATTGAACAACTACAAGTGATAACAATATCACCCACATAGACAAGAAGTACAATAAACACATATTCTTTTATTATGATAAACACGGAATGATTAGGTCTACTTTGTTCAAATCCCAATTTAATCAAGATAGCAACAAGTTTCTCATTCTACATCCTATGGGCTTCTTTAAGATCATAAAGAGATTTTTTTAGTCTACACGCTTTAGACCCCTGATTACAACTATAACCATTAGGCAAACACATATAAACTTCTTCATTAAGATTGTTATATATATAAGAAAGCATTGTTAATGTCAAGTTGATATATTTCCAAATCACAATGCACATCAAGAGATAATACACATCTCACAATGACCATTTTCACAACAGGTGAAAAAGTGTCAAAGAAGTCGATACCTTCCTTTTGTCTAAACAGTCTAGCCTTATACCTCTCTATCTCCCCGTTAGACTTATACTTTTAATTTTATATACCCACTTACATCCTATAGCTTTCCTATTAAGGGTTAAGTTAAAAATCTCCCAAATACCATTTTAATGTAAAGCTTCAAGTTCACTATTCATAGCATCGACCCAATTATTATAAGTTTTAGCCTCGTAATAGTTCTCATGTTCACAACTTTTATTCCACACAGAAGCAAAACAAATATTTTCAGGAGATAGATTAGCATAATTCAAAACTTTTTCCAGACCATATTTAACTTTCCAATCAACAACAAAGTCATCAAGTTTAGTAGGAAATTTGACATTTCTAGATTATCTTCTTAAAACTGTATTAGTTTGACCCAAATCATCTTCCTCAGAATTGTTAATATTCTCTTCAACTTCTATTTCATGCTCAACCCTGCCAATATCTGACTAAGCATTACTAGGTTGTTGTATAACAGACATGCCTAAAGTATTGTCTAAGTCATTTATGTTGGTTCAGTTCTGTTTATGCATGAAGGAAAACAAATAAATCATACCTGTCACAGCAGATAGTGCAGAGGAGAATCCAGTGAGGGAGTTCGACATGCCTGTCATCTTGATTTGGTTCCTCCTTAGGATGCTAACTGATGATGGTGCTAAGAAACCGAAAAGGGATATCGGCTTTGGAGAGGAGGCCGAAACTAATGATGTTATGATCTAATGGGGTGTGAATTGTTGAAACTGAGTAACCCTTAAACCTCCACATAACTCTCCTTATATAAGCACCCAGGAGGAAACCTAATTAGTTACTAAGGGTAATATGGTCCATCAACAATTACCAACTAATTAAATAATAGGTTCTAATATATTTTGATCTCTATAATGTAAATGATTAAGATGGCTATAGATTAAATATTAAACATAATATATTTAATCTTACATTCTCCCACTTAGCCGAGTAATCATTTACTATGAGTATTAGCTAAGCCTGATCAGGAGTTAACACTCATTTTAGCCTTAAACAAGTACTATAGCAGAGAAATACAGCCGTTGAATCATTATGCGACTCAGGACCCCCATTAATCATACTATAGCCTTAATTTAAAACCTAATCATCATGATCAAAATACACGTAAGCCCTTTGTTTGATTTGTAACTTTTATTTATTTATTTGTCTATATGCCATTATACCGGTTGAACATATTCTAATAGACATACAAAATCAAACTTGAGGAAATTTCATTAAACATAAAACATAAGCTAGTACAATATGCTCAAATAAGGTCTTTACATAATCCCATATTCCGAACATGTTCTTCGTAAACCTTAGGAGGGAGACCTTTAGTCATCGGATCCGCAAGCATATCCTTAGTACTAATATACTCGATACAAAGATTATTTTCCTCAACACGTTCACGTACAAAAAGATATTTCGTATCGAGATATAAACCAGCTCCAGTCGAACTGTTACTGTTCGAGAAACTAACGGCAGCTGAATTATCACAGTAAAGCTTCAATGGTCTAGAAATGGAATTAACAATTTTGAGTCCAGTGACCAGATTTCTAATCAACATTCCATGACAGGTTGCGTTATAGACAGCAATGTACTCTGCCATCATTGTGGAAGTTGTTGTCAACTGTTGTTTATGACTCTTCCAAGAGATAGGGCCGCCTGCTAACATAAAGATATAGCCCGAAGTGGATTTCTTGTCATCTTTGCATTTGGCAAAGTCAGAATCAGAATAGCCCACCACTTCTAGATGATCACTTCTTCTATAAGTCAGCTTATAGTCTTTCGTCCCTTGCAGATATCGAAGTACCTTCTTAGCTGCTTTCCAGTGATCTAAGCCAGGATTAGTCTGATAACGGCCTAGCATTCCAGCAATATAAGCGATATCTGGACGAGTACAGACTTGAGCATACATCAAGCTCCCGACTACTGATGCATAAGGTATCTGGCTCATTTGCTCCTTCTCAACCTCTGTTGTCGGACACTGAAACGAACCGAAAACATCTCCCTTAACTACTGGAGCGATGGAGGGTTTGCACTGTTGCATGTTATATCGTGTAAGGACACGATCTATGTAGGCCCTTTGGGACAATCCTAAGATCCCTTTGTTTCTATCTCGGTGAATTTCGATGCCAATGACGTAAGAAGCATCTCCGAGATCCTTCATGTCGAAATTATGCGAGAGTAAACGCTTCGACTCATGCAACATGTCTAAACTATTACTTGCCAATAAAATGTCGTCAACGTAAAGGACAAGTATAGTAAAGTTGCTCCCACTCATCTTGAGGTAGGTGCATTGATCCACTTGATTCTTCATAAAACCTTGCTTCTTCATGACTTCATCAAACTTGAGGTACCACTGACGTGATGCTTGTTTTAACCCGTAAATGGATTTCTTCAGCTTACAGACTAGATGCTCCTGACCTTCAGGCTCAAAGCCTTCAGGTTGCTTCATGTAAACATCTTCGTCCAAGTCTCCGTTAAGGAAAGCGGTTTTAACGTCCATCTGATGCAGCTCTAAGTCGAAATGAGCTACTAGGGCCATGACGATCCTTAATGAATCTTTACGAGAGACAGGTGAAAACGTCTCTTGATAATCAATTCCCTCTTTCTGAGTGTAGCCCTTTGCAACCAATCTCGCTTTGTAGCGTTCAACGTTTCCATTCGGATCCAGTTTTGTTTTGAACACCCATTTGCATCCTACGGGTTTGACTCCGTTGGGTAATTCTACCAAATCCCAAACGTCATTTTTCTTCATGGAATCAAGCTCATCAATCATTGCTTTATTCCATTCAGAAGACTGATCACTGCTAATGGCTTCATTGTAAGAGATAGGATCATTGAGCTTTCCGGGATCCATTTCAGTCAGGTAGGTAACATAATCATCCCAGTTAGGAGGCCTTCTTTGCCTGGATGACCTCCTGAGTGGATTATCGGGTTCAGCGTTGTCTTGGTTTTGAGCGTTTGATGTGCCTTCGTCATGAGGTATAATGGGTTCTGATTGTAGAGATGAATTTGGAGTTGGTGCAGTAGCTTCAGGAACAATAGTTGCATTGGGTACAAGAGGAGTAATCGGAGTAATGGTAAGCGACGAGTCTCTCCCCCCCGCGTCTTGTACTTCTTGCAATTCTTCGTAAGGGTTGGTACTGCTCCCACTGACCTTGAAATTCTCCAGGAACGCGGCACGCTTGGTTTCAACAATACGGGTGACATGGGAAGGACAATAGAAACGATAACCCTTAGAGTTCTCAGGATACCCGATAAAGAAACAGGTAACTGTCTTAGGGTCAAGTTTCCTTAGGAAAGGATTGTAAAGTTTTGCTTCAGCAATGCAGCCCCATACTTTCATATATTTAAGACTCGGTTTCCTTCCTGTCCAAAGTTCATAAGGAGTTTTAGGGACAGACTTAGAAGGAACTCTATTGAGTATATGAACAGCTGCTTTTAACGCTTCAGTCCAGAGGAATAATGGTAAGTTAGTGTTGGCTAACATACTGCGCACCATGTTCATAAGGGTACGGTTTCTTCTTTCAGCGACACCGTTCTGCTGAGGTGTACCAGGCATGGTGTATTGGTTCACAATCCCCTGGCCCTTACAAAACTCATAAAATGGACCAGGAGCTTGACCCACATCAGTATGTCTTCCATAATACTCACCGCCTCTATCTGATCTCACAACTTTAATCTGACGATCTAATTGCTTTTCAACTTCAGCCTTATAATCTTTAAAAGTTGTTAGAGATTCAGATTTCTCCTTAATGAGATACAAGTACATGTAACGAGAATAATCATCAATAAAAGTGATAAATGAAGTATGTCCTGTTATGCCAGCGATTTGGTAGGGACCACTAATGTCAGTGTGAATGAGTTCTAATAAATTAGAGCTCCTAGTGGCACCTTTCTTATTCGCTAATGTCATTTTACCTTTAAGACATTTGACACATGTTCCAAAATCAGAGAAATCGAGAGGAGGTAAGACTTCATCCTTTACGAGACGATTTAATCGCTCTTTTGAAATGTGGCCTAAACGCTGATGCCATAACATGGATGAAGTCTCTAAGTCTCGTTTCTCTTCCATCTTTGTGAGTGATTCATTAATGTTATATGACAACAAAGATTTGGAAAAGCCATCATCTAGTTCTAATCTATAGAGACCTCCATCCAGAACACCAGTACCATAAAGAACAGAATCATAATGGATAGAGAGTTGGCGATGACCATGGGAAACAATAAAACCGTCCATGTCTAACTTTGGTCCTGATACAAGGTTCCGAGTTACCTCAGGAACATATAAGGTATCATAAAGTTTAATACATAAACCAGTTTTCATAACTAATTGTAATGTTCCAATGGCCTTCACTTCTAATTCTCGATCATCCCCAACCTTAAGCGTTCTTTGGTTTCTTTCCAGCTTCCGGATTGAAAGGAATCCCTGAGTAGAATTGGTAACATGAACCATAGAACCAGAATCAAACCACCAAGAATTAGCAGGAACACTTAAATTATAGGACTCAAGTATCATAAAATAATCGTTACCTTTCTTAGCCAGCCACTCCTTAAAGTCAGGGCATTCCTTCTGCATGTGTCCTGTCTTTTTACAGAACTTGCAGCGGATACTGCCTAAGGAGTTCTTAGAGCTGGAAGGTGCACTTGCATTAGTGTTAGGATTAGACTTATGGACTTTAGAAGCATCCTTCCTCTGATAATTGTGCTTCCTTTTCTTAGGATTGGAGGTAGTGAAATTGGCAACATCAGTAGTGCGATCCATCCTCATGCGCTCCTCCTCCTGTACGCACATGGCGACCAGCTCACTCATCGTCCATTTTTCCTTCTGAGTGTTGTAGTTGATCTTGAATGCTTCAAAAGAAGAAGGAAGCGAAGTAATGATGAAATGAACAAGGAAACCATCACTGATTTCCATTTCCAGCCCCTTCAGCTTATTGGCCATGTCGTTCATCATCATGATGTGCTCGCGAATGCCGCTCCTCCCATCATACTTAGTTGTCACAAGCTTGAGAATAAGAGTACTAGCGTGCGCCTTAGACGTCCCTTTGAACTGAGCCTCCACATGTTCCAAGTAGGTTTTAGCATCTTCAGAATCAGGAATAGCTCCCCTGATTGCATTGCTTATGGATTGCTTCATAAACATGAGAGACATGCGGTTACACCTAGTCCACTTTTCATGAGTTAACTGCTCAGCAGCAGTGCTTTGAGTGGTAAGGTCCGCTGGCTTTTTCTCTCTTAGAGCATAATCGAAATCAAGCAATCCGAGAGTAAGCATGAGAGCATCCTTCCATGCAGCAAAGTTATCACCAGTTAAAGGTGGAATCCCGCAGTTGGGTGCTGATAGTGGAAATAAGATGAGCAAGTTATGATACTAAGGAAGAAAACTAATGTGATCTATGGGCACGTTAAACTAAGGCAGGCAAAATAATGACCATTTTACATAATGAAGCTGTGATAATGTCTATTACTAACATCAAAATAATAGACTTAACTAAAAAAATTCTACTTAAACGAAAACAAAACAGCTTTGGCCAGAAGTGTAATCATTTAAGCATATGTGCAAAGTGGTTGTAACAAATCAGCTTTGGCCAGAAATTGAAACAATCACTTTAGTTATGCACTTGCTAAGTATGCCATCTATGAAAGAATTAAATCAGCTTTGGCCAGATATTAAAACATTCATGCTTATGATGCACACATAGCATAGCTTTCGTAATACTTGAATGATAAGTAGATGTATCAAGTCAGCTTTGGCCAGAAATGATATATCAAAAACTCATTCAAGTTAAGCTATTCTGGTTTTGTAAAACATTACATTATCTGATTCTGATTAATTAACTAAGTAAATTACAAAACCATTTATTTAATAGCAAACCACCCGTTAGCGCGGATCGAACTAGCTTAAAATAATGAGATTGCGAGTCGCAACCACGATTTCGACTAATGACGTTATGGTTGCGAGTCGCAACTACGGTTTCGACTAGTCACGTTATGGTTGCGAGTCGCAACTATGGTTTCGACTAATCACGTTATGGTTGCGAGTCGCAACCTCATGGTTGCGAGTGATGACATTCTGGTTGCGAGTAGCAACCTCATGATTGCGAGTCATGACGTTATGGTTGCGAGTAGCAACCTCATGGTCTCGACTAATGACGTTATGGTTGCGAGTAGCAACCTCATGGTTGCGAGTCATGACGTTATGGTTGCGAGTAGCAACCTCATGGTCTCGACTAATGACGTTATGGTTGCGAGTAGCAACCTCGTGGTCTCGAGTAGCAACCTCGTGATTGCGAGTAGCAACCTCGTTAACAGCTGTAATTGTGATATCATAACCGAAAATTCGAAATCTAAGGGATTAAGAGATATCCTTTCCTGTTTAAGCTGATCTAATTTTGTTAACAGATTTCGAAATTATAATCTGCTTATCTTTTAACAGTTTTTGTAAAAATTTAGAGGACAAAATTAGATCAAAATCAGGAAAAACACTTAATAATCCAAATCATATTCCAAAACATAACAGAATATTCGAATTTTCACATGAACATGATGAACCCTAATCATAAAAAATAAAATTCTGGAACCCAAAACCTGAATTTTTTAATAATTTTACTAAACAGATTTCGGCTAAAACATGATCCAGTTAATTCGGTGAACAAACAATTAATCCTTTCATCGAAAATCATGATTTCGAGTCGATTCTTATGACTCGAAACCGGCTGTCAAGTTCATACGGTTTCAAAAAAATTCCGTTTTCCAAGTTTCAATCCCAGAATTATGGATACGAAAACAGAACTGACTAATCAACATATGCTCTGATACCACATGTTGGTTCAGTTCTGTTTATGCATGAAGGAAAACAAATAAATCATACCTGTCACAGCAGATAGTGCAGAGGAGAATCCAGTGAGGGAGTTCGACATGCCTGTCATCTTGATTTGGTTCCTCCTTAGGATGCTAACTGATGATGGTGCTAAGAAACCGAAAAGGGATATCGGCTTTGGAGAGGAGGCCGAAACTAATGATGTTATGATCTAATGGGGTGTGAATTGTTGAAACTGAGTAACCCTTAAACCTCCACATAACTCTCCTTATATAAGCACCCAGGAGGAAACCTAATTAGTTACTAAGGGTAATATGGTCCATCAACAATTACCAACTAATTAAATAATAGGTTCTAATATATTTTGATCTCTATAATGTAAATGATTAAGATGGCTATAGATTAAATATTAAACATAATATATTTAATCTTACAATTTATAGGCTGTTGAGACTCATGACGGTTAAAGGATTTATACTTATCTTATCATCACTGGAACAACATTATAGGTAATAACCATATATATTTAGCTGAATTTTAACACATAAATAAATCTTGTGGTGTTATACTTTGAACTTCATGATCTGTTTGTGTGCTTAAATATAATTTTCATAAGCACTAAGATAATAAATATTTCATTTTGAAATATTATAGCAATACATTTTTTTGATGTCTTAATTTTAAAATCTTGTAGAGATTTGCAATCCAGTGATCCAATGTTAAAGGAGCATCCCAGTTTTGCCTCTTGAGGTCTAATTACAATATGTTGTAATGGTTTGTTTTTGTTTATAATAATTGTGGTATGCATATTAATGATAATCACAATATGTTAATGGTATGTTTTTACCTTTAATATGGGCTTGAACTATCAGTAGTAGACAAAGTACTATGTTGTAATATTTTGTTCGTACTTTCAATAATTATGGTTTTGGACTTTGGGATGACTATAAAACAATGTTAGCATTTGTTATCGACTAGCTTAACAATTCAAGTTATTTTAGTGTGACTGGATTGACTTTGTTGACAAATGTGTATTTTAATATATATCAAACAAGTTAGTAGAGTGTGTAGGGCACACTTGTTTGTGTTTATAATGATTTTACTATTCGGGAATCTCATTGTTCCTTAGGAGTAAAACCCGTAAGCAGTGGGGGTTCTAAGGGGGCAACATCCCCTTGGTGGGGATCTTGGACAAAACCCATTGGAGTAGGGTACAAGGAGCAGAGCCCCTGGCTGCGTCGAGCTAACATTTTCGGAGAAGATTTTGGCTTCAAAATAAAAGTAATATCAAATTAAAATAATAACTATGAGGAGGCAATTACTGGCTACTCATCCCTAAATTCAAAATTCCATTTTGGTCTGGTTCATGGAACTCATACACAGATTCATACTTAGTTCTTGCAGATCGAATTCTGAGTTTTACCCAATTGATTCATTTGAGTGAACCATCGAATTGTTTCAATATGAAAGTGTCTCACACGACTCTTAAATTATCTAAACATTCGTTAACTTTACTAATTTTATTATTAACTGAAAAATCCTTTTGAAATTTTACTAAAACACTCAGGCCATGGGGTGTGGGGTTCGGGGAAGCCCATGAGGCACCGACGCCGAAGCCAAGGCAACCCCCCCCCCCCTGATATTTCTGTGCAATTGGTGAATTCTCCTGGTGCTCCCCGAGCTTTATCTCTCTCTTGATTCTCCCTCTCTCTTGATTAATGGAAGGGGATGAAGGGGAACCATCCCCCTTGACGGGAAAGGAGGTAAAGGTGGTAAGGCGGAGGTGATATAAAGGATGGGAGAAGAGGATCCACACCACATAGTGTCAACAATCTAGAGCTTCATTTGAAGTGTCAACGTCACACACAGATAATGATGGTACAAACTTAAAATAATAAATAATTCTAAACAAGAGCGATCTTGAATATCTATATGATGCAATTTAAATCCAAAATGTAACCTAATAAAGTTACAATTTTATTTTATGAGTTTGCCGGCTTAATATTTTTATTTGGACCAAACTATTGAAACACAAACTATGGCCAAATTATTTGTGTAACAAAAAGTTGGAATGCAAAAATCCAAGAAAGACAAAAAAAAAATAGGTTATTTCTTTCAGTCGGTATACCAAAGTGTAAAGAAAATGTTAAGCAAGACACACAGTTAGAAATAACAAATAAAAATTGGCCGTGGGTAATTTTTAAATTTATGAATTAAACTTTCTCACGTTATTGATTTTTTTTTTTTTGTTTTTTTGTTAGATTTGTCTTGTAGTTAAGTTATATTACATCATTAGCCCCACAAGTTTGTATATTTCATTTTTAACCTTTTAAGTTTTGCTTTTTATTTTGAGTAAATTGCCATTTTAGTCCCTGAGTTTTGTCCAAATTTGCCATTTTGATCCAAATAGTTTTTTTTTTTTTGCATCTGAGTCCCTGACTTTTACATTTTGTTGTCATTTTGATCACTTTGCCTAACTCCATCCAAAAACCCAGTTACTCTTTTCAATTTAAACCTTTTCAGTTGCCATTTTGATCCAATTCTTAAAAAAACATAAAAATTCTAAAAAATCCAAATAATTCTAAAAAATCCAAAAAATCCGTTTCGGCGCGAACCGTTTCGAACACGAACCGTTTTGGCGCGAACCATTTCGAACACGATCCGTTTCGAGCTGAACCGTTTCGACGCGAACCGTTTCGACCCGTACCGTTTCGAACCGAACCGTACCGTATCGAACCGAACCGTTTCGAGCTGAACCATTTCGAACCGAACCGTTTCGAGCTGAACCGTTTCGACGCGAACCGTTTCGACCCGTACCGTGTCGAAGCCGAAAACACGAAACGGTTCGGGTTCGAAACGGTTCGGTTCGAAACGGTACGGGTCGAAACGCTTCGCATCGAAACGGTTCGGCTCGAAACGGTTCGGGTTCGAAACGGTACGGGTCGAAACGGTTCGTGTCGAAACGGTTCGGCTCGAAACGGTTCGCGTCGAAACAGTACGAGTCGAAACGGTACGGTTCGAAACGGTTCGCGTCGATACGGTACGGGTCGAAACGGTACGGTTCGAAACGGTTCGCGTCGAAACGGTACGGTTCGATACGGTACGGGTTCGAAACGGTTCGCGTCGAAACGGTTCGGTTCGATACGGTACGGGTCGAAACGGTTCGGTTCGAAACGGTACGGGTCGAAACGGTTCGTGCCGAAACATTTAATGATTTTTGGATTTTTTAGAATTTTTTTGATTTTTTAGAATTTTTATGATTTTTTAGAATTTTTTTTTATTTTTATATTTTTTTTGAATTTTTTAGAATTTTTATGATTTTTTAGAATTTTCTGAATTTTTTGGAATTTTTTTGATTTTTTGAAATTGGATCAAAATGGCAACTGAAAACATTTTTTAAGGAAATCCCCAAAATACCCCTGTTACAAACTGGGTTTCTGGATGGAGTTAAACAAAATGATCAAAATGGCAACAAAATGTAAAAGTTAGGGACCCAGATGCAAAAAAAAAACTATTTGGATCAAAATGGCAAATTTGGACAAAACTCAGGGACTAAAATGGCAATTTACTCTATTATTTTAGTTCTTGAAGTTAAAGCTTTCTCGGTATGAATTCGAGTTTGTCTACGTTTTACATCAGCTCGCGATATAAGTTCGATTTTGTCTTTGCGTGGTGATATAAATTTGCGTTTATGTTTTACGATTTTTCCGATTTTAGTCGTCTAGCATGGTTTTGCGACCCCCGCACCCGCAACGCGGGGGTTAAACACTAGTTCATAAATAAAAATCTAAAACAATTTAATTCGTTAGTAACAGAAAAAAATATTAAAAGTGAAAAAGAATTTAAAAAAATCATATCTATCTTATTTGACAATATTGGTGGATTTTCAACCAGCTCTCCTCCCAGTTTTACAAATGCTAAGTTTAGTCCATAAACAAGCTACCAAACACCTTGGCCACCTACCAAGTCTAACTCCTAAACTTTGACCGGGTGCTTTCCATAGATACGATAATATTTTTAGTGTATTACCATTGTGTTTTACACTTTTTTGTAATTTTCTTTTAAGAATTGTGTGAAGTGCATTGTTTTATGAATTGTACGTAATGCATTATGTCACACTTAGCAAGAAATCAATATTTCAGAAAATATATTATAAAAATATATTTTTATGACAACTTGAAAATATATATTTTTACATTGGCTTGGAAATATATGTTTTCATAACCGTCTCAAAAACATCCATATTTTCACAACAATTCCAAAATATATATTTTTATAATAATTCAGAAATATATACATCTTTGTAATAAATCGGAAATACATATATATTTATGATGACTCAGAAATAAATATATTTTTGCAATAACTCGGAAATATGTATTTTCCACCCGAAATATATACATGTGAAAGTTCTTAAAACTTATTTAATAATCAAGAATTGGTCGTTTTATTCATGTGAAAGTTCTTAAAACTTATGTAATAATCAAGACTTGGGTCGTTTTATTGAAAATCCGAATTTCACCGAAATAACGTATTTTATACTAAAAATACCCTTATGTTTTGAAAACCCATTTTCCACGCAAAACCTTGTTTATCTTTCGAAATCTCATTTTTCCAATAAGTACATATGTTAACCATGTTTTTATTGCAAGTATGTTTAATACATAACCATGTATATAGATCCACTTATTATATTTTAATTTTAATATATCGTCCAAAGAAATCATTTTCACCATGGTATCACATTAAGGGGTAAGATCAAATAAAAAGTTTATTTTGCCTAAGTAGGATGATAAGGAATCTTAACCATTCATTTTTCAAATCAATGGTTAAGATGAAAGTGTAGGAGAAAGGATGAGTGCAAGGGTATCTTGGGAAAATCCTATTTATGGACTTTCTCTCTCCACATGCAAGACACATGCATATTTCACCCCCATTTTTTAAACGTTCATAACTTTTTTATACGACATTATTTTTTCATAAAAATTTCACAATAAAATCGAGCGTCTTTTTATCTTTAATTTGAGTACCATATTGCTATATAAAATATGAAGACTAAAAAAACCCACTAAAATGTGTTGTATTTCTATGTTGTATAACATTTTTTTGTGCTGGATTTTTGTACTATATTTTTTTACTAAATTTTTTGTGCTGATTTTTTTTGTCTTAAATTTTTTTTTCTCAATTTTTTGTACTAGATTTTTTTGTACTACATTATTTTCCTGAATTTTTTTGTGCTATATTTTTTGTACTATATTTTTTTGTGCTATATTTTTTTGTACTACATTTTTTGTGTTATATTTTTTGTACTAGATTTTTTGTGCTATATTTTTTTGTACTAGATTTTTTGTGCTAGATTTTTTTGTACTAGATTTTTTTTGTATTTTTAAAAAACAAAAGGGGTGCCACATGTCATATTCACTCCTATTTATAAAGACTAAAATGCCCTTGATTCCTACTTATTAGGAGTGCCACATGTCATCATCACAATCCTTCTTAGACTACTTAGGCAAAATTCACTTTTTAGTGGATCCTTCCCCATCACATTAATATATATTTTCACTATATCTATCTATATATAAAGAGAGATCCATTTTAACACTTGTAAAACCTTAAAAGTCCTAGTTTCACCATTAACACTTTTTACTCTTGATTTTAACATGTTAGTCTTTCAATATCATCTACCAACATCATCATCAACAATGTTTTTTAAAGAGATCCATGACTTTGTATTTTATATAAAAACCCTAATATTACCAAGAACACTTTCATGAACCTTTCCTCCACACTTTATACTTAGTTTACATGTATAATCACCTTCAACACAATTCATGAATCTTACTACTAGCCTAGGATAGGGAAGACTAGTCTTGGTTGAGAAAAGAGAAGAAAAAAATTGCTTCAAGTTTTGCAAGAACAAGCTTCTTTAACGTTCACATCACCTTGTATCACCTTGGAACACTCATAAACAACCTTGGTTTACTTGCTTTGGACTTGAAAATGGAAAAGTAGACGAGTGGTAGTGAGGCTGTAGGGTATGAGGAGAGAAAGAGAGAGTTGTTTTGGTTTTCTAAGTGTAGGAATATTACCTGCCTTTTCTTCTTATCCTACACTCACTACTACACCGTTAGGGGATCCAAGGCCTTACTACATTGTCCAACACTCAAAGAAAGTATGGGGAGGGGGTGTGGGGCCCTCTTGGCCGTAGATAGGAGAGGGATGCGGTGGGAATGGGTTGGTGATCTTACTTGACTTTGGTGGTCATGAAATGATGAGGTCCCTTGAGATTTTTGTGTAATTGGGCTAATTATTAGGATGATTAAGATGCTAATATAGCTTTAGGACACTAATTGGGATTAACTAGTTCACTATACATGGTTTAGATGATGTTTTAATGCTAAACGATCCCTATTTGTGCTACTTATTCAATCAATGATCAACTTATGCAATAGAAACTGGTAATTATTATTTAGACATCCTTATGACAAGGCGATGACGATTTTGTTAAACCGATTTCGTCGCGACAAGGCGATGACGATTTTGTTAAATGCAAATATTCATGCATTTCTCGGACATTGCTAGACTTCGTGGACCCAATTAATACATAATTAAGTCTAAATGCATGTAATTGAATAAATAAACTGGACTAAATTACAAGTTTTGTCATTTATCTTTACATCAAATTTCATGCGCTGTCCTTTAGGCAAAAAGTTGACAGGCGGTGTCCTTTACGTTTCAAAATCTTGGAAGTTGTGTCCTTTAGACCAAACCGGGTTAGAAATCTCAGTTAAAATACCTCATGTGCAAGGCACATAAGGGTAAAATGGTCATTTTCCTGTCACCCCTTTCAATTCCCCCTTTATATCTCACAGTCTCACACCAACCCCTGAATTCAGCATCTACACACACTCGTTGTCCATCATCTTTCATAGTTAGGGTTTTTACCACATGGTTCAGAAACAGAGAAACACTACCACTGAACGGAAAAACACTACCATAGCTTTTCATCACAATTGTTCGCTACGTCCTTCCTTCAGAGGATCACACGGTTCAGAAACAACTCCTTCTTTACCTCGAAATCATTGCAAAGACGGACTCCAAAGGAAAAGTCTTACCCGAAATGATTTTAATCTGCCAAAACTTACGAAACAATCTCCAACACCCGATGAGTACATTCGCGGTGTAACTTTGCGGTTTTTTGCCGTATATGTGAAATCGAGATTATCGAGCCCTTGATCCCTTCCATATTGGCTAATCTGGAGCATAGAAATCCATTCGATTGATCGGTCCGGTCAATGTTTCCGGCCTTGCCGCCGCCTCTGTTGGTGGTGGCTGCATCCACTTTGGCCTAGATTTCCTTGGTTGTGTGCTTCTTTAGCTTTGCTTTTCCGGTCATGATTGATTGATTGTTGTAGAGATGGTCTAGGGTTTGTTTGGGTATGGGATTAGATGAGAGGTGGAGAGGATAGGGGAGGAGGAAAAGAGGGAATTAAAAGGGGAACAACTGAAAACCCTAATTAGATGTTGTTGTTTGTGGATATAAATACTTATAATAATGAAATGACAATAATGCCCTCATGTGCAAGTTACATGACTAGATTTAACCAAAAAATCTAACTAGGTTTGGCTTAAAGGATATAACGTGCAAGATTTTGGAACATTAAGGACAAAACTTGTCAACTTTTGCGCTAAAGGACAGCGTCTGCAATTTAGTGTAAACATAAAGGACAAAACTTGTAATTTACTCAATAAACTGTGATTAGGTTGTAACACCCCAATCGCGTAATACAACAATACGCGACGGAAATATCGGGGAGTCACGTTACAAATTGCTCACAACTACTGGTACTAAATTGTCTCAATATCATTAACATCGTTTTACAAACAAAGAATACATGTAATTGTTCTTTTTAGAATTCTAAGGCCCGAATGCAGTCCTATGCGTTGCATGCTTGAAATAGTCGAAAACCTAAAACATATGCGAAAACAGTCAGCATAAAAATGCCGACGAATACATAGGTTTATTTATCCAAATAAATCGCAAAACATTTGGTATTGCAATACTTTAACAGCTATGAGGGCTGTTAAGTAAAAATAAATCTTGAAGCCAAAGAATGGCAAAAATTTAGTATTGCAATACATAATCTAAATTTTGAAAACTCGTGACAAAATAGGTTTGTATATGGCAATATGATTATTACTAAGTCATTTTATGCCTTACATTGTAATCTCGATTAAACCATTGTAAAACTTGTTAATGTGTTATTAGGAATCCAATCAAGGATTAATAATAACTGTTTTGAAATAAATCAAAACTTATGTGGGTATTATATAAATCAAATCAATGAGTCATGATAAAACTTCAGATATCTTTCTAAGAATCTTAACGTATAAAAATATGGGAAATTCTACAAAGATTTTGATAATCAAATATTGAAACAATTGTACACAAAATCCTAAAGTGATCCAGATAACGCTACAAGAATAATAAAATAAGAACACTCATATATAGGAAGTACAGCGGTGTATCCACCATGTTCTTATTTTATTACACCCGTTTCGTTATCTAAATCACAACTACCACATAAACACATAATCGTCAACTTGTTCCACCACGTAACCATGTATTAAAGTACACAATGAATCCAAACAAGGGCTCCAATATTAGTACTCTAAACATCCCATATATGTCTAACTATGAAGATAGATAGATACTACAGGGATCAGGTTCTTGTCACATTGTCAAATCTAACATGCGTTAAAGTACACAATGAATCTAAACAGGGGCTCCAATATTAGTACTCTAAACATCCTACAAGAATCGATCTATGAAGATAGATAGATGCTATAAGGATTCTGGGTTCTGTCACATTGAGTCAAAACAATCCTAAATCCTAGTGGTGATTCGGGATAACGCCACGAATGGTAATACAATAAGCACACTTATATATAGGAAGTACCAGCGGCGTATCCACCATGTGCTTATTGTATTATCTAGTTTCGTTATCTAAATCACCAACAAACTACACAAAAACCAACCATCGAGTTGCAAAGTACTTCTTAAAAACCTTACTATGAAGATAGGAAGATCTAAGACTGTACTTCAAATATCCTATATCAATCTAACTATGAAGATAGGTAGATCACTTAAGGATAAAACATTGCATTTGCATAATCGGAATAATACACATAAAAGCACTTAGTGAACACATATATGCCATACATTTTGAAAACAAATTGATTACACATATGAATCACCCCAAAATATTTGAAAACAGTAAAAGAGGGGAACTATGTACTCGCCTGGGGTTGCGTGTAGTCCCGGTTCAAAGGGTATAACAAAGCTCAAAAGACCAAGAGTTCAAGTGTTGAAGCGGTTCCTAGGGTAACAGATACTATGTTAGGGAATCGACACCTAAATCGGAAGATCGGGTAGAATGAGGTCTTGTAAACCAAATGAGTGTTGGAACTCATGTGATATGGTTTAACAAAGCCTACATTCTAAATCGAAACTTAACCTAAGTGCTTTCGACCCGTTATGACTTATAAAGGTAGCTTACGCTACTTTAACGCGTCGTTCGCGCAAACGCGCGTTTGAGACGTCTAACTAGTCTTATGACAAGTATTATATGCCTAAATATGTTGCATAATCAATTAAGTGACAAAAGTTTATGTTACTTATGCTTAAAATTCAATTTTACATGAAAAGGGCATTTTGGTCATTTACCTAAGGCATATAAACTACCTATCATACAACTAATTAAACCTAAGTGACCATAAGATATAACCTCGAAAGGTTATTCCCTATACAACTATGGTCACTAAACATGCTTGGTCGGATCCTAATGATCGACCAAACGGGTATAGTTCGAAAGTCTAAGCGATTGTTTAGACCGCTTGACTTACAACTCTTAAACAAGCACAAGACTAAAAGTGACGAGCTAAACATGTTGACACATGTTTAACTAAGTGAGAAAACAGGTTTTGATATCAAAATACGCATGAATACGCATTTTGGTCGAAACTACGACTCGTCACTACGCCTAGTCAACGTGGTAATCAGTAGGTATAGTCACACGGGACTATAACCATTGTGATTACGCTCACGTTGCGAATTTCAACGAACTTTGTGTTGACCATAACCTGGTCAAAGCAAAAAGTCAAACACTATTTGACTTTCGTGCTAAAAAACGCATAAAAAGCACGAAAGAGACTTACAAAGGGTCCAAGCTAGGAAGAACTTGATCTTAAAATCTCAGGTATGAAGTATTATAACTTCAACTTAGAGAAATCAGATCAAGGGTGAATTGCAAATGAAATCTTGGTGGGTATTTATAGGATTCGGTCCACTGTTAAGATCGTTCCTCGATTCCCGAGCTTCAATCTCAACCATCCATGTGTGCCCACTGAATTAGAATACCCTAGGCACTTAAAACAAGCCCCTAGTATGAAGAAACCATGGGAAAAATGCTTGAAACCAGCTGCAAAACCAGAAAACAAGTTTCTGATCTGGCAAGACCTCACAGCCCGCGTAAGAATACACACTATCTCACACGGCCCGCCTAGTATAAGTTTGGCAGATTGGTAGAAAAGGCCCCTGCAGCCCAGAAACTTGATTTTGATGCATTTTTTGACACGTTTAAGCCCCGTTAACCTCATTTCAAGGCTCTAAAATGAAGTTAAAGTATAGGGAACTTTAAATATGCTCAAAAACATCTCGGATGTCGGTTTGTTTGGCCGTACAATCCAAACTACGGACGGGCGCGAAAAACGATCCAAACTACGCGACGAATGGAATTTTATTATGCCAATCACTAAAATAAAATATTTTAATGATTACATAAATTTTTGGATGTCCGGATATATACAGAACGTAAGTTATGCGCGAAAATGCAAACTTATGCACTTTTTTGACGCTTTTAGTCCCTATTGATCATATAAGTTTATTTTTGCGCACCAAACACCTCAAAGCCTATTTCTAAGCTATGCAAAGGATATTTAGGGCATGTTTAACTTATGATCAAGTTCCGGAATGTTCGATACTATGTGAATCAGCAGACTTTCGCAGTTTGACGCAAATAGTCCCTGAGTGTGAATAAACTTGTTTTTGACACACCAAAGCTTTCAAAACCTATTTCTAAGTTATATAAAAGTTATTTAAGGTATGTTAAGCCTATGTCACTGTTTCGGAGTGTTTGCCGCATTAAACTGATTACGTTTACGCATCAGTTCGCGTATAACTTTCCAGAAAGCGATTTAAGGTTTGAAAATGAACTAGAATCAAAACGTGAAATTGTGAAACCAAAATAAACAAATTTTTGAGACCAAAACACATTGTTTCTTTGATAAAAGATAGTGTCCTACATCGTGTGTGTTTACGGAGCACATGTGTCACAGTCTCCCCTACTTCAGGAATTTCGTCCCGAAATTTATTTCGAAGGAGACCGTAGAGTGGAATTGAAACAACTGATGGATAAGCAGATTGCTAGATCCCAAAGATGCGGAGCATCATTTGGAAATTTTAGGGAATTCAAAATGTGATTTGGGATATTCAAAGTGTCTTAAGGTATTCAATCCTTTGAAACTTGTGATAGTCGACTAGTGTTCAAAATCATTTAAGTATGGAAGTATGTTATACTAAGCTCCTAGTGTACTTCCTAGCAAACAAAGGGGGTGTACATTCAAGCCCTGCACGTACGCAGTTTCTATCATCCCACGAGGTACATCCAATGCACCATGAGCATCTCATGCATAGGATACGGGTCATCATACCTATGGCATCAAGATCGTCACCTTTAACACCATAATATACTCCCGGTCGGCTCGATTTGAGTTAATGAATGTACTCGCTGTCGTCCATCGGAAATAACCACACAAATAACACTTAGCACATAATCACATAATGGTCCAAGATAACATAAAATCACCAAGTGATTTTAGTAACGTTCTGAAGAATAATACAATAAGAACACTTATATATAGGAAGTACCATTGGCGTATCCACCGTGTTCTTATCGCATCATACTTCTCCCGTTACCTTAATCACTCTAGATTTTATATCACCATACTTAACAAGGCTTACTATGATTCTCATGCGTCGAATCTCATAATTAAGTGTGCACCCATAATTACTCGTTTCGTCGCATGGTCCACATAGCTCCTCTTGTTAAGCGAGGGTAAACAAATAATAAGGTCGAACTATCGTCTAATTCAAATAAACATCGTCACAACATAATATCTGTCAAATCGAATCGTATTTCATACTAGCAATGATAACACTACTTATTTTGCCTACGACAAATTTAGTAGTAGGTATTTTATTCTAGTACAAATATTTATATATGTTTCATATTAACCAAACAGGTAGAATGCAACATATATTAATCATACATTATCACCATAATGTAAGCATATCAAGAAAATGTTCTCAAATCATGTGCTAGGTACGCTAAGTTAACATACTAAGCAAAAATGTATTAAGTATGTTATATTAACATACGAAGCAAATTGTATTTATAATCATGTACTATACATATTAGATAAACAAATCATGCATGTAATGTTGTGATCATAAAACAATATTAACTTATTCATAGTATTCGTATCGATCGTGTCACCACGTTCGTATGAAGGCACCGGAGTGCAATTTATATTATGCTAATATTATAAGATTTAGTTCCTAAAGAACGGAGTCCTCAAAATCAGCATGAAATTTGAAACCACACATAGTGTAATCACATTAGAGTTTGAAATTGAAAATCGAATAACAAAGATAAAGATAAACTTCTTGAAATTTATAGTCATTACAAACATAGTTAAAATATGTACATTGTTCTTGAAAATAAACAGGAGATTTAGAGGTTCAAATGATCATAAGCGCTTGATCATTAGCTTGAGCCTCGTTGAGGTTGAATACTCGTCCATTAGCATTGGCAAGATTGGGGCAGTTTCGCTTGAAATGATTTAAGTCACCACAATTGAAACATGCTCTTAGGCGAGTCTAAGTAGGGGCTGCTCGGTTCTGGATACGACAGGTCACAGCTAGATGTCCAAATAAACCACAAATTGTACACTGGCGACAAGGGGAATTTGACGCATGATGATAATTGCAATGATTGCACCGAGGTTGCTTTCCACGATAAAATCCCTTAAAGGGTACTGAGTTTAGTGGAGCAGGTGCAGGAATTGCAAAATTCTTTGAAGCCTTGCGCTTCCTAGAACTTTTAGAAGATTCAGCCTTTGTTCCTTTCAAATTCTTGGTAACAATTTTAGTGCCTTGTTTCTTGTCTCCTTTTCGGAAAAGTTTGCCTTTTCTAACCTGGGAGTCGGTTAAGATAGCAGCTAACTCCTTAGCCTCCCTAAGCGTTGTAGGTTGGCTGCCAGTGACAATATCTTGGACAGGGTCAGGTAAACCATCGATGTACTTCTCAATGGCCCGATCCAAAGGTGTGACCATAGTGGGGCAAAGTAGGCTTAACTGTTCAAATCGGTCAGTGTCGGCACGGTTTACCCCACTATCCTGTTTTAAATAATAGAACTCATTTTCAAGTGCCCTTATTTCACTTCGTGTGCAGAATTCCTTCTTCATAAGATCCTTAAATTCTTCCCACGTTAGTTCCATTGCTACCTCGGCACCTCGGTCTCTCATAATACAATTCCACCAAGTGAGTGCTCTCCTTTGAAAGACACTCGAAGCGAAATCTACCTTGCGCTCATTAGGACACTGAACATGGAGAATGTGCTTTCTATACATTCTAACCATTGTAAGAGTGCGGTTGCTCCTTCAGAACCAGAAAATTTCAGCGGTTTGGCTGAATTGAAGGTCTTGAAATTAAACTGGGCGTTGTTGTTGTTGTTGTTGTTATTGTATATCTGGTGAACCTGGGTTACCATGTTCGAAAGCACAGCAGCCATCTGCTGAGAGACAAGGGCTGCGATTTCTTCGTTAGTTTGAGGTTGTGCATCTCGTCGAGGAGGCATTTCGAAAGTGCAACTATAGAGAAAACCAAAAGTTAGATTTATCCAATTGTTATGAGTTTGTAACATTATTGTCTTGAAACAAGAGTTGTTTGAAAATAAACTTTTGTAATATTTTTGGATGAGAGAATACAAACCGGGTTAATGGTTTGTATCATAAATTCTTTACCTGTTAAAAATTTATTAATTTTAAGACAAAAAATGTTTTTAATTTAAAATTTTTAAAATAAAGAAACTTTGTGTTGAAATTTTGAAAATTCTCATCCAAATGGTAAAAATTTAAAATTTTAAAAGACAAAGGAAGTATTTTGAAAATAAAATAGGATCTCGTAGAGTCATGAAATGAAATGAGATTCAGTTCAACTGTATTAAATCAAACATATCACCGAAGGTAATATGATGAAATCGTATTGGGAAAGGAAAGTTGTTTCGGTTGTCGTGAAGAGCAAACACATTACCGAGGGTAACATGAATGAGAAGGGTTACAAAGGTCGTTTTTTTAAAAAAAAATCATTCGGTAGGGTCTAGATGGATAGGTTTTTATAATGCTTCACGAAGACATGCTTTAGCCTATAAGTGGACACTCACCCTAAGAGTTCCCAGGTAAGAGTGACTGGTCCGAAAATGCGGATTTGTACGAACACTCTAGCCTTAGATAGAAAACTCGCGGTACAGGCATCCACCCTTCCAGATTGCATGTGTTCACATTATTAGAACCCAAGATTTTGATGAAAAACGTTTGAAGAAAACATTTGAGAAATCCTTTGATACAAATCGTTTGAGATAAGACATGTTGTGAAATATTTTGAAAAAAACGTTTGAGAAAACATTTTGAAAAAATATTTTAATGAAAACATTTTGAGAAAAACATTTTGAGGGATACCATAAGGCATGAAGCCTAAGGTTCAAGATAAATCATCTAAGGTTGGATGGTTCGTAAATCATAGAGCAGTTGTGGCACGAATAAGGATGAGGATTAGGAAAGAGTTCCTAAGTCTACTCACGTTTGGGTCCTAGGAAGGTTATAGACTAGGTTTAAGGCATGCTAATAACCTAATTCCCTATAACCAGTGCTATGATACCAATCTGTAACACCCCAATAGCGTAATACAACAACACGCGGGTGAAATATCGGGGAATCACGTTACAAATTGCTCACAACTACTGGTACTAAATTGTCTCAATATCATTAACATCGTTTTACAAACAAAGAATACATGTAATTGTTCTTTTTAGAATTCTAAGGCCCAAATGCAGTCCTATGCGTTGCATGCTTGAAATAGTCGAAAACCTGAAACATATGCGAAAACAGTCAGCATAAAAATGTCGACGAATACATAGGTTTATTTAGCCAAATAAATGGCAAAACATTTGGTATTGCAATACTTTAACAACTACGAGGGCTGTTAATTAAAAATAAATCTTGAAGCCAAATAATGGCAAAAATTTAGTATTGCAATACATAATCTAAATTTTGAAAACTCGTGACAAAATAGGTTTGTATATGGCAATATGATTATTACTAAGTCATTTCAAGCATTACATTGTAATCTCGATTAAACCATTGTAAAAACTTGTTAATGTGTTATTAGGAATCCAATCAAGGATTAATAATAACTGTTTTGAAATAAATCAAAACTTATGTGGGTATTATATAAATCAAATCAATAAGTCATGATAATACTTCAGATATCTTTCTAAGAATCTTAACATATAAAAATATGGGAAATTCAACAAAGATTTTGATAATCAAACATTGAAACAATTGTACACAAAATCCTAAAGTGATCCAGATAACGCTACAAGAATAATAAAATAAGAACACTTATATATAGGAAGTACCAGCGGTGTATCCACCATGTTCTTATTTTATTACACCCGTTTCGTTATCTAAATCACAACTACCACATAAACACAAAATCGTTAACTTGTTCCACCTCGTAACCATGTATTAAAGTACACAATGAATCCAAACAAGGGCTCCAATATTAGTACTCTAAACATCCCATATATGTCTAACTATGAAGATAGATAGATAGATAGATACTACAGGGATCAGGTTCTTGTCACATTGTAAAATCTAACATGCATTAAAGTACACAATGAATCCAAACATGCGCTCCAATATTAGTACTCTAAACATCCTACAAGAATCGATCTATGAAGATAGATAAATGCTATAAGGATTCTGGGATCTGTCACATTGAGTCAAAACAATCCTAAATCCTAATGGTGATTCGGGATAACGCCACGAATGGTAATGCAATAAGCACACTTATATATAGGAAGTACCAGCGGCGTATCCACCATGTGCTTATTGTATTATCTAGTTTCGTTATCTAAATCACCAACAAACTACACAAAAACCAACCATCGAGTTGCAAAGTACTTCTTAAAAACCTTACTATGAAGATAGGAAGATCTAAGACTGTACTTCAAATATCCTATATGAATCTAACTATGAAGATAGGTAGATCACTTAAGGATAAAGCATTGCATTTGCATAATCGGAATAATACACATAAAAGCACTTAGTGAACACATATATGCCATACATTTTGAAAACAAATTGATCACACATATGAATCACCCCAAAGCATTTGAAAACGGTAAAAGAGGGGAACTATGTACTCGCCTGGGGTTGCGTGTAGTCCCGGTTCAAAGGGTATAACAAAGCTCAAAAGACCAAGAGTTCAAGTCTTGAAGCGGTTCCTAGGGTAACAGATACTATGTTAGGGAATCGAAACCTAAATCAGAAGATCGGGTAGAATGAGGTCTTGTAAACCAAATGAGTGTTGGAACTCATGTGATATGGTTTAACAAAGCCTAAATTCTAAATCGAAACTTAACCTAAGTGCTTTCGACCCGTTATGACTTATAAAGGTAGCTTACGCTACTTTAACGCGTCGTTTGCGCAAACGCGCGTTCGAGACGTCTAACTAGTCTTTTGACAAGTATTATATGCCTAAATATGTTGCATAATCAATTAAGTGACAAAATTTTATATTACATATGCTTAAAATTCAATTATACATGAAAAGGGCATTTTGGTCATTTACCTAAGGCATATAAACTACCTAACCTACAACTAATTAAACCTAAGTGACCATAAGGTATAACCTCGGAAGGTTATTCCCTATACAACTATGGTCACTAGACATGCTTGGTCGGATCCTAATGATCGACCAAACAGGTCTAGTTCGAAAGTCTAAGCGGTTGTTTAGACCGTTTGACTTACGACTCTTAAACAAGCACAAGACTAAAAGTGACGAGCTAAACATGTTGAAACATGTTTAACTAAGTTAGAAAATAGGTTTTGATATCAAAACAAACAGTTTTGATATCAAAACAAACGGTTTTGATATCCAAGAGTAGTTTGGTTCCAAAATACGCATGAATACGCATTTTGGCCAAAACTACGACTCGTCACTACGCCTAGTCAACGTGGTAATCAGTAGGTATAGTCACACGGGACTAGAACCATCGTGATTACGCTCACGTTGCGAATTTCAACGAACTTTGTGTTGACCATAACCTGGTCAAAGCAGAAAGTCAAACACTATTTGACTTTCGTGCTAAATAACGCATAAAAAGCACGAAAGAGACTTACAAAGGGTCCAAGCTAGGAAGAACTTGATCTTAAAATCTCAGGTATGAAGTATTATAACTTCGACTTAGAGAAATCAGGTCAAGGGTGAATTGCAAATGAAATCTTGGAGGGTATTTATAGGATTCGGTCCACCGTTAAGATCGTTCCTCGATTCCCGAGCTTCAATCTCAACCATCCATGCGTGCCCACTGAATTAGAATACCATGGGCACTTAAAACAAGCCCCTAGTATGAAGAAACCATGGGAAAAATGCTTGAAACCAGCTGCAAAACCAGAAACAAGTTTTTGATCTGGCAAGACCTCGAGGCCCGCGTAAGAATACACACTATCTTACGCGGCCCGCCTAGTATAAGTTTGGCAGATTGGCAGAAAAGGCCCCTGCAGCCCAGAAACTTGATTTTGATGCATTTTTGACACGTTTAAGCCCCGTTAACCTCATTTCAAGGCTCTAAAATGAAGTTAAAGTATAGAGAACTTTAAATATGCTCAAAAACATCTCGGATGTCGGTTCGTTTGGCCGTACAATCGCGTTGTTCGGTTAATTACGACGAAACACGAACGGACGCGAAAAACGATCCAAACTACGCGACGAATGGAATTTTATTATGCCAATCACTAAAATAAAATATTTTAATGATTACATAAATTTTTGGATGTCCGGATATATTCAGAACGTAAGTTATGCGCGAAAATGCAAACTTATGCACTTTTTGACGCTTTTAGTCCCTATTGATCATATAAGTTTATTTTTGGGCACCAAACACCTCAAAGCCTATTTCTAAGCTATGCAAAGGATATTTTGGGCATTTTTAACTTATGATCAAGTTCCAGAATGTTCGATACTATGTGAACCAGCAGACTTTCGCAGTTTGACGCAAATAGTCCATGAGTGTGAATAAACTTGTTTTTGACACACCAAAGCTTTCAAAACCTATTTCTATGTTATATAAAAGTTATTTAAGGTATGTTAAGCCTATGTCAATGTTCCGTAGTGTTTTCCCCATTAAACTGATTACGTTTACTCATCAGTTCGTGTATAACTTTCTAGAAAGCGATTTAAGGTTTGAAAATGAACTTGAATCAAAACGTGAATTGTAAAACCAAAATAAACAAATTTTTGAGAGCAAAACACATTGTTTCTTTGATAAAAGATTGTGTCCTACATCGTATTTGTTTATGGAGCACATATGTCACATAGGTTGTACGGATTAACCTGAACTTTTACCATTTGTCACACCACCTACTCGCGGGGCCCTAGCTGCAGGACTAACGGCGATGTGCGACAAGCAGGTAAGGAGTACCCCTGAGGTTTGTACGCTCCTACCCCCTTAGTCCCTTACAGAATGTGCTTTATTTATTTTTGTTGACTTTGGTCTTTGTATAACTATCTTCGTAGTCTCTCACATTTATACATCTATGGTGTTTAATTTCCATCTATGTTTAAACCTAAATTTTCTTCCCTTTTTCATCATTCTTTATTCTTTATGTTGTTATTCACTTTAACTATATTAATCTTTTATTCTATATCCTACTATTTAGTATATTTGATTTAATGATTACATTTTTTTTAATGGCTAAATGTTACACTTTCCGAATATTAAATTAATAACTTCCTCCTATCTAAAGACCTAGAAGGTTTCCCCAGAATCATTGCCAAAGCATAAGTAGCAATAATCTATGCTATAAAATAAAAGAAACCATTTGGGGGACACTTGTCATTCTCTCATTCAATTAGTTAAAATTATTAATAATGCTAATAATAATAATAATAATAATAATAATAATAATAATAATAATAATGATATTTAATCTAATCTAATACAAATTCTTATTATTTAAGAATATTTAATCAAATCTAAAATCTAATCTAATACAAATTCTTATTATTAATTTAATACAAATTCTTATTATTAATAATATTTAAGCAAATCTAATAAGAATTCATACAAATTTCAAAGTTGATATTAACTTTCAAATAACTATAAAAATATTCACCTAAGATCACAAATGTTTATGTTAAATTCTATTAATTAATTTGTTCAGCAATCACTATTATCTTTATCGTTCAGTATTTTTCAAAAAATCTCGATGATTACAAAAAATGGTGATTAAAGGTTTTAATAGATATCTTACACAACATAATAAATATAAATATAAATCATTAGTTCTTATTTTTCAAAAGATATCTTATTGTTACATAAGACATTTACATAGGTTCTTGAGTTTTTAACTAATGTAATAAACTAATGAGATGAGTTTGATTTATTTTAGTGATTAACAATAACAAATATATAATTCAGAGTAATAGGTACTGGAATCCCCCACACGATGGAGCGGAAATTCAATTTTGGTCAAAATCAGTTTGGTTAGTTACAATATCGGCACTCGGTATGGCAATTGAAATTTATTTCAGATATTAACAATAACAAATATATAATTCAGAGTAATAGGTACTGGAATACCTCACACGATGGAGCGGAAATTCAATTTTGGTCGAAATCAGTTTGGTTAGTTACAGTATCGGCATTCGGTACGACAACTGAAAGAAAAAAAAACAAAAGGAATGAAGTTGTTTAACTTCAAAGTACAAACATTTTTTGGTCACTTAAAAAAATAGAAACTTTAATATGTGCTAAATCTATTGTTTAAGATTTAACAATACTTACAGATTCTTTTGTTCATGAGTAATGTTTCATTTCAGATTATTTATAATTAATATATACTTCTCATTTATAATATTATTTATTTTATTTTTTATATCATATTATCTTCATTGTTTATATTACCTAACGTGTCATGTAACAACTACATTTTTTAGTTTCCTTTTACCCAAATCATTACTTCTTTTTGGCAGACACCTATTTTTTATTTGTCACATACAAATTTACTCTTATTCTTTTCGATGATGTAGTTTTCTCTAATAAATTTTAAACTTTTACCATAGTATATATAATGCAAAACATAAAATCAAAAAACATTTTGAATGACATCAATAACTTAAGACATAATCTATACTATTATAAAAAGGAGAAGTGATGTACAAGATTGTAATTTTGTATCACGTACATATTTTAATGCAACATGTACAAAGGAATTATGGTGGAATTTTAAGGGTAAAATAGTCCGTACAAAATAAATTAAGACGCCTGTAGGGGCATTGTAGTAATTTAAGCATCTCCTCCAAATTTATGACGCCATTTATTCATGGCTTTCCTTCATCAATGGAGCCCCAGGTAAGAGAGACAGTCGTGACCCCTCTCCTTCTTTTCCGGTACACACGCTTCCATATCTTAAGAGAGCCACCTCTATTCTCATAAATTCCCCCAATCTCAAAATTTGGGTTCTCTGGTTACAAAATCATTACCAACAATCATCCTAAAAATTCCGATCATCAAATACAATCGTTTTAAGAAGTTCTGATGGAGAAACAATCGAGGTCGACGTGGCTATTGTGTACTGTAAGAAGCATGTGGAGACTTTGAATGCCGATGAGAAGGTCACTAAGAAGACGCTTTATGTGCGGTTCCACAGAAGGGAAGGGAAGCGGAGCCGATGTGTCCAGCAACGGCGGTGCAGCGAGCTAGGGCTTCTATCACTTTTGTAATTTTGGGTTTTGGTGATCTTCTATTCTGCTCGCAAGCAACCTGGATTGAACATCTACTCTGTTTCATGACAATTAGGGTTTGGAGTATGCGATTCAGATGGAAGATGCCTCCAGGTAAGTTCACACGAAATTAGGTAAGTGTTGTTTGTGCTCTTGATTTCAATTATATTTCTTCAAATTGAATTCGAATTTAGATTTACAAGCCATTGATAGTTGGTATGTGTGTGCTTACTGAATGTACAATAATCCTGGTATATTAAGATGCTTTGATTATACGATTGGACTTTTCAATCATGCTGATTGGCTCCGTTGGACTTCTGCTGCACAACTACCTTTGCTTGAAGATGAAATGCGGAGGGTTGAAAGAGTGAATGTAAGCCTTATTGTTAATTATTATCTTACATTTTGTTGGAAATGTTCTTGATTGTATTATCTTTGTAACTTTGTTTAAAATGCTATATGCTTACAGCAACACAGGAGTCTAGATTGAAACTATACGCCTACTGACAGGGTACGTACATACTGCAAGTAAATGGTTTTGATTATACCAAATGGTTATTAGATTTGTCAGCAACCTAACTGGATCTTCCATGCTTGAGCTTTTCGTACTTTCGGCAATATTTCGTCTACGTTTTCTATACGATGTGTTCTCGATCGAGTAGTTTTCAAAAGTTTGTTTATCAGATTGCTTACCTTCAGTAGATGCTTGGAGGGATTAGTGGCTTGCCAACAAGAAAGCAATTGCTGAGAGAAACGTCTACATGCTCTTAAAAGAGAGGTATACAGTTTTCTATATTACATGTTGTTTTCTATATTACATGCAGTTTTCATTATTATGTTCACATTATCATGGTTATTTTCTTTTTTTTTTCAGCAATCATTTTTTCCAGCAATTTTCTATGAGAGATAAGCTTGAGTCATGTGTAGGGACCTGCAACATCAAAGCAAGATGTCATGGTATGTTTTAATTATATTTGATTTCAATCTCTCATTTTGCTCTATGTAAGTATGTTTGTGTGTGCGCTCTACACTTTCTGCTAGAAGTAGCAAGCTTGGGGCTAAAACAAGTAGTTTGCAATCTGAGGGGTGCTTGCGGATCGGTCACTTTTTAAGTAAAGCAGGTCAATAGTGGGTATACGACTGTGTTATGTAGATTTATTGTTTTATGTGAATCAATGCTGAATAGGGAAGTCACTAAAGTATTCTTAAATGTCTTACTTTTTTTTGAACGGCAACAGGGTCGCGAGGCACGAGACGGGACTCGAACCTGGTCTCCACCCGAGCCGAACCCTATGCACGCCACATACCACCACCCGACCGTCAGCGCTTTTGTGTGAACCACTAATGCGTTACTAATGACAAGATCAGTTGTTTCTTGATGCCTTGATGAACCACTAATGCGTGTGGTAATTAACATGTTTGATTTTATGAAGTTTTAACCCATCATGTATTTCACCACCATATTAATTACTACTAATACCATACAACTTGCTACAAAACCAAAAATAAAAAAAATATATATATATATTGTAGAATCTAAAATATAACAAAAAATATAAAAAATATATATTGTAGAATCTAAAATATAACAAATAGTTTTAACATAAAGTACACGTCAAGCAACTTACAAGTAGGGTGTAAATGAGCCAAGCCTTGCGTGAGCTACTAAAGACCGACTCACATCAACAGCTCGAGTCAAGCTGAGCTTGAACGAGCTCGGGCCGAGCTCAAGCTTGAATTGGAACTTGTTTATTTAATTATTTTGTGTACTTTCATAATTTTTGTATCTGTTGATCTTTAGGTGAAGTAGTTACCATTCACAAAGCTAGCGAGTTGGAAACAAGGTTGACCACTTCATCAAAGTTGAACCAACTAGCCATTTTTACATGGTGAACTCGGTAACCCGGGCGATCAAATGGCTGCGCTATGGTCAACTCGGTAACCCGGACGATTAACAAGCACCTTTCCTCAAAGTCCACCAAGTTTTTTCAAACTTTGCTATATCCTTAGTGTAACCGTATTAACTTGTACATCATGTTTTAAATGTGGTGTATTTGTTTGAATGACAAATCTTTTGTTTTATTGTAAGTTTTATTATTTTAGAAATATACCAATACGGGTATACGACGCTAGATCTTTCAAGTTGATGCTTGATGTGTAAAACTGGTCATCTGGGTCGGTTCGGGTTCGTTATGACACTGGATCTTTTCGGTTTGATTTATTATTCTTCTGAATTGATTAGTTGCTCTTGAATATCAAATTTGATGTTTTATAATTTCATTTAACTTTTAGGTTAATTCGGTTGTGTAGCCATCTTAATCAACATGTGGGCTTCAGCTGTGATTTTTGGGAATGAGTTGTGGTTCAAAATAGACGTCATAACTAAATCTGATATTAGTCGTGACACCCGCCGCAACGCACGGGCATTCCTACTAGTATAATTATATGTATAATATGCACTTTTTAATTAAATAATACTAAACAAAATTACAAATAAAAAATCATTGATTTTACTAACAATAACAAAGTCTTAATTTTTTTAAAATAATTCAAAAAATATATAACTAAAAACATATGACATTGTAATACGGTTAACCGATTTATCATCATACAACCTCTCACCTATTCAATCTTATATTAACTAAATAAATAAAGAATCACCTATTCAATCTTATATTAACTAAATAAATAAAGATTAATATTCAATCTTATCCTACTTTAAATATAAAAAATCCGTTAGTCTTTTAAATGTATTTTTTTTATTATTTGGTATATAAAACCATATTTATTCAACCCATGTAATACACGGGGGGGGGGGGGGGGTTAAAAATATAACTTTATTTTATTATTTGGTAAATAATATTGCATTTATTCAACCCGTGTAATACACATGGTTTTAGAGATATATTTTTTTATTATTTGGTATATAATATTACATTTATTCAACTCGTACAATACATATGGGTCTTATAGATATAACTTTTTTATTATTTAATATATAAAATTACATTTCTTCAACCCGTGCAATAAAGGAGGCTTTTAAAAATATAATATTTTAGTATATAAAATTCATTTATGAGTTAATTACATAGTTAGTCCATGTGGTTTGCACAAAATAATATATTTATGTACTAATAGTTTAAAATCACCTTATAGAGTATTCACTTTTCATTTTGTAACGTTTGGAGGTATTAATTTATAGGGAAAAACATTGTTAGTCCATGTGGTTTGCATAAGATAACATACTTAGGTATTAATAGTTTAACAAACAATTAACGTTAATACCTCCAAACGTTACAAAATAAAAAGTTAATACCCTAGAATGTGATTTTAAACTATTAGTACCTAAGTATGTTGCTTTGTGCAAACCACAGGGACTAACTATGTAATTAACTCTTCATTTATTCAACCCGTATAATACACGGGGTTATAACCTAGTAAATAAATAAATAAATAACAATGCAAGACTTAAACCAGAAACAGAAACCTAAACCTGATCCTTAAAACAAGGAGTTACTATCAACAAATCTACTTTTTTATTTAAACCGATGTCATTTTCTCTTTCGTTAGTTTTATTATATAATAAAACATTTTAACATTGACGTGTACATAAAATCTTTGTTTGACGTATTAATTTTATATATGAAATTGATATATTTGTTTTTAACTTTATTTTTTAGAACTAATTACATGAATGGTCTTTGTGGTTTACCTAAATTACGTATACAATTACACGTCGGTCGCAACGTGCGTGTCCACAATACTAGTTCAACTTTTAAGTTAGAAGTTGTTTTTTTATAAACTAAGTTGTAGCCCCGCCGCAATGCAGACAAGCCAGATTTACATTTTATTACATTGATTGTTAACATAATAGTCACAAAATTTATAATCAATGACTAAACATACTAAAATATATACGCATATTATTATTTTTTTAAATAATGTACTTTGCTACCCAAACCTTAATAAAGTTACCATCCACCCCCTCCCCATGAACCTTGTAAAGCTATTTTTTTTCCTTTTTTTACATATTATCGCGATTTGGCTATTTTATCTTCGTTTCGAACCCGTCGTGAATATTCTTTCTATGATAATGTTTTATATTTCGGTTTAAATTTGGCGACTTAACACTCCACAATGTACATGCGTGGTTGAACATTTTTACGTTTATTTTTCGTTAGATTTAGCGTCCCACCCAATGTGTGAGCCCTAAAACTAGTACACAACAAGAACCAAGTATTAAATCTAACGATTGTGACAAATTAATAAAACATGAATTTTTAATATAATAAAAGAAAGTTTTCGAATTTGTATCCACTTAAACTACTATTAATTAAATAATACCTATGGTCTCTTTCTTACTATAACAAATTATTATAACTAGTGAGATTCTCCCGTGCTTCGCGGTGGGAATTTGTTCGGTATTTGATCGGTTTGTTACGATGACGACATTCACTATATTAATGTAAAAAGAGAACCTTAAGTCCATTGAAAACAATAGAAACGAATATAGACACCGATGTTGTTCAGTTGATGTCAACTCAGTTGGTTTGCGTTTATGTTTATTTTTTTGAAGATTGGCATATAAACTTTTTTGAAAACGGCTATTATGTTGTTAACGGAACCGAAACCGACTGAACAACATTTGTAGCGGCACCGCTATTTATTTTTATTTATGCTTTTGATAAGCTAAGATCGTATCGCTACTATACCTTACCGAACCGAACAACATCGGTACCGGTATATATTAATTTTTATTGTTTCTTGTTTGATAACAGATATCGTGCTACTACCGTAGTGAACCGAACCGAAACCAAACGAACAACATCAATTCGGTACCGGTATTAATTTTTATTGTTTTTTCTTTCGGTAAACTGACAACGTATCGCTAGCGTATCATACAAAACAACATCCCTTTATTCGTTTTTATGGTTTTCTGTTTTAACACTTTTTCGATTTTATATAACCATGACAATCTGAACTGATCGTTACTATTCGAACAACATTGGTTTTGGTACCGTCGTTCATTTTTATTGTATTTAGTCGATGTAAAACACGTGTAGATTTATGTGTAGATTTATGTACTGATTGTATGAATCACACTTATACTGTAACGAACCGAATTGTTTGTGATGACTGATAATAAATGAATATCGGTACTAGTACCATGACAATCTGAACCGATCGTTACCATTCGAACAACATTGATTCCGGTACCGTTGTTCATTTTTATTGTATTCGGTCGATGTAAAACACGTGTCGATTTCTATACTGATTGTATGAATCATACTTATACTGTAACGAACCGAACTTACTTATACTGTAATGAACCGAACTGGTACCAATCTGATGCCCGCGATAACATACCATCACAATGCGTGAGCAAATAACTTGAAATATTATAAAAATAAGTAAACATAGATGCAAATTTAGAATTTTTTTAAAAGTTAACGTACGTAAATTATTACTAAAAAGTCAATTTGAATGCTAAATAAAATACTATTAATAAAAAAACAAATACCAAAAAATTATCAATTACTATTTCTAACTAAAAGAAAAATAAATAATAAAAAAAGAAAGAATAAAAAAATAATTACTTAAAAACACTAGTCATCATCATAAGTTTATATTCATACTAGTTTTTGCCTCGCCCGCGTTGCGGGGCAATAAGCCGAATATTTCTCTCTCATGACATGTATGTTTGTACAGAGGGCAAAATCGTAAATTATATTTTGAACTGAAGGCGAAATCATAATTTTAAGCTGAGAGAAAAAATCATAATGTTGAGCTAGGGGAAAAAACATAATTTTATTTTGAACTTTGGGCAAAAACGTAATTTTGAGTTGAGGTCAGAATCGTAATTTTGAGCTAGAGGAAAAAACAACATTTTATTTTAAACTGGGTGCAAAAACGTAATTTTAAACGGAGGGCGAAACCGTAATTTGAAACTGGGAACAAAATTAAAAGTGAGTTTTTGAACCGAGGGCAAAAGTGTAATTTTGAGCTAGGGGCAAAATTATAATTTTATTTTGAGTAAACGTAATTTTAAGGAAAGGATGAAAACGTAATTTTAAACTGGAAATAAAATTAAATTAAAAAAAAGTTGGTCCAATAGAAAAATGCGCTTGCCTGGCACTATTCCCCTAACTTAGAAATGTATATGTAGGAAATGTATATATAATGTATAATATCAATAAGTCAGATTAATCTATCATATACTTGAACATTATGTTAGTTGCCAAATTTGAACTCTAGATATAAGAACAAAGTCAATATATTTACATTATTAAATGAGTAAAATGTCCGGATAGTTCCTATGGTTTTGTAATAAATAGTCCCCAATTTTTGGAAATTACATGGGTGCTCCCTGTGGTTTGACGAGTTGTTACTCGGATAGTCCCTAGAGTGCATGTCCATTAGTTTTCTCCGTTAAATTCATCTGAAATTACTTATTTACCCCAATCGTTAAAAAATAAAAAAATAAATATTATACACACTCATATTATTATATTGAAAGTGTGGGGTCCACAAACTCTTTTGGCTACTACAAAACAACCAGCCACCATCACTATAGCCATCAACACCACCACCTGCCACCACCCCCACCAACACCACCCAACAATAACATGCTGTAAATGTGTAAACATCAATTAAAAATCATTATCCATCTTAAAGACATGATTATCCCCATCCCCCATTCAATTTTACGTTACACACACATCCCCTTCGTTCTCTCTCAATCAGCTCTAATGTTGAAACCCAAATCCATCGAGAATCACCCTCATTTTGTCCTCCTCTTCAACCTGAAAACGCCCCAAAAATCACTCTTCACACCTTCAACATACATCCTCTTATCGATCACTCTCGTACGCACTTCAAATCCTGTGTTTTACGACAATCAATCCGTTCCTTATCAAGATCCACACATCTACACACTCACCTCTGTGTGTCCGGTGTTGGGTATTTCCGCGGTGCCTGTCGGTGGAGCGAGAACGTGACCGGCGATGGTCAGGGGAACGGCGGTGGTCTCTGTCTCGTTTTCTGTCTCTGTCTCGATCTCGATATCTGTCTCTTCGATCGGCCATAGTTAGGGCAAATATGTGTGTTGTGACAGAGGCGAATTACGGTTTCTATGAAGACTGTATTGTATATTTGTATGTATGTGTGTGATAATATGTTTTAATTTAATACTAAGGGCATTTTGGTAATTTTACATTGACTTAACGGAGAAAACTAACGGACATCCACTCCAGGGACTATCCGAGTAACAACTTGTCAAACCACAAGAAGCACCGATGTAATTTCCAAAAGTTGAGGACTATATGTGTTATTTTACAAAATCACAGGGACTATCCGGGCATTTTACTCTTATAAAATTGAAAAGATATAAGAACAAAGTCAATATATTTACATTATAAAATTAAAACAATAATAAAAATAAATACCAACAAGCGTGACTCTCTTCATCGCCATCATGGATACGACGTCGTTCCTTGCTTCTCTGTTCTTCTACTTTCTGAGTTTCTAGTACTATAACCTATATTCACTATTTGTTTATATAACGAGTTGACGTTAACCCGCGCGTTGCGACGGAACGTTGATTTTATCCAATTTTGATTATTCCCATGTTGTCCAAACGAAAATTCTGTCCATTTATTGTGGGTATGCAGAGTAAGCTTTGTAAATCTTAAATTATCCAATTTTAAACCTTGCATAAATTTAAGAATTTTTACACAAACAATACATTATAAAAAGACATTATTCATATTTTATTATAATTTTCTATTAACTTTAAACACATATAATTAGTAGAATTGATATATAATCCCATGGACCGATGTAATTTTTTTGTGTTTTCAATCGATGTAAACATGTGTCGATATCGTGTCAAGCATATTTTTTGTCGCTATACCGAGTGTCAGTTTCATGCCAAACTAAACCAATACCAAAACCGCGTTACGCATTAAGTTATCTAAATAAGTTCCGCATTTGTCCAAATTACGAACCCATGTAATATTTCAAATTTTGATGAACAATAACTTATTTTACCAAATAAAAAAAATGATAATGGACAAATTTAGGAAAAAGAATAATGGACAGATATAATTTTTTAACAACAAAGGATAAAAAAAACTTACAGCAAAGGAAAAAAAATAACTTAACAAAGGAAAAAATAACTAAAAAAATAATGTCCCAGGTTTAATGAAATGGGATTAACTTCATCAAAGGGATTGGGATCACCACCAATTGCTGTAAAAAAATCAAATCCAATTGGGGTGTGAATTTTTTGTGACTTTGTGACGCCCCTGGTGGAAGAAAGGGACTCAAATATAAACGACAACGATGGTTGTGATGATGTAATTTTTTAGACCATCTCAAACCCCTTATGAATTATTAAAGGCGTAATTTAATGACATGCTGGTTTGGTGAAAAAAAGGAAGGAAAAAAAAGCAGCAAACGATGTGAACAGAAGTCGAATCAACGTCTCATGCTTGTTGAACATACACGACGACCACGCCAACCGATTGAATACTACGAAATGTATTTTTTTTTAATTATTATATGTAGAATGCGCGCATCTCAAGTTGCTATAATTTTTGCCTTATTTAAGATCAAATGAAGTGTTTGCACAGAGGATTATATTTCTGGGTTATATAGTATATCAAAAATTTAGTATCAAATTTCTAGTAAAACAATTAAACTCATGTTCTTACAACTAAACATAGAAAACATGTGATGTTCTTACAATGAAACACAGAAAACCTCTGTATTTACACTTGCAAATAACAATCATGCAAATAACAAATTATTCAATGTGTTAATAAAAGAAAATGATAAAAATTATGGGTTACATTAATGGGCATGGATGATGGAAGAATCATATGACTCAAATGAGAAAGTTTATCCAATGGTAACTTACGGGTTTGTTTTGGATTAATGAATGGAATTTGAAAGATGATAGATGAAGAAAGGGATTTGGAGATCTGGTAAAGGGGTGATTCAGAATTCGTTAACATACACTTTTACTAACAGAAAATGAAAGGGTAAAAATGAGAAATGAAACATTTCAAGGGAAATCGAACCAGCGTCAAATGTGATGTGAACATGCACAATTACCAGCCAACGATTTGATTTTTGTGATATACAATCATTTCAGTTATTATATATACAGACACGTTAGTGAAAAGGTGGCAAATGACATGCGAGAAGACGCGTCGATTGAAGTTTGAGTGGTTGCCATTATATAACGCTTTGAACCAGCGTGCCCCTTCACAACTTAAACTCATAAAACCTTTTAACAAAAGGATACAACGTTTCAAAGAAATGGGTGTTTTATATGGAATTAAACTAAAATCACACCCTTTCATTTTAAGAAGGCAACCATCATTAAATAATATAATAATTTATTAAAGGGGTGTGTATATTGAGACATGTTGGTTTGGGTTGGTAGTTGACACAACATGTGTTTAATATAGGGTATGTGTTTATTAATGGAAAAGTATAATTATTTAAGGGTGTTTAATATATGGTATGTGTTTATTAGTGGAAGAGTATTATTTAAGGGTGTGTATATTGGGACATGTTGGTTTGGGTTATATGTTTATTAAGGCAAGAGTATTAGTAAAAGGTGTGATGTAAAGAGACACAACTTTTGACTTACCCTAAGACACCCCAAGTTACTTTTTGTAGGGTTATGTAATTAGTTTTGAAATGTAGGTTTCTATTTATGTGTTTGTTTGGACTCCACATCTCCTAACTTATAATAGTGTTGTGTTTACAATCGTTTATTATTTAGTCTTACAGTAAATCCAATTATACTAAAATGTTATTGACGACACTAAAATCACCCCAACATAAGGATTATTTGATATTTGGAAGTTATCTCAACAATATTTGTTTATCAATGAATCACAGATATGAATTCTGGCCCGCATCTGGTATGTTTTAGGTTTTTTTTAGAATCATATAATTTTCTTGATATATGTTGATGGTTTTTAACTTTTTATGGTACTAGGTGAGGCATGCCCAAGGAGTTCACAATGTAGTAGGAGAGAAGGACTTGAGTGCATATATGTGCGAGGAACTCTTTGATGCACATCTTACTCCTCTTGGTTGGAAACAGGTTGGATCACGTGACATGTCATCTTTTGTACGTGATTGAGTCATTTAGTGCACGTTGAAACTAACGGCTTGTGTTTGGGTTGACCTGCACACACTTTGTCGTCCAAAATTTTTAAGACTCATTAAATCGTGTTTAATGGTTAATTAATTACATAACACTATTCTTAATAGTATACACTATTTAAGATAAAAATGATTAAGCTACAAAGATAACCATTCATACACTTATAATCTGTTTGACTCGTTTTCCCTTTGGCTAAATTCTTGTATTTGACCTGTTTGAGTTTAAACTTTCCTGATCAACCATTTAGAAGTAAATGGGTCAAAATTTGGTTAAGCTTCATCTGTTAAACCTCCATATTGACTTTGATATGTCCAACAGGTAGATAATCTCCGGAAGCATGTTCATGCGTCTGGACTTTTCAAAAATATCGAATTGGTGGTAGTTTCACCTTTACGTAGGTACTATCTCCTTTTAATGTTAATGTGATTGAAAATGAGCGTTATTGTTTATGATCCAAGTCATAAAATTAACTAAAAGAGGAACATTTAGTCACCTAAAATCTATTTATATACATGCAATCTGCTGTATTTGTATTAAATGATTTAAACTATTACTGTAATGGTTTTTTTGTAATTATAACTCATTATTAGTTAATATTTTAGAAATTGACAAAAAAAATATTAAAAAGGTTGTTACCTGAGATTAATTTACTGTGCTTGTAGGACTATGCAAACAGCAGTTGGTGCTTTTGGAGGTGAAGCTTCCACTGATGGGGTTAATATGCCTCCACTAATGGCAGAAAGTACTGGCAGTAGTAATCGTCCTGCAATTTCAAGCCTAAATTGTCCTCCGTTCATTGCTATGGAGCTTTGTCGAGAGAGTATGGTACATCACTTGTAATTTCTAGCACACAGATATAAAAAAGGTACATGTTTTTGAGCCATGAACCAACCCATTTGACCTGCCCACTATTCCACCTACACAAATTGTGAATCTAGTGAGTTTCAAAGTCATTTATATGTTTCTGAACTAATATTATTGCAATTCACGTAGGGTGTTGATCATTACTATAGGAGGAGAAGTATAAGTGAATACAAACCCATGTTCCCAGCAATTGATTTTTCATTGGTATGTTACACAAATATAATGTCGGATCCAGAATTTTTATTCTAGGAATTTGCTTGCTAAAAGTACATTGTTTGTCTGTTTCATTGTATTCAGATAGAAACTTCTACATGTTTAAACTTATATAAGCTATTATGAGAATACGAGAATAATCTCCACATTGACTCTCACATATTTTGTTTTCGCCTACAACTTATGTATGTTGTTGAGACGCAAAGAGAAGGTGATTGAAGGGGTATGGTCCCAAATCTCGCACCAACATGGCCGCGAGTGACCATTACCCTTATCAAATACTCCCACCGGCAAGAACTTATCTGCGTTCATGCGGGCACGCGCGAACGCAGCGGTCGAATCCAATCTGTCAAGTGATGAGAAGACTTACCTTGTGTATGAAAATGGGTGTTGCACATAGTGATGCAGCTTAGCACCGCATCCTATGAACATTTTCGTCACGACAAGGGATATAGAAAAAGCAGTTACCAAGTACGGCGATGCGGCTCTGCACCGCATCCCATAAACATCTACGTCAAGCCAAGGAACGCAGAAACAACCGCGGTTACCGCAGGCAGTAATGCGGCAGAGCACCGCATCCTATTGACGACGCAAGTGGGACTGACACTTTGACTCAGGTAGCCAAAACAGCAAGTGGCACTGATGACAGTCATCTGTCAGCCCATACGTAAATGACACTGGCGCACACACTGACACCATAGTGGGATGTGGCATCACCTCCGTGACCGACAAACCTGACACACCTGCAAGGGGCTGCACGTTGTCAGTCTAGCCACTAAATTACCTTCCTTCACTCCTCGGCTATAAATACCCATCCCGGACCAGGTTTGAGGTATTGCTTATCAAACTCTCTCACTCTTACTACTATCACACACTTTGCTCTCAAGCAAATTACTGATTCTCACGCCAGAGAGTGGTAACAAGGAACACCACCCACCCCATCCTCCTTGTTACGAGTCACGGTGTGTTTTCCTTGTGTAGGAGACAGATCAGCGGACGATCCAGCCACCGATCCTCGGAAAGAAGGGATTAACCCTCCTTGACGAGACCAGTGAATTAACCTCCCTTGGTTAACCATTATTTCATCATTGGCGCCCACCGCTACTCTTAACACTTTTTCCCATCTCTCTCTTTCTTGAAGATCATGTCTGATCGTCAAAACAATGTTACCGGGGAAAACCTCAACCCCGAAAACTTGGGACCTAGGGGGACCACTCCCCAACCCAACAAATCGGCCACATTGGCACACCCACACAAGGGGCGCTCCCCCCATGTTCATCCCAGACTTTTCACAGTACGCTTCTATACTGCCCCCAGGCATGGATCTCCATACATGGTATTACTAACAACAGACTGCCCTCGCCGCAACTTACAACAAAGCTTGCGCAGATGCGCAAACACCTGGAGGTCCCACGCCCGCACCATACACTCCTGCGGCTCGTATCTTGCAATACAAGGGCAAGGCACCCAAAACCCGGCCTACCGGGATAGGCGTGAAGAATGCGGATCCTCCTACTGTAGCGTCCGCACGCTCAGAGAGGTCGACTCTACATATGGGTCCCGCGCTAAGGGCCCAATACATGACCGCCTGGGCCCACATGGCGAAAATCGGCGACAGTAAACAGTCCGCCGCGGGTCCGGTATACATAGTCGTCTGGGGCCGCACCCCCACAACGAGGGGTACGACCGCACCGACCCAGACGACCATACATACTGCAGGGAATTGTAGGATCGTTGTACGGCCTGACTGAGTCGATCAGAAGAGTTGTTTATCCGAATCAGAGGCGGAATCAATGAAACGGACGCTCGATGTAATTATAAATGTCTCTTGTATTAATCTGATAGAATTACAGCACCTGGAGACAATTCGGCAGCACCTCATTACTGAACACGAGACCTTAATTCCGCTTCAAATGAAATGGACATGCTCCCTATTTATAGTAGTATGATTTCGCTTGAAACGACCAAGTCACGTTCAAGCGGAATTAACAATGTTGATTTCGCTTGAACATGTACTTGACAGTTTCAAGCGGAATTACCAACAAATCCACTAAATTCAGTTTCTAGCACCCCGAGCACTGATTGTTCTATCCTATTACATTACATGACTCGATACAAGACGAAGTCAATAGACATACTGCACCAACAAACACCCCCTTGGATGTTGACGAAGTCTTCAGTGTCGAGTCTTTATCATGACACATCTTCAGTCTTGATCAGTCTTCAAATTCTGTCTCTTGTCTAACACTGTAAGCATCTATCAATCTTTCTTCAAGTCTTCAGGCTCCCCCTTTCGTCAAGCTTCTGTGCTTTAGGGATCGACACCTTTCTTTCTAGTTACAAGCTCCCCCTTGCTTTGAGCTCGTCTTCAGACTCCCCCTTAGACTCAGCTGCCGGGATCGTAGTCTGGTACAATATCTGCAACACTCATACGTTTATAAGTAACAGCATTTCAAACTTTCAAATATCAAGGAATATTAACCTGGCTCACTCAATTTTTCTAAACTAACACTTCTCATGAATTTGGCAGTTTCATCGAATCGAATCGGAAACTAGCTCTATAACAATATAAGCATCCAAATCCCCCACAGTTAATCATCCAAGTCCAAACTAATGACCTTGGAGATATCACAAACTGTTTTTGATTTTTGTTAAAAAAAATTCAAGTTTCAAATTAATGAACTTGTTTTATTTTCAGAAACACAATCAGCTTACTTAGATTTTGAAACTCGGCATTTCAGACATCAGTTGTCGAAAATAAAGCAGAATAAAAAAAATTTTGAATTTTCTAAAAACATAAAACAGTAAAGAAATATATACAAACATATTTACAGACAATATTTTTTTTGAGTTCGTGTCAGAGGATCATATCAGTTTATGACAAATCACTAGTACCATTGAGCTTTAAACACTTTAAGTTTTATACGATTCACTTAGATTGTCAGTATACTGATCCACTTAAATTTTCACACAAAGTTCAACTGTTTCGAGATACGAGATTAGTGTTTTATAAGACTTAAACTTATGCGCGTGTCCCAGCTCAGAATATACTTCCGTATCAAGATCCAAATATTCAGTCTTACAGGTGAGTATACCTAGATGATATCTGTAAAGGATTAGATGCGAAACCGTGAGAGCTCAGGTCAGAACTTCCGTTCAACAGAGAGATGACGGTTCGACTTTAGGTATGTTCCCTTTAGAGAATCTTTTCTTCAACAGCACATGATTAGCATTTTTTCAATGTTTTATCATTTTTTATGTTGAGGGTGATGTTATATTTCAAGCAAGCAGACAGTATTATACGGGGACTAGGCCATTGCTTCCGCAAAATCAGAAGTCCCGGGATAATAACCCAGATATCACTGAGTATAAAGACCTAGTATCTCAGAAAGAGGGACCTTTCAAACAAGATTTCGGGGTTTACCCATATATCCGAGAGATGTTCCCCACGATATAAGCAAGTTGGAAATTTAGGTTTATATCTCGAACACAATCTACTAAATGTGCAAAAACCTACTGGCATATCATCAGTGAGACCGTTTATCACATTAAAACATTCCATTTCTTTAGCGTACTGTGATTGTCTACTGATGTACTATCATTTCCTCTTTTTACACAAAACTCAAATTTTGAATTTTATCATGTTTTTGGCTTTTTCAAATTTTCTAATGTTTTTGGATTTTCTGACAATTTTTCTCCCCCTAAAATGCAAAATCATTAAAAGAAAATTTGACAAACTGATACTGATAGCTTTGTCTCGCCATTCATTTTCTGCTTAATGTGTACTGAATTACATGAAAAGCAATAAATACCCCATGATTTACAACACATTGATCTTTTACAGTTTGAAAACCGTTTTTCAATCTTGTGAAAGTAATCATGTTTGTTCCGCCGTGAGGGTTTCGGCATATTCAAGTAACATATTTTTGTAATTTTCTATTTTTTTGAGAAAAAAATAAAAACAAACATATTCTTGGTTTTTCAAAATAACAAACTAAACACATATTTTTGGTTTTTAATTTTTCAATTTTTTAGGGTTTTTGAAATATTGTTTATTTATGTACAGAAAGAAAATAAACTCCCTGTTTCACCCAACACAGGATTCAGCAGCGTCTTCATCCTTTCCATGTGCCAGGCTGCTCCAGTTTTCATTCTCACAATCTTTGGTTTTGTTGAGCACCTGCACATTTAACGAATTCAGTTACTTGAACAAAGCAATTCAAGCCTATTTAGACTCTGGTAATTGAAAATGAATATTTCTAGGTAAAACTGGATAGTTTCTTTCATTTTTCTCAAAAACATTATCAATTTTGACTTCAACTTTTTCTTCATTTACCAACATCGTTTGTTTTTTAGCAGACCATGTTTGACCTTTAGGAGTACCTCGCTTGTAAAAATGTGAATCTTTTTGAACACTTTGTTTTTGAACAACATTTGGTTTCCAAAACTGTTGGGGTTTTGTCATATCAACCGATGTTTTCCAACTTTGCGTTGTTCTGAATCTGGGTGTGTGAGAATTCCAGGTCTGTCTTGAATCGAACCTGTTCGGGTTTGATTTCCAATTTTGATTCGAAGCAAACTAGTTTGTGTTGTACCTCCAAGTTTGTTTTGAGTCAAATCTAGTTGACTTTTGTTTCACATCCTCAGATTTCTGTTTTTGAACATTATCAGAATTCTTTTTCATCTCAACATCAACAGGTTTTAGATTCGGACACTTGTGAGCAAGATGTCCAATTTGATCACATTTAAAACATGTTCTCTTGGACACATCTTTGACCTGATGTTGTTTTTTCTGAGCATGAGACTCATCATTAGACTGTCGTCCAAATTTAAGTTCCTTCTCTTCTGCTAAACTTTTTCCTTGAACAAAACTCATTTTTGCCTGATAATTTGGTGTTTCATTTTTATTTCGACTTTGTTTTCTTTTATAACCCAACCCAGCCTTCATGTTTTTCTTCTTGTAACTAGGTTTGCTATAAAAAGTTTTGTGACCTTTACCAGCAAACTTTGGAATCTCGGATTTTTGAATCTCAACCATCTTGAAAACTTTATCAACCTTTTCTGAAATCACATTCTGAATCGGGAATACAACATCTAAGAACAATTTGTCCGATCCAATCATGGTATAAACAATCCTTTTGAATCATCATTCAAATTTTCCTCGGATTTTGAGTTTTTCAGATATCTATCATGAAAATTACCTTCATTTTCATCCTGTGATTCAGATTTACCTGTATCAACTTACTCTTCTTTCAACACACTTTCAACGACCTTACCTACCACCTCTGAATCACTAGAATCGTCAGATTTGGAATAGGTTACGTCAATGTTGTCTGGCAATTGATCTACCATGTTGAAAGCTTTTTCGACCTTTTCATCATCATAAAACACAAACTTTTCCGGTGGTGGAACTTGATGAAAATCTGAGCCAATACCTTTCGTGTTTTGCTCAGAATCTTTTCCATCCGGTTTTATGTTGAAAATACGTTCAAGCACATATGATGACGCGTGATAACTTTTTAACTTGTTGTTATCCTGTTCTCAATCAGCAATATGTCATTTTAGCTTAGCAACATCTTAAATATATGAATTAACAACACCTTGTTTAATTTCATACATTCGTTTTAATTCCTTTGATGTTTTAGAACAGTATTTCAATCTTGATTGAGCAAGTTTCATTTCACTTTTTACTTTTTCATATGATTCTTTTGTAATGTGTTAAGCCAATTTTATTGAATCATATTCCTTTTTCATTTCTTGGTAAATATTTGCTTTTTGTGAACATTCTTCTGTCATTTTAGAAACACTTTCTTTCAAAACTTCATTCTCTTTTTCTAATTTTTTACATTTTTCTGAAAGCGTTTCATTATTTTCTTTTAAAACCTTTTCATTTTCAAACATTTCTTTGCATTTTTCTTTGAAATTTTTTTTGATTTTTGTAAATTCAAGATCTCTTGTTCTGAACTTTTCATCTTTTTCAGTACAAGCACTGCATGGTTCCATGCATTTCTTGCACTGTTCAACAGTTTCATTTAAGATGTCAGAATCAGAATTTACTTCAGTGATTGGCACTTTGGTGTTTGCTGCAACTTCAGTCTGATTCTGGTCAGCATCATTCTTCATTTCTTCACCATTACCACCATCATCTGCAACACTTGTTGATCTTTCAAACTTTACTTCTATCGAACTTTCCATCTTCTTCTTAATTTCTTCAACTTGTTGTTCTTCAGTAACAGTTTCTTTCTCAACAACCATTTCTTTTATTTCCTTTTCTTTCTCAAACATCTTCTCATCCTCAACTTTCTCAGCTTCATCTTTCACTTTTTTAACCTTCACTTTCTCAACCTTGACTTCCTCAGCAGCTTTCTTCAAATCATCAACTAAATTCTCAATGTTCTTCTTCATTCTTTCTTCATTCCTCTTCCTCAGTTTTGTTGTCATAGCATCCCTAATGATTTTATCCAGCCTTTTTACATATGTCTTGTCTTTTGCAACATTTGAGTAATATTCGCCAGATTGAGGAATTACTAAAAGAACATCATCATGAACTATGTCGCTTCTTGGAACAACCGGTTCACCTTGTTTGTTGACAAAACATTCCTGTTTCTTATCCCATCTTTTGTTGCTCACTGCATTTTCATACTCTTCCTGCATTTTCTCCATTCTGCACCCCACAATGAATCTTTCTCTTTCAGTCTTCTCATTCAAAATCTCTTCTCGAGTTTTCTCTTTTATCTCAGCTGTGCCTTTTTCTTCTTGATTTTCCTCTTTTATTTCAGCAACAAAAGCATAATGATCATGTTCCATCATCTTCCTTTGTTCTAATTTTGAATCGGTAATCAATACGGTCTTCTTCTGGAAGAATTTGACTCCAATCGAAACCTTCATCATCATGGAAAACTGCACAAGCTCTTGACTTGGGTTTATCTTCAATCATTTTCGGCTCTTCTTTGCTTTGGTGGTAGATTTCCTTCAGATAATAATCATCGTTGAAAGGATGTTCATTTCCTCCAGCTGCAGAATTAGTGCATTCTCTCTTGAAATGACCTTTTTGCTTACATTTGAAGCAGGTCACTTTGGATTTGTCAAATCCAAGCTTCGTTGCCGGACCACCCAAAGATTGCTTCTCGGTAATCTCCATGTATCTTTGAGCTCTGCGAACGCAACTTGCCAAACATCAACGGATGTCAATGAGCTCCATCTCTTCCAGGTCAATCTGGTCATAGTCTTCTTTGGTCAATTCGGAGTTTCCAATTTTGCCAACTACCAGACCTTCATACCATTCCAGAAAAGATGCAAGGAAACTCATTTGCTGCTTTGCTGCATTGATGCTCATTGCAGGAGAATTTTTCAACTTGAGAGCTATATTACACATATCTCCTCTGATTCTTCAGAACTTGCTTTTGAAGATGAATGATATCCAGAATTGTAGCTTGATGAGGTTGTTTGTGTTTCTTTCATCTTCTCACCACTGAATGCTGTCTTTGGTGAACTATCAGCTTTCACCGAAGGTAAATTGCCTTTGTAGTACAGACCAACATTCTGATGATGCGACGAACTGCTCATCTTGCTTTGCTTTTGCAATTCCAGATCATGACTTTCAATTTTTTCTAACAAAACATCAAGAGTAATTGAATCATACAAGACATCATTTTCCAAGATAAAAACAAACGTTTGCCACTGATCAGCTCATGGTAGCGCTTCAATCACTTTGTCAATAATTTCTTCTCTTGTTTTCACTATTTTAAATCTTTCAAGTTCAATTTTTAAATGACAGAACCGTTCAATCATTTGTCTAACAGTTTCACCTTTCAAACTATCAAACAGATCGAATTCCTTTTTTAGTAACGCTATTTTGTTTTTCTTTATCTGTTTACCCCCCTCAGCTTTCACCCTGAAAGCTTCCTATACAGATTTAGATGACCCATCATGAATTAATAATGAAAAAATATCATCTCGAACTGATTGTGGGATCAAGGCAATCATTTTCTGCTTGTATGAGAATTTCTTTTTGTCTTCCTCTGAAAAATCTTTGATCAGAATTTCTTCTCCTTTGTCATTAACAGGTGTATCATATCCAAACTCCAAGCAAAACCAACTCTCATGTGCATATGCTTTCGTCCAGTTGATAAACCTTTCTTTCCACCAGATGTAATCCTCAATATTATCAAGCGAAATCAGAACTTCAAACGTAATCTTCAAGCGGAATACCGGATTCAAGTGGAATTAACACTGTTTTCAAGCGGAATTACGACTTCAAGCGAAATCAGCTAGACTTTTCAAACGAAATCAAGTTGTTCGTTCAAGCGGAATTAAGTTTTAGGTCCAATTTAGTCACTTTTAAGCCGAATTTAGGTCTGGTATTCTCAAGGCTTTGTTAAAACACTGTTTCGCATGTACTGTGAAAAATTTAGTTCATTTTGTCCGTGAAATCTTGTCCAATTTGAAAAAGAAGGTGTAGAAGTCAGAAAACTGATGATATCAAGCTAAACTCTTCCTCCTGTGCTCTGATACCACTTGTAGGATCGTTGTACGACCTGACTGAGTCGATCAGAAGAGTTGTTTATCCGAATCAGAGGCGGAATCAATGAAACGGACGCTCGATGTAATTATAAATGTCTCTTATATTAATCTGATAGAATTACAGCACCTAGAGACAATTCGGCAGCACCTCGTTACTGAATACAAGACCTTAATTCCACTTCAAATGAAACGGACATGCTCCCTATTTATAGTAGTGTGATTTCGCTTGAAACGACCATGTCACGTTCAAGCGGAATTAACAATGTTGATTTCGCTTGAACATGCACTTGACAGTTTCAAGCGGAATTACCAACAAATCCACTAAATTCAGTTTCTAGCACCCCGAGCACTGATTGTTCTATCCTATTGTTACATGACTCGATACAAGGCGAAGTCAATAGACATACTGCACCAACAGGAATCTCACTCGGCTAACAGCCGACCAGGAGGATAAAATTACTATCCCCCTACATAACCTTGCGCTGTATACGATCGCGCCGCAAAGCGCATTAAAGCCCAACCCTACAGGCCAAAGTCCGCAGCGGAAAACTCCAAATTCGTACCGAAGATCGCCCAGGCCCCACTCACCACGAGCTAACTCCCGCGTACGATGGGAGAATACAATGGTTCGTCAGACCTTGACGACCATATGAATATCCTTACCGGGGCTGAGGGTCGTTGGGACGAAGCCAGTTGGTGCCATTTCTTCCTCCAGACCCTCATCGGACGAGCAAGGGCCTGGTTTGATTCTTTGCCACTAGGATCGCTGGCCTCATTCGAACAATTGCAAGAAAAATTTCTTGCTCATTTTAGCCAACAACGACGTCACAAACGTGATACATTGGACATCATGAACATCTGGCGCGGAGAAAACGAAAGTTTGGAATCTTTCGTTATCCGCTATAACAAAGAATGCCTTGGGATTGGTGGGGTAGCGGACCAAATGTCCCGCAATCATTTCATCCGAACGGTCAACCACGATGAAATGATCATGACCATCTTGGGCAAGGAGGGCTTGCCAGAAAAATGGGACGACGTCATGGCGGCAGTCAAGACGTACGCCCAGACCACGCGGTCCCTCAAACCGCACGCCGGCAAAACGCACCCCCAGGCGGAAGGTCAATCCTCCCGCCAAGACCCAAGCGCAACAACAACAAGCGCAACCGGGATACATGGAATCGTGGCAACGATTCCAAACCATACATCCCGCGCGGGTACCAGCCCGATGCCCGGGAAACCATTAATGCCCAGTGAGACCAGCGGGCATCCAAGAAGGAGTCTCGGGACCGCAATTGGACCGAACTCACGAAGTCGCCAAGAGAAGTCCTTCAAACGGAAGCACAGTTCTTGCGACCGGCCCAACCTATGAAGTCCAAGAAGGGCCAAGATTTGACCCTTTACTGTGAATATCATAAAGAATCGGGCTACTCTACGAACAATTGCATCAGTCTCCGATTGGAAATTGAGCGAGCCCTAAAAGAGGGGAAGCTACAACACCTGTTGTCAGCTGCATAGAAACAAATTAAGCGCATTACCCCCAATGACGAGGGTACCTCCACCGGCAAAAAGGCCATGTATGTGGCCACCACCCGCATGATCAATGGGGGCCGTGGAAAGCCGCGCAAGGCGGCAAGAAGAGGAGACGACGACTGGCGAGACGAACAAATCGTTTTCCCCAAAGTCCGAGGCGGACCACGCGATAGGCGCGCCGTCGTCATCACCGGCTACCTAGCTCATTACTGCACTGAGCATCTATTTATCGACCCAGGCAGTACCTCCGATATTATCTATGAGCAATGCTTCAACCAATTCGATCAAGAAGACAAAGATCGATTGCAGTCGGTGGACTACCCATTGGCTAGATTCGCGGGGGAAACAGTGTTCCCTCTGGGCCAAATCACATTCCCTGTGCGCCTTACCAACGGTAAGCACACGCGGATCGAGGAGGTAAACTTCATGGTTTTACCACACACCTCCCGCTACGACGTATTTCTCAGACGAGAATCTCAGGGCGATTTTAACATGATAACATCCGTTCTCCACTCTGCTATCGGTTTTTCAACCAAGACAGGGATCGCGATAATTTACGCCCGCAGAGAAGTAATGTCGACGGACGAACTGCGTCCGACCAAAACGGCAAGGCTGACCCCCAACACCGCACCCGAGAAATGGGTACTTAATGCAAGGTACCCCGAACAGACAGTGACATTGGGCCCCGCCTTGTCTAACAGCACAAGAGCGCGCCTGAAGCAACTCCTCCTCTTTAGGAATCAAGATATCTTTGCATAGACACCCTCCGATATGACAGGTGTCCCACGTGAAGTCGCGCAACATTTCTTGAATACTCTACCAGGTATCAAGCCCGTGATCCAAGGCCAATGCCACCTTGGATCCGCAAAGAACGAGGCGATGAACGAGCAGGTTAAAGAACTGCTCTCCGCATGCATCCTGCGGGAAGTCAAATACCAGACTTGGTTATCCAACCCAATCATGGTAGAAAAAGCGACCGGGGCTGGCGCATGTGCGTAGACTATAAAGACCTTAACAAAGTTTGCCCCAAAGATTGCTACTCACTTCCGGAGATCGACGAGAAAGTCGACAACCTCACCCCGTTCCGATGGTAGTGTCGATTGTTACAAAGGCTATCACCAAGTACAGATGGCAATCGAGGACGAAGACAAAACGGCATTCCGCACCCCTACCGAAAATTACTGCTACACAAAAATGCCGTTTGGGTTGCGCAATGCGGGTGCAACCTATCAAAAGCTGATGAACGACACTTTTGGCGATCACATCAGCAAGTGTGTCGAGATATACATGGACGAGTTAGTCGTCATGAGCATGGAGGACGATACCATGCTCCAAGATATTGAAAGAACATTCCAAACTCTGCGAGGCATTAACATGAAGCTCAACCCAGGGAAATGCTCGTTTGGAATGGAAGAAGGAAAGTTCCTTGGATTCATCGCCACAAAAGATGGGTTCAAGGTCAACTCGGAAAAAGGTCTAGGCGATCGACCGCATGCCACCGCCTTCCACAATAAAGGAGATGCAACGATTAGCTGGCCGGCTAGCCGCGTTAAACAGATTCTTAGCCAACCACGCGGCTAAATCTTATCCCTTTATCAGTACTTTGCGCAACTGCCTGAAAAAGGAACAGTTCCAATGGACCGCAGAGGCAGAGAACGCTTTCCGAGAGATGAAAGAGTGTTTGATCCAACTCCCAACTCTCACGGCACCATGCAAAAAAGAACCACTCATCCTGTACCTGTCCGCCACGGACAACGCGGTGGGCGTGGTACCCATAGTGGTGAGAGAAGGGGTCCAAACACCAATCTATTATGTCAGCAAAATGCTCAACGATCCAGAGACAAGATACTCCATCATGGAGAAGTTGGTACTCGCACTAGTACATGCATCTAGACGGCTACGCGGTTACTTTATAGATCATGTCATCACCGTGTTAACCAACTACAGGATCGGGCAAATCCTCTCCAAGCCCAAAATCTCTGGAAGACTTGCCAAATGGGCCATTGAACTGGGCGCGCAAACCTTGATTTACAAACAGCACCCAGCAATCAAAGGCCAGGTTTTAGCTGACTTTGCCGTACAAGTACCGGCAAACCTTATACAAGAATGAGAAGACGAATAAAATCCTACACCTCCACCGTCCCCATCAGACATCTGGGCACTATATACTGATGGTGCGTCCAACGAGGACAGTGCGGTGCAGGTCTGCGACTCGTCAGCCCTGATGGCCAAGAGCTTACCTATGCCATTCGCCTCGATTTCAAAAGTACAAACAACGAGGAAAAGTACGAAACTTTACTCGCAGGGCTACGCTTGGCAGTCAAGCTCGGCGTCCAACATTTGGAAGCACACGTCGACTCATTACTAGTTGCGGGGCAAATCCGCGGTGAATACGCCGCGAAAGGGGATATCATGATCCTATATCTCAAACAAGCCAAACAACTGACATCGCGTTTCACCTCCTTCAACATTCGCCATATCAACAGGAGTGAAAACAAACCCGCGGATGCACTTTCAAAACTCGCATCCACCAGCTTCCAACACCTGGCAAAGGAAATACGTATTGAGATCCTGCAAAATCCTTCAGTACCCTTGCGCCAAGTCAACATCATCCAATACGGTACAACGTCTTGGATGACACTAATCATAAGATACTGATGTATGTAAAATGCAACATATAAATTACACCAAATGAGGCGTAAAACTAACCCTTTTTAAGTACTAATGTTGGAAAAAGAGTGTTTTTGTCTTCCTTTTGTATTTTCCGGATTAAATGAGCTCAAATTAACAAAAGAAGCAAAAAGACAGCTGAATCTAACATAAATACAAGAAAAGGAACATAAGTGGAATGCCCGACCCCTCGACAGCATCCTCCCAAGCAAAATAGAGAAGGCAGAAGACTGAACACGCCCCGTGCTCAGCCACCACGGGGCCGTGCCCAAGAAGCAGCTGTAACGCCCGACAATTTTGTACTTTCCATTTATAGAAAGTTTGATTCGTAATTCTATTTTTGGAAACTTTGTATTCTTGTAATCGTTTCTTTCCTTGTAATCTTTATCAAATCGAGACTTGGATCATTAATGAAGCTTATATTTTGTTACATCTATGTTAAACGCATTCTATGTATACTCGTATGTTCGATTTGGTGAATCAGTCTATGTTTAATCGTGATTCTTGGAAACTATGTGCGAAACTTGTGATTAAACTAAACTTATGCATTGAACGTGTTTTGAACAAGAACGATACTTAATTTCGACATTTATGCACTCAATTATACTTGGTTTATGATAATCATACTTTTCTTGCCCTTAAACAATGCTTATATGACAAGAACATCCCCTAAAACTCTTAAAAACCCTAAACTATGAACTACAGGGGCCAAATTGTCATTTTTCAAACTTAATTTCATAATCCATGTGCTAGCGTAGTGCGACGGGTATAGCCTGGTTGCTAGCGCTACGCGAGCGCCTTGTTTCGGCAGACTTGTGTTTTCTTTCAAATTTTGCACGAAATCCAACTCTCCAACCTCACCCAATCACCTTTAATCCACCTCTAATCACCTCCAATCACCTCTAATCTCTTCCATTATAAATACTCACCTTCTCCAACTCATTTTAGACTTTCACAACTCTCTAATCTTCATAAAATTGCTCTCTAATCAGCTGAAAATCTGAGTTTTGGACAGATTCGTGAAGCTTTACTAAAGTGAGTGTAACTTGCTCATTTCTCAACCAAATCACTTGGTTCTTCTTCCTATTGCTTTGTTATTTCCTTGGGTTTGAATCCTTGGTTTTTCCTTGGAAGAATCAGGCTTGGATTTGCCCTAAAATGGACTAAAACTTTCTGTTTTGTTTCAAACTTATGCAAACTTCATCTAACTTGTGTGAAACACATCTCAAACCAATGTCCTAATGCTTACAACCCCTCTCATGGTTGGTTAAGCTTAAAAACATGGTTGAGACATCTAAATCAGAGGTTAAAACCTCATAAACTTTCTGTTTTAATAGGGGTTTTACCCACAAGTAGTGTTCAAGTGTGAAGCTTGATGTATGTGTGATGGTTGGATTAGCTTGGGCTATCCTTCATAAGAATCCACTCATTACTTGATGTTTTACTATAGATTAGTTGTTGTTTATACCTTGATACTTGTATGTTCATGACCCTCCTTGTCGTTTATAACAACAAGTGTAGTGGTGAGCAATAGAGGTGCCTAAATGGAAGCTTATTCTTCCTACCTCATGTATGTATTCTATGACACAAAGAGGTACCTAAATGGAGACATTAATCTCCTACCTCATGCTTGAATCTTAAGACTTGTAAAACTATATAATATCTAAGTTATTCTATACGTATACATCTAAGTAACTAAGACTTGATGATGACTTAATAGTTATTTGTTAAGTGGACGTTACATCATCTATGACCATGCCCTTGTTACGACTCTAATGGATCTTAGAATCCATGAAATCATACCAACTCTTTTGAGTTTCAATAGTGTCAAGAACAAGAGTTATGTGTACAAGATGATTATTTTCACCTATGTTACTTTCTTTATATTTTAAAAACTCCGAATCTATAATCTTCCGTATACGCCAAACTCACACACCTACGTTTCCTTGTGTAGAAGGACAAGGTGTTCCAAACTAACTCATCTACAAACTTGCTCTCGGAACTTCAAGTCACCACTTGTAAACCGTGAGTATACTCGAACCCATTTTTACTTTTAAACACTTTGGGTGCAACATGTATTCTATATTAAACGCACGTGACACTTGAAACTTATTTGAAACTTACTCTATCCATTTAAACATGAAACATGAAACTTGTGAAACTTGTGAATCTTGAGACTTTTTGTGCAATGTGAACGTTTAATTCTTGTGTGTAGTTCCACCTTAACAATAGTAGCGCTATAGGAGTAATGCACCTCCCCGTTAGTCTTTGGGGTATTGTTAGGAGGAGACATATCAACCTCCCGTTAAACTTTGGGTTAGGTACTTTAAACGCATTGGGAAACTTGGGCTATCACTTGGACTACGTAAACTAGCACGTTGAAACTATTTTGTTATGTTCATGTTGGATATGAGTTTTATTCTATTATGCTATGTAAACAAACTAGTATACTCGCTCTTTGCTTTTGCATTGAAACTCTATTTTAATACATGTTGCAGGTTGATTATTGAAGTATGGATGATTCATGAAACAAGTTTAGGGTGGACTAGATACACGCCTAGAATATTCTATCTTTTGTTTGTTATGTTACTTGTTATGAAACAAAGTTGTTATATCCTTTTGAATTATGTATGACATTTAGTTTTGAAATGAAATTTGAATTTAAATTAATTATTGTCACATAGTGTTATGACGTTTTGAGCAATCTACACACTTCGTCTCATCCCGATGTTTCCGCCATCGGTTGGGGTGTGACAGATTGGTATCAGAGCCATAACTATAGGGAATTAGGAAAATTGCCATGCTTTTGCCCTAATCTATAGTTCTAGGAATTTTGCCTCTTATTTGTTGTTTAAAACTTGTACTCTACCATGCATGCTTCCTAGCTATACTTTTGATTAAATTTATGTGCCTTTCCTAAGGCTAACACGAATACACATATGCTATTTTTATACTCTTGTAACACCAGCGAGAAGAATTTACCAAAATAGGCGTGAAACCCACAATTTGGTAAACGACTCTCATTCTACCTTTAATCTATTTTTGCACGAAATTTCACCATTAAGCTAGGAGTGACATCCACAACTTAATGGTAATTTCCATTTCAACTCTAGTGGACCCTCGTCATAGTGTCAAAATTTATTTTGGCCGACGAGTACCAACCACATTTAGGGTACGAAATCGTCAAGTTAGGGGTGAAACCCGCATCTTGTCGATTGAGTCCCATTCCTTGATTTTTATTCTCGCCAAAGTCCCGAATGTTTCAATCATTTAGAGATGTGTAGTAACCGGAAGGGTAAGATACCGTTAATCGCTTCTCGACGAGAGTATCTTACTTATAGGCCAAAGCACAATATCTCTAATTCGAAAGAACTTTCGACCCACTTTGGAATAGTCGACGTTTCTCTACCCGAAACACTCCAATGTTTTATTGAGCCTCTCTTTTATGTATCTCAATTTATATATGATTTTTATACTTGAACGTTCGTTCATTTCAAAATGTCGTTTTAAACATTTCGCATGTTATCGCAATCACAAACAATAATAATCCCTCGTGAACAAACTAAATTTACAATGCTTTCGTTTATTCGTGTTATGCTATGTGGAATTCATGACTATGCTATATGAACGTTTAAACTTTTATGCTATGAAAATCAACTTGAACCTTTATGCTATGTGACTCTTTATGCTATGTGATCAATTTCATTTTCATAAACAAACATTATGACCAAGTCTCACTCATTTCGTTCTTTAAATCTTAGATGTCATCTCGTCTCTCCAACGCGTCTAAGAAGTCAAAGTCTCGCTCCACCAAGAAGATGATGGCTTTCATGGCCGATCAATTCGCTCGCGTCGTCCCAAAGGTCATTTCCGAGATTCGTGCATCTGAAACTCCTCACTCTTCCGTCGACTCTAAGGTCGAAATACGCAAGCCCGCCTCGTTCAACTTTAAGCACTTTTCTTCGTGCCATCCCAAGCCATTTACTGGCAATGATGGGGTGACCGCTATGCTTGAGTGGTTTGACAGCATAGAGGTCACATTCATCAATAGCGATTGCCCTGACGAACTCAAGACACGTAGCGCAACCGGGGTATTCCAAGCCCGCGCTCTTGAGTGGTGGTCGAATGAAAGAAACATCCGTTCGAACGAGTTGGCTTATGCGTTGACCTGGGAGGAGACTAAGGCCCTAATGATGGATGAGTTTTGTCCTCCGCATGAGCAAAGAAAGTTGGAAGAAGAATTCTGGGTATTAAAACAGATTGGTGATGACAACCTAGCTTACACCACCCGTTTCAAGCAACTTAGTTTCATTGTCCCTCACCTTGTTTCAACCCCTGATCGCAAGAAAAGCAAGTATATCAATGGTTTACCCCCTAGTATGCGTGACACAATCGAGGCAGCCAAACTCGATAGCATCGAAGACATTTACCGTTTGGCCGCGTCTTTGAACAACAATCGCGTTCGCGATAAGCAAGCAGCAAACCCCGTTTCTTCTAAGCCAGCCCATCAAATTACCCAACAATCGAATAATAATAGGGGAAAGAAGCGAAATCAATCAAACCCCGTTTGTAACGCGATTGTGTCGCCTGTTAACCCAAATCCTGTTGCTCCTGTTGATGCCCCCAAGCCGTACACTGGGATTCACCCCAAGTGTACCACCTGTAACTTCCATCATCCCGCTAATGCTAGGTGTCGTCGTTGTGAAAATTGCAACCGTTATGGTCATACCATCAACTATTGTCGCCAAGGGCAGCCAGCTCAACCAGTTCAGCCAGCGCAACCAGCTCAACAAGCTCAACAAGCTCCACCTGCTCCCCAAAACGCAAGACCTGCTAGGGCATGTTTCAAATGTGGGGATGTTAATCATCTTCGTCCCCAATGCCCTCAATGGATCCAAGAGCACCAGCAGCCTACTCGTGGACGCGTCTTCAACCTAAACGCAAATCAAGCACGCAACGACAATGATGTCGTTAACGGTACGTTTCTTGTTAACCATCTTTATGCTTCGATACTATTTGATACTGGTGCGGACAAAAGCTTTGTGTCCTTAGAATTCGAATCATTGTTGAAATGTGCACGCTCTAAGCTACCTAAGTCGTTTTCCGTTGAAGTCGCCAATGGCAAGTCTATCCTAGTCGATTCCATTCTCCTCGATTGTCGTCTTATTCTTAACGAGCACGTTTTCTCTATCGATCTCATACCCATGCAACTAGGTAGTTTGGACGTCATCATAGGCATGGATTGGTTACAAAAGAATCATGCTGAAATCGCTTGTCACGAGAAATTCGTTCGCTTACCTCTTCCCTCTGGTGATGTTTTACACGTTTATGGAGACCGACCTTCAAGGGGACTGAAGTTGATGTCCTGCACACAAGCAAACAAGTACTTACGCAAACAGTACTTTGCCTTTTTAGCCCACGTTGTGGAAGAAAAAGGCAAGGGAAAAAGCCTAAGTGATGTTTCAGTGGTGCGCGATTTCCCTGACGTCTTCCCTGAAGATTTGCCCGGTCCTCCTCCTCCTCGATCCGTTGATTTTCGTATTGATCTCGTACCTGGTGCAACTCCTGTTGCTAAGGCTCCCTATCGTCTTGCACCTTCTGAGATGCAAGAATTATCCTCGCAACTCCAAGAACTCCTCGAGAAGGGTTTCATTCGTCCAAGTACCTCTCCTTGGGGTGCTCCCGTGCTCTTCGTTAAAAAGAAAGATGGTTCTTTTCGTATGTGTATCGACTATCGTGAGCTCAACAAACTCACCATCAAGAATCGTTACCCTCTGCCGCGTATCGACGATCTCTTTGATCAACTCCAAGGCGCTACCTGTTTCTCCAAAATCGATCTTCGTTCTGGTTATCATCAACTTCGAGTCCTCGAAGAGGACGTTCCCAAAACCGCTTTTCGTACTCGCTATGGACATTACGAGTTTGTGGTTATGCCCTTTGGCTTAACCAACGCACCCGCTATGTTCATGGATCTCATGAATCGTGTTTGTAAACCTTACTTGGATCGCTTCGTAATCGTCTTTATTGACGATATCCTCATCTATTCTAAATCTCGAGCCGATCATGAGCGTCATCTTCGTCTTATACTCGAACTTTTGCGTAGTGAGCGTTTATACGCTAAGTTTTCTAAATGCGAGTTTTGGATCAAAGAAGTTCAATTCCTTGGACACGTTGTTAGTGAAAAAGGAATCCATGTCGACCCTGCAAAAATCGAAGCTGTGAAGAATTGGACCGCGCCTAAATCTCCTTCTGAAATCCGTTCTTTCTTAGGATTGGCGGGTTACTACCGTCGATTCATCTCGAATTTTTCAAAGATCGCAGTTCCTCTCACTTCGTTGACTCAAAAAGAGAAACCTTTTGCTTGGGGTCCTGAGCAAGAGGAATCTTTTCAAACTCTCAAGGAGTTGCTTTGCAACGCTCCTATCCTCGCTCTCCCTGATGGGAATGATGATTTCGTGGTGTATTGTGATGCCTCGAATCGTGATCTTGGTTGCGTCCTCATGCAACGAGACAAGGTCATCGCTTACGCCTCTCGCCAACTCAAAATACATGAGAAAAATTATACTACCCACGACCTCGAGCTCGGCGCAGTTGTTTTTGCGTTAAAGATTTGGCGACACTACCTATATGGTACTAAATGTGTGGTTTTCACTGACCATAAGAGCCTGCAACACATCTTTGACCAAAAAGAACTCAATATGCGACAGCGACGTTGGGTGGAATTACTTAACGACTACGATTGCGAGATTCGCTACCACCCTGGTAAGGCGAATGTCGTGGCCGATGCACTTAGTCGTAAGGCTCATGTAGATGTCATTCGTTGTTTTCATGTCTCGAGCAATCTTCACAATCGCATTCGTGAAGCGCAATATTCGTCTATCAATGAAGGTTCCATGGGTGTGGAAATACGTGGAGCTTCTGAAAGTCAACTCGTTTCGAAACCTGATGGTCTTCTCTATTGTTGTGATCGCGTCTGGATCCCAGATCGCGACGATCTTCATGACCTTATCATGAACGAAGCACACAAATCTAGGTACTCAATTCATCCTGGCGCCGACAAGATGTACCATAATCTACGTACATCCTATTGGTGGCCTGGTATGAAGAGAGACATTGCTGTGTACGTTTCCAAGTGTCTTACCTGTTCGAAAGTCAAAGCCGAGCATCAACGACCTTCTGGTCTACTCGAACAACCTGAGATCCCTGTTTGGAAATGGGATAGCATTGCGATGGACTTCATAACTAAATTTCCTCGTACACCTGCTGGTTACGATAGTATTTGGGTGGTCATTGATCGTTTGACCAAGTCCGCACAATTCATTCCCATTCGTGAGGATTTCAAGGTTGAACGACTTGCTCGTATCTATACCAATGAAGTCATACGCCATCATGGTGTTCCTCTCGACATCATTTCTGATCGTGATGGTCGATTCACTTCGCGTCTCTGGCAAACTTTTCAGTCCGCTATGGGTACTCATTTAAATCTCAGTACGGCCTTTCATCCTCAAACGGATGGACAGACTGAACGTACTATCCAAACCCTAGAGGACATGCTCCGTTCTTGTGTCATCGACTTTGGTGGTAGTTGGGATGTGCATTTACCTTTGATCGAGTTCTCGTACAACAATAGCTACCACTCTAGTATTCAAATGGCTCCTTTCGAGGCATTATATGGTCGCAAATGTCGTTCCCCTTTAAGCTGGCACGAGATTGGCGATAAGCATTTTTCTGGCCCTGAGATCATTCAAGAAGCAACGGATAAGATTCTCCAAATCCGTGACAATCTACTCAAGGCTCGAAATCGTCAAAAGAGTTATGCTGACAAGGGACGAAAGCCAATGGAATTCAACGTTGGGGACCATGTCCTACTCAAAGTATCTCCTTGGAAAGGAGTGGTTCGTTTTGGTAAAAAGGGAAAACTTGCCCCTCGTTATGTCGGTCCTTTCAAGATACTCGAAAGGATTGGTAAGGTGGCTTATCGACTCGACTTACCCCAAGAGCTCAGCAACGTTCATCCAACGTTCCACGTCTCGAACCTAAAGAAATGTCTCGCTGATGAAGGACTTCAAGTTCCTCTCGAAGATCTTCAAATCAACGATACTATGCATTTTGTGGAAAAACCAGTGGAAATCGTTGAGCAAGAAGTCAAGCTATTAAGGCGCAACAAGATTCCTATCGTCAAAGTTAGATGGGAAGGAAAACGTGGCGCTGAATTTACATGGGAACTCAAAAAGGATATGAAGTCAAAGTATCCTCATCTTTTCCCTACGTCTTCCTAAATTTCAGGACGAAATTTCCTAAAGGAGGGGAGACTGTAACGCCCGGCAATCTTGTACTTTCCATTTATAGAAAGTTTGATTCGTAATTCTATTTTTGGAAACTTTGTATTCTTGTAATCGTTTCTTTCCTTGTAATCTTTATCAAATCGAGACTTGGATCATTAATGAAGCTTATATTTTGTTACATCTATGTTAAACGCATTCTATGTATACTCGTATGTTCGATTTGGTGAATCAGTCTATGTTTAATCGTGATTCTTGGAAACTATGTGCGAAACTTGTGATTAAACTAAACTTATGCATTGAACGTGTTTTGAACGAGAACGATACTTAATTTCGACATTTATGCACTCAATTATACTTGGTTTATGATAATCATACTTGTCTTGCCCTTAAACAATGCTTATATGACAAGAACATCCCCTAAAACTCTTAAAAACCCTAAACTATGAACTACAGGGGCCAAATTGTCATTTTTCAAACTTAATTTCATAATCCATGTGCTAGCGTAGCGCGACGGGTATAGCCTGGTTGCTAGCGCTACGCGAGCGCCTTGTTTCGGCAAACTTGTGTTTTCTTTCAAATTTTGCACGAAATCCAACTCTCCAACCTCACCCAATCACCTTTAATCCACCTCTAATCACCTCCAATCACCTCTAATCTCTTCCATTATAAATACTCACCTTCTCCAACTCATTTTAGACTTTCACAACTCTCTAATCTTCACAAAATTGCTCTCTAATCAGCTGAAAATCTGAGATTTGGACAGATTCGTGAAGCTTTACTAAAGTGAGTGTAACTTGCTCATTTCTCAACCAAATCACTTGGTTCTTCTTCCTATTGCTTTGTTATTTCCTTGGGTTTGAATCCTTGGTTTTTCCTTGGAAGAATCAGGCTTGGATTTGCCCTAAAATGGACTAAAACTTTCTGTTTTGTTTCAAACTTATGCAAACTTCATCTAACTTGTGTGAAACACATCTCAAACCAATGTCCTAATGCTTACAACCCCTCTCATGGTTGGTTAAGCTTAAAAACATGGTTGAGACATCTAAATCAGAGGTTAAAACCTCATAAACTTTCTGTTTTAATAGGGGTTTTACCCACAAGTAGTGTTCAAGTGTGAAGCTTGATGTATGTGTGATGGTTGGATTAGCTTGGGCTATCCTTCATAAGAATCCACTCATTACTTGATGTTTTACTATAGATTAGTTGTTGTTTATACCTTGATACTTGTATGTTCATGACCCTCCTTGTCGTTTATAACAACAAGTGTAGTGGTGAACAATAGAGGTGCCTAAATGGAAGCTTATTCTTCCTACCTCATGTATGTATTCTATGACACAAAGAGGTACCTAAATGGAGACATTAATCTCCTACCTCATGCTTGAATCTTAAGACTTGTAAAACTATATAATATCTAAGTTATTCTATACGTATACATCTAAGTAACTAAGACTTGATGATGACTTAATAGTTATTTGTTAAGTGGACGTTACATCATCTATGACCATGCCCTTGTTACGACTCTAATGGATCTTAGAATCCATGAAATCTGTAAAACCCGTGAGGATCTCAATGATATCAATCTAAGCCTTGTGAGAGCGCGGAAATCAAACACAAGGTGATTCAAGAACTAATATTATGATCAAATAACAAACAATAAATAAGAATCAAACCGAAACTTGCATTCACGATGAACGATGACTGATACAAATCTCGGATGGAACTCGGTTCCAATACCTTGTGTCGCCTGCCTTCTACTCGCTATCAACAACCCCTAATCAAGTGATTAGGGGTGTTTATATACTAAACACATTAGGGCCGATACCACCTAAGCCCATGCGACACCTATTCTAGCCCAAACCACATTGATAAACCCAAAACATAATAAACTAATTACATGATCAATCCCTATATATTGTTAACCTACATGAATAAACCTTCAGGTCCCAACAATCTCCCCCTAGGTTTATGCATGCAGGTTCTTCTGACTTCAGATGCTTTGATGACCACCACTCATATTGTCTTTGTATCCACCAAAACCCTTCTTGTGAATATGCATGACAGAAGCTACTGCAGATGTCCAACCCTTAGCAATTTCCTCATATTTTTCAGTAGCTCTGATTTGGTTGCTTGCCAAGACTTCAAGATCTTCAACTGCAAGATTCAACAAATCGATCTGATCTACCAAACAGTAACTTGCATCACCATCACAAACAATCACTGCTTAACCAAGACGTTCATCATACGCCCAAAAATGCATTGTCTTCAGCGCCCCTTTTGGAATCTTTCTCACCAACGGAATCGTCTTCTCTTTGTCAGTAGCGGGCCAGTGCACAATCTTCATTCGCTTGTTTGTATACGGATCCCTGATCCCTTTCGCTGGTTTAACAGTAGAATCCGCTGTACGCATCGAGGGAAAACCTTTTGCAACTTCCCTTTTCAGTCTCTCGAAGAATGCATAACCAGGACCATTAGGCTTATCATCCACATAAGGTTTATTTGTCAAATCTGTCAAATCTACCTTAGTGAATGATTGAAATTGCCCTGAATGTTTGTACCATTCAACCGGTCCAACTTTCCTCTTGATCCACCATCTGTTACGATCATGATCATAACCCCAGCTGACTACACCAGATCGATTTCCTTTCTTATCGTAGAGAGTTTCACCAACATCCATTAAATGATGTGTAGCACGTGCATCTTCATCATCTGGATTAGCATTCTTGTTCTTCAGAATCACAAACTCTCTTTTCTTCTTCAACCTCTCTGCTTTAGCTTTCTCTGCTTCTGGATCAGTAACTCTTTCAAAGTATTTTTCCATAGCAGCACTCCTTTCAGCATTATCTTTCTCAAAAGCTTTCTTTCTGTTTTCGACATCTGTGGTATCAGAAAACTCTTGTCCAAATTTCTTTTCAAGCTTGCCTCGCAAATCATAAACAATATTGAACAACAAACTAACGTCTCCTTGCAGTTGCTCAATTTGTTGATCTTTCTTCACAATGGTATCTTCAAGCTGTATGATCTTTGCATCTTTATGAATTGAATCTTGTTCGAGCACAACCAAACGTTTCTTCATTTCCCTCATGCTTATAAACTCATCATCATCACTAGAATCACTGTCGAAAGGCATTCTAAGTGGTTCTACAGGTCGTTTACCACTTGAACTGCTCGGTTCTTCATGAATAGTACCAGAAGGACCAGCACTAACAATTTCAGAGGGCCCAGCTTCTACATGAGCTTCAACATTAGGCACAGCTTCATTTTGAACTTCAACATTCGTCATAACTGTATCATCACCTTGAGTATGAACACCAGACTCAAAGATATTCTCTGTAGTGGTGGTGGTAGCATCGTCAACATACTTTTCAAAATCGAAGTCATATAAACCTTCAGCATCATCAGCAACAGTTACAGATTGATCTTTGCTTTGTTCGATAAACATTCCGGGTCTAGGATCCCTTCTTTTCCTTTTTAGCGGAATAGAATCAGAATCCCTTGGGCTTTCTTCTGGCTCTTCAGTAGATACTGACAGATTGGGAGGAGGATTTCCCATCGTGTCAGTCACTTTCTTTATCAGCATTGCCAAACTCTCAGCAGAAATCACTGGATTAACTGTAGAAACAGCATCAGCATTAACTTCAGGAGGAAGTTCTATGTCATCATCATCAGAATCACATGTAATCTCAACACCTTCATCGTCAGAGTTAATAGTGATACGCTCTGGCTCAGGCTCATTTTCATCTCTCCTTTGAATGTCATGTTCTTCAGCAACAATGGCACGTGCAGGTACGGCTTGTGCCCTGACTGGATTCTCAACAATGTCTTCGGTCTCTGCAAACTGACCAAACTTCTCCAACTCGATCAAACCTTCAAACTTTTTCTCTGTTCCCTTCTTCGTAGTAAGAGCACCAAAACACGAAGGGCCCATAGGCTTTAACTCCAGAGTATCACCAGATCTCCTCAATTCAGGATAACGTTCATTGAGAATCATCTGAACAAATCTAGGATACATAAGAAACTTATCCTTTCGAAGCCCAATAGCATTTCTCTTCATCGCTTCCAGAACATATCTTGAATAGTTGAACGGCTCATTAGTAATCACGCAAATCAATGCAGCCGTCTGTGTTGTGTTTAATTGATCAATTCCCCCGCGGTTTTCTGTCATGCACAACAGGAACATGTGCAATAATAAACGCCAGTACGGATGAACAAACTTCTTAACCAGGGGAGGAAATTTTCCTTCATAGCTCAGTCGTGGCAAAATTGCTTCAATCGCTCCAGCAGCAAGCTCGATTGGATCCGTTTCCTGATCATTGAACTTCAACACATCCCTGATAGTCTGCTCCGTCACAATAATCTTCGTCCCGTCGATCTCAGCAGCTATAGCTCCTTTTCCTTCAATGATTTCCACCTTTGCAGTCTTCCAAAAATCTCGAATGAGGCTTTCATAAACGACCGGATTTTCACGAAGAGCGTGAGCAATACGGCATGTACTTAGGCCTTTGATCAATGACGTGAACAGCTGCTTATGCTTAACAGGTGGAGGTGCCAAATATGCTACTTGATTGTGAGACGCGATAAACTTTAAGTCCATTTTTCTGCACACCACACAAAACGTATAAGTTTCCAATAGCACAGTGATAAAAATTAAAAATAAAACAAACACTGTTACTGTTCACTCGTAACCATGAGTCGCAACCCAAGGTTTCGAGTCGTAACCACGAGTCGCAACCAGGAAAACTGAGTCGCAACTGGAAGATTGCGAGTCGCAATCATGAGTCGCAACAAGCCAGAATGAGTCGCAATCATGAGTCGCAATCTTGAGGTTGCGAGTCGTAATCAGTAGTTTCGAGTCCTGTTGTTCTTGATTGCGACTGGAAACTTCATCGGAAACTTCAAACACTCATCGGAGACTTCATCGGAATCTTCATATCTTCATCGGAATCTTCATATATTCGCCGGAATCTTCAAACAAAATTCAAAAATCCTGCAAAATCTTGAACAATGACGTCATATTACCTGTTGATGATCTGATCGGATTGCGAGTCGCAACCGGAATTGAGTCGGAATCGAGATTACGGCCGGAAAGTTGAGAGAGAATTTGAACAAGGATGCGAGTGAATGGAGACAATGACTCGTAATGTCCCTTTTATATGTCCACTATTTCTCATGGGCCCAAGTCTGTTGGGCTTGGGCCTTATTGACTTGGGCTCAATAAAATGTTTTTCAGCACTTGGGCTTAAGGAAATGTTTTTCAAAAATGATTTTAACAAACCCAAATAAAAAGATCTGATTTTCAAATAATAACCCATTAAACTAATTGAGCATTATTTTGCAAAACAAAAACCTACAACAAAAATAAATAATAAAATATTATTTACAAAAATAAAACAGGAAATTTGCATAGATGCTCAGGGATCAAATCACAGGGTCTCGGGCATGACTTCACTTATCAACACTGATCTATTTTAGAATGATCTAGACAACTGTCAGTATATTTGTCCTCTTAAACTCATCTCCCTAGACCTTTTCCATATAACTGCCCGTACTTCATTTTATCATGTTTTGATATTTTAATCATGAACACCCAAACAAATACTAATCAAATCCCGGAAATATAAATAGCACACTCTATCATGCAAGTATCTTCCCTACCACATATTTCACAAGTCCAATCCAGATTTCTGAAATCTTAACTGGGAATAGATTGAGAAAAGAACAGAATAGATCTTTTGCAGAGATGGTATAATATACAGATCAAATGAGTTTTTCTCAATTTGATATAGGTTTATTGGGTTTCTTTTGGGCACTAGAGGGCCTCTTTCGGGTGTTAATTGATCTACAGATCGACAACGTACAGCTAGGTCAGCATGTATCTGGATGCAGCAGAAGCTGACGTTGCCTAGCACCTCCAGGTCAGCATGTATCTGGATGCAGCAGAGGAGGTACACGACCTTTTCAGATAAGATTTCAGAATCAGATCAAAATTGTGTGTATCGGGAAAAGCATACAAACATTCAAATAGACATGAGCTAATTCCAAGTGATTTTCTTTTCTGAGGTCATGTACTGGTTTAGTTCTGAACAGAAACAGCTATTGTTTCCAATCTTAAGGATAGAGCCTACCAACACACATCATACTAGAGTCAAACAATTTCGATACTGGTCTTACATGAGTCAGCCCTTGACCATAATGTGAAAATTCATTTCATTTCCCAGTCCAGCCACACTTCCTTTTGAAACTCTTTTTGTATTTTTTCAATTTTTCAATGTTTTTGTATTTTTCGATTTTTCAATGTTTTTGTATTTTTCGATTTTTCTCCCCCTAAATTTGTGCATAAATAAAAACTACCTAAGAATAGAAAACTTTATGAACAAATTTACCTACGAAAAACAAAACAAAACAAAAAATATGCTCAATTAGCAAAACGGATCATTTTTAGAAAATCCACAAGCACTCTGAATTTCGAGCTGCTGACAGGTTTAGTGAACAAATCGGCAGCATTTGCATCTGTGTCGATTTGTTCAAGCGTAATCAGACCTCTGTCAAAACAGTCCCGAATGAAATGAACTTTAATATCAATGTGCTTGGTTTTGGAGTGAAAAACAGGATTTCGAACAATTTGTATTGCAGCATCATTATCGCAGTAAATAGTAGTGTTAAGATAAGTCAAACCATAATCCTGCAATTGATGTTGCATCCACACCACTTGAGAGCAAGAAGCAGAAGCAGCAACATACTCAGCTTCAGCTGTGGATATCGCCACCGTTTGTTGTTTCTTGCACTGCCAAGAAATGAGCCGATCACCCAAAAATTGACATCCCGCAGAAGTGGATTTTCTGTCACTGTCAGTACCTCCAAAATTGCTGTCAGAAAAAGCAAACAAGTCAAAATTGGAATCTCTCGGATACCACAGGCCAAACCGCGGTCGGCCTTTAAGATACCGAAAGATCCGTTTAACAGCAATAAGATGAGAAGTTTTAGGATTAGCCTGATAGCGTGCACAGTTGCAAACAGCGAACATGATGTCCGGACGGCTAGCTGTGAGATACATCAATGACCCAATCATTGACCTATATTGACGTTGATTTACAGACTCTCCTTCTTCATCTTCAGTCAATAATGGTCTCTCAGCCATAGGTGTTTCAGTAGGCTTTGCGTCCGTGAATTTGAACTTTGCCAGGACATCATCCACATACTTCCCTTGATGAATCAGAATTCCTTGTGAACTCTGCTTGACTTGTAGACCCAAAAACAGTGTCATCTCCCCCAGAGCACTCATTTCAAACTTTTTCTTCATAACTCTCTCGAACTCCTTGCACAGATCCTCGCTTGTAGATCCGAAAATGATGTCATCAACGTAGATTTGAACCAAAATTTGATCACGTCCTACCCTCTTGATAAACAGAGTCTGGTCTATGGTGCCACGCGTATATCCATGAGCCAACAGATGCTCAGTTAGGGTGGCATACCAAGCTCGAGGAGCCTGATGTAACCCGTACAACGCCTTGTCTAACTTGTAGGCGTACTCAGGATGATCTGGATGCACAAACCCTGGCGGTTGCTCGACAAAAATTTCCTCCTTCACATCTCCATAGAGAAACGCGGTCTTGACATCCATCTGATAAACAGTGAATCCCACGTACGACGCGTAAGCCAAAAAGATCCGGATGGCTTCAAGTCGCGCAACCGGAGCATATACTTCATCATAATCTAGACCTTCGATTTGTCTAAATCCCTGAACCACCAGCCTTGCTTTGTTTCGAACAATGACACCCGCAGAATCCTGCTTGTTTCGAAAAACCCATCTAGTTCCAAGCTTACGCTTTCCTGCTGGCAACTTGACAAGCTTCCATACTCCAAGTTTTTCAAACTGGTTCAGCTCTTCGTGCATAGCATCTACCCAGCCAGGTTCCTGCAAAGCTATATCAATGGTTTTAGGTTCAATTTGAGAAAGATAACTAGAATATAAGCAAGTGTTAATGGTTCCTGATTGACTCCTGGTCAAAATTCCTGCATTTACAGGACCAATCACATTTTCGATTGGGTGATTGCGTTGAACGCTCGTCGGTATGGCCAAATCTGGTACAGTCTCCTCTGCAGTGGTGGTGTTGCTACACTCCCCCTCATCAGGTGCACTTGTAGTGTGAACTACAGGAGAAGTGACGGTACAATCCTCAGGAATTGGATCAGGAAACATTGCAGAGTCACTGGTTGATGCACCTTCAGGGGATTGATTGACCATCGGTGTCGGTGTAGGATGTTGCGTGAACACCATTCCCGGTGGATCAACAGTATGATGCTTCACATTTTCTTGCATCTGTGCTTCGTCCTCAGTATCTTCAAATGACAATGGTTGTTGGGGAACTGACTCACCTGCAACTGAAACATCACTTGACAAAATGTTAAATGATTTAAACAGAGCAGAATAATCATATAACCAATCTGGACCGACTCTAGCGTCCGTAGCATTCTCTTCAAGCCATTCGATGTTGCACGACTCAACAACTTTTCTAGTTACTTTGTTGTATACCCTATAAGCAGAGCCTTTAGCATATCCAACAAAGTAACATTCGTCACCTTTGACTTCAAACTTTCCATTTGAGTCCATTAGTAATAATACACATGGACAACCAAAAATACGAAAGTGTGAAACCGAAGGTTTACGTCCTTCCAGAATCTCATAAGGGGTTTTCATGTGACGTTTGTTTACTAAAGCATGATTCTGGATATAACAAGCCGTGCTAACAGCTTCGGCCCAAAAGAAGCTAGGAAGCTTTGAATCAGCCAGCATGGTACGTGCTGCCTCAATTAGAGTACGATTCCTTCTTTCAGCCACTCCATTCTGTTGTGGAGTGCGTGGCGCACTGAACTGTCGATCAATTCCCTTTTCAATGCAGAGCGTATCCAAAGTAACATTCTTGAATTCTGTCCCATTGTCTGATCGAATAACCTTCACCTTAGTACTCGCTTGATTTTCAGCCAATGTAATGAATTGTTTCACCAGTCCAGCAGTTTCGTTTTTGTGACTGAGAAAATACACCCAAGTGTAGCGAGAGTAATCATCGACGATTACTAGACAGTAAGCTTTCTTCCCGATACTCAGCACATTCACTGGACCAAAAAGATCCATGTGAAGTAGTTCTAGTATAGCTTTTGTTGAAGGTACTGGTTTAGTCTTGTGAGGTTTTCGATGAGCCTTTCCTTTCGCACAAGCAACACACTTTTCCACCAACATGAAATCCTTAATCGGAAGATCTCGTACCAATTGACCTTTAGCTAGACGATTCAGATTTTTCATATTCACGTGCCCAAGTCGACGATGCCACAAAAGACCATCATGCTCTGAAATCTTCGAAAATAAACAGGTGATCTCTTCACACGGTTTCTTGTTCATATCAATGACGTAAGCATTCCCTTTTCTTTCAGCTGTCATCAAGAACCAGTCTTCTGGAATAACAATCCCAGGCTTAAGAACATGACATCCTTTCTTCGTAAAATGAACTGAATTCCCTCTATCACAAATCTGCGAAATACTTAACAGATTGTGCTTCAGTTCTGGAACATAATTGACATTTTCAAAGCTGAGAACACCGTTTTGAACAGTTCCTTTCAAAGTGATTCTGCCAGATTCACCTCCCGCAAATGAGACATATCCACCATTAAATTCTTTGACATTCACAAGTTGGGATAAGTCTCCTGTCATGTGCCTGGAACAGCCACTATCCATGTACCAGAGGCGCACGGTAGTCCTCCATAGCTGTTCCTGCACGAGTAGCGGGATTAGTTAGATTTAGGAACCCAGCCCATAGTGGATCTGGGTTTTCCTTGAGCATCGAAATACGTTACCCTCTGCCAAACTAAATTGTCTTTATTTAAAAATTTTGATGAATTCGCATTGGCAGAATTTTTATGAAGTGTATGAGGCAAGTTGGAATGCACGGCTTTAGATTTAGGTTTCCAATATTGTTTAGACCAGTTGTTAGCATAATTACCAAACGCCTTAAATCTGTTTTCTGAAAAATGATTTTGCTGATTTTTATGTCTACGTTTGGCTGCATTCCAATCTTGATCAGAAGGCCTGACCCTACGATGGTCGTTCTTCATTGTCTTAGACCTATCAGTCTTCATTGACTTAGAAGGACCAAATCGATTTGGTTTGACTTTCTGATGTTGTGCGTGTTGAGTTTTAGACTGCACAGAGGAAGACAACGAGACACAGTTTCTGGCAATGTGCCCGGCTATCCCACAATTGAAACAAATTTGTCGTTTCACTGTGGAAGAGTTTTGATGATTCACAGTGGCTGCGGGTCTTTTGGGTCTTGAAGATGGAGCTTGCTTGTTCTGTTTTGATTGACTTGCTTGTGCCTTCCCTGAGCTTGTAGATACCTGAGGATCAGAACTAGCACTGGCACAAGCATGAGAATCTGAAAAAGTAGTGTTTTCAATTTTTACTGTTTCATGAAAATCATTTTGATTAGGTGTTTCAGATGTTGACTTATGATTTTTTTCACAAGTATTTTCTTTCAAACTTTCATTTAAGAAAACTTCTTTCTCGTTTTGCAAATCATTTTGAGTTTCAGTCTCGATCGAGGCTGAGACTTCATCAACAAATAATGATTCCTTTCTATCGTTGCCATCCAAAGAAGTTCCGTCAGATTCATCAGTAGAAATGTCCACTGAATTTGATTCACACGAAAAATCAGTGTGTGATTGGTTTTCTTGTGAAACATTTTCAGTGGTTTCACTGAAAGTGTCCTGAGGAACATCGTTGGTCACACTATTTTCACCTTGAGAATCAGAAACATCAGAATCACAATTTTCAGCAGTTGCAAAACATTCATCATCACACGCATTTTTAAAAGGTTCATCACAAGCATTCACTGTTTTGCCCAAAACATCAGGCCCAAAAGAAGACGAAACATAACTATGAAAAGAGTTCAAAAACGCTTGTCCAAACACACAACCAGAATTAGTATTATCAAAAGAAGTTTTAGAAGAATCAGATTCTAAAACTTGTTCACTTCCAAACACATCTCCCCATATCACTTCAGGTACTTTATCTGCACATGACGAAGAACTGTTAGGATCAAAAGTACCCTTTGACACAAAACACGTTTCTGGTTTTACCTGTTCTTCAGCAGGTTTACCATTAATTGAGGACTTACTATTTTTGGAACCTTCAACATTCACTGAGGGCTTATTATTTTTGGATCCGTATGTCATTTTACCTTCATTCAGCATCTCCTCCTCGGTCATAGGCAAGTAAGTGTAATTGTTATTGTACGGAGGAGGAGTCTGATTGTAACCCAATCCCGACCCTTTCTTTTTAGAATAAGCCAATTGTTGATCACAGAGATTTTTGAGTAATTTACCGGAGGAATCGAATTTTTTAATGTTTAACTGATTAATTTGGTATTTATCCCTAACATTCTCCAGTTCCTTAGTCACCTCACACAGTTTTTCTTTAACCATGATGAGTTGGGCCGTGGATACACTAACATCGTCTTTGAGTTGGACGATATCCTTACGCTGAGCTTCGATTTTTTCTTTGAAAAGTTTTTCATTTTTCGTTAAAGTGAAATTTTTGCGTTTAATTTCATTATAGTCTTCGATTAGCTCAGCGTTATGGATTCTATAGGCCTCAACTCGTTCCCTACATTCAGAAGTGCAGAAAACAGAAATTACCTCTTCTTTAGTGAGACCTTTGACAGGTGCTGACAGGATTTGAGTCATGAAGGCGAAGTTTTCAGCTGACGACTCCTCCTCCTGTGCTACCTTCACATCATCATTCACCGAATCGTTGCTGGCCATGAAAGCGATATTGCTTGAGTTGGCTTGATTTTCAGGAGCTGAGATGTTTAGTCTTTCTATCTCTGAACTCCAGTCAAAAGGCGAATCAGGCTGAACCACCAAAGCTTGGGCCAATCCCATAGGTTGTGGGCTTCCACTGTTGACATTATCAGCAGGCACACCAGTTGTAGTCACAAGAGCTCTTTCTCGATTGGGCGTAACAGGAGCAGCAGGCTGAGCTGGAGTTTGTTCACCATTCACCTTGGGTTTCGTGCAATTTCTAGCTAAATGACCCTGTTCATGACAATTATAGCAACGAAACTCAAATGGCATCTTTGCGGGGCCCGAGAACGTAAGATTCTGCCATTTGTTTTTCCCTGTTTTCCTCACAAAGTTTTTAGCTCTAAAAGCCGCCATAGCCATCTGCCACGTGATATCCATTTCTTCCACATCTTCTGGAAGAATTTGATCCAAATCATCCATGGAAAACTTAGGAGGACCAAGGTTTCCCGAAGTAAAGGCATTCAAGCAATTTATGACTGAGGCTGCAATTTCAAGATTTTCTTTTGACTGTTTCGAGAAGAAGGCAACCATTTCATTGCTCGCCACAGAGGCAGAAGGTGCAGCAGATGCCTTTCCAGCACTTGTAGGGGAAGCTTGAGTAGAGGACCCTGAGTTGTAGACGTTTGCTGAAGTGGGAGCAGGTTTAGCAGCTGTAGCATTGCGAAACATTTGGAATCCTCCTTGAGACAGAAGAGCTGTGTTACTGTCACTGGATGTGGTTGGAGCTATTGAGAAACCGGCAGCCAGCATGCTGTTCTTGTAGTTAGTCTCTGTCTGCTTGTCATCCAATTCACAAGCTTTGATATGCGAGATCATCTCAGACAGGGTGCATCTTGCAAGATCTTTGGTCTTCTTGATCATAGCAACATGATGATCCCAACTCTTGGGCAAAGCATTGAGAAGTTGTCTGTTGGTGGAGGCGTTTGTGGTATGAATTTCTTCCATTTGCATTTGAGTCACCAGCTTGACAAACCTTTGGATCTGATTATCTACTGTTTCACCATAAATATGGTTGAAATTGTTGAAATTTTGTTGCAGCAAGTTCCTTCGACTTTCTTTCATATCTTCGTTACCTTCATACACTTCTACCAGAGAGTCCCACAGTTCCTTGGCAGATTTGCACGTGCGAAAGCCCATAGCAATATTAGGACCCAATCCCATGGTCAGATAAGAAAGAGCTCTATCATCTTCTTCAATAATGAGCAGATCCTCTTCAGTGTATTGGTCTCGAGGCTTCTTTACTTTGACATCAGGTTCTGTAGGGCTTTCCATCATGATCTCCCTAGGTCCTCTCAAGATGCTGCGCCATAGCTTGTAATCTTTAACTTTCAGATGCTGTTCAAAGCGCCACTTCCACTCGGGAAAGTCATTAGCATCAGTTAATCTCGGAATACGTGTTGTGGTTCCTAGCTTTGAATCCAGTTCTTGTTGTTGAGTTAGGGCAGACAATTCACTGTTGGTGGTTGACATGGTTAATTAATCAGTTAATTAATTAATTAATTTTATTAAGTCCAAAATCAACAGTCCAAATGTCCGTCACACAAATTCGTTGCGAGTCGAAACGGGGTTGCGAGTCAATTTTCTGATGGTTGTTAGTCGAAACTGACAAGGTTGCGAGTCGAAACTTCAGTGATTGCGAGTCGTAACAACGTAGGTTGCGAGTCAAGATTTCTGTGGTTGAGAGTCGTAACTGAATGGTTGCGAGTCGTAACAAAACCGAATGAGCCGAAACTACGGTTGCGAGTGAAGACCAATCCTTTGGTTGCGAGTCGTAACTGAGGCAGTATGAACCGAAACCAGCTGAGGTTGCAAGTCGTAACTGAAACGTGATGAGCCGCAACTGGGTGATTGCGAGTCGTAACCTGCAAAACAATAAGTGATAAGAACTGTTTACTCGCAATCCCGACTTTTCAGCAATTTCCAAAATTCAAAGATATTGTAATCTTTGAATCTGTTGAACCGATATCCCGAAATTTCAGCAACTACCAATACTGAAATCAACAAACCAAAATCAGTGATTTTTCCAATGAATTTGTCAAGAACAGTCGATAAAAATCTGCAAACACACTTAACAAACCGGATCAGTAATATATGCAATTTCTTGAATCTGATTGATACCAAAACCGAGCCCTTGAATGGCTTCAATGGCTCTGATACCAATTGTAAAACCCGTGAGGATCTCAATGATATCAATCTAAGCCTTGTGAGAGCGCGGAAATCAAACACAAGGTGATTCAAGAACTAATATTATGATCAAATAACAAACAATAAATAAGAATCAAACCGAAACTTGCATTCACGATGAACGATGACTGATACAAATCTCGGATGGAACTCGGTTCCAATACCTTGTGTCGCCTGCCTTCTACTCGCTATCAACAACCCCTAATCAAGTGATTAGGGGTGTTTATATACTAAACACATTAGGGCCGATACCACCTAAGCCCATGCGACACCTATTCTAGCCCAAACCACATTGATAAACCCAAAACATAATAAACTAATTACATGATCAATCCCTATATATTGTTAACCTACATGAATAAACCTTCAGGTCCCAACAAAATCATACCAACTCTTTTGAGTTTCAATAGTGTCAAGAACAAGAGTTATGTGTACAAGATGATTATTTTCACCTATGTTACTTTCTTTATATTTTAAAAACTCCGAATCTATAATCTTCCGTATACGCCAAACTCACACACCTACGTTTCCTTGTGTAGAAGGACAAGGTGTTCCAAACTAACTCATCTACAAACTTGCTCTCGGAACTTCAAGTCACCACTTGTAAACCGTGAGTATACTCGAACCCATTTTTACTTTTAAACACTTTGGGTGCAACATGTATTCTATATTAAACGCACGTGACACTTGAAACTTATTTGAAACTTACTCTATCCATTTAAACATGAAACATGAAACTTGTGAATCTTGAGACTTTTTGTGCAATGTGAACGTTTAATTCTTGTGTGTAGTTTCGCCTTAACAATAGTAGCGCTATAGGAGTAATGCACCTCCCCGTTAGTCTTTGGGGTATTGTTAGGAGGAGACATATCAACCTCCCGTTAAACTTTGGGTTAGGTACTTTAAACGCATTGGGAAACTTGGGCTATCACTTGGACTACGTAAACTAGCACGTTGAAACTATTTTGTTATGTTCATGTTGGATATGAGTTTTATTCTATTATGCTATGTAAACAAACTAGTATACTCGCTCTTTGCTTTTGCATTGAAACTCTATTTTAATACATGTTGCAGGTTGATTATTGAAGTATGGATGATTCATGAAACAAGTTTAGGGTGGACTAGATACACGCCTAGAATATTCTATCTTTTGTTTGTTATGTTACTTGTTATGAAACAAAGTTGTTATATCCTTTTGAATTATGTATGACATTTAGTTTTGAAATGAAATTTGAATTTAAATTAATTATTGTCACATAGTGTTATGACGTTTTGAGCAATCTACACACTTCGTCTCATCCCGATGTTTCCGCCATCGGTTGGGGTGTGACAGCAGCAGAAAAGACAAACCTATAGAAGCTTCTATTGCCCACCACGGGGTCGTGCCCAGTGAACACGGGGGCGTGGCGAAAGTACTGCAGGCGCATTAATTGTAATTGCGAATTACAATTAATGAGAGAGATTGTCAGACGGGCACGGGGCCATGTGCAGCGGACACGGGGCCGTGCCCAGGCTTCTGTTCAGCCTATAAATAGGAGTGCTTGGTTTCATTGTAACTCATCCCTTGGCACACCACCTCTCTCACACTTCATCCACCACCCACCACCACCATAACACCATCATCCACCACCATCATCCATTGTCCATCATAGAGTGTGTGAGTCGTCTCGGGATCCAAGATTGATTGTAAGAGTTCTTGACAATCAAGGCCATGTTTGCCTAAGTCTCTTACATCACTTGGTGAAGACAAGTGTCTAGTATAATACTTTTTATTTTTAATCTTTTGCACTTTTTATTTGGTTTTGTATTAATGACTTTAATAACTAGTTGCTTATGTTGAAGGTGACTTTTCCTTATCGTTTGTCCGTGGTGTCTTGGCATTATTTTACTTTCTATATAAAATAAAAGATTTTCACCATTCATATCTCCACGGTCTATATGGAGGTATGTTGGCTACCTGGTCGGGGGTTAAGGGAACGATTTGGTAAGGGTCTTGCCCTTGTTCAGCGTTTAGAGGTCCTGCAAGGGACCAGGGTCAAATTTAGTAGGATCTCCTTCAATACCCATAGGTATTGGATGGCGGGGATCCAAACTCTTTGACCCCCTCATAAGTTAACTACTATTAATACTATAACCCGGCTATTTAGGATTGTATCCCTGCTGACTCAGACTACTTAGTCGAGGGTAACGTCACCTCCAAAAGAGGGGCCTACCATAATTTGCATTAATAACTTAATTCATTATCTTTCAATAATCCGACCCTTTAGGATTGTATCCTTGCTGACTCAAACTACTGGGTTGAGGGTAACGTCGCCTTCAAAAGAGGGGCCTACTACAATAACTAAGATAATCTCTTAAACAAGTGCAAAAGTGCGAAAATAATCAAAGGTTATACTAATACACGAGTCGGATCCAAGTGATTCATCTTGTCTATCTGTTTTTATTTTTATTTTATTTTTCAGCATTTAGTTAGTTTTTATTTTCTTAGTTTAAAAATCTTTTCTAACATTTTGATTTGGTTAGACGTTGAGGATAAACCGGTACTAAAAGCTCTTGTGTCCTTGGACGACCTCGGTATCTTACCAACACTATACTACGTCCACGATGGGTGCACTTGCCCATATGTGTGTTTAGTGTTAGTGAATATCGTGTTTTATAAATTTAAAACTTGGCTAAAAGTGTAAAAAGGGCTTAAAATATACATCTAAAATATATTACACTACACACGCATCAAGTTTTTGGCGCCGTTGCCGGGGACACAAGGATTTTAAGAAAGTTAGGAATCAACGGCCTAATCATATTTTTATTTTTCTTTTTTACTTTTTAGGATTTTCTTAGTTTTTCAGCTTCTGCAGAGCTCAGCACGGGCCGTGCCTGCTGAACACGCCCCCGTGCTCAATCATTGGAACTGGCAATCTTGTTTTAAGTCAGACAGTAAGCTGAACACGGGGCCGTGCTCACTCAACACGCCCCCGTGCCCAAGATTCACTTACTGAAAACAGAACCGTTAGATCCCGGAGGTTGGTAATTTATGACACAAACATGAGTGATGGTAATTCTTTTTACTTTCGGCACTCTTATGGTACGTGGTGTCAATTATGTGGAGGCGAACATAAAGAATTAGAATGCTACTTTCTAAATTATAAGCCCCACTACATAGACCCACCGACTCCCTATAACCTTAAGAGGGGCGAAAGTAAAAATAATCACTATCTCTCCCTCGAATGCGCCCAGCCAGATATTCTAGGGGAAATGCTCCTCGACGAGTTATTTCAACTAGAAGATCTAATTCTAAATTAGTCAAAAGAGCTTAGGAAGGATTTCCTTGATTCACCCAAAGACGAAGACCATGAAGAAATGTTGGGATCGCATTCCAACAACCTCGTTGCTTCCAAAAATACCTTCATACCTAGCGAAGACTTGGACGATAGTCGTCCCTGTGCCGATTGTGCCGTGAAGGACTCTCCATCGACTTCGTTCGGTGCATACATAGACCTGAGCGATTCGGCATATACCTTCTTTAACGAGAGCCCGGGAACGGGTTGGACTTGTCCACCTAGAATAAAAATAGGAATTACCCTCACCGACAACCTCTTGCGTTCTCGCCTTAGTCTAGGATAATTAAGGTATCTTAGGCACTTTGGGGTTGTTCCAACCAGTCAGGAACCACCCGATACGATTAAGTTCCTTAAAAACGAGACAAACTTCATAACCAGCCTCTCGACACGGGGCCGTGTCCAGCCAACACGCCCCCGTGTTCACCAAAAGATTCGCTTCTGACCCTTACGTCAGAATACGGACAAATTGTGTCAGAATTTTATCTGCACACGGGGCCGTGCCCACTGAACACGGGGCCGTGTCCAGGATGCTGTCGTTTTCTATAAATGCAGCCAAGAATTCTGCACATTTGGACCAACTTGGGACAGAGATTTGAAGGAATCTTCTCTCAACTATTCTAGGTAAGTTCTAAAAGAAGGTCCCAACAAGCCATCTTGTCCTTTCCTCTTTTAACCATTTCCTTCTTCTTCATCTTTCTCTAAAAACCTCCATTAAAGTTTGAATTTTCAAGCTTTGTGGTAGGGATTGATGAGTTTTGTTCAAGGAATCTTAGTAAAAATATGTTGTATAACATTGTTTTAAGTTACTAATGTTTGAAAAGACCCCACAAGTTCAGCAAATAACTTAAAACTTCAAGTTTCCTTGCTCCAAAACTCTGCAGAAAGATGAACACGGGGCCGTGCTCAATGAGCACGGGGCCGTGTCCGGTCTACTGTTTCAGAGAATAAACTATTTTCAGTTCATTTTTCGTAGAATGTCGAGTGAAAACAGCGAAACATCTTCCGTGCATTCATCAAACAGCCGAAGAGGAAGGAGGCCCTCCATTGAAGCTACACTTGTGCACTATGTAATAGCATTAAGGGAGGCTCTCGACGAAATGACGTCAGTAGAGGAGGTCCTAATCGACCGTATTAACGATCTTACGGTGGGACTTGAGAGTAGCTTCCAAGAGATTAACCTCTTGCACCAGAGGTTAAATATTCTTGTAACACCCCCAATGGAACCGGTCCTTCCTCAATAGGATTGGAACCTGGCACTCGAAGTTAACAACCCTACCGGGTGGGACGACATTTCGGCGGAACCTCCCATGGAGCACCAACAAGAGATCCCGGTGGAAATCGCAACTCCTCAAACTAACGCTAATGAGCCCTCTTTTCTCCTTCCAAGGGAGGTGGAGGAATGGCTCGCCGACATATGAGGAAAGTCACACCCGGAAGAAGGAGTTCTATAAGGCCATATCTAACCAAGACTACTAGCTTCTTGGAAATTTTGCTAATTAAAATAATGTTTAGGCTAGAACTCCATGGTTTAATGCTTCTTTTCTCATCTAGCTTAATATAAATTTAGGACTATGTAAGATCTCTCTATGGTTTTAATGGAATGATGGTTTTAAGGTTTGAATGGTTCATAATAAATAAAACACACTCATGGTGGTAAGGGATGATAAGGGAAACGAGAAACATGGCCCCATGCACAAGAACAAGGCCACACAACAACAATTTCTCCATTACAGTAAGTTCAGCACGGGCCGTGCCCAGCCAACACGGCCCCGTGCTGAACACCCTGCAGAAAAATGCCCAGTTCAGGTAACTGGACACGGGCCGTGTTCACCAGACACGCCCCCATGTCCAGGCTTCTGTTTCTTTTCTTTAATTATCGTTACTGGCACCTGAACACGGGGCCGTGCCCAGACTGCCAGTAACACAAATTTTTGCTTTTAACACCATGTTACACATTCAATCAACATAAAAATTTATTTTTGGGACACATTGAGGACAATGTGTAATTTAAGTGTGGGGGGATGCTAAAACCTTGAATTTTGCAAGTCCTAATAACAAGCCTTACACAAAACTCAATTGGAACCGCTAATCACCCTAATTTTTTTTTTTTTTTAAATTTTCATTTTTTTATTTGTCTAAAGTTTAAGTTGGGAATTCTAAGACTAACAAGGTTATATTTTTACAAATTTACAACCGATAGCATCGTGATAAAAAGAACCAACATAAGAAAATTATGAAACGGCATGACAAGCTTAGTTAAAATTCGATTATATATACTTGATCACACAAAAAACCCATTCCCACAAAAAGTGAGTTTTGAGCCTTTATTGAGCATATAAATATACATCTTTAAGCTATATGCTCATTTTTCGTTTCTTGTGTGAATAGCCGCTTGGTTCTTACGACTCTAGAACTTGCCACGACAATTCATTCCGGGTCCTTACCAACTTAAACCCAAGTAAGTAAATGATGGAGACATTAGGACTAACCCTTTTTCTTTCAAAACCATTATTTTTATTTTTCTTTTCACCTACCCAAAAACTCCCCCTAGTTAACCCCTTTGAGCCTAAACCTTTTCATTTCTTTACCCTAAAACCTTTTTACCCACCAAAAACCCTTTTTATTTTTACCCTTTATTTTAGTAACAAGCTTGGTTTTCGTGTGACTAAAAAAAAACAATGAAGTTAGAAAACAAAGCTCTTAAAACAAAAGTTTGTTTGAAGAAATTATTCATTAAGAATAAAAAGTCACTAAAACAAAATGTTTTACGAAAACCGACGCTTTTTACGATTTCCGCCCTTTTCTACTAACCACTAACCCAACTACCCACCTTTAGCCCAAGCCTTTACCCAAAAAGTCCTCTTGATATTTACAAAGGTAAAAAGTTAAAAAGGAGGAGGATTGATTGCTTGGCAAGCCTATGGTAGGAATAAGTTCCATGCCGCTCTCGAGTGATTCACTAAAAAAGTACACCTTCGGCCGAGTGTGAGTGATTTCTCCCGTGAGGTATGTGAACTTGTATATAAATGGAATTTTAAAAAGGCATGCTATGCCCAAATAAGTAATTTCTCTTATGAAACGTTCTAAATAAATCATAACGAATAGAATTGTAAATAAATAAAAATAAAACCCAATAAAAATCTTGGATTCCCGACACTCTATGACAAGCCAAAACCTTCTCTTCTACCCATTCCATTTGGGAGTGTAAGCCACATATTAAAGAGTTTTGCTTGAGGACAAGCAAAAATTCAAGTGTGGGGATATTTGATGTATGTAAAATGCAACATATAAATTACATCAAATGAGGCATAAAACTAACCCTTTTTAAGTACTAATGTTGGAAAAAGAGTGTTTTTGTCTTCCTTTTGTATTTTCAGGATTAAATGAGCTCAAATTAACAAAAGAAGCAAAAAGACAGTTGAATCTAACATAAATACAAGAAAAGGAACATAAGTGGAATGCCCGAACCCTTGACAGCATCCTCCCAAACAAAACAGAGAAGGCAGAAGACTGAACACGCCCCGTGCTCAGCCAGCACGGGGCTGTGCCCAAGAAGCAGCAGAAAAGACAAACCTATAGAAGCTTCTATTGCCCACCACGGGGCCGTGCCCAGTGAACACGGGGGCGTGGCGAAAGTACTGCAGGCGCATTAATTGTAATTGCGAATTACAATTAATGAGGAGAGAGATTGTCAGACGGGCACGGGGCCGTGTGCAGCGGACACGGGGCCGTGCCCAGGCTTCTGTTCAGCCTATAAATAGGAGTGCTTGGTTTCATTGCAACTCATGCCTTGGCACACCACCTCTCTCACACTTCATCCACCACCCACCACCACCATAACACCATCATCCACCACCATCATCCATTGTACATCATAGAGTGTGTGAGTCGTCTCGGGATCCAAGATTGATCGTAAGAGTTCTTGTCAATCAAGGCCATGTTTGCCTAAGTCTCTTACATCACTTGGTGAAGACAAGTGTCTAGTATAATACTTTTTATTTTTAATCTTTTGCACTTTTTATTTGGTTTTGTATTAATGACTTTAATAACTAGTTGCTTATGTTGAAGGTGACTTTTCCTTATCGTTTGTCCGTGGTGTCTTGGCATTATTTTACTGTCTATATAAAATAAAAGATTTTCACCATTCATATCTCCACGGTCTATATGGAGGTTAAGGGAACGATTTGGTAAGGGTCTTGCCCTTGTTCAGCGTTTAGAGGTCCTGCAAGGGACCTGGGTCAAATTTAGTAGGATCTCCTTCAATACCCATAGGTATTGGATGGCGGGGATCCAAACTCTTTGACCCCCTCATAAGTTAACTACTATTAATACTATAACCCGGCTATTTAGGACTGTATCCCTGCTGACTCAGACTACTTAGTCGAGGGTAACGTCACCTCCAAAAGAGGGGCCTACCATAATTTGCATTAATAACTTAATTCATTATCTTTCAATAATCCGACCCTTTAGGATTGTATCCTTGCTGACTCAAACTACTGGGTTGAGGGTAACGTCGCCTTCAAAAGAGGGGCCTACTACAATAACTAAGATAATCTCTTAAACAAGTGCAAAAGTGCAAAAATAATCAAAGGTTATACTAATACACGAGTCGGATCCAAGTGATTCATCTTGTCTATCTGTTTTTATTTTTATTTTATTTTTCAGCATTTAGTTAGTTTTTATTTTCTTAGTTTAAAAATCTTTTCTAACATTTTGATTTGGTTAGACGTTGAGGATAAACCGGTACTAAAAGCTCTTGTGTCCTTGGGCGACCTCGGTATCTTACCAACACTATACTACGTCCACGATGGGTGCACTTGCCCATATGTGTGTTTAGTGTTAGTGAATATCGTGTTTTATAAATTTAAAACTTGGCTAAAAGTGTAAAAAGGGCTTAAAATCTACATCTAAAACATATTACACTACACACGCATCAGATACCTACAATCAGGTGTTACCCCCGAGAGTAAAGCAGAGGCACGCAAACTACAGTACTAGGCGTGTCACTATCAAATGGGGGACGGTATCTTATACCGCAAGTTACACATGGGGCCACTCTTACGATGCGTCGACCCTCAGGATGCCACGTCTCTTGTCAGAGAGATACATGAAGGAATACGTGGCATACACACGGGCCTGCGCATGGTAGTGGCCAAAATCATGAACACTGGGTATTACTGGCCTGGCATGCACCTGGACGCGGTTAAGATCTTGCGCAAGTGTTTCAATTGTCAACGACATGCACCGAAAACATTACGCCCAAAGAACAACCGGATCCCAGTCACCACCGCATGGCCTTTCCAAAAATGGGCAATCGACGTGGTGGGACCCTTTCCAGACGCACCAGGTGCGGTCAAATTTATCATAGTGGTCGTGGACTACTTCACTAAATGGGTAGAAGCAAACCCGTTGGCCTCCACCACCGTTATGATAACAAGAAAGTTTGTCTGGGAACACATCATCTACCGTTTCGGCCTACCAATGTGCATCGTAACCGATAACGGCACCAACTTCGCTGCCGATGATTTCCAAAACTAGTTGACAGAACTAAACATTGAACATGTCTTCTCTTCAGTGGCACATCCGCAAGGGAATGGCCAGGTTAAAAGCATCAATAAAAGTTTAGTCGAAGGCATAAAGGCACAGTTGGGAATAGCCAGACGCGGCTGGGTTGATGAACTCCCAAGTATCCTATGGGCGCATAGGACCAACCCAAAAACAGGCCATGGCGAGACACCCTTCAGCCTAGTCTATGGCTCTGAGGTGGTGATACCAGCCGAAATTGGTCTTCCTTCATCTAGAATGTTAGCCATCAACAAAATTGACAACGGCGACGAGCACAGGCTTAACTTAGACCTCTTGGAAGAAAGGCGTGAAAACGCAGCAATCAACGAGGCTAAGTACAAAACAAAACTTGAAAAATACTACAACGCGCGCGTCCGCATTTGTACATTCAATCCGGGTGATTATGTCCTTCGCGACAATGAGGCTTCTAACGCAGAATGCCCATGAAAACTGGCCCCTAAATGGGAAGGGCCCTATCTCATCCAAGAGGTATTGGGCAAAGGTGCATACAAACTGCAAACGTTAGAAGGAGACCCTATCGCAAGGACATGGAACGCACAACAGCTTCAATGCTGCAACATGTAAGCTGCGTTTTACACTTTCTATGTAACCTACTGACCCGCGGGCCATTTGTCAATAAATAAACGAACAATTCAATGCAATATTGTTTATCTTTTCTATTACAAATGTGTGTTCCACTTTGCGATATCTACAAAAACAGATTGGCAAAATCTTCAGTCGCGATACCCATACAAAGTGGCAACCACACACAAATATTGTAATAGGCCAACAAAGGCAAAACATCAATATGTATCCGGCCGAATGCGTACACGCGGGTTTCTCAAACCTGAAAACAATAACGAGAATTGACTAGTACTTACACGACAATGGTGTACAGTATACTCAACCGCGCTTTACAGCCGAAAGAGTCACACATACAAATACTTGCATACCACCTAGGGATGCAAATGGCAAATCCTGGTTTATCTTATTTACACGCGCCTTAAACATTGGCCTTAAATGATATTTACCTACTCACGCTCACACAAAGGCAAGAAGTAAATACTCTTTACTTACATATATACTTTGAGCCAAACAAGAAATCTTATATTCAAAAATACTTATACACCTATATGGTGCATAAGGAACAAGCTTTACATGGTTTCTTGAACATTTACATCAAAAGAAAGCAAAAGAAGGCACACATGCCCAACCTAGTTTGCCTTTACATCACTAGTGCCTGCATCATTCTTTGCATCACCAGTGCCTTCATCCTCCTCCGGTGGGTCAAACAGCATACGCGAACGGTCCACATAATCTTCCTCCTCCAAACATTTCTCAATATCATCAAGGCGGGAATGGAAAGTTTGTTGTACGCATCCACCGCTGCAGCATAAGCAGCTTCGGTATCTACACCATGGAACCCTGATCTTTCATCAGTAACTCTACTAGTAACGAACGGGGTCACATCGCTAAGGCAATTGTTGTAACCAGCCTTGAACCCAGCCTGACGCGCACGCTCGTTCGTCTCGGCAACCGCAGTCACATTCTCAGGTGCGTCAAGCATGGTTTCCACAATCTGAAAACATGAGAGTGACAAGATTAACAAAGGCAAACACAAAGATAAAAAGGACACCAGGTACTTACATGCCCAATACCGTGCTCACGCATCCACAAATGATCCCAAGTAACTTGGGCTAAGGAGGTGGTCAACCCATCTCTCGCTTCTTCAGCTTGCCTTGCCCGTGCCTCACTCTCAGTTGCGCGAGCGGTCACTTCCTCAAGGATACCGACACGGCTCTGCACTTCCAACTGTTCACAATAAGCACAGAGAAGTATAATCGAACAATCTATTACACTTAACAAAACAAGGAAACAACTCATGTATAGTCATAGTTCATACCTGGAGTTCTTCCACTACCTTGTTTAGTTTGGTGCGGTCAGCATCAGCATCAGCATCCGCAAGAGCCTTGGCAGCACGCGCTTCCATACCCTTCAACGCGGTTGCACCACGTGTCTTCGCCTCTTTAACAGCCACTTTAGCTGCGGCCTTTTCTTTGACCAAAGCAGCATTCGCGGCCTTCAGATTATTAAGCTCCTGGCGAACAGGGAAAAGCTTTTCATTCTCCCTAGCACAAAATTCCTTCCAAAGCTTGCGCTCATCAGAAAGCAATTTGGCAAGGTTACGAACCTGTTCAAGGCCAGCGGATGCGACCCACCTTTCTGTCTGCTTCAACTTTTCGAAGGCAGCTTTTTCCCTCTCCAGCTGCTCCGCACCCTCTCGAGCAGCCTTCACCATCGCCTCAGCTTCAGCCCATAACCGAATGGTTTCCTCTTCTCTGCGGGCTAAGACATTATAATCTTCCATAACCGCATTCGTGATTATAAAACGTCCAACAAACATGGAAGCAAGTTGGCCCTGAAAAGTCTTGATACTTAGAAGCTAGATTCGTGATTCTTGATACTTGATACTTTGGTGCTTGACTCTCGAGACTCGTCAAACTTGAGACTTGGTTGAACGAGAGACTGGAGACTTGTCACTAGCGGAAACTATGAAACTTGGAAACTTTTGTGTAATGATATAATCTAGTTATGTGACACTATTACACATTAATACGCAACGCAACGCTTAATCTAACTCGCAAAACAAACCAAAGACGGGGAAACGGAAAGGATGGGATTAACCGAATGGCAATCCGATCGGATGACCATCCGATCGGAGGGCCACTCGATCGAAGTGCCATCCGATCCGCTACACACGGCCTTAACCTCCACTCTTACACTATAAATAGGACTTGTCACATCATTCCTCACTGATGTGACAGCCTCCTTCGACCAGACGCACGCTCTCCCACTTTTCTTCCATTTCTCGGCGATTTCGGTACGTTTAACACTAGATTCTTGTACATCTTTGATCTACACACTTTTCTCTACGTGATTCTCCTTTGAAATCACACTTTCCACCGTGAAATCTCTGAGATTTGAGCTCTTGAGGGTGACGTCATCATGACAGTTTGTACAAACAGTCATGTGATGTCATTCCATTCAAGATCTAGACTAGGTCTAAGGAATTTCATGCGTTTTTACACCGAATCTTACTAAATCTAGACTTTTCAGCTAAAAACCTATGTTTTTCTTCATCTTTTCTTAAACTTTTACTTAAAACATGGAATCTGGACCCAAACGGACTATAGACTTGATGATTAGTCTGGAGTCGGCCTGGAAATGGATTGTCGCTGGAGAAGATGACCGGAGTATGGATTCTGACATAAGAACCATCAAGAACAGACGCCTGAACGGACGGGGTGATTCCCATCCGATTAGACCGACTGAACAATGATGTGTTTACCATTGTCTCAATACGTACCATGCCATCACAGTTAAACTCGAAACACGGAAACTTTACAAGGTTGTGAACGGGACAAGGCCCTCCCAATCGAATGGCAATCCGATCGGACTGTCGTCCGATCAAACGGCCATCCGATCGAAGTGGCATGTGTCTCTTAAACCCTCAAACACTTAGACTATTTTAAATCTGAAACTCTGGGAACTTCCACCATCGAATGGCAATCCGATCAAACTACCGTCCGATCGGATAACCATCCGATCAAAGTGACCAGATATGAACACCAAGTTAATCATTTTGGAAACTATCTTGGATCGAATGACCATTCAATCGAATGGCCTTCTGTACGGATGACCATCCGATCGGATGGCGATCCGTCCCTACACACATAGGTCATTCGACCGGATGACCATCTTATCGGATGGCAATCTGATCAAATGACTGATCCGACACCTTGCGCAATCTCGTTATTCGGTCAGACACTTATCTATTGTAATCTAATCAGGCTAAACCTAAAGAGCTCCCTTTGATCCAATAACAGTGTTAATTGTTAAGCAATCACTGTGAGTATACTCGGTCCCTTTTTGTTTTAAACTTTGGGATGTAACATGTATTCTATTAAACTATGAAACTTGATACTTTGGAATCTAAACTCTATCCTATGTGTATGTGAAACTTGTGATTCTTGATTCTTGATTCTTTATGCTATGTGAACGTTTAATCTAGAGTGTGTAGTTCCGCCTTAACAATAGTAGCGCTATAGGAAGATGCACCTCCCCGTTATTCTTGGGGGATTGTTAGGAGGATTCTAGTTTTCCTCGAGTCTTGGGGAAAACACCAAAGCATCGGGACACTTGGGCTATCACTTGGACTGCGAACACTAGCATGGCTGAACTATTTTATTTCATTTACATTATGGATATGAGTCTTTTTAATCTATTATGCTATATACTCAAACTTGTATACTCACCGGTACATAGACCATATTTTAATACATGTTGAAGGCTGATAGGATGTTGAATCTTGGAAATCAAGCTAGGGTTGATGCTTAGAAACCCGCCTAGTCTAATCTCGAATTTGAACAATGATTTGTGGTTGTATTTGATATTTTTATTGGTGATGTTGATTTAGACAAATTCTGCATGAAACTTAATTAATCTATATTGAAACTTTTGGTGTTATGGAATCTCATGAGCAATCTGAACGCTTAGTGCCGCACCCCGATGTTTCCGCCATCGGTTGGGGTGTGACAAAAAAGGAGCTTCCACTGCCAAACCATCTACGAAGATTATTATCACAAACAGGAAGGCAAGTAAATACAAATGAAAAGACACTTACCGTCGTTCTTCTCCTGCAGAATAGGCCTTGCGTTCCTATTCAGCCTACCAATCATCATCCGCAGCCCCCGCAACTGCCTGTTATCCAACTTAAAGGAACCAATGATACGCAACCTCGGGAACCAATCCATCGTCTCCACTTTGGGGACACTAATGTTCTCGGTTATAATGGTCCCCGTCACATTCCTAAACTGCAGCTTTGCAGTGACTGCGGCAGCCTTAACATAAAAGAACTTGGTCTTCCATTTAGTTATGCCCTTAGGTGGGCTCATCAACTTGGGAGCATGGTCCCGCTAACGGAAGGAAAAGAAACCCAGTTGCATAGTCAACTGGTAGAAACGCCGGAAATCTCCAACCGCAGGCTCTATACCTAGAGCACGAAATGTATACTCAAAGTTTCGAACTCGGATCATTCCCAACGGACTCAGTTGGAAAATATGGAGTTTGTAATACTCCAATACTTCCACCACAAAAACCGTCAAGGGCAACCGGAGATTACAGTCCCCAAAAAAGTAAGCAACCATGGTGACATATCCTGCCGGAGCATCACCGGCGGTGTCACCTTCCTGGGGTACATAGCCCCATACTCTGTAGGCATTTGGATGCCCGTCATCAATGTCTGAAACGCTGACTCAGTCCATTTCAATTCTGGCAGACTCTTGCCAGGGGCATTTACTTCAGCCTCCTCCTCCGCCGCCACCGGCAATGACACTTCAGGATTTTCAACAGCAATAGACACAGGGTTGGAAGGTTCGGCCATTGAGAAAAGAAAATAACAGATGACTGTAAGAAACTCTGAAAACTCTCACCGGAAAATCAAGGTTTTGATCGGAGAAGAAGAGGAAACTAACTTTCTCTCACCAGAAAATTTTTGAAATTTCGAAAAGTGAGGGGAAACCTAAACGGTTTCCCCTTTTATACTCATCGCAATTAATGCGATCACAGAAACCGAACAGACATGCAAATTCAGAACCAGTCATGCGTCGCCACGTGTCAAGCGTATGTTTCTCTGACTGTTATCACGCGCGTGTGGCCGCCCACGCGCCTGACAGAAAGGAACTTTTACACTCCCGCTACAGTGCATTTATTACTTTGGGCAGTGCAAACGTCCTTTCATTTCAACACATGCCAGCTAAATCTCACCAACTTCCACCAACCCACACGTACGGTCTACCACGTATACAACAAGCAAAAAGCGTCGACAACCTTCAGTTAAGCAGCATGCGGTTTCTCTGGTATTCCGCACCATAACCCATACCGCATGTTGTTTTTTACATACCCCCTCAAAAAAGAGAATATATATATTTACACTATATAAAGGGGGATAACCAATATCTTCATATCTCCAGTCCCACACGTGGAATATGCGGAGATGACACACATGAGCCCGCACAGATGTGCCAGATACTCAGAACCAGCAATGTTCTTTGGACTATGAAAACCGCTTCTCAGGAACAGGCAAACCGCATTACCTTAAAGCTTCTTCAAGCTTCAAATCCCTCGTGTCCGGTTCACAACCACAGAGGAGACACAAACAGCTTCTCCATAGGGAAAGGTTAAGTATGATGAGCGACCGCACATCAGCAACCCTGACTCCTGAACCTTCAAGAGCTACATCCAAGTGTAACACTCTTTTAAAGCGAGTCTTCTGTTACAAACTGTAGACACTCATGAGTCGCTGCGGCCGCACATAACTATGCGAGTGGTAGCTACGGAAGAGCCACGACTAAGTCATCACACAGATGATCAAAGCTACTTCAAGGAAAACTGCCCTACAGCTTCCTGTGAAGGAAAGTGGCTACAAAACGAATGCGGACGAGTTTCACCCAGATTCCTAACTATCCGCAGTGACCTCATTGAGCAATAAGCCAAGCAATGATGGTAACAAGTCTGCTTATGACTTTGTTTACCTACCAATCGGCCGCATATAATAAACAATGGTGGGCACTAACATGCCTATGACCATGTTTATTTGCCCATAGTTCAACTGAACTATTCGCATTGTTCGACCAAACACGGCCAACAATGACGCAAAATTCCTCACACTGTTCGACCAGTCATGGCCAACAACGTTCAGGAACAAGGTAACCGCAAAGGACGTGCGGTTACTTGAGAGCTAAACTGGAAGAACACGAATACCCCACAGGGTAGGGATCATCGTTTCATGTCCAGTTAATAAACATAAAGTGCCAGCAAGGCACTTAGCGCATTGCATCCGCAACCGCAAAGGTTACAGCTAGAGTTGCAAGTACTGACATCCTCAGTCACCGTCTCAAAGGTTGGTTCGGCACACCAACAGGTGGCAACCAAGCCTGATGACATCAGAAAAAAGTAGAGCACACTACCTAAGTCATCGGCTGATGTTTCAAGCATCAGCCTGAACTTGCTCACTGGTACGGAAGAGACGTCACACGACTCTACCAGATCTCCGATTTGATTTACTTGAAGCAGGAGCAACCAACCGGGCCTAGAATCTTCTCCACTCCAACTTCAAAAATACCCACTTGACCTAATAGTCCAATATTCCTCCCACATGCAACTTGCATGAGGAAACAACACTGGACTGGGGGAACTTGAAGGGGTATGGTCCCAAATCTTGCACCAACATGGCCGCGAGTGACCATTACCCTTATCAAAAACTACCACCGGCAAGAACTTATCTGCGTCCGTGCGGGCACACGCGAACGCAACGGTCGAATCCAATCTGTCAAGTGATGAGAAGACTTACATTGTGTATGAAAATGGGTGTTGCACATAGCGATACGACTTAGCACCGCATCCTATGAACATTTTCGTCACGACAAGGGATATAGAAAAAGCAGTTACCAAGTATGGCGATGCGGCTCTACACCGCATCCCATAAACATCTACGTCAAGCCAAGGGACGCGGAAACAACCGCGGTTACCGCAGGCAGCGATGCGGCATAGCACCGCATCCTATTGATGACGCAAGTGGGACTGACACTTTGACTCAGGTAGCCAAAACAGCAAGTGGCACTGATGACAGTCATCTGTCAGCCCATACGTAAACGACACTGGCGCACAGACTGACACCAGAGTGGGACGTGGCATCACCTCCATGACTGACAAGCCTGACACACTTGCAAGGGGCTGCGTGTTGTCAGTCTAGACACTCAATTACCCTCCTTCACTCCTCGGCTATAAATACCCATCCCGGACCAGGTTTGAGGTATCGCTTGTCAAACTCTCTCACTCTTACTACTATCACACACTTTGCTCTCAAGCAAATTACTGATTCTCACACTGGAGAGTGGTAACAAGGAGCACCACCCACCCCATTCTCCTTGTTACGAGTCACGTTGTGTTTTCCTTGTGCAGGAGATAGATCAGCGGACGATCCAGCCACCGATCCTCGGAAAGAAGGGATTAACCCTACTTGACGAGACCAGTGAATTAACCTCCCTTGGTTAACCACTGTTTTTTAGTGATTGTGGTTATTTCTCACGGTGTATTTCTGCATCGTACACTTGGTGCATATGGAGATGACTGCCATCCCACAATCAGGAAAGAAATGTCCATACCGTAAGTTGATTAATTTTATTAGTACTTACAAAAAAAAAAAAAAAAAAAAACCCTTAAAAATGCCATTTGATTATAAATGCTCTATTTTGAGGATATTTTGGTTATAAATTTAAAATACTCTCCTTTTGATTATATCCAGAGTGGAAACTATACGGTTAAAGAAAATCATGACAGTAGCCATTTTATCACTTCTAAGTGTTACAGCCATGAGAGATCAGGGATCTTTGGTGATGTATCTACTTTTACCAGCCAAACCCTTCAATACTTTCATTATATACACAAATAATAATACCTATACGAAACTATAATCGGATAACATTAACACGTGAAGTTACACCCGATATGGTGTCACATATCACATTAGTTTAACTCGTCATTGACGCGGAAAAGTCTGATACGCGTGCATAACTGATTTGCTTCTCATGATTTTCTCTTTGTTTAAATATTTAGTGTGCCAAATGTTTTCACTAATTCTCTAATTATTTGAATTAAATGATATTGGAGGTTTTATGCATTAAAAAGTGGGAGACTTTTTGACCCATCCGACTCATTTTCTTTTTATCTAATGTTTTTCCGGTTAGGGATAAACCATAACTCCATTTATTCCAATTGTGTTGTACCCAGCTTCAACAACTGTGAGCTCCGTTCAGTGGTCATTGTTGATCGAAGGTAATCTAAATTACACAAGAATATCTTCTTTTTTTAATTCTTTCTATTAGATGGTAAACTGGCTCACCGATCATCTTGTATTCTGCAGCATGATCGGATCAGACACTTCAAAGACTGGCTTTCCTCCGAAAATTCCTAGCGAAGCTGATGTTGTGAGTGATGTTGTTTAGTAGAGAATCATATCCCATTCACATTCAACATTTCGTTATATTGTATTATAGATCATCAACTAGTTTTTTTACCCGCCGCGCGTTGCGGCAACGCCATACGCGGCGTGATAATTGTAGACTACAATCAACCTGACTCGTTTCTGAACTTAATTTACGTTGAAACGTAAAGTAATCCGAATTCATACCGTTGAATGAAAATGTATTTTATTTGACCTGACTTGTTTTCAAAGAAAGTTTACGTCGAAACGTAAACCAACTCAAAACGTATATAAAATAAACACGCACATTGGCGTCATACACGACGTGATAAAATATAGACTACAATCGACTTGTTTTCGAACTAAAATTACGTCAAGCCCATCAGAGCAAAATTGAGGAAAAAAAACAAAGCCGGGGAATGTCCGGATCGACCCCGGGTGGAAAGATCTCAGCAATATAAAAGGTAAACCATAAACCAATCCAACACTTTCAACTTTCTTTCAAGGTCTTCACTTTTAGCATCTAATTAATGAAAAGTCGGTGGAGTGATTTCCACCGACATTCTCTTTTAAGAGTATACTAGTAATTAAACCCGTGCGCGTTGCGGCGCGGTTACATTGCAAACATCAAATGAATTTGTCCAAACGTTTTATGATGCGTTAACCTTATAAAATTTTCAAAGTTGAGGAGGTGTAAAATAGAGTAACATAGTGCAAGGAGTAAAAACCCAAATTTGAAACTTAAGGTGTGGGGGCAGTAAAAATGGAGTAATAGTGCAAGGAGTAAAAACGCAATGTTTAAACTTGAGAGATAGTGCAAGGGATAAAGACACAAAGTTTAAAACTTGAGGGCGTGGTGGCGTAAAAAAATGAAGTAATAGTGCAAGGCATAAAATATAAAGCTTAAAACTTGAAGGGGTGGTGGCGAAATTCAAACTTGAGGGTTAGAATGCGGCGCGCGGCGGATGGAAATGTGCAGTAAGATAATACACGATTCGTAATGGCGCAACGTAAAAGACAATCACAAAAAAATGTAAAGCATATAAAGCTTAAAACTTGAAGGGGTGGTGGCGAAATTCAAACTTGAAGGTTAGAATGCGGCACTCGGCGGATGGAAATGGGTAATAAGATAATACACGATTCGTAAAGGCGCAGCGTAAAAGAAAATTTTGCAAAAAAAATGTAAAACATATAAAGCTTAAAACTTGAAGGGGTGGTGGGGAAATTCAAACTTGAAGGTTCGAATGCGGCGCGCGACGGATGGAAATGTGTAGTAATATAATACACGATTCGTAAAGGTGCAACGTAAAAGACGATTACAAAAAAATGTAAAACACAAAGGTAGACACGAAGTATAAAACACAATGCTTAAGACATTTCGTAAAACACAATGCAATGACATTTACAGAGGTATGAGTAGTAGTCTAGGGGTTACAATTGTAATTTTTTAAAGTTGGGCGGATGTAAAAATGGAGTAATAGTGCAAGAGGTAAAAACGCAAAGTCTAAAAAAGGCAAATTGTAAAAGTAGAGGAGTGGTGGCGAAATTCAAACTTGAGGATTGGAATGCGGCGCACGGCGGATGGAAATGTGTAGTAAGATAATACACGATTCGTAAAGGTGCAATGTAAAATACAATTACAAAAAATGTAAAACATATAAAGCTTAAAACTTGAAGGGGTGGTGGCAAAATTCAAACTTTAAGGTTAGAATGTGGCGCTCGGCGTATGGAAATGTGTAGTAAGATAATACACGATTCGTAAAGGTGCAACGTAAAAGACAATTACAAAAAAATGTAAAACATATAAAGCTTAAAACTTGAATGGTGGTGGCGAAATTCAAACTTGAAGGTTAGAATGCGGCGCGCGGCGGATGGAGATGTGTAGTAATATAATACACGATTCGTAAAGGCGCAACGTAAAAGACGATTACAAAAAAAATGTAAAACACAAAGGTAGACACGAAGTATAAAACACAATGCTTAAGACATTTCGTAAAACACAATGCAATGACATTTGTAAAAGTATGAGTAGTAGTCTAGGGGTTACAATTGTTTTTTTAAAGTTGGGCGGATGTAAAAATGGAGTAATAGTGTAAGAGGTAAAAACGCAAAGTCTGAAAAAGGAAAATTGTAAAAGTAGAGGAGTGGTGGCGTAAATGTGTAAAAGCTGAGGGGTGATGGTGGAAAAACAAAGTAGAGGGGTTGTGCTGGAAAAGTTTGAAATATGAGGATGTGGTTACTGAAATTCAAAGTAAAGGGGGTTGTGATGTCAAAGTTTTAAAAGTTGGGATGTCGGTGGTGTAAAAGTCACCGACTGTCTACTTTAAGATAGTAGATAATGATAACTATGAAAATAAAAATGCATAACGCGTTCATTTACTTTTTTTAAACTGAAACTTAGTTTGTCATTGATGATTACATGAGGGAAAACTATAAATGTGTGTTACTTTGTTATATATATTAATAAGTTAGAGGGTAGATTTTGTAAGAAACCAAAATAAGAAGGGTTGAAAGTAATTTTATATTTGCTGCGCCAAACCATCAAACAAAAGAAAGAGCTAACCAACCAATCAGACTGTTTTTGTCAAGTTAAAAACTTTAGGGCATTTTGTCATTTTCTTGGTGCCACAGAACTTTATCTTTAGTATATAGAATTATAGAGTAATAAAATGTATCCGACTTTATATTTTAAGATAGGATACAATAATAAACTTAATAAAAAAACATACAACCATGACAATTGATGTCATGTCAAGTTGTTGCTGATTAGGTTATATGTTTAATGTTTAGCAATTAAATTTTATTATCGTATATTAAACTGTAGCAATTTCTTTTTTTTTTTTTTTTGACGAAATAAGATCAAGCTATACTTTATGTTAAAAATGAACATAACTAACACATTACTTGTGGAACAAACTACATTCGTTGAAAACAAATCATAGACATCACTAGGAGTTAAATATTAGGGTAAATTACACTTTTCGTCATTTATATTTACAGCGGGTTGCAGCTAGTAACCTTTAACTTTAATAATTACAGTTACACCCACTACAAAAAAAAATCACTTAGTGGCACACACTTCTAATGGAAATTAGCTTTTTTGCCACTAATTTAGGTTTTAGTGGCACTTTACGTATGCCACATTTGCTTAACACACATTTTTAGTAGCATTTAGTTCTTATGCCACTAATTTAGAGTTTTAGTGGCACTTTCCATATGCCACTAAAATTTTTGATAACTTTTAGTGGTACTTTACATATGCCACTATTTTCTAAGTGCTTCAAAATTCTAAAATCTTCTCTTTTCCCTCCTTGAAACACTTTAATAAAACTAGAATTGATTTTCCCCGCGTTGCGGGGTCGGAAATTTATAGTGATTTGAGCGTACTGAATTTCTATGGCCCTATATGATCATTAATCATAGCTCACAATCAGTGACCTAACCAAACATCATTGTTCGTATCGACCAGCGATGTGCCTAAAGGACCATCAATGAGCCTCACCGAATTTAAATGACGATAATTTCAGTTTTAAAATAAATATATATTTCTGGTTTAATTGATTTATAAAATATATTTTTTTTGCATACATTATTTTGGTTTCCCTCTAAATATGATTTAACCTTTAAATTTTTATGCAATACTCTAGATAAATAACACAATAAAGAATTAATATAGTTAAAATTTGAAATTAATACAATAAAGAATGTATAGATTTAAAATTTGAAATTAAGATTAATATTTACATAAATGGAAATATGGAATGTGTAAAATAATTGATTTAAATTTCTCAAATTTAACTTTTTAATTGGGTTCTGATTCTTAAAAGGAATTGGGCGGCAATTTGGATTGAAACATTTTGTTTTCCCTCCTTCTCATTATCAAACCACAATACCCATACCTAATTTCAGTGATTAAAGGGAAGACCGAACTTGACGACTTGTTCAATTGCTAGAAGGATTCAAGCGCCGGTGATCGAAGGGATACCTAGGACGACCATAAGGGTTACAATTGGTTTAGTCGCAACTTCAACCACCTTCAATCCTAGGTCAGTAAATGGTAAAAAGAAAACGGTTATGTTCAATTGATCAACAACTTGTGAGTGTGTAGTGCAACGACCTAGATGTGTGTGTATTTTTTTTCTAGTTTGAATTAAACCTTCGTTTTAATTTTGTTCTGTATATCAGTGTGTTCGTGTGCAACAATCGAATTAGTCACACCATTTCACGATCATGAAGGCATCTTATTTGTTGGTGATTTATGAAAAATGATATATGAAAGGACAACAATTAATTATATAACGCGGGGTTTTGGTTAATTTAGTAGTTGAACTAGCTTTTCATACTTGAGTAGTCGCAAAAAGCTTGGTTTAAAAAAAGGAGTTAGATAGGCTTGGGCTTATTAACGATCCACTAGAAGACCCAACTGGTGTTCTTTGCTTTAGTAATTGTATGTACTTGTTAAGCATATAATTGTATATGTACTCGGCTTTTTGTAGTTTCTGGAGTCACCAACAACGATTTCCCCTTTTCTTGGTTTGAGGTATAACCCCATGTTTGTAGATTTTCCGAGAACTCACTGGTTATTCGTTTTCATTCTACAGCCACGTATTTAAACTTTGCGCTTATGTTATTCGTTTTTCTAGTTTTAATTAAACCTTGGTTTTAATTTTGTTCTGTATATCAGTGTGTTCATGTGCAACAATCGAATTAGTCACACCATTTCATGATCATGAAGGCATCTTATTTGTTGGTGATTTATGAAAAATGATATATGAAAGGACAATAATTAATTATATAACGCGGGGTTTTGGTTAATTTTGTAGTTGAATTAGGTTTTCATACTTGAGTAGTCGCAAAAAGCTTGGTTTAAAAAAGGAGTTAGATAGGTTTTGGCTTATAAACGATCCACTAGAAGACCCAACTGGTGTTCTTTGCTTTAGTAATTGTATGTACTTGTTAAGCATATAATTGTATATGTACTCGGCTTTTTGTAGTTTCTGGAGTTAAAGCAACAAGAGTATGGCAGGGTGGGAGGTTCAGGATCAACTCCAAAAGGTAGCTCCTTGGTCGTAATCTGCAATCAAAGAACACTGTTATAACACCCATAAAATAGAGTAAATTACAAGTTTTGTCCTTTATGTATGTCCCAAATTACAGGCGCTGTCCTTTAAACCAAAACTTGACAGGCGGTGTCCTTTGTGTTTTCAAAATATTGCACGTTTTGTCCTTTAGGCCAAACTTAGTTAGATTTTTTAGTTAAATCTGGTATCAAGGGGCTATTTTGTAAAAAAAATTATTCAGGGACTAAATTGTACAAAACTTAAAAATAAAAAATATATAAACTTCCTTTTTCTCATTCAGAAATCAAACTTCTCTCTCATCTCACTCTCTTCTCTCTCTCTAACAACAGTGGTGGAGGTGCTTTGTGGTGGTAGTTATGGCGGGTGGTTGTGGCAGGTGGTTATGGCGGGTGGTTGTGGTGGGTTTAGTTGTAGGTGGGTGGTGGGTGGTTGTGGTGCTAGGGGCGACGGTGGAGGTGGTGTTAAGGCCGGTTGCAGGTGGGTGGTGGGTGGATGGCGAGTGACTGGCTGTGGCGTTATGGGCGGCGGTGGAGGTGGTGTTAAGGTCGGTTGCAGATGGGTGATCAGTGGGTGGCAGGTGGGTGGTAGGAGATTTGGTGGTGAAGGGGTGGTTTGTGGAGGTGGTGTTAAGGCCGGTTGCAGGTGGTGGTGGTCGGAGAATCGATGCCGGAATTGTTTTTTTAGGGTTTTTGATATTTTTGTTTTTGGGGATTTTTGGGGGTTTTTGATTTGTTTGATTTTGGGGATTTTTGGGGGTTTTTGATTTTTGGTCAGTGGGTGGCAGGTGGGTGGTCGGTAGTGGTGGTGGTGGCGGTGGTGGTGGAGTGTTTAAGACTGGGAACAATAGTATCAGTGAATTGAATTGTACTAAGTGGCAGATCATAGAAGAAAAGAAAATGAATCGGAGGCGCGCGAACATAAAAAATGTCGAAGAAAGTAAGGGGCAACGAAGTGTCGCTTACCGTGGCTGGAGGTGGTGATACTAGAGGCTGCTCAAGAACGGTCAACACCGGAAGAGAAGCCATCTAATGCTGTTAACCAAGACGAGTTGTAATGCAAGTTATTTATAAGGTATACTTATAGGAATAGAATATATATAATTCTCGATTTTAATTTCAGTTTTCTGGTCCCGACATGTTTTCTTTATTAGCCAGGGGTTGTTTTATATGTCTAGCTCATGGCTAGTCTTGTTATCTTCTTGTTTGTATGCAATATAATGTTAAAAAAAGTGTGTTTAAAAGAAGTGGTGGTGATGGTGATGAAGGGTGGTGGTGATGGTGGTTAGTAATTTACTCAATAATATTAATAATAATAATATTAATAATAATAATAATAATAAGTTTTGTACAATTTAGGCCCTGAATAATTTTTTTACAAAATAGCCCCTTGATACCAGATTTAACTAAAAAATCTAACTAAGTTTGGCCTAAAGGACAAAACGTGCAAGATTTTGAAAACACAAAGGACACCGCCTATCAAGTTTTGGTTTAAAGGACAGCACCTGCAATTTGGGACATACATAAAGGACAAAACTTGTAATTTACTCCCTAAAATATTAAACTATATATATGTGTAGACATGTATAATTATTTGTAAGGATAATAAATTAGTGAAAATAAAAATAGGGGTGTTTAACCTAGTTAAATTATATTGTAAAAAAGGTAACAAATCAAGAGATTTTAACCCGTTTTATAAATCTTACAACTAAAGGGATCAAACATGGACATACTTGAAACTTATTTTAAAACATGAAATAACTACAAAACATACACATTTGTGTGTGTTCTGTATTCGATCAAAACCACAGGGGAAAATAGGGTTCTTGTTCAAAACCCTAAATCCATCAATTTCTACCAAAAATCAAAGAAGGAAATCGATTAGGAATCATCGCAAGCTAGAATCTTGATCACCAATCTTAGAGGATCAAGAGGTATGCTTAATTTTTATCTTTGGTGAAATTTTAATGTCTTATGAATTCATATGAATGAAATTCTGGAATGATTAATTGATATTATGGATAAATTAAGGTGAATACATGTCTAGGATCAATCCCTAGATAAGAATTTAGTGATTTTGAATCATAATCACTTGAATGGATGAACTATCATATGTGGGTTATGTGGGTTTTGTGATAAACACTTGAATCATTGTGATAATTGATGTTAATTGATTGTGATGATGTAAGTTCAAGAGTTGTTCATGTTATTCTTGTCATATGAATATGAAAAGGATGCTTTGATATGGTTAATTAGTTACAGATGAACATGGTAATGTTATAGTAATGATCTCGCCTTTAAGGTGTTCGACAAAATGTTTAAGTGAATCTAGAAATATTGATTTATATGAAAGAATCCCTTATTTGACTAGTTGTAAACATTGGATGTTGAATATAGAACTATGAATTCTAAACGATATGTTCGAATTGAATTCTATAGGCAAATTTGGTGGATCGTCAAGTAGTCAAGGCGGAACGGATAGACGTTTGAAAGGAAAGATTTAAAGGTACGTGGCTATGCGCTTCGTAAATTATCGTTATTATCTTGTGTTTAGTTATTTGAATAACGATTAAATTGTTATGAAGTTTGATTATTACTGAAACGGATGAATTCCGTATGTATTAACCGGTTGAAATAACTAGAGTATGGTGCTAAATAAAAATATGGAAGTGGTGGATTCCACTTTAAAGTTTAAACAGGTCAAAGTGATCCGAATCATACATGTTTGGTTGTATGAAAGCGATAGAATTCGCCGACGAAACCAAACGGGTCAAAACAACCAAAGTAATAAACTTTTGTGAGATAAGGCGATGGATGTTGCTAAGAAAATTAAACGGGTCAATTTGACCCAATTGGTGATTGTTTGGTAATATAAAGCGGCGGATGTCGTTAAGAAAACCAAACAGGTTAAAACAACCAGAGAAGTAAAGCTTTGGTGAACATAAAGCGAGGGATTTCGCTAATATAAGATAAACGGGTCAAAAGAGGTCTTGATGCAAACCGGAAAGGTTGCACGACTAAAGGCATCGAAATGATGCCGGATTTTAAACTAATAAACCTTGTAGTTGTTAGCCAAGAAAGGGTAACGCGGATTATAAGTCATAAGCCCAGGTGTGAGTATGATTAGAATGGCGAATTCCAAATAAAGGAATTGTATTAAATTCGTTTAACTAGTTAAAGTTCAACGGGTCGAATAAAAAGATAAGCGTATAGATAACTGACGTGGGCGGTTATATACATCTATTTACAGTATGTTCACGCGCCCAGCGAAAGGGTGTTTTATATTTATAACAATGGTTTATACCTTAACATTAAAACACACACAACAAAGGACAAGTGTATCCCGTCATATATGCAGCAAAGTATTGGTAAGAGCCAGATATCGATCCATGGAACACGGGCGTTATAATGTACTAAATCTTTGTCATTATTTTACGAGATATAAGGAAAGGTGAATGGTTGTTTAACTAAGTTATCTAAATTACATCTAAAACATAAATATACTACTATCTTGTTTCACAAACAACCTAAACATGTTATCTATCAGATATGTCACAAAAGCACTTAATCAATTTTCCAATTTCGAGACAGCTAGTTACCGGGTCTGGATTTCTAGCATTACGATTCTTCGGAAAGTTAACGCGATGGTCACACGTTAACCACCTAAAATCATTCATTAGTGAGCTATTGATATTTATTCATGCGAACCTTTAAAGATAGGTTATTTACTGGGTCTGGATTCCTAACATCACTTATCAAAGAAAGCAATACCGATGGTCACAATACAGCCACGAGGATAAGCAATTATGTAGATCATATAACAAACAATTTCACCTTTACACGTCTTAAACATAAATCTACCATGTTAGCAATTTCAGACCAAAACTACTAAACAAGGATCATAAACCACATCTAAGAAAATGCAATCAACACCATATAATTCGTTAGAACCCTTACGTGCAAGAAAGTATTCCTAATCAAAATAAGATATATCTTGTATAAAACCAATACCCTGATCTGGTTTCATGGTGTAAACAAAGTCTACAAATAAGTGATTAATCAAGAAATAGTTACCATCCCACTAACCACAGATTCATTATCCAAAATAATCAAACATAATCAGGAACTCAACATCAATGAAACGTTCATTATATAATCATGAAGATTCAACAAGAAAAAGTACTAAGTTTCATACAAATGAGATTACAACATAAAGATTATTCAAGAAACAAGTTTATAACTACTATTACATAACTAACATCAGCTCAATACTTGCAAAATATCAAAATACATGTTCAAGAACAAGGAATCGAACCATAAACAAGCAAGGAATTGATGGGTTGGATCGGTTATGCTTCTACTCGACCTTGAGGCTTCAAATGGGTCTGATCAGGACTGCTTCGGAACCCAGAAATCGCCCAGAAACATGGAGAAAAACCCAACATTTGAACCAGTAGCGAATGCTGCTATTTATAGGCGATTTCACGATTGGCACGGCCGTGCGGATTTGGCACGGTCGTGCGGTCAGGTTTTATCGGGTGACGTTAGTTTCAGCGATCCCGAGTCAGCCAAGTGGACTAGTGGACAAGTTGCCTGAGTCATCAGATCAGCACGGTAGTGCCGCTGGTGGCACGGTAGTGCCACTCCTCAGAAATGTTGGTCAGAAGGCTTGATTTGGCAATGGCACGGTAGTGCTGCCCGAGAAACAGTTGGCACTCCGGGTTGCACTAGCAGTGCTTCCGAGATCGTAGCAGTGGCACGGTAGTGCAGCCGGTGGCACGGTCGTGCCACACCTGGCGGTTCATCAGATTTTTGCCAATTCCATCAGAAATGCATCAGATTTGGTCCGTTTTCATCAGAATTTTCCATTATGCTCTGTTTAATACCTGAAAATATAAAAGTACCGATTTTGGTACCTAACCGTCGTGTTTTCGGTCAAAAATGCTTAAAACGGAAGTGTTTTGGGGTATAAAAACATGTATAATTTAACGTATATCAATAACGGCGTATAAATTTCCCTTATAACTCCCCTTAATTATAGGTATGTTCACATATGTCATTCTCATAGAAGTTTGAATGTTATAAACCAAGTCTATTGTTCCTAAATTGGAATGGGTCGAAGAATTTGAAATTTTATTATCATGTCGAGAGCATAAATTTAACAATTTTTTAAATTCAGATGTCGGGTTTTGAATTCATGTTATAGAGGGTTGAATTACGGTCACGTAGGAAGAAACGGCGTATTCCAAATAAAGGATTTGTGTTAAATTCGTTTAACTAGTTAAAGTTGAACGGGCCGAATAAAAAAGATATGCATATAGATAACGGCGTACAAATTTCCCTTATAACGCCCCTTAATTATAGATATGTTCACATATGTCATTCTCAGAGAAGTTTGAGTGTTATCATGTCGAGAGCATAAATTTAAGAATTTTGTAAATTTAGATGTCGGGTTTTGAATTCATGTTATAGAGGGTTGAATTACGGTCACGTAGGAAGAAACGGGACCTAATTCGGGTCAATAACGGATCAGTTATGACCGTTTTCGTAAAAACAAGTTTGGCTGGAAAAATGCAGGTTTGAAACAAAACTTGCGGTCAAATTGTACTCGTCGCGTCACACGACGGAAGAGACCACGAGTGGTCGCGGCACACGACACCGGTCGCGCTACGCGACATGTTTGAGAAGCAGCGTCGCGGCACGGGACGGGTCCCCAGTATCGAAATTGCATTGCTCGTCGTTGTTTGCATCATATAAACTCATATAAACAAGTATTTAGCATTCATAACTAACAAGTTTGAGTGTTTTGGTGATTGGGTAACTTATGACAAGTGTCGGATGAAGATCAAGCGAGTACGAGGACCGAACACGCACACATGATGAAGCTTCCGCTAAATTAATCGTGTCTTTTGGCTCATTAAACTTATGTTTAATAAGTATAACCATCTTTATGATGCTTAACTTATGTAATTACTGTTTAAATGTTTCGAAAGTTAAGTGTGTGTAGTTATGACAATATGTTTCAAACCTTTAGTAAACGTCTTTTGAAGGTTTGAACTTTTTATAAATGTTGTTTAGTCGAGGTTTTTATAATAAATAAAATTTAAATTGCATGATAAATTGTATGGATTACGAAAAGACGTGTAAGGGTCTTACAACTGTTAGCCTTAACGTGAGAGGTGGCCTCCCGCGTTTAGACTCCGGCGTGAGAATCAGTAGGATGATCTTAAGAGTCTTAGCAAAGTGAAAGGATAAGAGTTTTAAAGTGAGAGAGGTTAACTTACTTTAGGCTTGAACAAGACCCTCCTTTTATAGGCAGATTGTTCTGCCCAAGGGAGACTCATGCAAGCTTTGCACCTTCTAGTCTAGGTTACGCTTATCCTTCCCTGATGTTGCTTGCAGGGTGCCTCGAGGGAGACTCATGCCAGCTTTGTGTGCCTCGAGGACACCTTTATGTGTTGTAGAGAGATGTCTTGTTGGATCTGAGTTTGATTTTGATTGTATTTTGTGTTTGTAATTAAAGTGAAAGTGAATGAGTGTGCAGCGGAATTATGGTGAAAACAAACTTTGCATACAATTAAACGAGAGTAATACTTTGATCAAACATCTTTACACAATGAACCGAAAGATTGAATTTATTTCAACAACGATTACAATGATTGATGAGCTCAGTTGTTTGTTCGTGCAAAGAAGACGATTGTGCAAAAGAGCTAATAGAACAGTACAAAGTACTGAACTATTTATAGGCACTTGCAAACTACTGAGCATCTTAGCTGACGTCACCATGAAAGTGACATCTAACCCCCTAACAAACTCTAACCTCTGATCTATACAAACACTGCTGTGTTAACTACTGCTACTACATTACATTACAAAACAGACTATTGATCAGCTGCTGCAACCTTCTACTGTTGTGAACCCAGCAGTACTTGTCCGGATCAGCAGAGCTTGACTCAAGGCAGTAGATTGAATCAGCAGGGCTTTAGTCTTTCATCAGGTCTTTACTTGAGCAGCAGTTGTAGGTCAGCATTTAGCAAGATCAGCAGATAGGAGGTCAGTAGATGTTGAAATCACTTTCAAGGGGAGAGATTTGTATGTAAACATCTGCTTATTCTGGATCCACTGCTCTGATCCAGTTTTGGCTTTAATTATCTGTTCCTCTGATAGGGTTCAATCCCAACAATCTCCCCCTGGAACAGATAATGCCAAAACTCTTCATTATTGTGGACATTTATTGCCTCATCAACAGTTCCCTTATTTGACCTTTAAACTGTAGTTCAAAGTTAAGGGCATCTGTGTCTTCATCATCCCTGCTAAGTGGAAGATCAAGGAGATCCTGCAAATCTTCAAGACTCGGGCCAAGAGTTTGTTCCCTTGATATTTTCTCCACTTCTCCACCAGACCTGAGCAAAGTCAATACGCAGGTCTGTTTGTCAGTTTCCCACTTTTGTATTTTTGAGCCTGGTGGGTTTCTTGGGAGATGCTTATTTGCAGAAGTATTTGGTGAGGCTGGCCTGTTCATCACTGGCTGAGCAGCTTTTGCAGAGTTCTCCAGTTCAGATTCTTCTTTTAACTTTATCAACAAGCCTTCTTTCACAATGGCATTTCCAGTAAGAATATCTTGAACTGTTTCAAATCCTAACTGGCTTTGTTTTCTTCTTTTGTAGAAGGCAGTACCAGCAGGAGCAGTGGCTCTCCTGATTTGCAGCTTTATTGGTCTTTTTGAAACCTCTGCTTCAGGATAGTCATGCTTTTGAGGAACCTTTGGGTCTTTCTTTCTTAATTCCTCCAACCTTTTGTAGGTTGTCCTGACCACATCTTCTTTCCATCTAGCAACTTGTCTTTTGTTTCCAAATTCAGCAGCAACCAGTTCTTCTTTCATTCTCCTCAGTTCCTGTTTGTCAGGTACATTCTTTCTGAACTTTGCCCAATCAGGAGGAGTGTGAGTGACTTTCCTGTTTATCATGTCTTGAATTCTTGTTGCTTCATTTTCAAGCTCAGGAACAGTCCACTCTTTGTACATATATCTCTCTCCTTTGTACTTCTTGTGAGCCATAATGCTTTCAATGTAGTCTTTCTTCAAAGTTTCAGCTGCTCTTTCTGAAATTTGTTGACTGACATTTTTTGCAAATCGTTCTAGGGAGCTGACTTGAGTGAGCAGATATTGATAGTTCCTAGAAATTTCTTTGTCAGATTTCCCTAGTGTGTTTCTTTTCGAGATATCCTCTGCTTGCTTGACCTTTATCTTCAAATATTCATCAACATTTTTAGGCCAGGGATATCCTTTTATTGATGGCAAACTCCTTTTGGCAGGGTCATCCTCATAATAGAATGATTTTATTTCTTCTCTAACAGCTTCTAGTTCAAGAGGAAATTGAACACCTGAAGAAGGTAAGGGCTTGTGCATTGGAACTGAAGAAAGAGGAATTGGTTTTGGTATTGTGACAAGAGCTAAAGATTTTGAAGATGTTTGGGATGGTGAAGTGTCATCATCTTTAAGAATTAGCCTTCTCCTCTTTATTTGAGGAGGGGCTGATGATCTTTTGGATGGAACAGTGGATGTAGTGGCAGTGGTTTGTGATAGACTAACAGTTGTTGAAACAACTGGTGTTCCAACCACTGTTGTCTTTACAGCAAATGTTGTAACAGCTGCTGTCTTCTGCCTTTTGGCAGGAGGTGATTTTGTTTTTGGTGGCGATGGTGGTAAGGCAGTGGATGTAGTGTGTATTGAGGTGGTGTGTGTTGAAATGGGAGCAGATGTTGAAACCACTGAGGTACCAACAGGAGTTACAACAGCTGTTTTAGATGGTGGTTTTGGAGCAGACTTTGAACGTCTGGTTGGAATGGATTTGGGTAGCCTTATTCTTCTTGTAGGCTTCTTCTTTTCATCAATAAGATTTTCATCATCTCTTGACCCTGAAGTACCCTGATCCGGATAATCCACCCTGGCTTTCCTTTTGGCCTCTCTATCCCTTTTTACACTTGCAACTGCTTCTGCCAGTGCATTTGTGGTCACATCAGTTTTCTTGCTTCCATCTGGCAGAGGGATCTGTTTGGTCATATTTGAATTTTCTGGTGCAATGTAGAGACCATCCTCTATTCCCTTCCTTCTCCACTCCTGAATTTTCTCCCCCTTTTTGGCATTATCTTCGGGAAGTTGATCAATGAAGAAAACTGGTGGAGGAGCAGTGCCAGTGGTGTGCAGGATCTGAGTTTTGAGAGCCTTTAGATCAGCCTGAGTGTTCTTGAACCTTGACTCCATTGCATTTCTCAGCTGTTGAACATGTTTTTCATGTTGTTGATCTGCTAGTTGTGCTTGATGATGGAGAAAAGGTTGAAATAGATTCCAGAGCTCATTTGTAGCAGATGCCTGTGGTGGAGCAGGTGCTTGAGGTGGAACAGCAGTGGATTGTACCTTTTGTACTTGTAACAACTGTTGTAGAATACCTTTTGTACTTGATCTTTTGGATGGAACAGTGGATGTAGTGGCAGTGGTTTGTGATAGACTAACAGTTGTTGAAACAACTGGTGTTCCAACCACTGTTGTCTTTACAGCAAATGTTGTAACAGCTGCTGTCTTCTGCCTTTTGGCAGGAGGTGATTTTGTTTTTGGTGGCGATGGTGGTAAGGCAGTGGATGTAGTGTGTATTGAGGTGGTGTGTGTTGAAATGGGAGCAGATGTTGAAACCACTGAGGTACCAACAGGAGTTACAACAGCTGTTTTAGATGGTGGTTTTGGAGCAGACTTTGAACGTCTGGTTGGAATGGATTTGGGTAGCCTTATTCTTCTTGTAGGCTTCTTCTTTTCATCAATAAGATTTTCATCATCTCTTGACCCTGAAGTACCCTGATCCGGATAATCCACCCTGGCTTTCCTTTTGGCCTCTCTATCCCTTTTTACACTTGCAACTGCTTCTGCCAGTGCATTTGTGGTCACATCAGTTTTCTTGCTTCCATCTGGCAGAGGGATCTGTTTGGTCATATTTGAATTTTCTGGTGCAATGTAGAGACCATCCTCTATTCCCTTCCTTCTCCACTCCTGAATTTTCTCCCCCTTTTTGGCATTATCTTCGGGAAGTTGATCAATGAAGAAAACTGGTGGAGGAGCAGTGCCAGTGGTGTGCAGGATCTGAGTTTTGAGAGCCTTTAGATCAGCCTGAGTGTTCTTGAACCTTGACTCCATTGCATTTCTCAGCTGTTGAACATGTTTTTCATGTTGTTGATCTGCTAGTTGTGCTTGATGATGGAGAAAAGGTTGAAATAGATTCCAGAGCTCATTTGTAGCAGATGCCTGTGGTGGAGCAGGTGCTTGAGGTGGAACAGCAGTGGATTGTACCTTTTGTACTTGTAACAACTGTTGTAGAATATCTTTGAGTTCTGCAACAGAGTTATCAAGTTTTTCAACACGAGCCATCAATTTCTGGTACTTTAAACCATCACCCAAATGAATGGGATCATCTGATTTCCCACTAGCAGTGGTTTTATCAGTAGTAGAGGTAGGGAGTTTACTCCAAACTTGAACCACTGATGCCCCTTTTTCTTGGTACTGGGGTCTTCTTCCTTCAACACTTGACAACCTTTTGATGTTGCCAGTAGGATAAATAAATCCACTGGTGGTTGACAGAGGTGCTATAAAAGGAATTGCCTCCAAGGAAGTCTTATTGATGTAACCACTGCCCAACTGTAAACCAGTGGGTTCAACAGTTGTAGTGGCTGCTTCACTTGGATTACCACCAAGAGCTACTTGTAACTCAAGGGGTGTAACCTCCTCAGGTTGTGTTGGTGGGTTAGCAAGGAATGATACATCAGGCTCAATCAGTTGTTGAGGTATATTCTCATTAACAGGTGATTGAGAAGGACTGAGTAATGCCTGGTTCAAATCGATTGCATCCAACAAAAGTTGTGTTTTTGGTGGAATTGTGGATGTGATGGTGGGTGTAGAAAGAGGATTTGCCCCGGGCATTGAGCTGTGGATGATGGAAACGAGTGTATCCAGAGCATCATAATGTGGTGGCCCTTTGTGTACAACCTGTTCTTTTTGTGAAGAAGCAGGAGGAGTTATGGTTATGGATTGAGATATTTGTACCAACTGCTGTGAGGAAGTAGCAGCAGTGGTTTCTTGTGACATTTGTGTTGTCACAGGCAGTAGCTCTGGTATCTCATCCTCCAGAGTTGCCATTTTGATTGGTTTGAGGGGTTTTTGATTTTTCTTTTTGTTTGGCTTTTTCGGATTTGTAGGTGTGGGTTTCAAAACAGTTGGTCTGCTGCTTTGATCACCTAGAGCAGTAGGAACATGAGGAGCAGTGGTGGCTGCTAAATTCTACTCAGGCACCTCTGCTTGTGTTTTACAAGGTGCTAACATTCTTGAAAAAGTTTCAGTTGTTAAGCTGTTTATTTGAGTAGTCTCACCTTGGTTTATTATGGCTAAATCATCCTTACTGAATTTCTTTGCAAAATAGTAACTTAAAAACCTTGGAAACAGTAAGAATGATTTTGTCTCAACATTATTAACCAAATCTTTAAAGATTTCCCGAGAATAGTTAAAATTTTCTTCTTGAAGAATTGCATATCCCAGATTTTGAATCTTTAAAGGGATTTCATTGAAAGAAGTGGTTTTGTTTGAAACACATAGTAGGAGGGTATGAAATAAAAATCTGGTTGCTGAAGGAAAATAACCTTTTTGTAAGGTAAGTTTCTTCATCATTGTGGCTTCATACCCTCTTTCAATGAAGTCAGTTTGTAACTCGTTTTTAGTGAAAGAAGTTTTACCTTCCTGGTCACCGAGTTGAAAGACCTCTGAAATGGATTGTGGCGTGATTTGGACTTCTTTACCCTTTATAGAAGAGTGTATGGTGGTTGCAGTGTCTCCTTGTTTTTAAAGGGTTGCATTCTTCAAGAAGTCCCTTTGGGTCGCCAAATAGATTGGTGCATCGGCTGTGAACAAGGTTTTGTACTTTGATTTTGCCATGATGTTAATGGTGGAATCGAAAACATCAGTGGTTCCTGGTTTTGTGAGAAGACCCAGGAGATTGTGAGATGATTTGTATGGAATTTCAGTGGAGGTTGCCTTTTGAGAGGCTGTTTTCGATGATGATTTGGATGAGGGTTTTGCAGATGGCTTCGATTTTGTCATTTTTGAAACGAATGATCGAAGAAATTTGTGAGAAATGAGAAGAAAAACTGCTTTGAGAAGAGAATTTTTAATAATTCAATTCGATAGTAAAACCCTGTTTTGGTGGTGAGTGGGGGATTTTATAGGGAGGAGAGTGAATGCTGACGTGGCAGCCGTTACAAAAGGTCTGAGTACTATGTACTGCCCACGTGACAACCCCTGGTGAAAGTGTAGGACAGTATTTTGATGAAAGCAACTGATGAAGGCAGTGGTAAGGAAGCAGTGGATGATTTTCACTATAAGTGGATAGCATATCAGTAGATAAGACACTGCTTTTGAACAACAGAGGTTATCAAGAAATGACAGAGCAGAGGTTGCCTTTCAGCAGTGGATAGTCTTTAGAAGTAGAGCAGACATTTGAACAATCAGTGGTTATGGCAGACTTTTAAGGATTTTAATGAAAATTTCATTTTTAACTATTTTTAAGGATGAATTTTTGATTTTCTGAAAACATTTTGTTGCTTTTATTCATAGAAAAACAAGATGTTGTTTGTTATTCCATGTTCAGCATCCCAATCCTAGAGACCAAGCTTTCAAAAGTGGTTGTATCAAGTGCTTTTGTGAGCACATCTGCCAGCTGGTCTTTAGTTGGGACATGATGTAGAAAAATCAAACCTTTTTCATAGCAATCCCTCACAAAGTGATGTCTGATGTCGATGTGTTTGGTGGTAGAATGGGAAACTGGATTTTTGATGATATTTTCTGCTGCCTGGCTGTCCAACATGAGTAGTGTTTTTAAGGCAGTGATACCAAAATCCAGTAACTGATTTTGAAGCCACAAGAGTTGGGCTGTACAGCTTGCAGCAGCAATGTATTCAGCCTCAGCAGTGGATGTTGAAACTGCTGCTTGCTTTTTGCTTTGCCAAGAAACTAAGCAATCACCTAGAAACTGGCACCCTCCTGAAGTGGACTTCCTTGTGGTGTGACATCCAGCAAAGTCACTGTCTGAAAAACCTGAAAGCTTGATATTCCCATTAGCTGGATACCAGATACCAAGTGTGGGAGCACCTTTTATGTATCTGAAGATCCTTTTTACAGCAATGAGATTTGATTTTCTGGGAGCTGATTGACTTCTTGCACAGATACATGTTGCAAACATGATGTCTGGTCTAGATGCAGTTAGGTACAATAAAGACCCAATCATGCTTCTATAGAGTGTTTGGTCAATCAGCTCATCCTTTTCATCAGACATGACCAGCTTATTTGTTGCCATGGGTGTGCTGCATGGTTTACAATCATTCATATCAAATTTGGTTAAAAGTTCTTTAGCATATTTGCTTTGATGAATGAAAGTTCCATTTTGCATTTGCTGTACTTGGAGACCAAGAAAGCATTGCAGCTCACCCATTGCACTCATTTCAAACTCAGCTGTCATGAGTTCTCTAAACTCTACACACATTTTGTTACATGTGCTTCCAAAAATAATGTCATCCACATAAATTTGGACAATCATTAAATCCTTCCCTCTCCATTTAAGAAACAGTGTTTTATCAATGGTACCTCTTTTGAAACCATTTGAGAGTAGGAAGTTGGAAAGAGTTTCATACCAGGCCCTTGGTGCTTGTTTCAGACCATACAAGGCTTTGTTCGGCCTGTAGACATGATCAGGATAAAATGGATCCTCAAAACCTGGAGGTTGACATACATACACCTCTTCTTGAATTGTACCATAGAGGAAAGCATTTTTGATATCCATTTGAAACACCTTCATGTTGTGGTTGACAGCAAAGGCCAGGAACAGTCTAATAGCTTCCAATCTTGCAACAGGGGCGAATGTTTCATTATAATCAATCCCTTCTTCCTGTATGTAACCTTGAACCACAAGCCTGGCTTTATTCTTGACAACAATGCCCCTTTCATCAGTTTTGTTTTTGAAGACCCACTTTGTGCCAATGGGACTAACCTCTTCTGGCAGTGGTACAAGCTCCCATACTTGTTGTCTTTTAAACTGTTGGAGCTCCTCTTGCATGGCTTCTACCCAGCTGTTGTCTTTCAGTGCCTCTTGGTACTTGACTGGCTGACGAAGTGATAGAAAACCAGCAAAAAGACAAATGTTTTGGGTTTGGCTTCTTGTGAGCACCCCTTCATTGATGTTGCCAATGATTTGATCTGGTGGATGAGATCTCAAGAAGATTAAATCTCCTTGGTATGGTATGATGGCATTTGTTGGTGAAGACTGCAAATGTGTATCATCTGAGCTAACCACTGCTGGTGACTTTGATGACCCAGCAGTGGCTTCAAAAGGTGGTGGAATAGGAGGTAATGAAGTGGACAACTGCTGACTTTTATCCATTGTTTGAGGACTTTTGTCAGCAGTGTTTGAGGATGTGGAAACAGTGGTGAATGGGCTACTTTGGTCAACAACTGTTGAGGTAGCAGTGGTTGAGCTTTGACAGCTGTTTTGAACAACTGATGCTTTTCCATTTGTGGCAGACCTTTGAGGGATGATGATTTCATACCCATAGTCTGGTGTTGTATCCTCTGATGGACCTGCACTGTTAGTCTTGACAGCAGTATTTTCAAAAGTAAATTTTTCAAGATCAAACAGATCAGCAGGATTTGCTGGGATTTTCATTGAGGAAAGTTCATTGAACTTTACATTCAAAGTCTCCTCCACTGCCTTGGTCCGTGTATTGAACACTTTGTAGGCCTTGGCAGTGGCTGAGTATCCCAGATGATAACCACAATCAATTTTGGCTGCAAATTTTGAAATGGAATCTTTTAAGTGCAAAATAAAGCATGGGCAGCCAAACACCTTGAAGTATGAGATCAGTGGTTTAATTTTATACAGAATTTCATAAGCAGTCTTTTTGTGCCTGGGGTTTATTAAAACTCTGTTCTGGACATAGCAAGCAGTGTTTACTGCCTCTGCCCAGAAAGTTAGTGGCAAACCTGAATCTGCAAGCATGGTTCTGGCAGCCTCAATTAAAGTTCTGTTCTTTCTTTCAACAACCCCATTTTGCTCTGGTGTTCTAGGGATGTTGTACTGCCTTACAATCCCTTTCTTCACACAGAAGGCATCCAACTCCTTATTTTTAAATTCTGTGCCATTGTCACTCCTGAAGCTTTTCACTGGAAGGTCAAATTGCTTTTCAACCTGTGTCACAAAGTCTTGCAAAATGCTTGTAGTTTCATCTTTGGAGTGCAAAAAGAAAGTCCATGTAAACCTAGAAAAGTCATCAACAATAACCAAACAATATCTTTTCTTTTTGAGGCTCATGACTTGAATTGGGCCAAACAAATCCATGTGTAGCATTTGCAAACACTGGGTTGTTTTGGACTCTTCAATGGACTTGTAAGAACTTTTATGTTGTTTTTCTTTTAAACAGAAAATGCAATGTTCAGGACATGAAAACAATTTTTGTGGTAGGCCTCTCACCAAACCATTTTTTGAAATATCACTGATTGTCTTAAGATTTGTGTGCCCCAGCCTTCTGTGCCAAAGTTCTGTCTCTTTGTTAGAGGCAGCTGAGAACAGACAGGCATCAGCTCTGAGACACTCTTTTGACATATCAACAACATAAACATTGCCACTTCTTTGAGCAACAAGTTTAGTGTGACCAGTTTTGATTATTGCTTCAATCTTTTTGACCATTTCTGTTCCAACAATCCTACAACAATCTTTTGTGAAGAATGACCCAAACCCTTTGTCACTCATTTGTGATACAATCAGAAGGTTGAATTTTAGATTGTCTATTAGATTGACATTTTCAAATTTTACATTTCCAGATTGCACTGTGCCAGACCCTAGAACTTTCCCTTTACTATTATTCCCAAAGGATATATCACCCCCTCCATGGATTTTAAAGTCTTTGAGGAGGGCTTTACATCCTGTCATGTGCCTGGAGCCTCCACTATCTACATACCAAAGACTATCAAAGCATGCAGAAGCTCCCTTGGCAGCAGCCATCATTGCACAATCACATTGAGGATTTTCTTCATCTTCAGCTCTTTCTTCTTTCTCACCTGCTTTTTCTTCTCTCTTTTCTTCCTTGTTCTCTTCTGACCATGGGTCTGTCAGTGGTTCAATCAGGGTACCTGAACTTTCTCCCAACAGTACTTCATTTGCCACAGCAGTAACCATTGCTTCAGTCACCTTATCCACTGTTTCAGAACCCAGCTGTTCCTCTTCAGATTCAACACCCTCCTGTATTGACTCTAATGCCATCAAACAAAATTCATCATGAGAAGAAACATTGGAAGCATAGAGTGCAAAATTTTCATCACTGAGGTCTTCAGGCATACTGCTCCAGTCAACAAACCCTTGAGTGAAAAAAACTTTGTTGATCTGGTTGTACTGCTGCTGGAGCAGTGGTTTGAGGTGCAGGTTGCACTTGTGCCTGAGGGATAGGGGTTTGAACATATTGGATCTGTGGAACAGTGGTTTGGACATAGTGCACTGGCACAGGGGCAGCAGCATAGTGAGCAGTGTTCACTTGAGCTGCTAGGGCATATTGGGCATAGTGCACAGTGCCTTGATTTTGAGGTCTAGGACTTGAGCTAGGATGAGTGATTATGGGACCAGTAGTTTGACTCATACACTCCCTAGCGAAGTGTCCCAACCTATTACACTTGTAGCACTTGATTTTCGATTTATCCAACCCAACCCTTAGATTCCCATGCAAGCCTGGGAACTTTCGCCCTGTTCTTTTATAAAATTTGCTAGTTCTAACACTTAGCAAGGCCAGTTGATGCAGGATGTCCATTTCCTCTAAATCAGTGGGGTCAAAATGCTGTAGATCATTGAGTTCAAAGCTTAGAATGTCTGACATCTGGTTTTCGTTTGCAGTGAATGCATAACTTGTAGAGTGAGGATCAGGGTTGTTAAAATTTGCACCAGCACTTACGTCAATGAAGTGATCATAACCCTGATCCTTACCACTACTCCCAGATTCTTCTTGACCCAAAAGAGCAGTGTTACCGAATGTATAATCATCAACGGTTTTTCCTGACTCTTGTAACTTCCTTTTCTGGTTCAACTCCCTTTCGTAGGTCAGGAGTCGACCATGGAGTTGGGTCAAGGTCAGATCCTTGAACTCAGGTGAATTTCGGGTGACAAAAGCTATGGTGTCCCATTTTTCAGGCAGTGACCTGAGGAACCTGCTATTTTGAGTTGAGTTTGTAAAAGTGGTTTTAACAAGCCTCAGTTCACGGATAAGACAACTGAAACGCTCAAATTGTTGCGTCAGTGATTCACCTTTAACATGACAAAATGTTTCATACTGTTGGTTCAGGATTTCCCTATTGTTTTCTATGACTTCTTCGGTACCCCCAAACTGTTCCTTAAGCGCGTCCCACAATTCTTTGGCACTGTTACAGTGTAACAGTCCAGCATATATTTCATTGGGCAGCGCTGAAGCTATGATGCTAAACGCTTTAGCATCTAGTTCGATCTTTTGAAAGTCGGTTTCGGTATAGTTTTCAACTGGTTTTGGAACGAACTTTTTAGTATCTTCAGCGCTTGGCACGACAGACCTCCAACAACCTGTGCTTTGTTGAGCGAGGATGTGACCCATCCTCCTCTGCCAGATGTTGTACTCATTTCTTTTTAGCATAGGTGGTTTAAAAAGAGAGCCGATGTTTTTATCATCCTGAGATTGTGACGTCATTCTTGTTGTTTTACAGACACTGAGAAATCAACTTTAATGGTGATTAATCCTTGCTCTGTTTTTCAACAAACGAACAAACGATCAGTATCAACTGTTATGAGCTGAACTATTTATGTCAAAATGATTGTTAAATCAAATTTGACTGTCCAAGCTCTGATACCAATTGTTGGATCTGAGTTTGATTTTGATTGTATTTTGTGTTTGTAATTAAAGTGAAAGTGAATGAGTGTGCAGCGGAATTATGGTGAAAACAAACTTTGCATACAATCAAACGAGAGTAATACTTTGATCAAACATCTTTACACAATGAACTGAAAGATTGAATTTATTTCAACAACGATTACAATGATTGATGAATGAATGCAAACTCCCCCTCAGCCAAAGCTCAGTTGTTTGTTCGTGCAAAGAAGACGATTGTGCAAAAGAGCTAATAGAACAGTACAAAGTACTGAACTATTTATAGGCACTTGGAAACTACTGAGCATCTTAGCTGACGTCACCATGAAAGTGACATCTAACCCCCTAACAAACTCTAACCTCTGATCTATACAAACACTGCTGTGTTAACTACTGCTACTACATTACATTACAAAACAGACTATTGATCAGCTGCTGCAACCTTCTACTGCTGTGAACCCAGCAGTACTTGTCCGGATCAGTAGAGCTTGACTCAAGGCAGTAGATTGAATCAGCAGGGCTTTAGTCTTTCATCAGGTCTTTACTTGAGCAGCAGTTGTAGGTCAGCATTTAGCAAGATCAGCAGATAGGAGGTCAGCAGATGTTGAAATCACTTTCAAGGGGAGAGATTTGTATGTAAACATCTGCTTATTCTGGATCCACTGCTCTGATCCAGTTTTGGCTTTAATTATCTGTTTCTCTGATAGGGTTCAATCCCAACATGTCTAATCGATTTGACTTGTTTTATTTCAAGTTCCGAAATTGTACTGTTGGTGCATATTCGGTGACAACAGCTTAATAGTTTGATTATTTAGTCTTTGGATATTTTGTAATGGACTTAACATATTGGTTAGTGAGTTTATTGTTGTAATGGGCTTGTAAAATGGCCTAGCCCAGTAGGAAGCCCAGTTCACAAACATGTGGTATATAAACATGTTTTTTTATTAGGGTTTAAAACACGACGGGAATTTTAGAGTGAGAAAGTATAGAGAGAGAAAGAATTTCAAAATTTAGGGTTCTTAGACAAGATCACAGATAGTGGCTGTGAGGTTGTGGAGTCTTGAATTGATTGTAAAACTGATTGTTTGGATAATCAATAGAAGACCATTTAATTGGAATTATATTTCTACTCGTTTCTGTAACAAATCTGATCTAGAGGATTCCGCACTCTAGGTTAGGAAAACAATTCTGTGACGATCCATACGAACTAGGGGACCTACAATTGGTATCAGAGCTTTAGGCTCTTAAAGAAGCTCGATTCAGAATTGCAGACTGCAGATTCGGGTGGAAGATTGAGAATTTTCGAAAATTTTGAAACCTGAAAACTAGGGTTTCGAAATTTTGTGTGTTTGATATAATTTTCAAAATTGGTTGTTTAATCAGATTTGGCTGTTTTTGATCTTCTGCATTCTTAATTTGCTGTTTTGTAGGTTTTCGGGACAGGTTTTGCTGATTTTTGAAGAATTTTTTTTGCTGGACAGATTTGAAGATTCGAAGACTATTCTTCGTGTTCTTCATAATTTTCGAAATATTAGTGCTGATTTGGTTGTTTGATTTTGCAGAAACTGATAAGAGATAAGGATAAAATCTTCTGAAATTTTGAAAAGATTTGGTTCTAGTAAATTTGCTGAAATCGGATAAATACTCTGACAGACCAGCGAATTTGTGACCTAGCAACTCGGTGACCGGTGAAATTAAATCCAAAGGCGACTTTGGTAACCTGTAATTGTCCTTAGAGACATTATTACGGTGATCGACGAAGTTACTAGACGTCGTTCAGCGAAATTAACCGGCGAACTTAATAACCAGCGAAATTAACTGGAGAATTTGATCAGCTAGCATAATTAACCAGTGAATTTGATCAGCTACCATAATTAACTAGCATAATTAACCAGCATAATTATAATTACTCTACCAGCATACTTTTAATTACTCTTTTAGCATATTTAACTTGGTTAACCAGCATAATTAGCGTGACCCAGCGAAATTAACTTGGTTTGCCAGCAAAATTAGCTAGAGGAATTAAAAGGTGGAGTATTTAATTTCGTGGAGGAATTAGATACGTATAGAGAATTTAACGTTTTCGTGAATAGAAAACGATCTATAGCTCATCTCAGCAAACCGATTGCGCCGTTGGAATCCACGTATTTTTAGGACAAAAAAAACTCTGGAAATTCCCGAAATAGGTGTTTGACATTATATATCATTGGATTCGTTTTTTCGAGACGATTCTAACGGTATAATTTGGTAAAAACAGTTTTCGGAAAAATTTGTACGGTTTTATCAGTACGGTTACAATAAAAACGTGTTCAAAGATGGTCAGAATGGACAAGGTCAGTGAGACTGTTAAGAATTGGCCAAAGATTACAAATGTTAAAGAATATGCTGTCTGGAAGGAGGAGTTTGAATCGGTTGTGAAGAGTGAAGATGCCAGAATGTGGTATTGAATGATAGATGGATATGTTGCTCTTACGCGTCGTATTGAAGGAAGAGTTAAAGTGATTTCTTATGAGAAGATGGATGATTCTGATAAATTGATGGTTGATGCTGAGAAGAAAGCTTTAGCAGTGATAAAGATGTCCTTGCCTGACGGTATTAAACATATCTTCAAGAAGTATGGGACTTCTTATGAGCTGTGGGAAGCTTTAGAAAAACGTTATCAGAGTTCATCTAGACAAAGTGTAGAAGAGAAGAAGAAAGCAGATGAGGAGAATGTTGAGAAAAAGGCTGCAGAAGTTTCAAAGTGCATGAATGGTGTGAATGAACTTACAAAAGAGGTGAAGGTATCATCAGAATCTGTAAGTCATACATGTCATAATTGCACTGAACTACAAGGTAAAGTTAACAGACTATCGGAGCAAAACAAAATCCTGTTAGCTGAATTAGAAAAGTTGAAAGAGACAAATGTTCTTTTTATTAACAGAGAGTCAAATTGATTAAATAAACTCAAATCAAATGAATAAGAAATCAGTAGTTTAACAAGCAAAGTCAATGAACTGTTACAGGTCATTGATTTGGCTCGTGAAACTGTAAAGGATAAAACCAATGAATTTTCTGAAAAGTGCAAGGAATTGGCCATTGCACAAGACCAAATTGTTGAACTTAAGGGAAAGTTAGACAAATTTGGAAATTCTTCATTAGTTAGGACTCACATTCAAAAAGGGCTAAAAAGGAGTAATGATAAAACGGGAGTGGGGTTCAGTAAAGCTTCATCTTCTAAGGATCAAGATTAATCTTTTCTACCTGATGAGAATGAGTTAACTGATTTTGTGCCTACTACACCAGCTGTAGTGGATCCGATAGCTGTGGACTTGCCAAGTAGTCCAGAAACTTTGAAAGAATCTGTTGAGTCTAACAGTACACCTCATAAATCGGATGAGGATACTGAAGAGGAAAAGAAGAAAACATTTAAAAAGAGATTTAAGAAAAGGAGAATTTATAAGATAAAATCTTGTTTTAAATGTCACACTAAAGGGCACGTGGCAAGTTGTTGTCCTTTGAAGAAAAATAAGCAAAAAGTTGATGAAGTTAAGGATGGGAACAGGGTTGGTTTGAATAATAATGTTCAACAACATTGTCAAAGTAATCAACCAAGATTTCAATCTAAAACTTCAACAACAAGACGATTTGATAGACCAAGAAGCAATTCTACACAATTAAGTCATTTTAATGGTAAATCAAATTGGTTTCAAAATCAAAGTAGAAATTTTGGATATCAAAATCGATACCAGACTTTTGGTAATCGAGAATTTCAAAGAAATGGACATAGGGGTTTTAGTAACTCAAATGTTCAACAACATCCAAATTTTTTTCAAAATTCATGGTATGATTATGGGAGAATAAGGTTTCAAGATAATAATTTTCAAAGGTCGGAAAATCTGAGAGTTTATAGGAATTCTCACAATCAAAGACCTAGTGGAAATTATCAATCTTGTTCAACAACAGGTACAACATCCAAGAGACAAGTAAGGTGTGATGGATACTGGTTAGAAGCATCGTATGTGGATTTACATGGTCAACCCAAAACCGGTCAGGTTTGGGTTGTTAAGTCTAACTAAGTTGTTGAGTGTGTGCAGGATGACCAAGAAGGACTGTTGATGTGTTCAACAGTGGTTGTTCCTGTAAAGCATCTGAGGTGAATAGTAGGTTAAAATTGGTAACTAACTATTTACTTTGGTGATTGTTTTGATTATTCTAAACTTTAACACTGAAAAACTTATTTTCAGATTAAAGTGGGAGTCTGTTTGTGTTTGTAAATTTGTATTTTCAAAACTTACTCCATAAAAACAAAAAATTTAGGGGGAGAAATTTCCCTAAGCCAAAAAGAGTTTAGTTAGTGCGTGTGTTTAGGGGGAGTAAGTTATAATTAAAAATTAAAAAAAAATTGAAAAATGAAAAACATTAAAAAATGAAAAATTGAAAAAAGAGATTTCACTGTGTGAAAAAAAAAAAGAAATGATAGTACATCAGCAAGTTAGACTGTCACACTAAAATTGAATTAAATTGCTTAAGTGTGATAGCAGCTTCATCATATGATATACCAGTAGGCAAAAAGCATGAAATAATCAACTTATCAATGTGATATAAACCTAAATGAACTGAATATGAGTGGGGAACACATCAGTGGTGTATGGTTTAATGACCTTAAATCTTGCGTTGATAGATTTCCAAAATCTGAGGTTTTGGGTCTTTATACTGTTATTTCATCTGGGGATATTAGGGTTGTCCTTCTGCTGCATCCAGATACATGCTGACCTAGGCACAACCAGGATATCTTAAAAGAGCTAAAAATGCCAAAACCCATAAATAAAGAAGCTCTCCTAGAGAGTCATTCAAATGTGCAAAATGCATTAATCGTACCAAAAAACGGTATTTGTCTTAGCCCTCGTTAGATATTTTGGTCTCTTTGTTGTACGGAAGTACTGACCTGATCACCAATTATCTATCGTTGAAAAACAGAACGGATGAATTCAGTATACTCACCTACTACGATGAATTTTTGTGCATACCTTGATCGCGAGGGTACATCCTGAAGTGGGACACACTAGTATATCAGTAATAATATTACCTTAACGTATCAGACGGTAATGGAACTTAAAATGTTCATGCATTTTGTTTAAGTGGACAAACATATTGGTAATCCTCTTGGACTGCTTTTCATGGAAAATTATATAAAGAATTATTTAATAGTGTGAAAATAGTTTGATTTTGTTGATATGATCTTCTTGCACATGATTTTAACAAAAAGATGAAATTGTAAATATTTGTGAGTTTAGTTTAGTTTGTTTTGAAAAATATAAAAAATACCAAAAATATTTTCTTTTTAAAAAGACTTCCATTTTGAACTGACAGATTGTTGTTTTTGCATGATAAGATAAAATATTGTTTTATCTTTAAATGTGAAAAAGACTAATGGTTTTTCGAGATACTTGCTTGTGTTGCTAAACAGATTGATGCAGTTATCAAAATGAAGTGCAGAATACAAGTAAAGTGCAGATTGAGAGTGAAGTGAAGAACGTGTGAAGATGCATGGTAGGATCCTTCTACTACATTGCAGAGAATGAAATATGGAAGAGTTGGAGCTTACTTACTTAATCAAAGATTACTAGCTAACTGATCTACAAAGAATGAAAGTTTTGGAGATTGGAAGCATAGCTAAGGGGGAGTCTGTTGATGTCAGAAGCTGTGTAGCTGACGCTATCCAAAGACCAAAAGAACACAAGATGTTTGAAGACAAAGTTACACTATGAAGCTATTGTCAAGGGGGAGTCTGTTGGTGCATATTCGGTGACAACAGCTTAATAGTTTGATTATTTAGTCTTTGGATATTTTGTAATAGGCTTAGCTTATTGGTTAGTGAGTTTATTGTTGTAATGGGCTTGGAAAATGGCCTAGCCCAGTTGGAAGCCCAGTTCACAAACATGTGGTATATAAACATGTTTTGTGATTAGGGTTTAAAACACTAAGGGAATTTTAGAGAGAGAAAGAATTTCAAAATTTAGGGTTCTTAGACAAGATCACAGATAGTGGTGGTGAGGTTGTGGAGTCTTGAATTGATTGTAAAACTGATTGTTTGGATAATCAATAGAAGACCGTTTAATTGGAATTCTATTTCTACTCGTTTCGGTAACAAATCTGATCTAGAGGATTCCGCACTCTAGGTTAGGTAAACAATTCTGTGATGATCCGTACGAACCAGGGGACCTACATGTACAGTAACCTTGTCTTCCTGTCATGAGCTGTTGGTGTATCAGCTTCTGGTCAGGAGCCTCCAGCTCCTGGCTTTCAGTTTCTTTCTCTTAGTTTATGTTTAGCGCTCTTTATTTTATTTTTGCGATTGCCATTGATTTTGACTTTGTTGACTGGGATCTCCGAGTACCCACGTCAACAGTTTTGGAGTGAAAGAATTAGGCTGAAAAAGTGATGAAGGAAGATGAATGTAGTATGGTATGTTGTTGTTTGTTGTTAAAAGAGTTTTTAGGGTTTTAAAGAAGAAAGGAGAAGGTGGTTATGGGATGTCAGTTGAGGTTATCTAGATTATTTTTAAAACTTAAAATTATTTTTAAAACTTAAATTACTAAAATAAGGGTACGGAGGTTTAAGTTGTAGCACTAAAGACGGTAGGGGAGGGTGAATAGTCTAAATGACATAGCGAAAGGAGATTGGAGAGAGTTAGGGTAGGGAAGGGTAACACCCATCCCCCTAAGGGTGAACGGGGTGGGTGCGGTGTGCCTTTACTGTCGCAGCCCCCGACCTAAACCCCGGGAGCGGGAGGTGCGGGACACAACTTGTGGTATCGGTGTTTATTAATTTGGCAGCGGAATTACAACATCAGGATCGTAGTTAGGAAATAAATTTCAGAGTTTCAAAACACCAAACTTTTATAATAAATAAATGGGAAAAAACCCAAGTTTCATTCATAATACATTTATAGGGATAAACCCTAATTATTGAAAACATAATCTCCTTTTTATTTAGGTAACTATTATAGTCCCTTCTTTAAGCCTTCAGTGCTCCATAGCTGGCTTCTTATAACTTCACATTAAGTTACCTGAAGTGCGTTTTAAAAACGTTTTTTCAGCAAGAAATACTGGCGAGTGCATCCCAGTTTAATCAAAATAAGCTTTTATGACTTTACAGTATTGAGAGCAATTACAATGTTTATATCTACCAATATACTCATTCAGTACTTGCCACTCAACCGGATCTGTGGCTATGGTCATATCACACATTGGCTAACCCGTTGTCCAATGGTGATGCTTATCAAGTAATGTATACAAAACCCCATAATACCGGCAGATTGTAGAATACAAAGACTCAATCACTGTAAGTATACTTGAAAATATTTGAGATTTTGTAAAACAAGTTGGTAGAAAAAGAGAATGACTCACTTTGTAGACTTAGGTAGTTTTATAGCTTCCTATTGCTTTTCCTGATTATTTTCTATTAAAAATACACAATGCACACGTGTTAGTAAGATAACCCAAATCACATTAGCCATACAACACGAAACAGAAATCCAACGAACTTAGTCAGGCAGAGCCTCGAGATGCGTTACGGAGCCCTAGACCAATTGGGTAGGGTAACGAATTAGTGATCGGGGGTTAAAATACTTACGACGAGGCAGAGCTTCGTGTTTTAGGGGTATAACACCCGATAATTTTCGCACTATAAGGCAGAGAGAAAAGAAGAAATTGAACGAATTTGAATTGTTGTAGGTCTGCTCTATTTATACTAATTTTCGAAGTCCGTCGCGCCACGCGACAACTCCACCTGAGCCTGGCGCGCCACGCGAGAGCAGCCCTAGCTATGGTTAGGGTTGCTAAGTAAACCCTAGACCCAACACATTTCAGACACGTGTCGCTTTGGGTGTCCGGCAAGAAAGTCGTCCGTCGCGCCACGAGACGACGTATCTAAGTCTTCGCGCCGCGCGACAGGTGTGATTCTGATTTTTTTATTTTTTATTTAAATAAATGTTATTCGGGTCTAGTTTAGCGTATACGAGGTGTATTAGGAGCGTTTTTCAAGGGTTGTTATATCCTCCCCACCTTGTTTTAAATCTCGTCCTCGAGATTCACTAGAATAGGTGTGGATAGTTCTTTTGCATTTCTGACTCGAGCTCCCATGTATATTCTAGTCCTCTTTTTGAATCCCATTTTACTTTGACCAGAACTAATCTCTTGTGCTTGAGATGCTTGATCTTTCTATCTTTGGTCCAAATAGTTTCTTTTCTCTAATCTCTACCCAACAGACTGGAGTTCGGCACTTTCGTCCATAATGTGCTTCAAAAGGTGCAGCATTGATGCTGGTATGATAGCTGTTATTGTAGGAAAATTCTATTAATGGTAAATGATTGTCCCAATTTCCTCCAAAGTCAATTACACAGGCTCTAAGCATATCTTCCATTGTTTGAAATGTCATTTCGCTTTGTCCGTCCGTTTGAGGATGATAAGCTATGCTTAGATTCAACCTGGTTCCCATTGCTTTTTGGAAACTTGTACAAAAATGAGAAGTGAAACTTGCTTCATAGGTAAGAAATGAGCAGATTTGGTTAATCTGTCTACAATCACCCAGATTATATCATTACCTTTTCGTGTCTTGGGTAATTTGGTAACAAAGTCCATTGTTATTAGTTCCCATTTCCATATGGGCATCTCTAATTGCTGTAATAACCCTAAAGGTTTCTAATGTTCAGCTTTAAACTGTGAACAGGTTAGACATTTAGCAACATAGTTTGCTATATCCATTTTCATTCCTATCCACCAAAAATTCTTTCTTAAGTCTTGATACATCTTGTCACTACCGGGATGTATTGTATACTTAGGTGCTGTTTGTTTTTTCAGAGGTAAAACGTCTGCAGTCTGCGGACCACATCTGCAAACGTCTGCAGCAGAAGAGGTGGACTAAACCTCTGCAGTCTGTTAAATGAAGACTGTTTGTTTTTTTAACTTCTGCAAGCTACTGAAATAACACCAAAATTCAGTAAAGTAACACTATAATTCTAAAGATTAACACCAAAATTATGAAAAACTAACATCAAAAATCTAAAAGATAAAACCACAATTATGAAAAACGAACATCAAAAAATTGAAAAACGAACATCAAAAAACTAGAAAACTAACATCAAAAAGCATATATGTACATAAATATGAACAGCAGTTTTCCCCTTTACTACTAATGTAACATAATTTCAAGAAAATAGTTGTATAAGAAAAAAGTAACCACTAATTTGAGATCATATGCAATTAAATTACATATTAAAAATATGCTCACCACATATTCGTTGTGCAGATGTCAATGAAAACCAGTTTTCAGCCTGTTCAGTATCAGTAACTTCTTCCTCGCTCTCCTATTATTATAAAAACGATAATTTTAAATCCTTGGAGAAGTAATTAAACAAAATGTAAAACAATCGTGCATATTACCTGGTGCACGATTAACAATATGTATATTCTCTAAAGATTAACATCAAATGGGAGGAGCAGAGGGCGTGACAGCGAGGTAGGGGCGGAGGAGGGCGGTGATGGAAGGGGAGGAGGAGAGGATCAACGGTGTGTGAAGGGAAGTAGGAACTAGGGTTTTGTTGGGGTGTTTTGTGTTCGTGTTTCTGGGCAAAAAGAAAGCAAGGAGAAGTGGCTAGAAGACCCAAGTCCACATCTGTCCCAAGAAGAGCTCTGTAAGACCTTTTTTAATGAAATCACTTCGAGAAAACAAACACACTGCAGACTCAAACGTCTGCGCGTGGTCTGCGTGGGGCAGACATAAGAGGTCCTGAAGAGCTTTTCACAAAAAACAAACACCCCCTTAGACTTACGGGCTTCTTCTAAAATTTGATCTCGTAGGTTTCCTTGAATAGGTGTCCAGATCCTTTTCTTATGGAATCTCCAAATTCCATCTGCTCCTTGATCTAATTCCTTAATCATTCCTTTTAAACCTTCAGCATCGTCCTTGATTGATGTTTCCTTTACCTCTCTAATTTGCTCATTTAAATCTATTTGCAGATTTAGTCTGTGAGAGCGTACTCGTTTTGGCTTTTCATGATATTTTCGACTTAAAGCTTCAGCTACTACATTAGCTTTTCCTACATGATACTCGATATCACAATCATAATCACTAAGAATTTATATCCAACGTCTCTGTCTCATGTTTAATTCCTTTTGCCCAAAAACATATCTTAAGCTCTTATGATCTGTAAATACAACGAACTTACTACCGTAAAGATAGTGTCTCCAAATCATAAGGGCAAAAGTTATGGCTCTTAACTCTAGATCATGGGTTGTATAATTCCCTTCATGTTTCTTAAGGTGTCTAGAGGCATAAACTATAACCTTTTGGCGTTGCATCAGTACACATCCATATCCTAACTTAGATGCATCACAATAGACTATAAATTCTTCTGTTCCTTCTGGCAAAGCGAGTATGGGTGCATTGGTTAACCTTTTCTTTAAAATCCTAAATGCTTCCTCCTTTTTTGGTCCCCATTCAAACTTAACTGATTTGCAAGTCAGTTTGGTTAATGGAATGGCTATTTTAGAAAAATCTTGAATAAAACGTCTATAATATCCTGCTAATCCAAGAAAACTTCTTACTTCCATTGGTGACTCAGGGACTTTCCATTTGGTAATCGCCTCGATCTTTGTGGGATCCATATGAATTCCTTCATGATTAACCAGATGTCCAAGGAATTTCACTTCTTGTAACCAAAATTCGCATTTCGAGAATTTAGCATAAAGCTTTTCTTTTCTCAACAATGTCAGAAGTATATGCAAATGTTCTGCATGATCTTCTTTACTCTTAGAGTAAATTAGAATATAATCTATAAAGACAATTATGAATTTATCCAGGTATGGTTTACATATCATGTTCATCATGTCCATAAATGCGGCTGGGGCATTGGTTAAACTAAATGGCATGACTGTAATATTCATAATGATCGTACCTTGTTCTGAAAGCAGCTTTAGGAATGTCCTCTTCCTGTACTTTCAATTGATGATATCCTGGGCGTAAGTCGATCTTAGAAAAGAATCGAGCTCCTTGAAGTTGATCGAACAGGTCATCGATTCTCGATAGTGGGTACCGATTTTTAATCGTAACCTTATTCAATTCTCGGTAATCTATACACATACGCGTCGATCCGTCCTTCTTCTTGACAAATAATACTGGTGCTCCCCATGGTGATGAACTAGGCTGTATAAAACATTTGTCAAGTAGTTCGTCCAATTGTTTCTTCAGTTCCTTGATCTCCATAGGTGCAGGTCGGTATGGTGCTTTGGCAATCGGTGCCGTTCCTGGTATTAGGTGAATTCTAAATTCAATCTCTCGATCCGACGGTAATCCAGGTAACTCTTCTGGAAAAACGTCTGAGAATGTAGATACTATGGGAATATCTTTTAATTCTTTTCCTTTAGTGTTAATGATTACGGAAATCATATACACCATTCCTCCTTTCCTTGCATAACTTGCAGCTTTCATCACAGAGATGAACTTTGTTGATCTGGTTGGCTTATCTCCTTTAATTGTGATCTTTTCACCAATTGGTGTGCCTACTTGTTTGGACTTTTGATCACATAAAATACTGGAATCAAATTATGGTGTAGAATTTCTATCCTTCCTCCCTGCAAGATTTCACTTATTTTGATGGATTCTCCATTTGCCGTTTCCACCAGACAGTCTTGTTGAAGTTTAGTTAATGGTTAATTGAGAAGTTTGTAGAAAGAAGTATTGATAAAACTTTAATTTGCACTAGAGTCAAATAATACTTTAGCAAAAACATCATTAACTAAAAGCGTACCGGCAATCACAACCGGAATCATCTTGGCTTCTTCAGCTGTCAGGACGAATGCTCTGGCATTCTTCTTGGGTCCTTCTGTTGTCTTAGCTTTGTTTTTTGTCGCTAGAGCTAGTTTCAAACAATTCGGTTTAATATGACCGGCTTTTCCACAATTGTAGCATAATCTATTGCTAGCTTTCTTCCTGTAGTCTTCTTCCTTGTGTCCAGATATTTTGCAGAAGTTGCAGTATATCGAGCATCTCCCTGAGTGCTTCCTTTTGCAATACTTCCAGTTGGGTGAAGAGGAAGAACCTGGTCCTTTTCCATGGTAGGAATTACCATAACGTAATTCTCGGGCAAGCTTTTGAGCTAGGTTCTTTTTCTAGTTTTCCTCTTGCATGCGTACCAATTCATCAGTCATGGTGTTAGCTAGTTCTACTGTTTCTTCTATGGTTTGTGGTCTAGCTGTCTTGACTACATGTCTGATTTCACTGATTAATCCCCAGATGTATCGGGAGATTAAAACTTGCTCTGGTGAGGCTAAGGTTGGTACTATCCTAGCATATTCAAAGAATATGGTAGTGTATTCCCTGCAGTCTATTCCAATCATTTTATGATTTAGGAACTTATTAGTACTTTGTTCCTTTTCATAAGGAGCACAAAATTTCCTTTCAACTATCTCCTTAAAGTTATTCCATTCCATATTATAAACTCTGTCACTTCCTCGAGAATGGAGAATGGTATTCCACCATTCTAAGGCTGCACTCTTAAAAAGATTAGAAGCAAACATAATATTATCTTCATCTACGCATTTACTTATTTTTAGGACTACTTCTGTCTTTTCTATCCAGCGCAAGGCTGAAATGGCCCCTTCAATGCCTGAGAACTCTATTCGTTTACAGGCCAAGAATTCTTTATAAGAACAACCATATGAGATGGTCCTTCTTCTTTTTGGAATTGGAGCTTGGATAAGTGGTCCGTGATTTTCGTTCACGCTGTGACTTGGTTCAATGGTTTGACGTTTACTTCCAATTATAGACTTATTATTTTCTGCTTCTTTAATAGTCTTGATAATACATGGCATAGCATCTATGATTCCTTGGGCTACTATGTGTTTAATGACACTTTTATTCACTTGGTTCTCGTCATTATTGTTATTCTAGTTTTCCTGATTTACTTCGTTCGACATCTGAATTATAAACATTTATCAGATATTAATATCACAGAATAAGATTAACACCAACAATCACTCAAGCAGATTGAATCAAAAACGTCGAGCATTGCGACTTACTCTTTTTATATATTATATAGGCATCTATTACAACTACAACTGGAATTTAAAACTAGTAACTATGCATCAATCTATATATAGGTGATATATATATATATATATATATATATATATATATATATATATTAGGTTATATCTATTTTAGTTGAAATATTTTTTTATCAAAGTAAACAAAATTACACATGCACACACACACATATAATGTGCATGTAGTGGCGGATCCAGAATTTTTATTCTAGGAATTTGCTTGCTAAAAGTACATTGTTTGTCTGTTTCATTGTATTCAAATAGAAACTGACCACGATATTTGGTGGAGCCCGGATACTAGAGAAAAGAAGGAAGATGTTGCAGCCCGGGGGGAGAAGTTTATGAAATATTCACTTCTTATTCTACATGTTTAAACTTATATAAGCTATTATGAGAATACGAGAATAATCTCCACATTGACTCTCACATATTTTGTTTTCACCTACAACTTATGTAGGTTGTTGAGACGCGAAGAGAAGGTGATCGATGGGGTATGGTCCCAAATCTCGCACTAACATGGCCGCGAGTGACCATTACCCTTATCAAATACTCCCACCGGCAAGAACTTATTTGCGTCCGTGCGGGCATGCGCGAACGCAGCGGTCGAATACAATCTGCCAAGTGATGAGAAGACTTACCTTGTGTATGAAAATGGGTGTTGCACATAGCAATGCGGCTTAGCACTGCATCCTATGAACATTTTCGTCACGACAAGGGATATAGAAAAAGAAGTTACCAAGTATGGCGATGCGGCTCTGCACCACATCCTATAAACATCTACGTCAAGCCAAGGGACGCGGAAACAACCGCGGTTACCGCACGCAGCGATACGGCATAGCACCGCATCCTATTGACGACGCAAGTGGGACTGACACTTTGACTCAGGTAGCCAAAACAGCAAGTGGCATTGATGACAGTCATCTGTCAGCCCATACGTAAACGACATTGGCGCACAGACTGACACCACAGTGGGACGTGGCATCACCTCCATGACTGACAAGCCTGACACACCTGCAAGGGGCTGCGCGTTGTCAGTCTAGCCACTCAATTACCCTCCTTCACTCCTCGGCTATAAATACCCATCCCGGACCAGGTTTGAGGTATCGCTTATCAAACTCTCTCACTCTTACTACTATCACACACTTTGCTCTCAAGCAAATTACTGATTCTCACGCAGGAGAGTGGTAACAAGGAGCACCACCCACCCCATCCTCCTTGTTACGAGTCACGGTGTGTTTTCCTTGTGCAGGAGACAGATCAGCGGACGATCCAGCCACCGATCCTCGGATAATAATACATATACGAATCTATAATCGGATAACATTAACACGTGAAGGTACACCCGATATGGTGTCACATATCACATTAGTTTAAGTCGTCATTGACGCGGAAAAGTCTGATACGCATGCATAATTAATTTGCTTCTCATGATTTTCTCTTTGTTTAAATATTTAGTGTGCCAAATATTTTCACTAATTCTCTAATTATTTGAATTAAATGATATTGGAGGTTTTATGCATTAAAAAGTGGGAGACTTTTTAACCCATCCGACTCATTTTCTTTTTCTCTAATGTTTTTCTAGTTAGGAATAAACCATAACTCCATTTATTGCAGTTGTGTTGTACCCAGCTTCGACAACTGTGAGCTCTGTTCAGTGGTCATTGTTGATCGAATGTAATCTAAATTACACAAGAATATCTTCTTTTTTAATTCTTTTTATTAGATGGTAAACTGGCTCACCGATCATCTTATATTTTGCAGCATGATCGGATCAGACACTTCAAAGACTGGCTTTACTGGGAAAATTCCTAGCGATGCTGATGTTGCGAGTGATGTTGTTTAGTAGAGAATCATATCTCCTTCACATTCAACATTTCATTATATTGTATTATAGATCATCAACTAGTTTTTTTACCCGTCGCGCGTTGCGACGGCGCCATACGCGGCGTGATAATTGTAGACTACAATCAACCTAACTCGTTTCTGAACTTAATTTACGTTGAAACGTAAAGTAATCCAAATTCATACCGTTGAATGAAAATGTATTTTATTTGACCTGACTTGTTTTCAAAGAAAATTTACATCGAAACGTAAACCAACTCAAAACGTATATAAAATAAACACGTATGTTGGCGTCATACACGAAGTGATAAAATATAGACTACAATCGACTTCTTTTCGAACTAAAATTACGTCAAGACGTATAGCAACTCAAATTTACATCGTTAAATGAAAACTTATTATATTTCACACGATTTGTTTCCAAACAAAAAATTACGTTAAAGCGTAGTTGAACTCGAATTTATATCAACGCGCACAAAAAAATATAAACGTTAAGAAATTTGTTTTAGGGTAAACACGAAATTTTAGAAACTTGTAGGTGTTAAAGTGACATTTACAACATTGGAGGGATTAGTTTTGACATTATCACAAAGTTTAAGGGTAGAAAGGTAAAACAACTTGTTTCCAAACAAAATTTACGTCGAAACGTGGAACAACTCGATTTTATGCAAACATGTATATAAAAATAAGCACGCAACGAATTAGTTTTTTTCTAAGTTGACGAAAGTTATTAATGAAAAATCAGATTATATATACTCTTGAGGGGGTTAAAGTGACATTTTACAAACTTTATAGAAGTTAAGAGGTGAAAATAATATTTTCTAAACTTAAGGGGTGAAAGTAAGATTTGACAAAAGTAGAGTTTTATTATGATTGTTCACTGGTTTTTAAGATGTCAGTAAAATTTCATGCGAAGAAAATAAAATAACAAAATTGGGCCAAGCCCATCAGAGCAAAATTGAAAAAAAAAAAAAACAAAGCCGGGGAATGTCCGGATCGACCCCGGGTGGAAAGATCTCAGCAATATAAAAGGTAAACCATAAACCACTCCAACACATTCAACTTTCTTTCAAGGTCTTCACTTTAAGAATCTAACTAATGAAAAGTCAGTGGAGTGATTTCCACCGACATTCTCTTCTAAGAGTATACTAGTAATTAGACCCGTGCGCGTTGCGGCGCAGGTACATTGCAAACATCAAATGAATTAGTCCAAACGCTTTATGATGCGTTAACCTTAAAAAATTTCAAAGTTGAGGTGGTGGAAAAATAGAGTAACATAGTGCAAGGAGTAAAAACCCAAATTTGAAACTTAAGGTGTGGTGGCAGTAAAAATGGAGTAATAGTGCAAGGAGTAAAAACGCAATGTTTAAACTTGAGAGGGTGATAGTGCAAGGGGTAAAGACACAAAGTTTAAAACTTGAGGGCGTGGTGGCGTAAAAAAATGAAGTAATAGTGCAAGGCGTAAAATATAAAGCTTAAAACTTGAAGGCGTGGTGGCGAAATTCAAACTTGAGGGTTAGAATGCGGCGCGCGGCGGATGGAAATGTGTAGTAAGATAATACACGATTCGTAAAGGCGCAACGTAAAAGAAAATTACAAAAAATGTAAAACATATAAAGCCTAAAACTTGAAGGGGTGGTGGCGAAATTCAAACTTGAAGGTTAGAATGCGGCACTCGGCGTATGGTAATGTGTAGTAAGATAATACACGATTCGTAAAGGCGCAACGTAAAAGACAAGTACAAAAAATGTAAAACATATAAAGCTTAAAACTTGAAGGGGTGGTGGCGAAATTCAAACTTGAAGGTTAGAATGTGGCGCGTGGCGGATGGAGATGTGTAGTAATATAATACACGATTCGTAAAGGCGCAACGTAAAAGACGATTACAAAAAAAATGTAAAACACAAAGGTAGACACGAAGTATAAAACACAATGCTTAAGACATTTCATAAAAAACAATGCAATGACATTTGCAAAAGTATGAGTAGTAGTCTAGGGGTTACAATTGTAATTTTTTAAAGTTGGGCGGATGTAAAAATGGAGTAATAGTGCAAGAGGTAACAACACAAAGTCTAGAAAAGGAAAATTGTAAAAGTAGAGGAGTGGTGGCGTAAATGTGTAAAAGCTGAGGGGATGATGGTGGAAAAACAAAGTAGAGGGGTTGTGCTGGAAAAGTTTGAAATATGAGGATGTGGTTACGGAAATTCAAAGTAAAGGTGGTTGTGATGTCAAAGTTTTAAAAGTTGGGGTGTCGGTGGCATAAAAGTCACCGACTGTCTACTTTAAGATAGTAGATAATGATAACTATGAAAATAAAAATGCATAACGCGTTCATTTACTTTTTTTAAACTGAAACTTAGTTTGTCATTATTTGATGATTACATGAGGGAAAATTATAAATGTGTGTTACTTTGTTATATATATTAATAAGTTAGAGGGTAGATTTTGTAAGAAACCAAAATAAGAAGGGTTGAAAGTAATTTTATATTTGTTGTGCAAAACCATCAAACAAAAGAAAGAGTTGACCAACTAATCAGATTGTTTTTGTCAAATTAAAAACTTTAGGGCATTTTGTCATTTTCTTGGTGCCACAGAACTTTACCTTTAGTATATATAATTATAGAGTAATAATATGTATGTTGGTGGCAGTGCCACCGACTTTATGTTTTAAGATAGGATACAAAAATAAACTTAATAAAAAAACATACAACCATGACAATTGATGTCATGTCAAGTTGTTGCTGATTAGGTTATATGTTTAATGTTTAGCAATTAAATTTTATTATCGTATATTAAACTGTAGCAATTTCTTTTTTTTTTTTTTGACGAAATAAGATCAAGGTATACTTTATGTTAAGAATGAAATGAGCCGCATATGCTAATTATTAGGTTGTAAAACAACCCGTTAATTATTTGCAACATTTGACTTGTTTAAAGAAATAGATTAAACCGTCTACATGATTTTAAGTATGTCTAAGTTACTGTTGATATTGTTGGTACCAATTCTTATCAAGAATTAATAATTAGACAATACATCTATAAGTTTTAAATTTTATTTATTGAACTTATTAACATGATAAATTGTTGGTTTGCGGAAACAATCAACGGGTTGAACATAACTAACACATTACTTGTGGAACAAACTACATTCATTGAAAACAAATCATAGACATCTCTAGGAGTTAAATATTAGGGTAAATTACACTTTTCGTCCTTTATATTTGTAGCGGGTTGCAATTAATAACCTTTAACTTTAATAATTACAGTTACAGTCCTTTATTTGCAAAGCCTGTTAGACCCACTACAAAAAAAAAATTCATTTAGTGGCACACACTTCTAATGGCATTTAGTTTTTTTGCCACTAATTTAGGTTTTAGTGCCACTTTACATATGCCACATTTGCTTAACAAACATTTTTAGTAGCATTTAGTTCTTATGCCACTAATTTAGAGTTTTAGTGGCACTTTCCATATGCCACTAAAATTTTTGATAACCTTTAGTGGTACTTTACATATGCCACTATTTTCTAAGTGCTTCAAAATTCTAAAATCTTCTCTTTTCCCTCCTTGAAACACTTTAATAAAACTAGAACTGATTTTCCCCACGTTGCGGGGTCGGGATTTTATGGTGATTTGAGCGTACTGAAATTCTATGGCCCTATATTATCATTAATTATAGCTCACAATCAGTGACCTAATCAAACATCATTGTTCGTAATCGACCAGCGATGTGCCTAAAGGACCATCAATGAGCCTCACTGAATTTAAATGACGATAATTTCAGTTTTAAAATAAATATATATTTCTGGTTTAATTGATTTATAAGATATATTTTTTTTGCATACATTATTTTGGTTTCCCTCTAAATATGATTTAACCTTTAAATTTTTATGCAATACTCTAGATAAATAACACAATAAAGAATTTATATATTTAAAATTTGAAATTAATACAATAAAGAATGTATAGATTTAAAATTTAAAATTAAGATTAATATTTAGATAAATGGAAATATGGAATGTGTAAAATAATTGATTTAAATTTCTCAAATTTAACTTTTTAATTGGGTTCTGATTCTCAAAAGGAATTGGGCGGCAATTTGGATTGAAAGATTTTGTTTTCCCTCTTTCTCATTATCAAACCACAATACTCATACCTAATTCCAGTGATTAAAGGGAAGACTAAACTGGACGACTTGTTCAATCGCTAGAAGGATTTAAGCGCCGGTGATCGAAGGGATACCTAGGACGACCATAAGGGTTACAATTGGTTTAGTCGCAACTTCAACCACCTTCAATCCTAGGTCAGTAAATGGTAAAAAGAAAACGGTTATGTTCAATTGATCAACAGTTTGTGAGTGTGTACATGTGCAACGACCTAGATGTGTTTGTATTTTTTTCTAGTTTGAATTAAACCTTCGTTTTCATTTTGTTCTGTATATCAGTGTGTTCATGTGCAACAATCGAATTATTCACACCATTTCACGATCATGAAGGCATCTTATTTGTTGGTGATTTATGAAAAATGATATATGAAAGGACAACAATTAATTATATACCGGTGCTCCCCATGGTGATGAACTAGGCTGTATAAAACATTTGTCGAGTAGTTCGTCCAATTGTTTCTTCAGTTCCTACATCTCCGTAGGTGCTAGTCGGTATGGTGCTTTGGCAATCGGTGTCGTTCCTGGTATTAGGTGAATTCTAAATTCAACCTCTCGATCTGACGGTAATCCAGGTAACTCTTCTGGAAAAACGTCTGAGAATTTAGATACTACGGGAATATCTTTTAATTCTTTTCCTTTAGTGTTAATGAATACGGAAATCATATACACCATTCCTTCTTTCCTTGCATAACTTGCAGGTTTCATCACAGAGATGAACTTTGTTGATCTGGTTGGCTTATCTCCTTTATTTGTGATATTTTCACCAATTGGTGTGCCTACTTGTACGGACTTTTGATCACATAAAATACTGGCATCATTGGCTATCAACCAATCCATTCCTAGTACGACATTAAATCCGGCTAGATTCATTGGAAAAAGATTAGCAGTAAAATTATGGTTTAGAATTTCTATAAAATTATGGTTTAGAATTTCTATCCTTCCTCCCTGCAAGATTTCACTTATTTTGATGGATTCTCCATCTGCCGTTTCCACCAGACAGTCTTGTTGAAGTTTAGTTAATGGTTGATTGAGAAGTTTGCAGAAAGAAGTGTTGATAAAACTTTGGTTTGCACTAGAGTCAAATAATACTTTAGCAAAAACATCATTAACTAAAAACGTACCAGCATTCACATCTCGAATCATCTTGGCTTCTTCAGCTGTCAGGACGAATGCTCTGGCATTCTTCTTGAGTCCTTTGGTTGTTTTAGCTTTGTTTTTTGTCGCTAGAGCTAGTTTCAGACAGTTCAGTTTAATATGACCGGCTTCTCCACAATTGTAGCATAATCTTGCGAGCTTTCTTCCTGCAGTCTTCTTCCTTATGTCCAGATATTTTGCAGAAGTTGCAGTATATCAAGCATCTCCCTGAGTGCTTCCTTTTGCAATACTTGCATTTGGGTGAAGAGGAAGAACCTGGTCCTTTTCCACGGTAGGAATTACCATAACGTAATTCTCGGGTAAGCTTTTGAACTAGGTTCTTTTTCTGGTTTTCCTCTTGCGTACGTACCAATTTATCAGTCAGGGTGTTAGCTAGTTCTACTGTTTCTGTTGGTGCAGTTGTCTGTCGACTTCATCTTCGTTCGAGTCTTAGTATAGGGCTGATTGTATAGTGCACGAGAATCGAGAAAACATGATTTAGTGTTGTTACCGCTCGAAATGACACCTTGTCATTTCAAGCGAAATCGCTTAAGTTCTTGATTCCGCTCGAGATGGTTATCACTGATTCCGCTCGAAATTGTTATGTTGATTCCGCTCGAAATGCACATGCATGTTCAAGCGGAACCCCAAGCCAATATATAGGCAGTCTCGAGCGAAATCAAGTAGTTCAGTTCTTGTATGTGACGGCGAAGCCCTGTCAAAACGTCTCCAGCTTGTATATCTGAGCACTCTTCTGATTGACTCGTTAGGTCGTTTCACGATCCTACATGTGGTATCAGAGCTCAGGAGGAAGAGTTCTTACTGTTTAGCTCGTTTTCGCTGGAAAATTTTGATTCCTACATCTTCTTTCTTCAACAGAACGAGTTTTAACGGTCATAACCTGATCAATTTTTCACAGATTGTTTAAAAGTGCAAGATAACAAACCCTTGAAAGTTTCATGTTAAAATTCGAACTAAAAGTGACTAAAATTGAACCCCGAAGTGATTTCGCTCGAACAGATCATTTCTGATTTCGTTCGAAAGTGTACTAGTGATTGTGTGATTCCGCTTCAAACTACAAAATCAGAGATTCCGCTTCAAACTACAAAATCAGAGATTCCGCTCCAGAGAATTGTCTGATTCCGCTCCAAATTACAAAACCAGATTCCGCTTGTGAGTTAAATTGGTGATTTCGCTCCAGAAAGACTTGTGATTTCGCTCCAATTTACAAAAAGTTAATTCTGCTCAAACAACCAAATTTCAGATTCCACTCCAAATGGAAGTTTGGTGATTTCGCTCGAGAGTGTTCTGTTTGGAGATTTCGCTTGAAGCTGTTGTTTGGTTATTTTGCTCGAAAGTTGTCTGTTTTTGAAAAACGTGTTTTCGAATCATGGATACAAATTTCTTTAATATGAGTAGTGAAACACTTGATAAAATAAATATATTAAAGAAAGAGTTTGATTCATTTTCAGGTTGTTTAGGGGAAAATACAAAGAGTATCATTGAGAGGTATAGCCATCTTGTTCGCTCAATGTCTGAAAAGGGTATTCAGAAAAGTCTAAGTGAATGGGTTGAAAGATTGGCCAATGACATACCTCAACAAGAGTGGGGTACATATCTTTTGGATTTAAAAAGAACTGGGGAATACTCTGGATTGACAATTTGTCAATTCATTGAGAAACTTAAAGAACAGATGGAGAGAAATGCTGAGAAGAAGAAAAGTCAAAGTGGAAAATCAATACTAAAGAGAAGCAGGAATAAAGGTGTTCAAGTGGGGGAGGAACAGACTGAAGAGATTTCAGCTATGAAGGATGAAGAGAAGAAAGCTGATAAGAAACAGTTTTTTGATTTGCAGGAAAAGTGTGAGAGGTTGAGATCTGAAAATGACAAACTGTTAAAAGATTTGAACAGTTTGACATTAGAAAACAAGATTTTGAAAGGGAAAGAAAAGGTTTTTGAAAGCAAAAAAGAAATCTTCAGAAGATGAAGATTTCTGGATAAAATTAGAAAACAAAAATTTGAAAGCAAATGAAACAAAATTTCAAGAACAGATAAAAGTTTTGGACAATGAAAATTTTGTTCTTGAAAACATTAAAATTGAAAATGAAAAGATCATCAAGACTCATCTTGAAAGAATATCTCAGCTTGAAAATGAAGCTGAGAATTCGAGAGTTAAAATTGATGAGCTTGAAAAGAAATTGAAAGGTTTTGTGACTTCATCAGAATATTTGAAACATCCTTGTCCAAAACCGATCAATTCTGTTCCAGTAAGTGACAATGTCACAAATTTTGACAAAGTCAAAATTGAAGATTGTGATGAAAAATCTGATGATGAAAATGAAAAAATTGAAAAAAGGAAATTATTTTTGAAATTAAAAGAAAATTTTCAGAAAACGAATTTGCATTATACAGAAAAAGGTGAATGTTCAAAGCAGAAACCTTTGGAAAAGAATGCAGATTCAAAGAAAAAAATGAAAAATAAGAAAATTGTTCAAAAAGAAAATAAAAGTTCATCAGATCAATCATCCAATCACAATCAAAAATCACAAAAAATAAAAATCAAAACTCAAAAACAGTTGGTGATGAGTGGTGCAGGTTTGACCACAGTGCTTCAAAGCCAAATCCAGCTTTTAGGAGGAATGATGATTACCACAGAGCCAAACAATGCTATGATCTGAGCATCTGGTGTGAAAGTGGTAAATGGTATGATAACAGAGTGTGTTACACTTGTGGTGTGAAAGGACACATTACTGTTAACTGCCAGAGTTGGAGTTTTGAGACGAGAAGATGCTTTAACTGCAATATCATAGGTCACATTGCCAGAGATTGCCCAAGGAGATCAAATGACAGATTGAGGGCTAATTCTCAAAAATTGGCAAAGAAACCAGTCACTGTCAAGCCCAAAGAACAGAAGGTTCAAGAACCTAAAGTTCAAGAAAAGAAAGTGAAGCTTTCTCAGGGGCAGAAAGACAGACTGAGGAAGAAGAGGAAGAAGGCCAGAGAGTATCTTGAGAAGATTTTGTCCTCTGATACAACTGGTAAAACAGATAAAAGTTCTTATAAATCGTCTTGCACTCCAAAGAATGACAAGTCTTGCAAAACGAATTCATCAGATACAAATATGAGGACAGAAGAGAGAAAGAAGAAGAAAATGGTTGGCGATGAATCTGTTTCTCTGGAAACAAAGGAGCCACGTGTCGGCGATGAATCTAGCTCATCAAAGTCAGACAAGCCACATTCAGGCAATGATTCTGGTATGGTAAAGCCAGAAGAGCCATGTGTTGAGGTAAAAGTCGAGAATTCTGGTTTAACAATGGATGATGCAAACTTTCCACCATTGTTGAACAAGAATTCGAAATCACCCAAGGACCGTCAGGCTTGGGTGAATCTGTTTAAATAGAAAAACATGACTTGCCGGAATTCCCAGGTTGGTAAGCGTGGAACATGAATCGGCATCTTTCTTGAGAAATATCACCGAAGTGGATGATGGTTTGATTATTAATATTTCGATTGACAAATGGTTAATCAAGGACATTAAATTGTACTTGATTTTCTACAAGTGGTGTTGAGGTTTAAAATCGGTAAATGATTAATCTTCATATGGAAGAAGAAAACAAAGTGATGAAGTGACTCCAAACCTACAAATGTTTGGTAAACAAACTAATTTTTCCGGAAAAACCATTTTGTTTAAAACAAACTTAAGTGTTTTGAAATCATAATGGGAAAATAGTTTGTTGTAAGGGGGAGTTCTGATTGTTTACGCCAGGTGGATGGAGAATTGAAGTGATTCTCATCAAGTTGTCAAGTTTGTACAGTTTGTTTCAAATTTTCCCAGAAAATCAAAATTGAAACATATATTTTATTTTAGGGGGAGTAAAAATTTTAAAAAAATTAGAAAATTTGAAAATGTCAAAAACATGAAAAATTTTAAAAAGAGTTTTGCTGAAACAAGAGGAAATGATAGAAAATCAGTGGACTATCACAGCATGCTAAAGAAATGTAAAGTCTAAAAGTGATAAACGGTCTCACTAAAGATGTGACGATAGGCTCAGCTAGACTAGTAGATTTGCAATAACGATACAAACATAAAGAAAAAGCCTAGTTCTAATGGAAAACATGATCAAAAGCATAGTACTTAGTTTTGTCCTTCTTGATTGTGTGCCTGCTCAGTAATCGCTGAATGCCAAAAGGCATAAAAACTGGTTAAGTTTGTGAGCTTTCACAACTTTGCTGAAAATGACATTGTGATTGTGTATTTCTTTTGCAAAGATTTAAACTTGCTTTATTTCTTTATTTTGTTTAAGCATTGGACATCCTCTGCGTATACGTGAGTATCGACCTGGATGTTAGTGCCTAAACGTTCTGCTTTATTTTCTTTGGTGTTTCGTTTAAGCTTTGGATCACCTCTACGTATACGGAAGTATCGACCTGGTGGTTAAAGCCTAAACAAATTCAACTTATTTTTAGTTTCTTTATTTTGTTTAAACATTGGACTTTCTCTGCGTATACGGAAGTATCGACCTGATTGTTAATGTTTAAACATTCTGTGTTGTTTTCGCACAAATCACAGTTGATCAAAGTTTAAAGGCATTACTTGAGTCAGTGTATTGCATGATGAGGGGATATGCTGAGATCGTGGGGTCCATAAGAACTTAGTGCACAATTAATATACCTTAACATATCGGTAAGCATGTCGAAAGTTTTTAGATTGAGTTTATGTGGACAACAATATCGTCAATCTATGTGAATCGTTTAAAACTTAAAACGATTAAAAGCTTAACGGTGCTTGTGATGTGTTTAAAAACTGATATGATCCTCTTTCACAAACTCACAAAAATTAGTGTTTGTATATATTTCATTTCTGCATTTAAGTTCTATTTTTGCATTTATATTTCATATTTTGAAAAATCCAAAAAGATTTTTGACAACTGATGTGGGAAAGCTGATTTTCAAAATTCCAAAGGCTAAGCAGGATGAACTTTGGGTTGGATATATGTGTTTAAATTGAAGAAATTTATATTTTTAAAAAAAAATGGTTTGATTAATCAAAGTCATTAATTTGAATTTGACATAATCATTGTGATTGAATAGTTTCAATAAGTAAGTTTTTCTTATTGATTTAAGTAAAAACTTACGTTGTGGTGAGAAGATGTGTGTAGGTGATGGAAAGGTTTCTGATCCTGTTGCTTCGAAAAGCCAGGAGATGCATCAGAACCTGAGAAGAGCTTAATCAGAGAAAAAGCCAAGATTTAATTTCAAAGGTGATAACAAATTCTAGACAGCAATCCCAGCTTGATGAGAGGGGGAGTCTGACGAGAGTTAGAGCCAGAGAAAGATCCGGGTACATGATTCCAGGAAGAATTCCTGAAGAAGATCGATCAAGATTGAAGAGTCGTCATGTTGAAGACTCTCACTGAAGATTCCGTCAACATTCAAGGGGGAGTCTGTTGGTGCAGTTGTCTGTCGACTTCATCTTCGTTCGAGTCTTAGTATAGGGTTGATTGTATAGTCCATGAGAATCGAGAAAACATGATTTAGTGTTGATTCCGCTCGAAATGACACCTTGTCATTTCAAGCGAAATCACTTAAGTTCTTGATTCCGCTTGAGATGGTTATCACTGATTCCGCTCGAAATTGTTATGTTGATTCCGCTCGAAATGCACATGCATGTTCAAGCGGAACCCCAAGCCTATATATAGGCAGTCTCGAGCGAAATCAAGTAGTTCAGTTCTTATATGTGACGGCGAAGCCGTGTCAAAACGTCTCTAGCTTGTATATTGTTAGCAGATCAATAAACAGAGACAAATTAGTGATTTTAGTGTTAAACAAGCTAAACAAAGACTGAATCAATGAATTCCGCCTCTGATTCGGTCTGAGCACTCTTCTGATCGACTCGTTAGGTCGTTTCACGATCCTACAGTTTCTTCTATGGTTTGTGGTCTAGCTGCCTTGACTACATGTCTGATTTCACTAATTAATCCCCAGATGTATCGGGAGATTAACACTAGCTCTGGGGTTAGGCTAAGGTTGGTACTATCCTAGCATATTCAAAGAATATGGTAGTGTATTCCCTGTAGTCTATTCCAATCATTTTATGATTTAGGAACTTATTAGCAACTTGTTCCTTTTCATGAGGAGGACAGAATTTCTTTTCAACTATCTTCTTAAAGTTATTCCATTCCATATTATAAACTTTGTCACTTCCTCGAGACTGGAGAATGGTATTCCACCATTCTAAGGCTGCATTCTTAAAAAGATTAGAAGCAAACATAATCTTATCTTCATCTGCGCATTTACTTATTTTTAAGACTACTTCTGTCTTTTCTATCCAGCGCAAGGCTGAAATGGCTCCTTCATTGCCTGAGAATTCTATTGGTTTGCAGGCCAAGAATTCTTTATAAAAACAACCATATGAGATGGTCCTTCTTCTTTTTGGAATTGGAGCTTGGATAAGTGGTCTGTGATTTTCGTTCACGCTGTGACTTGGTTCAATGGTTTGACGTTACTTCCAATTATAGACTTATTATTTTCTGCTTCTTTAATAGTCTTGATAATACATGGCATAGAATCTATGATTCCTTGGGCTACTATGTGTTCAATAGCACTTTTATTCACTTGGTTCTCGTCATTATTGTTATTCTGGTTTTCCTGATTTACTTCGTTCAACATCTTAATTATAAACAAATATCAGATATTAATATCACAGAATAAGATTAACACCAACAATCACTCAAGCAGATTGAATCAAAAACGTCGAGCATTGCGACTTACTCTTTTTATATATTATATAGGCATCTATTACAACTACAACTGGAATTTAAAACTAGTAACTATGCATCAATATATATATATATATAGGTGATATATATATTAGGTCATACCTATTTTAGTTGAAATATTTTTTTATCAAAGTAAACGAAATTACACACACACACACACACACACACATATATATATATATATATATATACACATATATATATATATATATTAGGTACTGGCTTGTCTAGAACTTCATCTCACGCTCGTCATACTTCCAGACGAGTTTCTCTCCTATCTGATGGACCTGATTTCCCTCTTCAACTAACTCTTCACCATATTGGCGAAGTTCCTCCACATTTTCTTGGTTCATGGGTGGTAGTGGTGCTAGCACTGGTTCATGGTAATGTGGTATGGGTTCTCTATAAGGGTATGGGTTGGCAAATATATCCTGAATTGCCCTGTTGTCATTCCACCATGGGTCTAAAGGGTTCAGTGTTGTATACTGGTCTATAGGTTTTGGTGCGGGAATTCTAGAGATCTCATTGGGGTCAAAATGCTGGGATTGGGAATTGGTCCTCCTGGTTTGGTTCTAGCTCCATGGGTTGGTTAGGGAATAAGGGTAGAAGTAGATTAACATGATAAATAGATTAAACTGTCTACATGATAATTATTAGGTTGTAAAACAACCCGTTAATTGTTTGCTACATTTTACTTGTTTAAAGAAATAGATTAAACCGTCTACATGATTTTAACTATGTCTAGGTTACTGTTGATATTGTTGGTCCCAATTCTTATCAAGACTTGATAATTAGACAATACATCTATAAGTTTTAAATTTTATTTATTAAACTTATTAACATGATAAATTGTTGGTTTGCGGAAACAATCAACCGGTTAAACATAACTAACACATTACTTGTGGAACAAACTACATTCATTGAAAACAAATCATAGACATCACTAGGAGTTAAATATTAGGGTAAATTACACTTTTCGTCCTTTATATTTGTAGCGGGTTGCAATTAACAACCTTTAACTTTAATAAATACAGTTACGGTCCTTTATTTGCAAAGCCTGTTACACCCACTACAAAAAAAATTCATTTAGTGGCAGACACTTCTAATGGCATTTAGCTTTTTTGCCACTAATTTAGGTTTTAGTGGCACTTTACGTATGCCACATTTGCTTAACACACATTTTTAGTAGCATTTAGTCTTATGCCACTAATTTAGAGTTTTAGTGGCACTTTCCATATGCCACTAAAATTTTTGATAACTTTTAGTGGTACTTTACATATGCCACTATTTTCTAAGTGCTTCAAAATCGAATTAGTCACACCATTTCACGATCATGAAGGCATCTTATTTGTTGGTGATTTATGAAAAATGATATATGAAAGGACAACAATTAATTTTATAATGCGGGGTTTTGGTTAATTTAGTAGTTGAATTAGGTTTGCATACTTGAGTAGTCGCAAAAAACTTGGTTTAAAAAAAGGAGTTAGATAGGCTTGGGCTTATTAACGATCCACTAGAAGACCCAACTGGTGTTCTTTGTTTTAGTAATTGTATGTACTTGTTAAGCGTATAATTGTATATGTACTCGTCTTTTTGTAGTTTCTGGAGTCACCAACAACGATTTCCCCTTTTCTTGGTTTGAGGTATAACCCCATGTTTGTAGATTTTCCGAGAACTCACTGGTTATTCGTTTTCATTCTACAGCCAGGTATTTAAACTTTGCGCTTATGTTATTCATTTTTCTAGTTTTAATTAAACCTTCGTTTTAATTTTGTTCTGTATATCGGTGTGTTCATGTGCAACAATCGAATTAGTCACACCATTTCACGATCATGAAGGCATCTTATTTGTTGGTGATTTATGAAAAATGATATATCAAAGGACAATAATTAATTATATAACACGGGGGTTTGATTAATTTAGTAGTTGAATTAGGTTTTCATACTTGAGTAGTCGCAAAAAGCTTGGTTTAAAAAAGGAGTTAGATAGGTTTTGGCTTATAAACGATCCACTAGAAGACCTAACTGGTGTTCTTTGCTTTAGTAATTGTATGTACTTGTAAAGCATATAATTCTATATGTACTCGGCTTTTTGTAGTTTATGGAGTTAAAGCAACAAGAGTATGGCAGGGTGGAAGGTTCAGGATCAACTCCAAAAGGTAGCTCCTTGGTCAGAATCTGCAATCAAAGAACACTGTTAGCCTTAACGCGAGAGGTGGCCTCCCGCGTTTGGACTCCGGCGTGAGAATCAGTAGGATGATCTTAAGAGGCTTAGCAAAGTGAAAGGATAAGAGTTTTAGATTGAGAGAGATTAACTTACTTTAGGCTGGAACAAGGACTTCCTTTTATAGGCAGATTGCTCTGCCCAAGGGAGACTCATGCCAGCTTTGCACCTTCTAGTCTGGGTTACGCTTATCCTTCCCTGATGTTTCTTGCAGGGTTAGCCTTGCCTCTTTGGGTATGTTTCAGGTTTGTGTGCCTCGAGGACACCTTTATGTGTTGTAGAGAGATGTCTAATCGATTTCACCTATTTTATTTCAAGTTCCGAAATTGTACAGTAACCTTGGCTTCCTGTCACGAGCTGTTGGTGTATCAGCTTTTGGTCAGGAGCCTCCAGCTCTTGACTTTCAGTTTCTTTCTCTTAGTTTATGTTTAGCGCTCTTTATTTTATTTTTGCGATTGCTGTTGACTTTGACTTTGTTGACTGGGATCTCCGAGTACCCACGTCAACAGTTTTGGAGTGAAAGAATTAGGCTGAAAAAGTGACGAAGGAAGATGAATGTAATATGGTATGTTGTTGGTTGTTGTTAAAAGAGTTTTTAGGGTTTTGAAGAAGAAAGGAGATGGTGGTTATGGGATGTCGGTTGAGGTTATCTAGATTATTTTTAAAACTTAAAGTACTAAAATAAGGGTACGGAGGTTTAAGTTGTGGCACTAAAGACGGTAGGGGAGGGTGAATAGTCTAAATGACATAGCGAAAGGAGATTGGAGAGAGTTAGGGTAGGAAAGGGTAACACCCATTCCCCCTAAGGGTGAATGGGGTGGGTGCGGTATGCCTTTACTGTCGCAGCCCCCGACCTATACCCTGGGAGCGGGAGCCGCGGGACACAGCTGGTGGTATCGGTGTTTATTAATTTGGCATCGGAATTACAACATCAGGATCGAGGACACCAAACTTTTATCATAAATAAATGGGATAAACCCAAGTTTCATTCATAATACATTTATAGGGATAAACCCTAATTATTGAAAACATAATCTCCTTTTTATTTAGGTAACTATTATAGCCACTTCTTTAAGCCTTCAGTGCTCTATAGCTTGCTTCTTATAACTTCACATTAAGTTACCTGAAACGCGTTTTTAAAAGGTTTTATCAGCAAGAAATACTAGCGAGTGCTTCCCAGTTTAATCAAAATAACCTTTTATGACTTTACAGTATTGAGAGCGATTACAATGTTTATATCTACCAATATACTCATTCAGTACTTGCCACTCGACCGGATTTATGGCTATGGTCATATCACACATTGGCTAACCCGTTGTCCAATGGTGATGCTTATCAAGTAATGTATACAAAACCCCATAATACCGGCAGCAATTGTAGAATACAAAGACTCAATCACTGTAAGTATACTTGAAAATATTTGAGATTTTGTAAAACAAGTTGGTAGAAAAGGAGAATGACTCACTTTGTAGACGTAGGTAGTTTTATAGCTTCCTGTTGCTTTTCCTGATTATTTTCTATTAAAAATACACAATGTACACGTGTTAGTAAGATAAACCAAATCACATTAGCCATACAACACGAGACAGAACTCCAACAAACTTAGTCAGGCAGAGCCTCGAGATGCGTTACGGAGCCCTAGATCAATTGGGTAGGGTAACGAATTAGTGATCGGGGGTTAAAATACTTACAACGAGGCAGAACTTCGTGTTTTAGGGCTATGATACCCGATAATTTTCGCACTATAAGGCAGAGAGAAGAGAAGAAGTTGAACGAATTTGAATTGTTGTAGGTCTGCTCTATTTATACTAATTTGCGAAGTCCATCGCGCCACGCAAAAACTCCACCTGAGCCTGGCACGCCACGCGAGAGCAGCCCTAACTACGGTTAGGGTTACTGAGTAAACCCTAGACCCAACACGCTTCTGACATGTGTTGCTTTTGGTGTTCGGCAAGAAAGTAGGCCGTCGCGCCACGCGACGGCGTATCCAAGTCTTGGCGCGCCGCGCGACAGGTGTGATTCTGATTTTTTTATTTTTTTAATTAAATAAATGTTATTTGAGTCTAGTTTAGTGTATACGGGGTGCATTAGGAGCGTTTTTCGAGGGTTGTTATATCCTCTCCACCTTGTTTTAAATCTCGTCCTCGAGATTCACTGGAATAGGTGTGGATAGTTCTTTTGCAGTTCTGACTCGAGCTCCCATGTATATTCTAGTCCTCTTTTTGAATCCCATTTTACTTTAACCAGAACTATCTTTGATCTGAATAGGTTTCTCTACAAACTTAAGGTTCTCATTTAGCTCTATGTCCTGAAGAGGTATTGCCAGTGATTTGTCTGCTAAGCACTTCTTGAGGTTACATACATGAAATACATCATGTATTCCTGCCATTTCCTCTGGCAGTTGTAGCGGATAAGCTACTGGTCATATTCTTTTGATAATCTCAAAAGGTCCAACATACCTTGGGCTTAGCTTTCCTCTTTTAACGAATCTGACCACTCCTTTCCATGGAGAAACTTTTAACAATACTTTATCTCCAACTTGAAATTCCAATGGCTTTCGTATGTTATCTGCATAACTCTTTTGGCGATCTCGTGCTGCTTTTAGTCTTTCCTTGACTTGAATAATTTTGTCAGTCGTTTCTTGTACTATCTCTGGTCCAGATAGTTGCTTTTCTCCAATCTCTGCCCAACAGACTGGAGTTCGGCACTTTCGTCCATAAAGTGCTTCAAACGGTGCAGCATTGATGCTGGTATGATAGTTGTTGTTGTAGGAAAATTCTATTAATGGTAAATGAATGTCCCAATTTCTTCCAAAGTCAATTACACAGGCTCTAAGCATATCTTCCATTGTTTGAAATGTCCTTTCGCTTTGTCCGTCCATTTGAGGATGATAAGCTGTGCTTAGATTCAACCTGGTTCCCATTGCTTTTTGGAAACTTATCCAAAAATGAGAAGTGAAACTTGCTTCACAGGTAAGAAATGAGCAGATTTGGTTAATCTGTCTATAATCACCCAGATTATATCATTACCTTTTCGTGTCTTGGGTAAGTTGGTAACAAAGTCCATTGTTATTAATTCCCATTTCCAGATGGGCATCTCTAATTGCTGTAATAACCCTAAAGGTTTCTGATGTTCAGCTTTAAACTGCGAACAGGTTAGACATTTAGCAACATAGTTTGCTATATCCTTTTTCATTCCAATCCACCAGAAATTCTTTCTTAAGTCTTGATACATCTTATCACTACCGGGATGTATTGTATACTTAGACTTTTGGGCTTCTTCTAAAATTTGATCTCGTAGGTTTCCTTGAATAGGTGTCCAGATCCTTTTCTTATGGAATCTCCAAATTCCATCTGCTCCTTGATCAAATTCCTTTATCATTCCTTTTAAACGTTCAGCATCGTCCTTGATTGATGTTTCCTATACCTCTCTAATTTGCTCATACAAATCTATTTGCAGATTTAGTCTGGGAGAGCGTACTCGTTTTGGCTTTTCATGATATTTTCGACTTAAAGCTTCAGCTACTACATTAGCTTTTCCTACATGATACTGGATATCACAATCATAATCACTAAGAATTTCTATCCAACATCTCTGTCTCATGTTTAATTCCTTTTGCCCAAAAACATATCTTAAGCTCTTATGATCTGTAAATACAACGACTTTACTACCGTAAAGATAGCGTCTCCAAATCTTAAGGGCAAAAGTTATGGCTCTTAACTCTAGATCATGGGTTGTATAATTCTCTTCATGTTTCTTAAGGTGTCTAGAGGCATAAACTATAACCTTTTGGCGTTGCATCAGTACACATCCATATCCTAACTTAGATGCGTCACAATAGACTATAAAGTCTTCAGTTCCTTCTGGCAAAGCGAGTATGGGTGCATTGTTTAACCTTTGCTTTAAAATCCTAAATGCTTCTTCCTGTTTTGGTCCCCATTCAAACTTAACTGATTTGCAAGTCAGTTTGGTTAATGGAATGGCTATTTTAGAAAAATCTTGAATAAAACGTCTATAATATCCTGCTAGTCCAAGAAAACTTCTTACTTCCATTGGTGACTCAGGGACTTTCCATTTGGTAATCGCCTCGATCTTTGTGGGATTCACATGAATTCCTTCATGATTAACCAAATGTCCAAGGAATTTCACTTCTTGTAACCAGAATTCGCATTTTGTGAATTTAGCATAAAGCTTTTCTTTTCTCAACAATGTCAGAAGTATATGCAAATGTTCTGCATGATCTTCTTTAATCTTAGAGTAAATTAGAATATCACCTATAAAGACAATTATGAATTTGTCCATGTATGGTTTACATATCCTGTTCATCATGTCCATAAATATGGTTGGGGCATTGGTTAAACCAAATGGCATGACTATAATATTCATAATGATCGTACCTTGTTCTGAAAGCAGTTTTAGGAATGTCCTCTTCCTGTACTTTCAATTGATGATATCCTGAGCGTAAGTCGATCTTAGAAAAGAATCGAGCTCCTTGAAGTTGATCGAACAGGTCATCGATTCTCGGTAGTGGGTATCGATTTTTAATCGTAAACTTATTCAATTCCCGGTAATCTATACACATACGCGTCGATCCATCCTTCTTCTTGACAAATAATATCGGTGCTCCCCATGGTGATGAACTAGGCTGTATAAAACATTTGTCAAGTAGTTCGTCCAATTGGAATGAAATTGCTCTTGTAAAAAAAAATGTTTGTTCAGTTCCTACATCTTCGTAGGTGCTAGTCGGTATGGTGCTTTGGCAATCGGTGTCGTTCCTGGTATTAGGTGAATTCTAAATTCAACCTCTCGATCTGACGGAAATCCAGGTAACTCTTCTTGAAAAACGTCTGAGAATTTAGATACTACGGGAATATCTTTTAATTCTTTTCCTTTAGTGTTAATAATTACGGAAATCATATACACCATTCCTCCTTTCCTTGCATAACTTGCAGCTTTGATCACATAGATGAACTTTGTTGATATGGTTGGCTTATCTCCTTTAATTGTGATATTTTCACCAATTGGTGTGCCTACTTGTACGGACTTTTGATCACATAAAATACTGGCATGATTGACTACCAACCAATCCATTCCTAGTACGACATCAAATCCGGCTAGATTCATTGGAAAAAGATTAGCAGTAAAATTATGGTTTAGAATTTCTATCCTTCCTCCCTGCAAGATTTCACTTATTTTGATGGATTCTCCATCTGTCGTTTCCACCAGACAGTCTTGTTGAAGTTTAGTTAATGGTTGATTGAGAAGTTTGCAGAAAGAAGTATTGATAAAACTTTGGTTTGCACTAGAGTCAAATAATACTTTTGCAAAAACATCATTAACTAAAAACGTACCGGCAATCACATCCGGAATCATCTTGGCTTCTTCAGCTGTCAGGACGAATGCTTTGGCATTCTTCTTGAGTCCTTCTGTTGTCTTAGCTTTGTTTTTTGTCGCTAGAGCTAGTTTCAGACAGTTCGGTTTAATATGACCGGCTTCTCCACAATTGCAGCATAATCTATTGCTAGCTTTCTTCCTGCAGTCTTCTTTCTTATGTCCAGATATTTTGCAGAAGTTGCAGTATATCAAGCATCTCCCTGAGTGCTTCCTTTTGCAATACTTGCATTTGGGTGAAGAGGAAGAACCTGGTCCTTTTCCACGGTAGGAATTACCATAACGTAATTCTCGGGTAAGCTTTTGAACTAGGTTCTTTTTTTGGTTTTCCTATTGCGTGCGTACCAATTCATCAGTTAGGGTGTTAGCTAGTTCTACTGTTTCTTCTATGGTTTGTGGTCTAGCTGCCTTGACTACATGTCTGATTTCACTAATTAATCCACAGATGTATCGGGAGATTAACACTGGCTCTAGTGAGGCTAAGATTGGTACTATCCTAGCATATTCAAAGAATATGGTAGTGTATTCCCTGCAGTCTATTCCAATCACTTTATGATTTAGGAACTTATTAGTAATTTGTTCCTTTTCATGAGGAGGACAGAATTTCCTTTCAACTATCTCCTTAAAGTTATTCCATTCCATATTATAAACTTTGTTACTTCCTCGAGACTGGAGAATGGTATTCCACCATTCTAAGGCTGCATTCTTAAAAAGATTAGAAGCAAACATAATCTTATCTTCATCTTCGCATTTACTTATTTTTAAGACTACTTCTGTCTTTTCTATCCAGCGCAAGGCTGAAATGGCTCCTTCATTGCCTGAGAATTCTATTGGTTTGCAGGCCAAGAATTCTTTATAAGAACAACCATATGAGATGGTCCTTATTCTTTTTGGAATTGGAGCTTGGATAAGTGGTACGTGATTTTCGTTCACGCTGTGACTTGGTTAAATGGTTTGACGTTTACTTCCAATTATAGACTTATTATTTTCTACTTCTTTAATAGTCTTGATAATACATGGCATAGCATCTATGATTCCTTGGGCTACTATGTGTTCAATAGCACTTTTATTCACTTGGTTCTCGTCATTATTGTTATTCTGGTTTTCCTGATTTACTTCGTTCGACATCTGAATTATAAACAAATATTAGATATTAATATCACAGAATAAGATTAACACCAACAATCACTTAAGCAGATTGAATAAAAAACGTCGAGCATTGCGACTTACTCTTTTTATATATTATATAGGCATCTATTACAACTACAATAGGAATTTAAAACTAGTAACTATGCATTAATTTATTAGGTTATATCTATTTTAGTTGAAATATTTTTTTTTATCAAAGTAAGCAAAATTACACACACACACACACACATATATATATATATATATATATATATATATATATATATATATATATATTAGGTATTGGCTTGTCTAGAACTAACTGATGGATCCGATTTCCCTCTTCAACTAACTCTTCACCTAACTCTTCCAGACGAGTTTCTCTCCTATATGATGGATCCGATTTCCCTCTTCAACTAACTCTTCACCATATTGGCGAAGTTCCTCCACATTTTCTTGGTTCATAGGTGGTAGTGGTGCTAGCACTGGTTCAGGGTAATGTGGTATGGGTTCTCTATAAGGGTACGGGTTGGCTAATATATCCTGAATTGCCATGTTGTCATTCCACCATGGGTCTAAAGGGTTCAGTGTTGTATACTGCTCTATAGGGTTTGGTGCGGGAATTCTAGAGATCTCATTGGGGTCAAATGCTGAGATTGGGAATGGGTCCTCCTGGTTTGGTTCTAGCTCCATGGGTTGGTTAGGGAATAAGGGTAGAAGTTCGGGTTTAGCTATTTGGCTAAGATTAGGGTCTACTGTTGTATTTGCTAACATGTGGAAATCAGCTAATTTGCTATTACTCGCTGTTGTTGGAGTTTTTTCATTTTTTTTCCTCATTTCATGAGCTCCTCTACTGAACCAACCTCTCTTTTTAGGGGAAAATGGTTCCTCGGATTGTGCCTTAAAAATAAAGATTCCTTCCTTAGAATCAGCAGTGTAGCCTGAGGTTAGCTGGGATGAGGTTCCTTCATTCTTTGGAGAATGAGGTAATTGACGGTAGGCGTCAAAGGTACCTTGCTCACTCATACTGTAAACTAGAAACTGTCAAATAACACAAAATAATAATATACATATTTACACAGAATAACACATATGTTATTTCCTAACAAAATTGGTTAAATTTTAGGTATTAAGAGAACCCCTAAATGGCTTAAACCAGTGGCTTTGGCTCTGATACCACCTTCTGTCGCAGCCCCCGACCCCTACCTCGGGAGCGGGAGCCGCGGGACACAGCTGGTGGTATCGGCGTTTATTAATTTGGCAGCGGAATAAAACATCAGGATCGTAGTTAGGAAATAAATTTCAGAGTTTCAAAACACCAAACATTTATAATGAATAAATGGGATAAAACCCAAGTTTCATTCATAATACATTTATAGGGATAAACCCTAATTATTGAAAACATTATCTCCTTTTTATTTAGGTAACTATTATAGCCACTTCTTTAAGCCTTCAGTGCTCCATAGCTGGCTTCTTATAGCTTCACATTAAGTTACCTGAAACGCGTTTTAAAAAGGTTTTATCAGCAAGAAATACTGGCGAGTGCATCCCAGTTTAATCAAAATAAGCTTTTATGACTTTATAGTATTGAGAGTGATTACAATGTTTATATCTACCAATATACTCATTCAGTACTTGCCACTCGACCGGATCTGTGGTTATGGTCATATCACACATTGGCTAACCCGTTATCCAATGGTGATGCTTATCAAGTAATGTATACAAAACCCCATAATACCGACAGCAATTGTAGAATACAAAGATTCAATCAGTGTAAGTATACTTGAAATTATTTGAGATTTTGTAAAACAAGTTGGTAGAAAAAGAGAATGACTCACTTTGTAGACTTAGGTAGTTTTTAGTTTCCTGTTGCTTTTCCTGATTATTTTCTATTAAAAATACACAATGCACACGTGTTAGTAAGATAAACCAAATCACATTAACCATACAACACGAGACAGAACTCCAACAAACTTAGTCAAGCAGAGCCTCGACATGCATTACGGAGCCCTAGATCAATCGGGTAGGGTAACGAATTAGTGATCGGGGGTTAAAATACTTACAACGACGCAGAGCTTCGTGTTTTAGGGGTATAATACCCGATAATTTTCGCACTATAAGGCAGAGAGAAAAGAAGAAGTTGAACGAATTTGAAGTGCCGTAGGTCTGCTCTCTTTATACTAATTTTCGAAGTCTGACGCGCCACGCGACAGCTTCACCTGAGCCTGGCGCGCCACGTGAGAGCAGCCCTAGCTACGGTTAGGGTTGCTGAGTAAACTCTAGACCCAACACGTTGCTGACACGTGTCGCTATGGGTGTCCGGCAAGAAAGTAGTCCGTCGCGCCACGCGACGGCGTATCCAAGTCCTGGCGCGCTGCGCGACAGGTGTGATTTTGATTTTTTTATTTTTTAATTAAATAAATGTTATTCGGGTCTAGTTTAGTGTATACGGGGTGTATTCAGAGCGTTTTTTCGAGGGTTGTTATTAAAAACCCAACATTGAAACAAGTAGCGAATGGTTCTATTTATAGGCAATTTTCAGTTTGGCACGGTCGTGCAGTTGGATCGCACGGTCGTTCACTAGCACTTATCGGGTGACGTCATTTCTCCGATTCGGGGTCAGACGAGTTGTCTCGGTCACCAGATTGGCACGGTCATGTCACTGGTCGCACGGTAGTGCGAGGTCATCAGAATGGTGATCAGAAATCATGGTCCGGTGGTTCACGGTCATGCGGTTGGTCACACGAAAGTGCGGTTCGAGTAATCAGCGGCACAATGAGTCGCACTGGCAGTGCTTCCGAGGTCAGAGGTCTCGCACGGTCGTGCCACTGGATGGCACGGTCGTGCGGTATCTGGCAGTCATCAGATTTATGCTATTTTTATCAGATTTGCATCAGAAATCGCCCGTTTTCATCAGATTTGTTGTTTGTACTCTGTTTAAGACCTGAAAATATAAAAGCACCAGATTTGGTACCTAAACGTCGCGGTTTCGGTCAAAAATGCTTAAAACGGAAGTATTTTGGGGGATAAAAACATGTATAATTTAACGTATGTCAGATGTCGGCTGAGGTTATCTAGGCTGGGTTTTTTTTTTTTTTTTGGGTGTTGACTGAGTTTAACAAAAACTTAATTTATTTTTAAAATCTTAAATTGGTTTTAGAACTTAAAATTATTGTTAAAACTTAAATTACTAAAAAAAGGGTACGGAGGTTTAAGTTGTGGCACTAAAGACGGTAGGGGAGGGTAGTGAATAGTCTAAATGACATAGCGAAAGGAGATTGGAGAGAGTTAGGGTAAGAAAGGGTAACACCGCCGCCAACCCTTCTCTCACTGCATGGCATGTTGGAAATCGGGGACTTGTCACCACATAGGGGAAGAAGAGGGAGAGTTGGATAATAGTGGGGCCCACTCTTTTCAACCAATCACAATTTTTTTTGTTTTTTATATTTAAAAAAAAATAGTTTACATCTCCCAAGATAGGTGACCAGCCCTTATGTTTTAATACAAGAGTGAACTTAGAGAGGAGAATTGACATGACAAGATATGATTGGGTGGGTAGAGAGTTCACCTCTCCTCAAGAAGAGATGACCACCCCTTTCACCCTAAGCCTATTTTGTGTCACTTGCGGCGGCATTCCCGCCCCATCTAGACATCCTTCTAGCTAGAGGTGCACAAACCAATTACTTTCAATAACCGATTTGACTTTTTGATTTTAACCGGTTATTTTTTTAACTAGTCCGGTTAAATACTTTAACTGGTTTGATTAATTAACTAGTTATTTTCAGTTTATAACCTGTTTTTTGCCTTTTATTTGAATTTTGCGGTTAATCTGTCTGCCGGTTAAAAAACCAGTTCCCATACAAAATATTTACAACCAGTTACTAAGCCACAATAAAAACTAACCACTAACCGATTAATTATCAGTTCCGATTAATTTATCGGTTTTTCTCCAACCTGTGCCGCTAGCCCTTTCCACCCTAACCGGTCCGAACCCAACACCCTCCGGTTCCTGTCTCTCTCCTCTATATCTTAACAAGTATATGCTCTAATTATCCATACATTACATGTGGTTATTATCCCAAAAAAAATATATATTTTATTTACTTACATTCATGCTTCTATTTTAAAACACATACTTCTCCCTTCTTTCTCCCCTCACTGCCTCAACCACACCCAATTAACAGATCTTCTTCTTCTTCTTCAGGTAATTCTCAATCTTCCAACAAATAAACAATTTATATTGTTTTTCTTTTCAAATCCTCAATTTTTATCATGGGTTTTAACGTTTTCATTGTTTTGTTTCCCACACTGTCTTTCCCATTTGTTTGTATGCTATTTCTTGGACCACCATGTTTGCATTCACAGGGAATCTTTAAAAAGTTTCTTTAATATTTACACATTATTATTATTATTATGCAGTTTGAGTTCATAGATCTATACAGTTGTTGCTACATTGTCATAAATTCTTGTTTTTTCATCATGGGTTTGAGTTATTTAGTATATATTTAGTATATTTAACTTTGTTTGTATGTATGTATTTATGTTTCTTAAAGTTATGAAGAATCTTGAGGTTTTGTAGAAAAGGGTTGTTTAGTAATTATTAGTAAATGTTGTTTATACAAAAACAGGGCTAAAGAAAGAAAGTTTTGATTTGATCTTTGATTACCATGTCTCCACCACTTCTTGTTGATGAAGAGGAAAAAGGTCAAAGCAAAGTCAACTTGTTGACTTGTTCACCATCCATAGATGGTGTGTGTGATCTCCGAGAGCGAAACTACATGGGATTATCCGATTGTTCTTCGGTGGGGAGCTCTGCATTGTCACCATCTTTAGAGGATGGGAATTTAACTTTGAATTTGAAAGCTACTGAACTTCGACTTGGGCTTCCCGGATCAAGATCACCCGAGAGAGACCAGGACCTTTGCTTACTTAAGTCGCCAAAACTCGATGAGAAACCGCTGTTTCCATTGTTTTCCCCTAAATCTGTTGTTTCCCGAAGCAAAAGAGGGTTTTCTGATACCGTAGATTCTTTCGCCGAGGTTTGTGTTTCTTTCTTTCTTTCTTGTTTTGTAAGTTTTGTTAAGAAGTTTGGTTTTGGTATGATGAATGGAGGTGCCATTTTCGACCCGTTTACTTAAGAAGGGCTGCTTTTGACCCGTTTGGTATCTTCAAAGAAAACAATAGGGGTGTGAATTTTTGACACGACACAGACCTAACACGAAACTTGCGGCTTTGGGTTTAGTCTAAACGGGTTTGGGTCAGTTTCAGGTTGAATCTGCAAACCCGTTTAGGTAAACGGGTTGTGCTCGTGTCAACCTGGGCCGGTCGGCGGGTTGAATCATATAACCCATTTGTAATTTTTTTTCTGTTTTTATACAATATGTTTTATGTCATAAATTAAATTGGATGGGTATTTTATGCCATAATTATAACTTAAAAAGAGAAATTGTCATAAGATTTTGTAATTAAAATGTGATTGTATTATATAGATTTGTGTTTTTTTTGTAAAATTTTAAATTTAATATATTAACTTGCGAAAAAAAAAATTAAAAAGTAAAAAAATTCAGGTTGAACAGGTCGTATTCGGGTCAACTCACGAATATTCGGGTCATGTTCGGGTTCATATGTATGAAAAGATTTTCGGGTTCGGGTCAGGTTGGACCCGCCAACCCACGGACACGACCTGTTTAGTATAGAAAACAGGCTGGATGGATCGACCATGTAAAACGGGTCGGAAGTTGGTAATGCAATATCAATGCATATAATTTCCTAAATCATTTTAAGGCGTTTTGATATTATCATCATTGTTGATGCGTGTAGGGAACACTTCGGTCAAACCCCGAGCCTCTTTCAATTCAAGAAAGCTCGTGTGTTGCTAACAACGCCAATAAAAGCCAAACAAATGCTGCAAATAACATCAACACTTCTCGTACCCCCAAGTAAGTTCTAAAGAATGAAAAAAGATTGAAACTTTATTACTTAAAGAATGAGTTTTTATTGTGTATGACAGGGCACAGGTTGTGGGTTGGCCCCCTATAAGATCGTCATTTAGGAAGAACTCCACGGCTATGATCGCTTCAAAGAAAGGGAATGACGTAGAGCGAAAAGCAGGGGATCGGGCCCTTTTCGTGAAGGTGAGCATGGACGGTGCACCTTATCTTAGGAAAGTTGACTTGAGCGCGTATTCTGTATATCAAGAACTGTCTTCTGCACTCGAGAAGATGTTCAGCTGTTTCACAATAGGTTAGTTTGCGCGTATTTTGAAGTCAATATCAATTTTTTACTAAGCAATGATAAATCTTGTAAATTTTTATATAATTTGAAGTTGAAAAGGTTGACACTTAAAAGTCAAATGTATCTTGTGTTGCTATGTTTCAGGTCAATATGGATCTTATGGCAACGAGAAGCTGAGCGAGACGAAGCTGAAGGACTTATTGCACGGATCGGAATATGTTCTTACGTACGAGGACAAAGATGGTGACTGGATGCTTGTCGGGGACGTTCCTTGGGAGTAAGCGCTAACCATTTTTCTAACTATGTTTTTTTAAAGATAAAACGATTTTGGAGGTTGTAACTTGTAAGCGCTTGAATCATTTCAACGCATTCTTTAACTTCTTTTATACCCAAGTTTTTCTCTGTTTGGCCCGCTAAGAATAAAAACCACGCAAGTTGAGTTGTTTTCATATAAGCGCGTTAAAAATCACAACTCTATTTCTAGTAGTAATTTGCATCACATGATTATACGTCTTAAGTTGATATATGTATGCAGGATGTTTATCAGTACTTGTAAACGCCTCCGAATCATGAAGAGTTGTGATGCCATTGGTCTAGGTGAGTGACATTGGTATCAATTTTTTGTCACATAATCATGTCATGACAATAAATTGTGTTTGTTATCACACCGCTTATTGTTGCAAGTTATCGATTTTCAGTTGTTTGGATAAAATAATTTTCTCTTATTACTTAAAAAAAAAAAAAAACCCTCTTTTTTACCACATTTTAAAAACTTGTCTTTTATATTTTTTTATTAAAAATAACACTATGTAGAAAAATAAAATGATATTTATATAATGGATATTCTAAAAAAGTTCTGTTTAGAAATAATTTATACAAAAATATATTTATAGTTGAAAAAAGTGTTATTCATCATATGCTTGTTTTAAATACGAAAACAATATATAAGAATGTCATTTTTGGTCATTTTATCTGTTAGTTTCGTAAATAAATAAACGAAAACAATATATAAGAATGTCATTTTTGGTCATTTTATCTGTTAGTTTCGTAAATAAGTAAAATTTGTTAAACAATTTACAAAGTTTATTGTTCAATTTTTATTATTGAATGTTGGATAGTTTCAAAACGCTCATCCGAGCATCCTTTTAACATATATGTAATTTGTATATATAGAGGGTCGTTCAACACATGATCAATGTTTAAATATATATATTTGATTCTTACATGCAGCTCCAAGGGCTGTGGACCTTAGCAGTAATGGGAGCTAGTGAAGTCTTTATGCACATGATCATTGTTGTACATCCAACATCGTTAACGGTTAACGCTTAACAGAAAACCAGAACGGGTCACCAATCATGAGTTGTAATTTGTCGTTTTCAGTTGCTATGCGCTCTTGTGGCGTTTAGTTTGTTGTTTAGTATTTTAACGTTAGTAACTGCTAACTTCTTGACATTATTGCTTAAGAAAGCATTCGAAAACTTATGTCTTGTTTAATCTTTCTTGTATTATTCTTTTCACTTTAACATTTAGTAGTGGCGGTTTAGACAAAATGAGCCCTCTAGACGCGTAACATGTTAAACCGTAAAAAAGCACATTTTCATCGTGTAACATGTTAAAACTGTGGAAAAAATGGATTTTTACCGCGTGCAAATTACCTGATACATATAAAAAAAAGTGAGTTTTTATCGTGTAACATGTTATAACTATGGAAAAAAATGAATTATCACCACGTACTACAAATTACCTTGATATGAGGGGTGTGGGGGTGGTCACTAGTGATAGAATTCTATCACTCACAAGCACCCAATCAAGTTCCGCCATGTCATCAACCATTATTCCATCACTCACAACCTTTTTTGGTGGCAATGGTCATCACCACCACCACACCCAACAATTACCCTCACAAAAAAAAACCATCACGGGCCGTGAAGAAAATAACGAAATCAGAATTCCGTGGTGCTATAACGCGTTTTCGTTTAGGTGGCGGTGGACACAACGCGTTGTCGTTGTGTATCACGCGTGATCAAGGAAAAATAACACTCCACCCCTTGTCGTCTAATGATTCAAGATAGGTTTTGGGTCAAAATAAGTCTTTGATAAACAAACACTTTTCTTCCATAATTTTTTTAAAAAAAATATAGATAGTTAATATGTTTGATGTAAAAAAATATATAAAATTTTAATTTATCAAATTATGTACAACAATGATTACTATCATCTTTGTAAAGTTGGTCGGGTTGTGATTTTGTTTGTAGCAGGTTGACTTTGGTCAAAGTTTCTGTTTCTGTATGTTTTGAAGGGCTGAAATGAATGGCAGGGCTTCCATAATAGAACTGCACATCAGAATAATTGTCTACAATAATGGAAGAGGTCATGGGTCATGTACCATCCACCAAACTTTTGGATCTTATGTTTGATAGGGTAATATAAAAAAAGTTAAAATATGGTTAAAGTTTTTAACAATTTTATCAAATATTTTGTTTTTTAATTAATAAACAAAAGATTTAATGATTAATTTAAAATGTAACAAATTGTTTGTAACTATAGGGTGGAGTTATTGTAAAAAAGACCAAAAGTGTGAGAAAAGTAAGAAAGAATCTCAATCATTAGATCTAAATTAATTGAAAAGGGTATAATTGTAAATGCATTAACAAATTCAAATATAGTAATCCTTGATTTAAGGATTTGGAGAGAGAAAAACCTAGATTTTAGGACTTATAATCGTCCATTCAGAGCATGTTCATACATGGTGTTTTAAATATAACACAATTCAGAAAATATAACACCATTCAGCACAAAAAATAACACCATTCAGCACAAAAATAACACCATTCAGCAGTAAATAAAAAAAACACCATTCAGCAGTAGATAAAAAAAACCATTCAGTACAAAAATAACACCATTCAGCACAAAAATAACACCATTCAGCAGTAAATAAAAAAAACACCATTCAGTACAAAAATAACACCATTCAGTACAAAAATAATATCATTCAGTACAAGATATAACACCATTCAGTACAAGATATAACACCATTCAGTAAAGAGAAAAATAACACCTCTGTATCATCTTCTCCACTTCCGGCACCACCACTGGCACTTCCGGCACCACCACTGCTGCACCACCGCTGCCGATCCGCACAACCACTGCCGCTGCCCGCTCGCCATCGCCGCTGCCGCTCGTCGTCGCCGCTGTTCGATCGATTATAGAGGTGAAGTCGAGATATGGAGGTTTAGCGGCATTAGGGTTTTGAAATTGTAGAGAGAGAGAGAGAAACTGAACGTTCAATTGGAGAGAGAGATCGGAATTATAGGAATTTTGATTTACAGTTTCCTATTTTGAATGGATATAAAGACTTTATTACCCCTATAATTTTCAATTCAGTCCAAATTAAGAAAAATATTTTACATTTTGGTCCCTATTGATCTCAACCATTAGATCAAAAGATCTAATGGTTGAGATTCTTTCTTACCTTTCTCACACTTTGGGCCTTTTTTACAGGATCCTAACTCTGTAACTATATACTATACATAATACATATGACTTCTACATGATACTTCATACAAAACAAAAGATTTGTTTAAATAATGGTGAAATCACCGTTGAAACAAACCAAACGTTCGGATTTAACCCATTTCCCATCCGTAAACATAACCCAACTTCACTACCCGAGGCTGCCTACCAGAACTGCCGGCGGCAGCGTTCCTGGTCAGGTAGGGGGTACCTGATACTGGTACTCAAATACGCCCCGAGTGGCTTAATTCTATATTTATAATTAGTTACATTTTTATCAATTATTTTGTGTATTAAACCATTAAACAATACAACAACTACACTCAGTAAATCCCACAAATAGCAAATTAATAGATTTATTAATTTGTTTAAATGTAACAAAAGGTTTATAACTAAAAACTATACATGTGGATGATACTTCATATAAAACTTAAAATGCTATAAATGATATTAGCAAAACCATATATTTAGGGGTAGGATCCGGGGAAAACGGCAACTATTTCTATTCAATTTTTCATTAGAAGTTTAGAACATTGATTTCTTTTAAGCTAAAGAAAAGAATTAATTTTCTCACTAAGGTGAAAATCAGGGTTCGAGTTTACGGGTTGAAATCATGTAACACAAACACGATTAGTTGAGTTCGGCGAGATGACGCATCGGTGGACGAGCAGTGGTTTCCATTACGCTCATCCTATTGGGAGTGGCACTAGCAGCTGGGGTCGAGGGTAGGGTTAGGACTAGAGGGTCCAAACAAAAGTTCATCCACATATCTAAAGTATTATTACAAGTTCATACATGGTGTTTTAAATATAACACAATTCAGAAAATATAACACCATTCAGCACAAAAAAATAACACCATTCAGCACAAAAATAACACCATTCAGCAGTAAATAAAAAAACACCATTCAGTACAAGAATATAACACCATTCAGTACAAAAATAACACCATTCAGCACAAAAATAACACTATTCAGCAGTAAATAAAAAAACATCATTCAGTACAAAAATAACACCATTCAGTACAAAAATAACACCATTCAGCACAAAAATAACACCATTCAGCACAAAAATAACACCATTCAGTAGTAGATAAAAAAAACCATTCAGTACAAAAATAACACCATTCAGCACAAAAATAACACCATTCAGCAGTAAATAAAAAAAACACCATTCAGTACAAAAATAACACCATTCAGTACAAGATATAACACCATTCAGTACAAGATATAACACCATTCAGTAAAGAAAAAAATAACACCTCTGTATCATTTTCTCCACTTCCGGCACCACCACTGGCACTTCCGGCACCACCACTGCTGCACCACCGCTGCTGATCCGCACAACCACTGCCGCTGCCCGCCCGCCGTCGCCGCTGCCGCTCGTCGTCACCGCTGTTCGATCGATTATAGAGATGAAGTCGAGATATGGAGGTTTAGCGGCATTAGGGTTTTGAAATTGTAGAGAGAGAGAAACTATACGATCAATTGGAGAGAGAGATCGGAATTATAGGAATTTTGATTTACAGTTTCCTATTTTGAATGGATATAAAGACTTTATTACCACTATAATTTTCAATTCAGTCCAAGTTAAGAAAAATATTTTACATTTTGGTCCCTATTGATCTCAACCATTAGATCAAAAGATCTAATGGTTGAGATTCTTTCTTACCTTTCTCACACTTTGGGCCTTTTTTACAGGATCCTAACTCTGTAACTATATACTATACATAATACATATGACTTCTACATGATACTTCATATAAAACAAAAGATTTATTTAAATAATGGTGAAATCACCGTTGAAACAAACCAAACGTTCGGATTTAACCCATTTCCCATCCGTAAACATAACCCAACTTCACTACCCGAGGCTGCCTACCAGAACTGCCGGCGGCAGTGTTCCTGGTCAGGTAGGGGGTACCTGATACTGGTACTCAAATACGCCCCGAGTGGCTTAATTCTATATTTATAATTAGTTACATTTTTATCAATTATTTTGTGTATTAAACTATTAAACAATACAACAACTATACTCAATAAATCCCACAAATAGCAAATTAATAGATTTATTAATTAGTTTAAAATGTAACAAAAGGTTTATAACTAAAAACTATAAATGTGGATGATACTTCATATAAAACTTAAAATGCTATAAATGATATTAGCAAAACGATATATTTAGGGGTAGGATCTGGGGAAAACGGCAACTATTTCTATTCAACTATTCATTAGAAGTTTAGAACATAGATTTCTTTTAAGCTAAAGAAAAGAATTAATTTTTTCACTAAGGTGAAAATCAGGGGTCGGGTTTACGGGTTGAAATCATGTAACACAAACACGATTAGTTGAGTTCAGCGAGATGACGCATCGGTGGACGAGCAGTGGTTTCCATTACGCTCATCCTATTGGGAGTGGCACTAGCAGCTGGGGTCGAGGGTAGGGTTAGGACTAGAGGGTCCAAACAAAAGTTCATCCACATATCTAAAGTTTTACAAGTTTTCAACCGAGTGATGCGTCATCTCGCTGAACTCAACTAATCGTGTTTGTGTTACATGATTTCAACCCGTAAACCCTGATTTTCACCTTAGTGAGAAAATTAATTCTTTTCTTTAGCTTAAAAGAAATCATTGTTCTAAACTTCTAATGAATAATTGAATAGAAATAGTTGCCGTTTTCCCCATATCCTACGGGAAAGTTCTATGCAGAACACAAAATATTACGAGAACACGCAGAACACAATGAATCACTTTTTTTTTCAACCCTAAAAACCTAAAAAGTAAATGAAAACGTTGCAAATGTATGATTTATAGTTTCTTACACTGGAATTCAAAATAAAATATGGAATTTTTTTTACTTTTTGTATAACCTACACATATGTAGTTATGTGTAGGTTAAATTGCCAACATGTATGTAAGCTACGTGTAGGTAAAAAAATATGGTTTTTTATGTATATATAATACACATATAAATAAATGTAAGAAACATAAAATTTAAAAAAATATGAAACTTAAATCTCAAAATTTAGTGTTTTAGAGTTGTTCTTTTTGTTCTCGCAATAGTTAGTGTTCTGTAATGATACTCATATATATATATATATATATATATATATATATATATATATATATAATGTAAGTATCTATAGAAAACCCACTTTAATTTAGAAAACCCGGGAAACTCAAAGCTCCCGATGTTTTTTTTTCTTGAAAAAATTTACACATGTTATATACATGTTTTTAAGGGTTTTGGGCAAAAAAAAAAATCAAAAAAGCGCCGAGTAGATATTTTTAAAAAAAATAAACAAGTTTTGGTGTAACACATGTTACATTTATCTGACATATTTGTAACATGTGTTACACAAAAACTTGTTTATTTTTTTTTTTTAAATATCTACTCGGCACTATTTTGATTTTTTTTTGCCCAAAACCCTTAAAACATGTATATAACATGTGTAAATTTTTTCAAGAAAAAAAAAACATCGGGAGCTTTGAGTTTCCCGGGTTTTCTAAATTAAAGTGGGTTTTCTATAGATACTTACATTATATATATATATATTATCCTATATAGGGTAGGGATCCTAAGAGAAGTCCACCCTATTTGAGAAACTTGAGAAGCAATCTGGACCACACATTTTCCCTAAGCAAAAAAATGCAAAAAAATGTGAAAAAAATGCAAACTTTTTTTTTTTTTTGAAAAATCGTAGCTTTTTCTTTAAGGATTAAATTTTTTTTTTTAATTTGGGATTTATACACATGTGTATATTGTCAATTATACATATATGTATATACATGTTTAAAATTGAAAAAAAAAATATGTGTTATAAATCCTAAACCTTATACCATAAACACTCAAGTTAAACCTTAATGCTAAACCCTAAACCCTAAAGCTAAACCCTAATTCTAAACCTTAATGCTAAACCCTAAAGCTAAATCCTAATTCTAAACCCTAAAGCTAAACCCTAATGCTAAACCATAAAGCTAAAACTAAACCCTAAAGCTAAACCCTTAATGCTAAACCCTAATGCAAACCCTAAAGATAAAGCTAAACCCAAAAGTTAAAGCTAAACCCTAATGCTAAACCCAAAAGCTAAACCCTAATGCTAAACCCTAAATACTATTACTAAACCCTAATGCTAAACCCTAAACCATAAAGTTAAACCCTAAACCCTAATGCTAAACCCTAAATACTAATGCTAAACCCTAAATAACACTTATTTTTCAATTTTAAACATGTATATACATATATAGCCGTACTGGAAGGTGCGGCTGGATCACCTAACCTCACACTAATTGACAGTATACATATATGTATAGTTAAAAGATTAACAATATACACATGTGTATAAATCCCAAAAAAAAATTAAATAAATCCTTAAAGAAAAAGCTGCGATTTTTCCAAAAAAAAAAATTGCATTTTTTTTACTTTTTTTTTTTTTTTGCATTTTTTTGATTAGGGAAAATGTGTGGTCCAAAATGTTTCTCAAGTTTCTCAAATAGTCTACTACTTCTCACATGATACTTATCCTATATATATATATATAGTGTGGGGTTCATATATAAAATGAATAATTACACAAATGATGCTTATCTTAATATTATAAACTTTTGCCTCCCCAAATAGGATTAGCGTTTTAACACTACTGCCTCGTCCACTAATGCGTCATCTCGCTGAACTCAACTAATCATGTTTGTATTACAAAATTCCAACCCGTAAACCCGAACCCTCATTTTCACCTTTGTGAGAAAGTTAATTCTTTTCTTTAGCTTAAAAGAAATCAACTTTCTAAACTTCTAATGAATCCATCAAATGAATAGAAATAGTTGTTGAAAAAATAAATATAGTCAAATGTTTGTTGTAGAAAAAAAAACAATTTATTAATAAAAAGACAGAAAAGAATCTGAAACCTGGTTGTTTTCATTTAGAAGAGGTGGGGTATATATGTTTCTAGATTTCTGTTTTTCAGGGTAATTTTCCTAGAGCAAGAATGACAGTTTGAAGTTGAGTTGTTTAGACTTGTATTTTGTGGAGTAAAGTTTGTACACTTTTCTGGGTTTAGTCATTCTTGCTCGGGAGAGAGATTGGACATTTTAAAGTGGGCTCATAGATTTGAGTTTTGTCTTGTGTGTGCATCTGCAAATTATGTTTTCAAGCAGAGGTGACAGCAAAAATCCATAATAATTTTTGACCCATACGTTTATCCCATTTAGGTTTCAAATAGTAATTTAGGTTTCAAATAGTAGTTTGTTTAAAATTTACTCGGTTTGTAAATTAGCTGAGTCTACGCTGGTTAGTTAATTATAGGGCGTGCATAGTTTGATTCAGTTTTCGAGTAAAACCAAAACCGAAATATCGGTTTTCAGTTTTTGAAAACCGTCTAGTTTCGGTTTTTTTTTTGTTCTAGTTTTTTAGGTTTTTACACCGGTTCGGTTTGATTATTTCGGTTTTTGAAACACAAGGATGTAAGCTTCAAAAATAAACATTATAATTTAAAATTTAAGAATCTTTCTAATATGATTACATTTAAGTAATTATACTTAACTTTTTACACTAATAATGTTCACATAAACCTAACCTTCTAATTTATTTTTATGTTTCTTCAAAGTTTTTATTAGGACATTTCTTTTTATAATACTTTGAAGATTATTTAATTTTTATATTAAATTTTGTTTTTGTTGTAGGCAATAAATAAATCATCTCAATTATAAATAAACATGTTAATATTTTTATTATAAATATTTAATATTCAAGAATAAAATTAATAATTTCTAATAGCATGGGTTAAACACTTAAACAACTTAAATTTAAATATAAAAATAGATGTTTTTTTTGTTTCGGTTTTTTCGGTTACTGAAAATGGTTATCCGAAAACCGAACCGAAATTTTCAATTATTAAAAATCCAAAAACCGAACCGTCCGTTTTTGTTTCGGTTCGGTTTGGTCGGTTATTTCGGTTACGGTTCGGTTATTTCGATTTTCTGCTCACCCCTAGTCACTCATTTAGCTCCCTTAAGTTAATCCCAACTTATAATATTTATAGCCTTAATAAATGATATTTAATTTTTAAACCCAAAACTCCATCATTATCAAGTCCACTTCGCATTAACACCTTTTTCTTTCTTGTAAGTTCTAACATTCAACCAAGCCAAGCTTAGCCAATCTTTTAATACCTAGTCGGAGCCTAGCTAGAGCTTGCCATGGCTCGACTAGTGAACAACCCGAATACTCTTATTAGAGCATCACTCAAGTCTTATGCTTTTAAGCGAGTTGTTCTCGAGATGTTTGAGATCGAGTTGTTAGAAGGTTGAACTTTGGTCCAAGCTTAAACAAGCTTGAGCTTATGATGATGCTTATTATGTATAAGCGAACTGTGATAAACCCAAATTGACACATTGAGTCCCTATTTTGAAAAAATTGATGATTGAGTCCCCCCGCGTTTCCATATCCTATCAATCCACCCCCATGCCGCTTGCTGACATCACCTATATGTTAGATTGAATGTGCAATGACCGATTTACCCTTTCATTTTGCATCCCTGTGTTATCAATTAATTAATATTAATTTACACCCTTGTAAACAATTAAACTATCAATCAACAATTAAACTATTAACCAACATTTAATTTAATTATGTTTTCAATATATCATGCCTTCTTCTCAACCCCCCCCCCCCCCAACCCACCCACCAAACAGACATTATACCCTAAAGCTTCTTACTTGTAACAAATGATTCAGTTAAACTATTAGAAAGATTTTAAATGTGTCATTGGATTAAGGTACACTCTTAAATGTGTGAGCGTTTGTTTGTTCTTGCTTTTTATTAATTTACATGAATATGTATAAACTTGAATCTTTGAAATTTATAGTTTGAAGTGCTTCTATGATGATTGATGAAGATTACCTATAAAAATGCTTCTTGTATGTTAAGAGATGAAATTATTTTTTCAAAAAATAGAGACTCAACGTGTCAATCAGGGTTGACCACAGAGACAATTTGAGGTTTACTCTTTATTTAATTTGTAAGATCTATGTGCTATTTGAAATAAAAATCCATCTAATTTGATCAAGTGTAATTGCCTAACTCATCAACATATGGTCACATTTTACAATCGCTGACAAATATACTTACAGCTGAGAAGAAGAAAAAATGAATAACTTAATTAAGTAACCAAATTTAGTGGTTTTGTTATAATTATATGTATGTCAATGTCAATAGGTAAAATTATCTTACAAAGCCATCTAAATCTAGGAAGGATACAAAGACACATTTGATCATAAAATATAACACAATGCCAAGGAAAAAGATACAATGATGAAAATAGAAAAAAAAAAGACACAATGATTAAAAAAAAATTCTAAAATCTACAAACTAAAAATCCAAAAGCGAAACCTAAAATCTAAGATCGTAGAGTTCGACGAGACAGTTCCAGTGTCGTTAGAATGAATTCAATCATAGTTCGTTTGATGCCCTTTCTATTTTTTAGGAGACTATGTATTTGATCATTAACCAAATGAGTCGGCTTGGCTCAGGTCATTTCAAATCGAGTTTTTTAGCTAATTTTTTTCGAGCGAGCTACGAGTCACGAGCTTTTTGAACAACCCTACTCATTCTCGTGAATAAATTATTACCGTTTGCTGATATGACCAGAATATAACTAAATTTACAAAGTCGACGGTCAACCAAATCTAACCCAACCATCTTTTTCAATAACCCAATTAACCAAACCAATCAGTTATGAAATCTAAAAACCGATTTTTTTTCCCATAACCAAACCGAACAATGCTCACCCCTAAATTAACTAGGTGTCCTGCTAAGTAAGACTTGACTTCTAAGTGACCCCGGTCAGCGTTAAAAACGTTCAACATTTTCACCAAGTGTGTACACATCACCACCAACTTCACCAAACCTGTATTCAGCACATATGGGCCTCAAACTTTTCAACACGCTTAACTTAACATGGAGGTGGTACCAAACCGCCCCCTCGACACTAACTTCCACCCTATTTCAACATTACATTATAACTTTGGAACTTGTCTTACATATACTTATTGTATTAAACAGTTGGTGCACAATATACTTATTTTTGTTCAGCCAAACGACAACTCAGGACATGAAACTGTAATGTTATCAAACTGTTAACGATAAGAAACAACATCCTCCTATGATTCACTGGTTGAGACTGCGTCGTCTTTATGCTTGATCATGCCAGAATCCACAAGAATTGGTATTTCTGCTGCGAGCCATGGTGCAAGGCCCAAACAAAGAGCATGTGCTATACCAAACCTAGGGCTGAAATATAGGAAAATTAAAATAAAAAATGCTTATTAACTAAAACACGAATTAAATGAGAATACACATGAACTTTTAAATGGAACAAGCAATTTTATACGGTTGGGTTGATGTTAGACCTGACCATACGCCTCATGCGAATGACATTTAAGGTTAATTATTAACTAGATAATAATATACTGTTTTCATAATAGATTATAAGTTTATAACCCTTATTTCTTCGTATCAGGAGTTTAATTGAGTGAGAATGATTGAAAGTTGGATTAACTCAAGAATACCTTAACTGTCATCTATGGTTTGATTTCATTTTATTTTCTATTCGAGTCCTGTCTGTTGACCTAAAACACTTTTTGTCCAAAACACCAAAATATTTATAAACTTAACCATAGATTTGTTTCTGTTTTAATGTCCTTTCAAATTCCAAAAGGGCAAACTCGAGAATACACGACATGCTATAAAACATTTTTGTAGACTTGAGCCACTTCTTGCAGGCAATGAGCTTTAACTACCTAGTTTTTCTTCAATTGGTTTGCAAACATCACAAAAAAAAAAAAAAACTGAAAAAGGGGCATTAAATCATTAATTATTTGTGCCAGGAAACAATTCTAGATAAAATGATGATTAAAAAATAAAATAAAAACTAATAAGTTATACAAAAAACATACTTATATGTTATAACACACTTAAATATAATTGAACAAAAAAAACATACTTATAAATATTGTATTGTTTATACCTAAGGCGGCTAAGGCCAAAGTACTCGAAAGAAATCAACAAATCAAGTATTAAACAGTACACGGGTATTATATAGAGACACAAGCAATATGCCAGCCGCCTTGTGCGCCTCATGTGTCAAAAAGCGCGCTTTTTAAACTAAGGTGGCCTTGAGAACCCATTAGGGAAAACTCACAGGGCCCACCAATACGCTGCTAATCAATGGGACTGGCCAGGTAAAACGCTTACGCTGGGCACGTGACCTTCAAGGGGCTAAGACAAAAAACTAGTGAAAGTTGGATTCAAACTTAGACCTCTGCTAGAGACTAGAGCAGAATCAAGCACCAACCACTGCATAGCCTTGAAGGTTTAACTAAGTCTTTTTGTTATAAACTAATAAGTACTTATTCCGGGAACTCGTCCTTTTTTTGTTTTTTTTTTTTTTTTGGGAAGGGGGGGGGGGGGGGGGGGGTAGTGCACGGTCCTCCCAACCGCTGGAGTGATCCCACTCCGGGAGCCGCTACACGACCAAGCTAGCTCCGCGGTGAATTCCCCTTGTCGAGTTCTTACCCTGGGTGACATATGCCACTCCCAAGATTCGAACCCGGTACCTCTTGGAAGAGGTGGGTGTCGGTGGCCAACTGGGCTACCCCAGTTGGTTCTATATATGAATAGATACTTTGTCTATAACATAATAGAACTATTATGTAAATTTGAAAAGAGGTGAAAGTAACGAGAACTGTCTTACGAGTTTTTGGCCCAAAGTGGCTTGAAATGCACCGTCAAGCAAATCTTCCCTCCTCTGTACATCTGTAAACAGAAAATAAACAGTCATAACAAGTGATAATTTCATTTGGTATGTAGTGAATAGGATATAAATCAACTAATAATAAATGAGAGATACACTTCATAAGTTTTACACAAACACAAATCTTATAAGTGGCAAGATTGCCATCTACTATAGCTATGAACTTTCCCCCTAACTTCAAAGCAATTGAAACTTGAACAAAAAGATTTTAAAAAAAATGGCACATCACATTCCCATAAAAATGTCCAGAGTTTATAGATCAGTCAACAAAAACAAAATAATGAAAAACTAGATCGATGAGTAATCAAGTACTTATATTCAAAAACCACAAAACAAACTTCATAAACTCAGCAAGCACATTATCAGCCATTTTAACTCATATTTCTCCAAAACCAATTGTAGAATCTATAACTGAATCATAAACTCAGCAAGCAATCACATGACTTAATATCAAATTATCAATCCTACAGAAACTAACGATCAAGGTCTTACTATTGAGTTACAGGCAACTAAAATCAATTAAGAAACGCCAGCCAGTCAAATCAGACTACCTAATAACATTTAAAAGCCCCTTTGGTACGAAATGCTAGTTCGATTTCCACTTAAATATGCATTAATTGAAAAAACATTTTAAACACAAATAGTTTCCTCCTATTCAATCACAAACAACCAAAATCATCAAACGAGACACATACAACACCTAAAATCCTCAAATAAACCAAAACCAAAACCTACACCATATCACATCAATTTCACACAATCCTAATCCACAAACCAAATGAATCCATAACTGAACCATAAACTCAGCAAGCAATCACATAAAGTGTCAATTCATTCGACCAAACACCACAAGCTGATATCAATCCTACAAAAACTAATGCTCAAAATCTTCCCATTCAATCACAAACAACAAAACTCATATAACACACACACACCAGTCATCAAAATTGGACCTTGAGGCACGCGCCTCATGTAATGTGTATTTTTGTGCAGCAAGATGTTGTACAACATGCTTTTCAAGTTGGTAATATATATTAGAACATGTATAAAGCTTATTTGTATCTAAATCATATTGTTAATGGCGAATAGCGACAAATAGTGATAAGATACCTATGTGCTACATAGCGAATAGCGAACGCTATTTTATAAATAGCGATACACTAGAAAAAAAAAAATAAAAATCTTATATGTATATTATATCAAAATACCCTTGTATATATGCTTTTTTACATGTATATTTAACAAATTTCAAAAATCCAGCTATTGGCTATATTTAATTGGTTTCAAAAATCCAGCTATCCCGCTATTTATGGCTACATACCCTGTGGCGACCTTCGACCTATAAGCTACGCTATTCGCTATAGCGATCATAGCAACGGCTATTGACAACAATGATCTAAATATTGGGTAAATTTTGCGCTTTGCATATGAAAGGCGAGAGCTTTTGCGCACCTCCATTTTAAATCATGTCGCTTTTTAAAACCAAGATTTTGATAGTTCAAAAAAGAGAATCAGCCAATTTTAAACTGATATCTCTCCAAAGCCAATTCTAGAATCCATAACCGAATCAATAAACTCAGCAAGCAATCACATAAATTGTCAATTCAACCAACCGAAAACCACAAGCTCATGTCAATCCTACAAAAACTAAGAATCCAGTTCCTCTTATCCAATCACAAACACCTAATAACATCTAAAACCCCCAAATCACATCAGTTTCATATCAATTTCAGATCAATTTCAAACAATCCACAACAACAAACCTTATGAGTCTTTCCATCAAGCTCCGGCAGCTCAAGTTCCGGAGCAGTAGCCGGATACGTCACCGGAATATCAAACTGGAGATCAAACTCATACTTGAGCAGATTATGCACATACCAGCACTTTCCAGTCCACCGTGTACCTTCCGGATTGGCGGCGGAGATGCGGAACCAGTCGTTGTCTTTGGATTTGTTCATTGAAGTGTAGGCGATCAGCGCTTTGTACTCCTCCTTGAGGCGCTGCGTCCAGGCGGCGCCGTCGCGAGGGCCGGCTTTGACGGTTAAGAGAGGGATTTGGGTTAGGGTTGACTTGGTGGTTGGATCCCAGCCCTCCATTGGAATGGTGGTGGTTGGTTGCAGGTGTAAACCCTAGAGGGAGGGAGGGAGGGAGCGAGGAAGAAGGTAACCGTTGTTTGCGTAGGATCGACGGCAAGTTAATTTTGAGTAGTGTATTAATTTTGTTAGTTATACTATACGTTCGGGTCCGGCCCTCAATCGAGTAAATGTATTCTCTCATCTATAACGGTCAGAATTGGATGCATACATGAGCCGCCAGACTCGACTCATTTACACCTAAAGAGAGAGTCACATATTAGCCTTTTTTAAGCAACTATCTTGAGATCATGTGAGTTTAAGATGGAAGTTAGGTGGGGTAAACAAAGTGAACTTGATTATGAATCTAGCTAAATAGTTTTGATTTTTTGAATCAAGCTAAATAACATCAACTGGTGGGATTACCGACGCTCCACAGTAGGGTGACGAGAATTCACTCGATCTCATTACGACTCATTACAATACCGTTATAGAAACTAAACCGTATCAAGCCCCAAAAATATCGGCACATGTCTATCACAAGCATGGTGAGGAGCATCTTACCATGCTTTACCATCAATGATAAGCTAATTTTATTTTATTTTATTTTAATACATACATTTCTTATGGGCGTGAACAGTAAGCGGTTTTTATTGGTCAAAAAAGACGATCAACTAAAGCATATATACAATTGAAATCAAACTCCGGTATCAAAAAGGCATGCATGTGATGGACTGGTTTATATGTGATAACCCGAATCGAAAGAGCTGGGTTCGAAACTCAGGAGACGTAAATTATGTTCTTTCCTTTTTTTTCTTTGGGCCACAGCTGATAATCGCTCCAACACTCTAAACTCCGGTCGGCGGCGGTGGGTTTTCATTCCCCCGCTACATTCGGCGTCGGCGGTGACCATGTGGTTGTTTGAATACGTTTCTGGCCACTTAGCGACACCGGTCGAGCGGTGAAGAGAGAGAGAGAGTGGGGGGTAGGTCGTGTGTTGTGGTGCTTGCGGTTAGGTGGTAGTGTTGTGGTGGTGGTGCACTGGTGTTGTGGCGACAGTCAGGTGGTGGGGGATTTTGCCGAACAAAGAGAAAGTGAATAAAGGATGAGGAAGCTCAATTAATAATATGGTTTAGAGTAAACTGCCATTTTGGTCCCTGTGGTTTGGTCACTTTTGCCACTTTAGTACAAAACTCAAACTTTTTGCATCTGGGTCCCTGTGGTTTCAGTTTTATTACCATTTTGGTCCAAAAATGAAATCATGTCATATTTGTCTTATAAAATCCTGCTATTTTGTCATTTTCCGCAGGGGCAAAATGATCATTTTTTTTTATAAATAAATACCATATTTTATAAGACAAATATGACCTGATTTGCCTCTGAAGAAAATGACAAAATTGCAGGATTTTATAAGACAAATATGATCTGATTTCATTTTTGGACCAAAATGGCAATAAAACCGAAACCACAGGGACCCAGATGCAAAAAGTTTGAGTTTTGGACTAATGTGGCAAAAGTGACCAAACCACAGGGACTAAAATAGCAGTTTACTCTATGGTTTATTTAAAAATTCGTAGAGGATTGAAGAGGTGGGTTTACACCCGTGTAATCTATACTCTATAATAAAAGAAATCATTTTGAGGACACTTGTCATCATATTAGCCCATGTTTTATAGATAAGTATTATTTTAGTTTAATCTTTTCTAATTAATTATAGATAATCCTCATACTAAATATTATTTAATTTAATTTCTTATGGATAATTATTATTTAGTTTCATCTTCTTCTCATTTATAATATTATTTATTTAACAAATAGAGTAAATTACGATTTTGACCCCTGTGGTTATATCACTTTTACTCTTTTAGCCCAAAAAGAATTTTTAACATCTGAGCCCTCAACGTCTTTTTTAACCCTTTTGGCCCCTTACATTTAATGGATGGGGTTAGTGTTAGGGGCCAAAAGGGTTAGAAAAAAAGACGCTGGGGGCTCAGATAAAATTGTGACACCCCAGGAAAACCAGTGAACAGTACAATTTACCTAGCTTCCTCAGTGAGTGCATACAAAATTTCGGGACGAAATTTCCAATTAGTTGGGGATAATGTGACAACTCGAACTTTAGACCTAGTTTTGTGTAACGTTTGTAAGCATGACACGACTTTATGAACTTGAATGATTATGTGAAATGTATTGATACACGATTATGTGAGCTATATGATTTATGAATTTATGAATTATATGTGTGTGTGAAATACACGATTGGATGAGACCCGAACCACACAACATTCACACTCGCACAAGCCTTTGGGCCGTTTTACTAAAAATCGGACTTCAAGGGCAGCCCATTAAGGGCCGGCCCATTTCTTCTCCTTTTGGCCGTGTAACACAACCTTGGGGGTTGTTGTTTCTCTCATTTGTTACAAACATATCACACACACACAAGTTCTCAAAAACCCTAGCTCTCTCTCTCTCTCTTGCTCGAACTCGACGGCACAAGGCACAAGAAGATCATTCTTTTTCTCCTTGTTCGATTATAACCGGTTAGTGATTACTGAATTACGTTTGTTGATTTGTTTTGGCTGCCATGATGTGATAGGATTCTTGTTAAACATGATTGATTACGTGGGTCGATGGATACATGTTTACTTGTCACGAAACCGACTTGTATGTACCATATTATAGATTGATTTAGATTGTTAATCACGTGTTGTTTGAAGTAATCGGCTGTATATGCATGATCGGATCGAACAATAGGAATTTATAGGTTGTTGACCGTGTTTTGATTATGTGAATCATTGGATTATTGTTCATGTATTGTTAGTGTTCATATGAATTGTGATGAAATTGCCATGTTTTAATCAATTATGTTGATGATAGATACTGTTAGTATAGTGATTGATATTCACAAGAATGGAAACCACTGAATTGAGTCAAAAGAATTAATTTGATTGTGTAACTGATTGCTTAATTGGTGGAAGTTGTTAACCGGCCGCACAAGGTACCCCAGTCGCACAAATCACCGGATCGGACAAGCTGATCCCGGTCGTACAAGCTTGCATGAATCACACAAGTGCAGCCCAGTCGCACAAGGGCAGCCTGGTCGCACAAGGCTGTACTTTGGGCCGGGCAGCCCAGTCCGACTAGACGCACAACTAGATCTGAATCGCACAAGTTACTGTGTGGGCCGCTCACATTGTTGGACCGCACAAGTTCACTAAACGTTTTAATTGGGCCATAATCTGAACCGGGCCGTAATATGTTAAAATTGTATGTAATATGACGGACCGCACAAGTCATCTATGTGGGCCATTCACATTATTGGATCGCACAAGTCCACTATCGTGTTTTATTTATTTGGGCCGAGACCACTATGTTTGATTTGTTTGGACCGATTTATATTGGATCTCTTATGCATGTTATTGGGCTTGTTCTACTTCACACATGTTAACCATATTGTTTGACTGATTTCGGGTTGCTATGATATACATACGTGGTTGCCATGATACTTACGTGCTAACAACGTGTTCACCTGTATGATACATACGTGCAATATTTGTAACGAACCTGACTTGTGTGGTAACCTGTTAGGACGTGGTTAACCTGTTAGTCAAGAGTCCTTTATTTGTGTATCTGCCGAGCAAACCAAGGTGAGTTCACACAGCCAAGGCATGGGATTCCCGGGTTGGGAATTGGGTTGGATATGATGAATGTGGAATGATTACTCGTACTTACGCATATACCAGACTATAGACCATCGTCCTCAGGTTAGTCAGGACGCGTTACGTAAAGCCTACGTAACCCAGTATATTTGCCATATGTCTCCCGGGTCGGGAAGGACACGTTACGTAAAGCCTACGTAACCCAATACCATACACTGGCTTCCAGGTCGGAAGGCCACGCTGCGTAAAGCCTACGTAGCCCCCACGCGTACCACTGTCCTCGGGGAAGGGCACGTCACGTAAAGCCTACGTGACCCCGTACGTTTTCCTGTTCTCGGTAAAGAAGAACACATGGTCGGAAGTTAGTCTAGTAAGTACCGTTAATGAGAAGCCCTCATTAGCCAGGATAAACATGGGAAACCCCCACTGGTTATACTTATGCACAATGTTATGAACTTACTTTCTGTGAACTCGCTCAACTAGTTTGTTGATTATTTGCTGCATGCCTTGCAGGACCTTAGGTATACTTGGAGCTTGCACCAGAGGAGAAGCGGGTCGTTGTGGACAAGAACTCGTGAATGCTTATTTAACACTTTTACATTCACACATTGATACTTATGTTTTGGGTTTTACATTTAATGCTTCCGCTACTTAAACAGTGTTTGGTTTTGAACACCAATTATGTCTTTGATTATTATTTAATGCTATGTTTGATATAATTGGTGGCTTGATCCTGGTCAGTCACGCTCCCAAGCGGTGGTGCTCCGCAGGTGGGTTTTGGGGGTGTGACAGATTGGTATCAGAGCCATTGGTTATAGAGAACTTGGTTTTAATAGGGGAAAACGTTTTTATTAAAACCGGACTATAACCAGAACAGTGCTCTCAACGATCCACAACGACGCTTCGCTCCACGTGCAAGACTCGACATACTAGGTAATAAGGTTTATGTTTATTGCCTGTTTGCTAGAACTGCTTAGAACTTTGCTCGCATTACGCTTAGATACACATGCTTTGATTTCATGAGAACACCTATATGCCTACGCTTTTCTGTCATCGCCCTACTCGCGAACCATTCTTACGTATGCTACTTGTTACTATGAAGATCATGTCTGGAAGAATCAACATGACACAAGCCCAGCTAGAGGCTCTCGTTCAAGCCCAAGTCACAGCAGCATTTGCGGCTGCTCAAGCAGGTAGGATAACCTGTAGTTATAACTTATGCTAGGATCTTTAGATCCTACACTCCTAAACTAGCTTTTGTATTTAAACTTTGCCCTACTCGTACGCAATAGGTCAACACGCGCAGCAGCCTGTCTGCACGTTCAAGAATTTCATGGACTGTCGTCCAAACTCTTTCAGCGGCACAGAGGGGGCAGTGGGACTCCTCCACTGGTTCGAGAAGCTAGAATCAGTATTTGAAATGTGCGAGTGCCCTGAGGCTCGCAAGGTCAAATTTGCTACCGGTACTTTGGAAGGAATAGCACTGACTTGGTGGAACGCCCAAGTTCAGATCCTAGGGTTGGCAGCTGCTAACGCCACCCCATGGAACGATTTCAAGGAACTCATCAAGCGTGAGTATTGCACGCGGGAAGATATTCACAAGCTAGAAGACGAGCTGTATAACTTGAAAATGGTTGGATCGGAAATCGAGGCGTATACTAAACGGTCTAATGAGCTGGCCGTTCTGTGTCCTACTATGGTGGACCCTCCCTACAAGCGCATTGAGTTGTATCTCAAGGGATTGGCGCCAGAAATTCAGAGCCACGTGACGTCGGCTAACCTCGAAAACATCCAGGAAATTCAGCGTCTTGCTCACCGTATCACCGATCAGGCAGTGGAACAGAATAGACTGCCCAAGCGTGTTAATGCTACTGCTAATGTCACCACCTCAGTTACTCCTGCTACATCTGGTGACAGTAAAAGGAAATGGGATGGGGATTCTAGCAAAGGTTCAGCATCTGTTCAGCCACAAGCTCAGCAGCAGAAGATCGATCACTATCAGAGTCCCAGTCAGCAATCCTCTAGTGGTCACAGGCAGAGGAGATATCAGGGTAGTCAACCTAGGTGCCACAACTGCAACAGGCATCACCACGGCCCATGTAACAAGGGTCGTTGCCAAAGGTGTCTAAAGATGGGTCATGAGGCCAAAGACTGTAGGAGCCCACGGCCTGCGAATCAGAATCAGCAGCCTCAGCAACCAGCTCCACAGAACCAGAATCAGCAGCAGCAGCCACAGCGTGGGAATCGGGGATGTTTCCAGTGTGGGGCTGAAGGTCACTTCAAACGCGATTGCCCTCAGTTGAACCAGAATCGCAACAACAATAACAACCAGGGCAACGGCAACAACAACGGCGGGAACAACAACAACAACGGCAATGAAGCTCGTGGTCGCGCTTTTGTGCTAGGTCGAGGCGATGCAGTGAACGATCCCAACGTTGTTATGGGTAAGTTTCTCCTCGACAATATTTACGTTACTGTTTTGTTTGATTCGGGTGCGGATACAAGCTATATGTCTGTGAAAATGTGTCAACTACTAAAACGTGCACCAACACTTTTACCCACCAAACATGTAGTCGAGTTAGCTAACGGTAAAAGTCTAGAAGCCACGCACGTAGTTCAGGGTTGTAATCTTATCTTAGCTGGTCAAGCCTTCTCTATCGACCTCATTCCCATAGTGTTGGGTAGCTTCGACGTTGTGATTGGGATGGATTGGTTATCCCAACACCAGGCAGAAATCTTATGCAGCGAAAAGGTTATTCGCATTCCTCGTTTGGGTCAGGAACCTCTAGAAGTTCAAGGCGACAAGAGTGGTGCTGTGGTTGGCATCATCTCTTTCTTGAAGGCTCAGAAGTGCTTACGTAAAGGTCACACAGCCATTCTGGCTCTCGTTACAGATGCATCAACAAAAGAAAAGAAATTGGAGGATATTCCAATTGTACGTGATTACCCTCAGGTGTTTCCTGAAGACTTACCTGGCCTACCGCCTCATCGTCAGGTCGAATTTCAGATCGAACTCGCTCCAGGAGCAGCACCCATAGCACGCGCACCATATCGTCTAGCTCCATCGGAATTGGAGGAATTGTCAAAGCAGCTGCAAGAACTCTTGGAAAAGGGTTTCATTCGTCCAAGCTCTTCGCCTTGGGGAGCTCCAGTGCTTTTCGTGAAGAAGAAAGACGGTACGTTCAGAATGTGCATCGACTACCGTGAACTCAACAAGGTGACGGTGAAGAACCGTTATCCTCTTCCGCGCATCGACGACTTATTCGACCAGTTGCAAGGGTCGTGTTACTATTCGAAGATAGACTTGAGGTCTGGGTATCATCAGCTGAGAGTCCGGGAGGAGGACGTCTCCAAGACAGCCTTCAGAACTCGTTACGGTCACTACGAGTTTCTTGTCATGCCGTTCGGGTTAACGAACGCGCCTGCTGTATTTATGGATCTTATGAACAGGGTGTGCAAACCCTACCTTGACAAGTTCGTCATTGTTTTCATCGACGACATTCTGATTTACTCCAAGAGTCAGGAGGAACACGAGCAGCATCTTCGTCTCATTTTGGAACTCCTTCGAAAGGAACAATTGTACGCCAAGCTTTCTAAATGCGACTTCTGGCTTCGTGAAGTCCACTTCTTAGGCCACGTAGTGAACAAGGATGGGATCCATGTCGATCCATCCAAGGTAGATTCGATCAGGAACTGGCCTACACCGCGTACACCGACAGAGATACGCCAATTCTTGGGTCTGGCAGGTTACTACAGACGGTTTATTAGAGACTTTTCAAAGATCGCGCAACCACTTACGCTACTGACACAGAAGGGTGTTACCTATCGCTGGGGAGAGCCCCAGGAGACTGCTTTTCAGCACCTAAAGGATAGACTTTGCAGCGCACCTATCCTCTCTTTGCCAGAGGGCACAGACGACTTCGTAGTATATTGTGACGCGTCAATACAGGGTCTGGGATGCGTATTGATGCAGCGGGATAAAGTGATTGCCTACGCCTCTCGTCAGCTAAAGGTTCATGAACGGAACTACACGACGCACGATTTAGAGCTGGGAGCTGTTGTTTTCGCGCTTAAGATATGGCGACACTACCTGTACGGTACCAGGTGCACGATTTACACCGATCACAGGAGTCTCGAGCATATCCTTAAGCAGAAGGATTTGAATATGCGTCAACGACGATGGGTCGAGCTACTTAACGACTACGAATGTGCTATTAAGTATCATCCAGGCAAGGCCAATGTTGTGGCTGATGCCCTCAGTCGGAAAGACACACTACCACGGCGCGTGCGAGCGCTACAACTTACGATTCAGTCTAGTCTTCCTGTTCAGATACGAGCTGCTCAGACAGAAGCACTGAAGCCCGAAAACGTCAAAGCTGAAGCCTTACGCGGCTCACGACAACAGATGGAACAGAAGGCAGACGGCGCCTACTATGTAACGGGGCGGATTTGGGTCCCTCTTTATGGCGGTCTACGCGAACTTGTGATGGATGAAGCTCACAAGTCTCGCTATTCGGTACATCCAGGGTCGGATAAAATGTACCACGACATCAGCACTACCTATTGGTGGCCTAGCATGAAGGCCCACATTGCTACGTATGTTGGAAAATGTTTGACCTGTGCAAGAGTCAAGGTCGAATATCAGAAACCAGCTGGCCTACTGCAGCAGCCTAAGATACCTCAGTGGAAATGGGAAGAAATTTCCATGGATTTTGTTACGGGTTTACCTAGATCCCAGCGTGGGAACGATACAATATGGGTCGTAGTTGATCGACTCACCAAGTCTGCACACTTCCTACCGATTAAGGAAACGGACAAGTTCTCCACTCTCGCAGACGTCTATCTTAAAGAAGTTGTCTCGAGGCACGGGGTGCCCACGTCTATCATTTCGGATCGCGATGCACGATTCACGTCAGAACTTTGGCAAGCAATGCACAAATCTTTCGGCTCACGGTTAGACATGAGCACAGCTTATCACCCTCAGACGGATGGGCAGTCTGAGCGAACGATCCAAACGCTTGAAGACATGCTTCGGGCATGCGTCATCGACTTCGGCAACGGCTGGGAAAAGCATCTCCCTTTAGTGGAGTTTTCGTATAATAATAGTTATCACACCAGCATACAAGCCGCTCCATTCGAGGCATTGTACGGGCGTAAATGCCGGTCACCTCTCTGTTGGGCAGAGGTGGGGGATAGTCAAATCACGGGTCCAGAGATTGTAGTGGACGCCACAGAAAAGATTGCACAAATAAGACAACGCATGGCGGCAGCACGCGACCGTCAGAAAGCCTACGCGGACAAGCGTAGAAAGCCATTGGAATTTGAGGTCGGGGACCGGGTTTTATTGAAAGTTTCACCCTGGAAGGGTGTGGTTCGTTTTGGCAAACGGGGCAAACTGAATCCGCGATACGTCGGACCATTTGAAATCATAGAAAAGATTGGCAAGGTAGCCTACAAGTTGAACCTACCAGCTGAACTCGGGGCAGTTCACAATGTCTTTCATGTATCGAACTTAAAGAAGTGCCTGTCAGATGAAAATCTTGTCATTCCTTTCAAGGAACTCACTATCGACGAGCGGTTGCAGTTCGTTGAGGAACCAGTAGAAATCACGGACCGGGATGTGAAGGTCCTCAAACACAAGAGAATCCCTCTTGTTCGAGTTCGTTGGAACTCCAAACGTGGCCCAGAGTACACCTGGGAACGCGAAGACAGGATGACAGAAAAGTACCCCCATTTATTCGGGAACCAGGCAACCACTACTGAGGCTGAAGCTACTACTTCGGAATTTCGGGACGAAATTCCAGATCAACGGGGGGAGGATGTGACACCCCAGGAAAACCAGTGAACAGTACAATTTACCTAGCTTCCTCAGTGAGTGCATACAAAATTTCGGGACGAAATTTCCAATTAGTTGGGGATAATGTGACAACTCGAACTTTAGACCTAGTTTTGTGTAACGTTTGTAAGCATGACACGACTTTATGAACTTGAATGATTATGTGAAATGTATTGATACACGATTATGTGAGCTATATGATTTATGAATTTATGAATTATATGTGTGTGTGAAATACACGATTGGATGAGACCCGAACCACACAACATTCACACTCGCACAAGCCTTTGGGCCGTTTTACTAAAAATCGGACTTCAAGGGCAGCCCATTAAGGGCCGGCCCATTTCTTCTCCTTTTGGCCGTGTAACACAACCTTGGGGGTTGTTGTTTCTCTCATTTGTTACAAACATATCACACACACACAAGTTCTCAAAAACCCTAGCTCTCTCTCTCTCTCTTGCTCGAACTCGACGGCACAAGGCACAAGAAGATCATTCTTTTTCTCCTTGTTCGATTATAACCGGTTAGTGATTACTGAATTACGTTTGTTGATTTGTTTTGGCTGCCATGATGTGATAGGATTCTTGTTAAACATGATTGATTACGTGGGTCGATGGATACATGTTTACTTGTCACGAAACCGACTTGTATGTACCATATTATAGATTGATTTAGATTGTTAATCACGTGTTGTTTGAAGTAATCGGCTGTATATGCATGATCGGATCGAACAATAGGAATTTATAGGTTGTTGACCGTGTTTTGATTATGTGAATCATTGGATTATTGTTCATGTATTGTTAGTGTTCATATGAATTGTGATGAAATTGCCATGTTTTAATCAATTATGTTGATGATAGATACTGTTAGTATAGTGATTGATATTCACAAGAATGGAAACCACTGAATTGAGTCAAAAGAATTAATTTGATTGTGTAACTGATTGCTTAATTGGTGGAAGTTGTTAACCGGCCGCACAAGGTACCCCAGTCGCACAAATCACCGGATCGGACAAGCTGATCCCGGTCGTACAAGCTTGCATGAATCACACAAGTGCAGCCCAGTCGCACAAGGGCAGCCTGGTCGCACAAGGCTGTACTTTGGGCCGGGCAGCCCAGTCCGACTAGACGCACAACTAGATCTGAATCGCACAAGTTACTGTGTGGGCCGCTCACATTGTTGGACCGCACAAGTTCACTAAACGTTTTAATTGGGCCATAATCTGAACCGGGCCGTAATATGTTAAAATTGTATGTAATATGACGGACCGCACAAGTCATCTATGTGGGCCATTCACATTATTGGATCGCACAAGTCCACTATCGTGTTTTATTTATTTGGGCCGAGACCACTATGTTTGATTTGTTTGGACCGATTTATATTGGATCTCTTATGCATGTTATTGGGCTTGTTCTACTTCACACATGTTAACCATATTGTTTGACTGATTTCGGGTTGCTATGATATACATACGTGGTTGCCATGATACTTACGTGCTAACAACGTGTTCACCTGTATGATACATACGTGCAATATTTGTAACGAACCTGACTTGTGTGGTAACCTGTTAGGACGTGGTTAACCTGTTAGTCAAGAGTCCTTTATTTGTGTATCTGCCGAGCAAACCAAGGTGAGTTCACACAGCCAAGGCATGGGATTCCCGGGTTGGGAATTGGGTTGGATATGATGAATGTGGAATGATTACTCGTACTTACGCATATACCAGACTATAGACCATCGTCCTCAGGTTAGTCAGGACGCGTTACGTAAAGCCTACGTAACCCAGTATATTTGCCATATGTCTCCCGGGTCGGGAAGGACACGTTACGTAAAGCCTACGTAACCCAATACCATACACTGGCTTCCAGGTCGGAAGGCCACGCTGCGTAAAGCCTACGTAGCCCCCACGCGTACCACTGTCCTCGGGGAAGGGCACGTCACGTAAAGCCTACGTGACCCCGTACGTTTTCCTGTTCTCGGTAAAGAAGAACACATGGTCGGAAGTTAGTCTAGTAAGTACCGTTAATGAGAAGCCCTCATTAGCCAGGATAAACATGGGAAACCCCCACTGGTTATACTTATGCACAATGTTATGAACTTACTTTCTGTGAACTCGCTCAACTAGTTTGTTGATTATTTGCTGCATGCCTTGCAGGACCTTAGGTATACTTGGAGCTTGCACCAGAGGAGAAGCGGGTCGTTGTGGACAAGAACTCGTGAATGCTTATTTAACACTTTTACATTCACACATTGATACTTATGTTTTGGGTTTTACATTTAATGCTTCCGCTACTTAAACAGTGTTTGGTTTTGAACACCAATTATGTCTTTGATTATTATTTAATGCTATGTTTGATATAATTGGTGGCTTGATCCTGGTCAGTCACGCTCCCAAGCGGTGGTGCTCCGCAGGTGGGTTTTGGGGGTGTGACAAAAATAAATTCTTTTTTGGGCTAAAAGGGTAAAATTGATATAACCATAGGGGCCAAAATTGTAATTTACTCTAACTCTAACTAATATTATTTATCATTTATGCATTTACGGAGTTTTAAATAATGAGTTAAATTTATTGAGATTTCGTTAACAAATTTTGTTACAACAAAATAATCTATTTATATCAATCTAAATTTTTATCTATACTATACTATATAATAAAACATTAATGTGTGACACATGTCGTTCATTTAGGTATTTATTTTATGATTTTCTCGTCTCACTTCCAAACTTATCTTATATTAAATAAATAAATAAATGAATAATGAGCTAATATTATATTTTATCCTACTTTAAATTTCGAATACCATTCTTCTATTTTTCTAATAAAATATTATCTGAAAAAAAACTGTTAATTTAAAAAATTTTAAATAAAATAAATTATTTATCACGAAAACCAAACTTTGTATTAATATATTAAATATTTTTATTTTCACAATGCAAAATTACATTTACTAACTTTTTTATTATTTGGTATATAAAATTACATTTATTTAACTCGTGTAATAAATGAGGTTTTTTTAAAGATGTATTACTTTATTATTTGGTAAACAATATTACACTTATTCAACCCGTGTAATACATGTGGTTTTAAAGATATATTTTTTTATTTGGTATATAAATTACACTAATTCAACCCGTACAATATGGTTCTTATATATATAACTTTTTTGTTATTTAATATATAAAATTATATTTATTCAATCCGTGCAATAAAGAAAATTTTTAAAGATACAATGTTTTATTATTTAGTATATAAATTTATTTACTCAACCCGTGTAATACACGGGGTTATAACCTAGTTCCTGTATAAATATACATGTAAAGACCGGCCCACAGGATATGTAAACCACCCTATTTTCATCCTTTTAATAAACATTTTTCAAATCTCATAAAATAGAACATTGTACATTTAATTACACGGGTGGTCTATAAACAACTTTTGTAAATTTACATTTACACGCCAAATTAATGCTAAGAAATATTTCTTCTAAACCAAATTTTATCTTCAGACTCACATATTTAATTATTTTTGTTTTCAATAAGAAATAGTATTATCATTATTATTATAATTATTATTAATTTTTAGCCTTTATTTCACGTAAATTTAGTTAGGAAACCAGTTAGAAATATAATTTGTTTTCGTTTCACTATACAAATTTAAGGTAGTGTATGTTTTGACGCCGGCGCAACACACGGCGGGTGCATTTACTAGCGGTATAACATTGGAGGAATCAAAACATAAAAATAATACAAAAAAGACATTTGAAAAAAAAAATATAAATAACCAATAATAAATCTAAAATTAGGGTGCTAAATGGGCCGTGTTTGTGAGTTGGTGGGATCGAGACGTGTAACATTCCCAAAAATCTTATTTATATAATATATATATATATATATATATATATATATATATATATATATAGGGGAGGGTTATCTTGAGAACAAAGATTTTTATGAGAACACTAAGAACAATTTTTATCCATAGATTATCCAAAATTAAGGGCTTAGATTAAAATGGCTTTAAGTGAGAAGGGAACACAATATAAATGAGTAGAAAGGACAGTATAGTAAAAACACATAAAATCCCTTACATCTCATAGGTCGTAAATCCCCAAATTACATTTTTCCTGATTACCTCACAACCCCAAGGTCGACGCCGGAGACAAGGCAGGTGACGAAGATAACATACACAAATTCAAGCGGTTTATACCAGACAACCAGATGTGTTCTTTGAAATTGATGAAGACGACATTAAAAGTTGTGATTCTGAGGTGTACAACGACAAACATGTGGAGGCGTAATGACAGAATTAAATCGGAGGAAGATGAGACGACCACTGAGAAGCGGAAGAGAGCGGCAGAGCATATTTGGAGAAGTTGGGGGAGGCGTTGAGGAGAGAGGAAGAGGACGGTGAAGAGTTTGATGGGAGAAGAGGTAGAAAGGATAAAGATAGGGATTCTCTGTTTGTATGATTTTTGTAGGCACAACAACTTGAAGAGAGGTGATATGTTCATAAACTGATTGCTTCAAGGTAAATATTAGATCTGAAGTTTAATTTTAATTGTTCTGGTTGTGGTGATTGATCCATAGTTGTCATTTTTGGAGAAAAATGCCTGAATTTGATAGTTTGTTTGAACCAAACAATGATTGTTTAGACGTAAAAGTATCAAAACATGTGCTCTCGATAGAGCTTCAGGTATTGTTGTTGTTAAAAACACATGATCCCGCCCTGTGTTGTAACTTGCAGATTTTTGGTTATGGTGCAGCTTTACTTTGAAAAGATAACGGACCTCACCGTAAGTCGATCAAACTCAGTTATTTTCAACAAAGCGTTGTTGGGCTTGGCGACTGATGTAGGGATCCATCCTTTGGTTCCTTATTTCATATATTTTGTTGCTGAAGAGGTATTTGTTTTGCAATTTTTACATCGTTTTATTGTGCATCTATCTGTCTTTAAAGCAAGGTCTTAACCACGATGGCTCATGACTGATGATGATTTCAGGTGACTCGTAATTTAAACAACTTCCAACTTCTTTTTGCTTTAATGCGCCTTGTGAGGAGTCTTCTACAGAATCCATACCTGCACATTGAACCATATGTAAGTATAGTTGAGGTTGTGTGTTGAAAGGCTTTGCTTGCAGTATCTAATTGCTTCTTGTTTTTCAGCTGCACCAACTGATGCCGTCTGTGATGACATGCCTAGTTGCAAAAAGCTTGGGGAATAAGTTAACTGATAACCACTGGGAACTTAGAAATTTTACAGCTAATTTGGTGGCTTTAATATTCAGAAGTATAGTTGTAGTTATTAAGAATTTGAAATGCATTGTTTCATTTTGATGTTACAATCAGATTCTAGTTTACAAATGAAATAAATATTACAATATTAAGATGTGTAAATCATTTGGTTGTGGTAATTGATCCATAGTTGTAATCATTGATGCAATTAAATTAGGGGATTCCAATGTGACTGCATTTAGTGATAAGGGGAATTGTGTTGGTATTGTGTTTCGGTACCGGGATTTCCACATGTTTTAACACATGTGTAAATCATATATATGAAAGTTTACACATGTGTAAATCATAATTTTTTTTAAATAAGCATAAATATGGAGGTTTACACATGTGTAAATTATAACACTTTGAAAAAATAAGCACAAATATGAAGGTTTACACATATGTAATTCATCTATATGAAGGTTTACACATGTGTAAATCATAATACTTTAAAAAAATAAGTATAAATATGATACTATGAAGGTTTACACATATGTAATTCATCTGTATGAAGGTTTCTACATGTGTAGATCATATATACGAAGGTCTCTACATGTGTAGATCATAATAATTGTAAAAAAGTAAGCATACATTTGAAGGTTTACACATGTGTAAATCATATATGAAGGTTTATACATGTGTAAATCATAATATTTTTAAAAAAATAAGCATAATTATGAAGGTTTACACATGTGTAAATACTTTTAAAAAATAAGCATAATTATGATGGTTTACACAGAAGACAAATCATATATACGAAGATTTACACATGTGTAAATCATAATACTTTTAAAAATTAAGCTTAAATATGAAGGTTTACACATGTGTAAATCATTAAAATTTAAAAAAAAATAAGCTTAAATATAAAGGTTTACACATGTGTAAATCATATATACAAAGGTTTACACAACTGTAAATCATAATACTTTAAAAAATAAGCATAAATATAAAGGTTTACACATGTGTAAATCATAATAATTAAAAAAATAAGCGTAAATATAACACAACACTTTACACGTGTAATTTAGCTACACTAGGTAAAATAGACACAAATATGTAACCGAGCACAATTTACACACTTGTAATTCAACTACTCATATGTAAAACATACACAAATATGTGGCAGGGAATAGTTTACACATGATGTGAATATAAATTGATACGTACATATAAAATATAAAAAGATGTGGAATCCACCAACAACTTAAACATAAGACATGAGTAGTAATTACATCGAATTAATAAGGTGTACAAACTGTTTTGTTATCCTGTTTTTTAAACGGCCACCTAGATTCATATCGATTTCTACATCATTATGACTAGTTGCTTGGTTGGTGGTATTGTTGTTGAACCATTAGTACTAAAGAGTTGACCCACTGAAGTCACTACTTGACACTTGTTGCTAGTGTTAATACTACAACCACTAGAATTCATCTTTTCCTTCTATTTTCGGCGATATGGGAACCGACGGGAACACCATTAGTATCTTAAAGTTGGTCCCGGATTTTGACCATTTTAGTCGTATTGTGCAAGCATCATAGGCACACATCACCTCCTTTGCAGTATCAAATATCCCCTAGCCAGCGTTTGCACTGCCTTATCTCCTGTCAAGGGTCAGGTCAACTTTTTAGGGGGCTAAAGTAAATTTTTAAAATCGAGGATTTTTTCATAAATAACGTTTTACAACCGAACGAGTTGCGTAACATGTCAAACCATATTGCATTATAAAACAAATAGCATGAAGATTATTTGAATGCAGTTGAGAAACTATGACACTTGATTAAAAAGAAAATAAGGATAAATAGGAACATTTACTATGGATAAAATAAAGAAAATATGTTGAACATTAAACTAGTGGATTTGGTGTATGGGTAATACCGATTCCACCATGGCCTGCTTGTTGAATAAACTTCAATGATAGACTACTGGATTCATGCATAGGCGCGACAAATAGATTAACTAGTTATTAATATAACAGAATGTAATTTCAACCTCTTTTAGTTCTTAAAACTTATATATTAGTAAGTGTCAATGAGTGTGTAGTAAGGTGTTACCTCAAGTGGTGAGACTTTTGGTCCCGTCATATACACATTGGTGTAAAACTTTTGAAGTAGATTTAGAGGGTACGTCGCTTTCTCGTTTAAAATACATTAGTTTCTGAAAATCTAATACCTTGATTACATTTCTTATTTTTATTGATCAACAAATGCCTATAGAGGACATGAAAATATGCAGAGAGGATCTCGACATACATACTAAATCTCTCAAATTCTATCTAAATCACAAACTGCAATCTTAGAAATCAATCAAACACTTAACCTCTTGACAACTTCATGACCCATCAAAATCAAATAAAATTTGCTTACACACCAACTAACCACCTGATCATCCTATTTTTTACTGCAAATTTGCGGGTCAAAATTAACGAACCAACAACTAGTTCCTTTGAGAGGATCAAAACAAAAAAAAAATGTTTCTTACAGCAAACAAGACCAGATATCAAAACAGTTCATCCAGTTGTGAACTATATGTAAAAACTAAATATTAGGCTTTACTTTTATAACGTCAAGCACTAACAAATCCTAAATTCAACAAAAAAATCAAAACAATTCATTACATTCAAATAGATCTTCGACAGATACTTGAAAATTAATACCAAATGCTTCAAATACCTAATTTGTTGACAACATCAATATGTATCATAGACAAATTTTCAGTTGAAGTTATCAATCAGAGAACTTTTAAAATACCTTTCAGTTGTGACCAGTGTTTGTAGTAGCGTATATGAGGAAGGTCTTCTTCTTGCTTACACCAAACTCCTTTCACCACAGCGACGAGTGATCCGAGCTATTTTAGGGTTTAGAAACTCTATATCAGTGCACAAAGTATTTTTTTGTGTGAACTCGAGTGACAAATGTGGTTGCTTTGAGGAATAACTCTGGTTTGTCGACTGAATGGGCCGCAATAAACAATCCTTCTGGAAGAATTGCTTACAAATTATGTACTTGTTTGTTGGAATTGGGTTTTTAGGGTTAATTTATGTTGATGGTTGGTTTGTTTGTTTGTTGTGTTAGATCTTGAAAGTTGTGATTTCAAGATGGGAATTGGATGAATCTGGCACGGTGGTGGAGAGAAGGAGGGAGAGATTGGAAGAGCGGTGGTTGAAAGATGAAAGGAGAGATTAGAAGGGTGAGCGTATAATAGTGGAATAAGATTAAACATAATTACCAATTTAACCTTTTTAATTAAACATAAGGGAATATAAATGAGTGGCTGAGAATTGTTCTCATGGTTCTCACAAAAAATAGGTGTTCTCATTTAAACCCTTCCCTATATATATATATATATATATATATATATATATATATATATATATATATATATATATATATATATATATATATATATATATATGGGAGGGTTTAAATGAGAACGCTAAATATCGCGAGAACCGTGAGAACGAATGAAAAAACCACAAGAACTTGGTCAAAAACAATCCAAATTCAAAATTTCTTTTTGCACTTATCATTATTATTCGAATACAATGTTAGAAATTAAATTTACACGTTTAAATTTTCGTGAATTCGTAAATAAAGAAAATTTACACTTGTGTAAGTTTGCCATTTACACATGTGTAAATTTGTTATATTTACACGTGTGTAAAAAATCTAGTAAGAGTGATTTTGAGATGAGAAATGAATTATTTGATGCTGTAAATTCTTTTTTGATGTTGTATTTTTATTACAATGAGGTTTGTATTAAAAAAAATCGGTTTTGATTGGTTTTTTCATTCGTTCTCACGGTTCTCGCAATATTTAGCGTTCTCAAGATAACCCTCCCCTATATATATATATATATATATATATATATATATATATATTATGTTATTAAAAAGGATACAACATGGGTAAGTTGACCAATGGAAATATGAGGTATTTTGGGCCAAGCGTATGAACTATTTAATAATTAAATAAATACATTATATTTGAACCTACTCTATTTTTAATGAAATTTGGTTCAAAATGTAGATAAGATTATTCTTATTCTGAATGGCATATTCATTGTTTTATAAAACGTTATATTTTAGAAGTTATACGCGCCAAATAAGTGAAGTAGTTAAATTAATTATAATATAATAATAATAATCAAAATTAAACGTATGGAATAAAATAATATAAATAATAAAATATTAGTATCATCTAAACTTAACATAGTCATATTGTGTACGTGTACAAAGAGATTAGAAAGAATCTTTTTGGTTGGAGTCAGGGCTGGCAATTTTACACGAATACACGAATACACGACACGAACCTACATGAAGTTAACAGGTATCGTGTATGGCCTTAACAGGTATCGTGTGCCAAACAGGTAGACACGAGATTACCTGTTAATTTTCGTGTATAAACAGGTAAAATACCTGTTTACCTGTTAATACCCGTTAGTACCCGATAAGAAACTAAATTAAGTAAAACTCATCAGCCATGTGCGTGTGGGTTCCTTAATTCCTCTCTATTTTCATTCCTCATTCAATTAAAAAAAATAAAACCCTAAACTCCCTCTGTAACTCTCAGATAGCATGTCGTGTTCGTGTTTTTGTTCGTGTTAACAGGTATTAACAGGTAATTTTCGTGTATAAAAGTTGAGCAGTCGTGTTAACAGGTATTAACAGGTAATTTTCGTGTATATCGTGTCGTGTTCGTGTTTGAAAAAAAGGACACGATAAGTTATCGTGCCGTGTTCGTGTATGGGATTTCGTGTATCGTGTCTTATCGTGTCGTGTCTTATCGTGTACGGGTATACACGATATGCCAGCCCTAGTTGGAGTGATGTGCAAGGTTCCAACAACAATTATAAATAGAAGCATATGGTGGAACTTTTCAACCGCTTAAATCTTTCTCATTTCTCTCGTTTTTTTAACTTTTGTAGACACCAAATTTTCTTTTAAGTATTACATCAATTATAATAAAGCGCTGCCCTGTTTTAAGCATTTTAACCCTTGATCACTGATACCCTGTCCGACTGACGTAGGGCCCTGTAACGTATGTCAAGGCTCTGCCTAAATTCGTTGGGGTTCTGTCTCGTGACGTAGGGATAAAGTGGAATCGGGTTACGATACTTAATGTGAGTGCATTATATATTTTTTTATTAAATAATCCAGAAGTTATACTAAGATATATCAACCTTCCAAAAATATTTTCGACACCCTTAATATATTTAGAATACCCCTATATGTCCTAAAATACACCCTGAATACGAAAACCAAGTCCTGGATACCTTTATATAAGTAAAAATAAAATAAAAACCAAAATTCTGTGGCGCTCGCGGGCCGCGAAGGCATAGCCTTCGGCTTACGCGGGCCGCGACAGCTCAAACACCAGACCACCTCCGGTGTTGCCACGTGTCGATGACTCAGCAACTCATTTGCCGCCTTAGGGCCCTCGCAGGCCGCGTAAACTCTCTTATCCTCTTTCGCGGGGCGCGACAGGGTCTCAAATCACAACTATAAATAAGGACGATCAGTTTCACTTTGAATCCGTCCCAAATTTCTTTTTCTCTCTAAATTTCTGAATAGTAGGCATTATTCTCGGGTATAATACCCCCCTAAATAGCGAAGCTCTGCCTCGTTGTAAGTATCATAACCCCTGGATACGTATTAGATACTCTGCCCGATTGATCTAGGGTTCCGTAACGGCTGTCGTGGTTCTGCCCGACGTAGTCGTTGGAATACCGTCTCGGGGAGGGTAGTACTAATGTTTAAATGGGTTATTATACTAACGCGTGTGCATTGTTTATTTAATTAGATTATAACCAGGAAGTCACAAAGGAAAGCCATATAATAGCAATGTGAGTAATCCTCTTTTTGTTAAATGTTTTTACAAAACTTTAAATATTTTTCCATGCGAATAACAGTTATTGAGTATTTGTAAGAATACAATTATAGTGGGAATATTGGGATTTTGTATACAAAATTTGTTACCACCTGGTCAAGGAGTAACATTTCCACAAGTTGCGTATGACAGTACCACTGATGTTAGTTGTTATATCTTGAAAACAAATGTAATTACGGATGCGCCCTCAATACTGTACACTGTGACTTTTTACTTAAACTTGATTAAACTAGGATTCACTCACCAGTATTTCTTGCTGATAAAATGTTTTAAACACGTGTTTCAGGTAACTTAGTGTGAAGCCAATAAAAGCCAGCTGGAGAGCACTGAAGGCTTAGAAAAGTGGCAATAAAAGTTACCTAATTAAAAATGAGAATTTGTTTTCAATAAATTGGGGTCATTCCCTATAAATACATCAAAATGAAAATTCGGATTTTGTCCGACTTATAAACGTGTTATCAGAGAAACTTGGGTTTTATCCCATTTCTTTAATTTAAATATTTTGGTGTTTAACTCTGATAAAATATTTCCTAACTACGGTCCTGATGAAATTTTCCGCTGCCAATTTGGTAAACACCGATACCACTGAAACTGGCCACGGCTGCCCGTTCCCGGGATTGTTAGGGAACGGGGGTTGTGACAAGACGAATATGTGAAGAAAGATAAATGACTCGAACATGAAAACCATGTCATACACATGAACTCAAGCATGACACGAGTATTTACGGGTTAACCTAAGCACGCCTCGTTCAACCCGTAGATACAATTTTACAACAAAAAAATACTAATGTATATAAAAATAACATTTTATTATAAAACGTTATGTCAATTTCTCTTTTAATATAACTATTGCATAATATACATAACCAATTTAATTTAACTTATGACATAAAAAAACAGTATAAAAAATAAAATATAACATAAATAAGTTAAACGGGCCAACCTACCAGATCCAACACGAACCCAACCTTGTTAGCTAAACAGGTTCGCAGATTGATTCAACCAGAAGCCAACCTAAACACATCTAAACTAAACTCAAGCCCATAAAATTACACACTTGTCTAAAACATACAAACACCCCCATTTCTTTAATAATAACTAAAACGTTTCATACATATTTTCACAACAGATCATCAAGATCAGTCAACGAATACTAGGGGTGAGCAAAAGGAAAAACTCGACCCTACCCGACTATTACTTGACCCGACCCGAGAATCGATCAAACATAACTAACAGAACCGATTCACTACTGTCACACCCCTATTTTCCACGTATCACCGGTGGGCCCGGTGGGGAGTATGGTGACGTAGTTGATATCATCGTAGTCAAACAACACAAATTTAAAATGCACAGTGGAAGCAAAAAGATAGATTTATTTCAACCGATTAAATATTGTAATATTAAGTATCACAAACAGTTGAAATAGATCCACAGACGGATCAAAAGAAAAAGGAAACTTGTTCAACAGATTTATTTGCATCCAAGCTTGCGAAACTCTAAAAGATGCTAAGGAGAGGCGAGCCTATTACGTGTAGTACCTGCACTTAAACTTTTTGGGAAAATACGTCAGTTTACACTGGTAAATACAATTTAACTGACTCATTTTGAAAATGTTTAAAATTGAATTGAATGCACATGGCACAAAAAGATTTTTATAACTTGGGATAATTATTTGAATATAAACTTGTAAAAGATTTACAAGTTTCTTATGCGTCCAGTAGCCCGGGTCTACACTGGGTTAAAGATCAATAGACACACCACATGATATAATCCCGCAGCGGTTTAACCCAAAACCGGCAGTTATACCTTAATATTTATGCATAACGGGTGTACGCCTACACCCGTATGCTTAGGTCGTGGCCAGTTCGTAAAATGATGCCAAGGATATCCGGGACATGTTCATTAACCCCCCAAAGGCTTTAAGCAAACAAAACAATTTTAATGGGTCATTTCAATGATTTAACCTACATTTGATTAAAGATTCAATGCCCGACCAAGCGGTATTTTATATACCATACCCCAAGCCCGTATAGGGAAAATAAGTTAAAAGTATTTACCTGAGCAAGTATAGTCAGAATAAGCAAGTGCAAATAGCTTTTACTGGATCTCCTATTCTGGAACAAAGGTTTATAATAACCTATTAGAATCCTAACGGGTCTTTATATTTAGCCTAAGCTTAGACCAGTTAGTCTTAAAGAAGGATATGGTTCAAACGCATAATAAAGCGAAGACCGGTCTAGAATGTGGTTTTGACTCGACAAGCTTACATGCTTGTTTAATATGGGTAACTTAAACACATTCTGGATTTTGAGACAATAATGATATGGTTTGACCCGTTTCGGCTAATATGTGTAAACTAGTTAAATAAGCTGATCCGAACGCGGAAAGTGCGTAACGAGTAACCATATGAATCATATACAAGTTCCCTGAGTTAATATGCACTAAATATGTTGTGACATCAGTAAGATATCTTCTATTATGCCCAAAAATGATTTTAAACTCAAACTATGCCTCATAAGGGCATTTTGGGCTTTTTAAAGGGTATAAAAGAGTTTAATTTGTAATCTGAGTTACAGGTCTGATTTATTTAGTAAATATACTTAATTTAATAAGTTATAACAGTAGGGTACCATTTATATGTGAAATTTATTAATTATAACCATGTTATGCACCGTAGGGGCATTTTTGGCAATTTCACATAAGCCTAAAATGTCAAAACTGAAAATCTGAGTTTAAAACATTTGTTTACTGTTATAATATAAAAATTTACTGAGTATATCATTAGGTATCAAACCTTATATATATAAACTAGTTTTGAAACATACTATATCGTTAAAACGCTTAAAAAGGCGATTTAGAGCCATTTCCGGGTTTTGTATAGAAAGCTGGTATTTTTATAATTCCAGAAGGCCCAAAATAATTTATTTAACATATTGAATCAGTAGAAAAAGGTTTGAGGTCAAAAGGATTTATAAAACTCATTTTATAGCCCAAAAGGGCAAAACCGACAATAACCGAATTAAGCTTAGAACTCTAAGTTATGCTCAGCCTAAAAATAAATAAAAATCTTCAAAAATCCCAAAATATAATTTTATATCAGTAGGTAAAAAGTTTGATATTAAAATTTGGGTTTAGATAGGCTATATGCTAATTACGCCCTTTAATTACTAAGAAGGCTTCTAATTACGCTAATGAGCATAACTCTAAATCTAGACCTCAAACTGATGTCAAATTTTAGGTACAATTTATACATCAGTAACTAAGGTGTCTACTCTTTTATATTTTGAAAAATCATAATTTAAGGTGGAAAGGGCATAATAGTCAACATTTAGGCGATTAACGGAAACTTGCATAATAATTGGACAACTAATGAACCAAGCCGATTAATCACAGAGGGTTATACTAACATGAAACTAGGTTCAAAAGAAGCTCTAAGGAAATCCTAAACTTGGCTTAAACGGGTCAGAACTGAAAGTCAAAGTATAAGTCAAACTATGCGACTTTCGGTTCCAAACCGAGCCTAAACTGAAAATTGTCGGGCTGAACATGTTTAGAAATGTTCTTACATTAATTACCAAGTTATATTAATGATAAAACAGGTTGTATAGATCCTACATTGCTAATTATGTATTTATTTGAAATAAAGCTTTCTGTTGACTTTTTGTAATCAGCTTTAACCCGACAATTGACATAGTTAGAATGGGAATCTGAGAATACCCTTTTAAGGGTTTATTACCCACATAATTACCTACTTATAGGTATTTTTAATTCGCGATTTGACTGGATAATTATTGCTTAATCTCGAAGTCAAACCTTAATTACGACGGTTTGACTTTTAGCTAATTAACTAAGCTAAACTGAATTAAAGAGGATTAAGGACACTTACAAGGGTCCTAAGTATGATTAGGGACTTTTAGGAAAACTTGCTGAAGTCCAGAATAGCTCCAAAGCAATGCTTCAAGTGAGTTGAATGAGCAAGTGCCATGTTCACAACTTGTTCTCCTTATATAGTGAACCCCATTTCATAGGATGATGCCAAAATAGTCTATATGTGTTACAAGATCATCCCAGGTGTCCCTATGGTGCCAAAACCAGTTGCATGAGCCTCAGAATTCGAATACCACCTAAGTAAGGCGGTGGAACTGGCTGAACAGGCAGCTGTCCATTTTCTGCTGCCAGCGACAGGCTTACGGACCGTAAGCTGAAGCCTTTGTGGTCCGTAAGCACCCCCTTGCGGACCGTAAGCCTATACGGATACGGTCCATAACCGACCCTGGTCTGATGCGCCCAGATATGATCCTTGCGGACCGTAAGCCTGGACCCTTACGGTCCGTAACCGATGGTCTGAGGACAAAAATTTTGCAATTTTCAAGTCTTGACCATGCAACTCTTACAAGTCCGAATCTCATGCTATCCTTTTCAGTTGAGGGTCCCTTTGCTCAGCCCTTGCATGCTTTGCATGCACTTACACCACTTTGGCTCCTGGTGCAAGGTTTTTGAAGTGTCGGAATATCAAGAATTTACCTTTGGATTCTTATGAAGGTTGGTCATGCCTTATTAAACTAAATTCAACTTCTTTTGAACAAGAATTAAATCAGGATTTTGTAGTAACATTTTTAATAACCTAATTCCCATATAAAAATGGAATTTTATTTATTTAGAAACAACCGGCTAGATGTGTCAGATGTTCATCATAATGATTTAAGGATCTTGGGATTTATAACTTGGGTCGTTCAGAGGTATTTTAATAACATGTCGCCCTTTTTAAATCCTACCTTACATCTTTTATTCGATCCGGGTTCCTGACACGTTTATCTTACCTGACACGTTTCTTTATTTTATGGGTTAATGGATTTAAACACCCCCAACTATGGCCATTTGGCCGATGGCACTCTCAACTTTGACTTTGGCTCACACCACTCCCAACTTAACACTTGGGTTGCTGTGTCACCCCGTCGTTAAATAAACATTAATTGGGTTAGTTTTTTTTGCTGACGTGGCCATTTTGTCCAACGTGGCATGCTGACATGGCCTGTTTTTATGAGATAACATGCTGATGTGTATTGTTATTTTTTTTTAATCTGATCAAAAAAAGAAAAGAAATACATCATCTCCTTCTCCCAACATTTCCTTCTCCCAACATTTCCTTCTCCCTTTCTCATCACCTCCAACATAAACCCAGTCAACATCACCTCCATTCTCCCTCTCTCACCACCACCACCACAACTCCACCTTCACCACCACACCGCCCACCACCTCTGCACCTCTACATCACCACCACACCCACCCACCTATAAAACCTAAATCAATCCGCCGGTGACCATCGCAGACGCCTCCACTGCCGCTGTCGCCGCCGTCGACCGGCGACGGCTCTGGTTCCGTCGCTCACCACCTCCTCGGTTCCTCTCTCTCGCTCCCGACTTCTCTGTCTCGCCTGGTTCCGCTGTCACGCCGCCACCGTCGGCTCTTCCCCTTTCCCGGTCGAACGACCCACCGACGCCACCCACCACAGAGCCGCCGCCTGTGGTGGTGGCTATTCTTGCAAAACCCTTGCCCGTCGGGTCTTCTATCGCCACCGTCTGGCGCCGCCACCAACCATGGTGGCCTGCTGAACATCATAGAGTGAGGGAGAGGGGAACGAGTAGGTGGTGGTGGGGTAGATAGGGTTCTACAGGTGTGTGTTTTTAGGAGGGTAAGGTGTTCTATTAGTTTGTTTGAGTTTAGAATTGATGATGAGTTTCTTTTGATGAGCAGGGATAAATCAAGATGGAGAGAAGGTGGGTGTAATTGTCAGGATGAAGTTTGTATATCAGGAATTGGGAGAGACAAAAGAAGAGGGTGTCGGCTGATTATAATGGAAGGCGATTTAGGGTTAGCACCCTTTTATAGGTGGTGGTGTGGCTGTTTTGAGCGGTGGTGGTGTGGCTGTTTCAGATCTGAGCGGTGGTGGTGTGGCTGTTTCGGATATGGCGGTGTTTTTTTATATACATGCTAATGGGGCGGTCGTAGTGTGGCTGTTTCAGATCTGGGGTGGATGTTAGCAGGTGAGGAAGTGGTGGCGGTGATGGTTGATGGTGGCAGTTGTTGGTGGAGAGAGGAAGAGGGAGATGGAGATGTACAGAAGGGGAGAACTAGAGATACACATATTATATATATATATATATATATATATATATATATATATTACTAAATATAATAAATATAATATAGATTTCTTTAAAAGAATAATTGGCCACATCAGATTTAAATGACACATCATACATGCCACATCAGATAAAATTGCCACATAGGCTAAATTTACTAACCTGGTTAGTGAATATTTAACGAGGGGGTGCCATGACAATCAATGTGTTAAGTTGGGAGTGGTGTGAGCCAAAGTCAAAGTTGAGAGTGCCATCGGCCAAATGGCCATAGTTGGGGGTGTTTAAATCCATTAACCCTTATTTTATTGGGTATGATTTTACGAGGTGTTACATCCTCACCCCTTTAAAAGAAATCTCGACCTCGAGATTTATGGAAACAATTGAGGGTATTTTTCTTTCATTGTGGACTCTAACTCCCACGTATATTCGGGACCTCTACGGGCATCCCATTTCACCTTGACAATAGGCACAAGCTTCCTTCGAAGCTTCTTTACCTGTCGATCCTCAATCGACAAAGGTTTTTCCACAAATTTTAAGCTCTCATATATGTGCACATCTATGTGTGGTATGACTAGCGATTCATCAGCTAGACATTTCTTCAGATTGCAGACATGGAATACATTGTGAATACCACTGAGCTCTTCAGGTAAGTTTAACTTATAAGCCACCGTTCCTACACATTCGATGATCTCGAATGGTCCTATATAATTTGGGCTTAACTTACCTTTCTTACCAAATCGCATTACCCCTTTCCAAGGCGATACTTTAAGCAAAACTTTATCACCAACCTCAAACTTTAGAGGTTTTCGTCTTTTATCCGCATAGCTTTTCTGCCTATCCCTGGCAGCTTTCAGGCGGTCACGAATCTGGACAATCTTATCCGTCATTTCAAAGACTAGGTCAGGACCTGATAACTGAGCTTCTCCTACTTCTGCCCAACAAATAGACGTTCTGCATTTCCTACCATATAAGGCTTTGAAAGGAGCAGCCTGAACGCTGGTATGGTAGCTATTATTGTAGGAGAACTCGACCAATGGCAGATGCTTATCCCAACTACCACCTAAATCAATCACACATGCACGTAGTTTGTATGGTACGCTCACTCTGCCCATCCGTCTGAGGATGGTAAGCCGTACTGAAATTTAAGTGCGTGCCCAAGGACTGTTGGAAACTTTTCCAAAAGTGTGACGTGTATCTGGTATCTCTGTCAGAGATAATAGCCACTGGTACTCCATGCAGAGATACAATCTTAT